>NC_050603.1:23568177-24768177 GCF_013368585.1 Megalops cyprinoides | reverse complement strand
CATGTATCAGGTTGGTGTCCCTCCCCATTTTTACCTGTGTCTTATTGATAATTTTTTTCACCTGTTTGGAACCATGGTTTTTAGTTTACTTTGCATATTTTTGGAGACTTTCCCATCTAGTTCTATGAGTAGTTTAGCTTGTTTGTACTTATATGTGAAAATTTGACAGTGATGTAATCCCACCAGGATATCAATGAAAGCAATCAGACAGAGACCACTGGAACTAAACTCAGTGTCAGAGGGAATAAAACTGCACAGAAAGGACATTAAACTATGGCAAGTGATGCTTTTGACTTTATCTCATCTGCCTGTCACTCAGAATTCATTTCCAAAAGAACATGACTCTCAGAATGCCATTTTGTGCAGAAGATATTCTCCATCATATCCACAGATTCCTATGGATTCTCCAGGGAACTTCTGCTACTGGTAGACATCAAGCAAAGGGAGCACAAAGTCACCATGTGATGCAGTTTGAAACCAGTAGAATTCTGCTCCATGTGTAATAGCAAGTAAAACAAACAAACTAAATTGGATTTGTTTGCAGAATCGTTTGTATTTTCCTGGTCTGAAATGAAGTTGAAGCTGAAAAGTATTTTGGAAAGTGCACCGGATGTGAATCACTCGCAAGTGAGCTTAGTGTGAAAGGATCCTTACTCATGCCATTACTCTCAAAATAAAAACAAAAATATGTTTAGTTTCCCTTTTTTTTCTTTTTAAATGGGTTACTGGGCTTAAGAGATCCTTGGCCTCATAGGAACAATAGCAGTTATCAATAGAAAAAACTGAATTAAAAATAGGAAACCGAGAAACAGATTTACTGGGGTATGAACAGAGACGATATGTTACAGCACTGCACATTAGCATGAAACATTAGCATGGACATATACATACCGTATACGTATATGCTGTACTCTTCAAGCTCACCTGAGAAAAAAATGTATTGCTGTGTGTGCCAATGCCTACTTCATACTATGACAGACTAAGAAAAAAGGCAGAAGTATTAACTATGAATAATTCAAATGACTGATATAACAGATTAAGTTACTTAACCAGTGTTGTGCCATGGCTGAAAACTTTAAAAACCCACCTTTCAAAGGCTAAGAATTCCTATAAAAATACAAGTAATGTAGCTTGTGTATGTGTATATTAAATACCATTGATATCATAGCTTATTGCAGAAAGTCTGAATTCTCACCAGTTACTTTGCCCACAATTGCTGAAAAAACATGATCTGTGGGGGTTGTTGAGAGACCAAACTTTTCGTCAGTCATTCAATATCCACCAGGAAAGGTCAATTACTTGCACAAAATAAGACTAAAGGAAATTGTTCCTTAAACATTGTTATCTACAACATCACAGTGAGAAATGAGTATGTGTGGGTGAGGTGGAACCAAACTTGCACACACACCCACACACTCATACATATACATTGACATGGCAAAAATAAGTGTTTTCACAATGAGCCTATAATAACATCTAAATGGTGGTCAAAATTGCCCAGAAAATTAGAAAATTAAATCATTGCAAGTTTGAGCAAGAGTCATGATGATGTTGTTATTGTTGATGATGATGACATAAGTCAGATTTTACAGGTAATGCTTGTCTTCAAAATCTCCTTTTCAACCGACTTGTGAAACGTCAGGGCTTCAGAAGTTTAATACATGGAAGGAGGGCAGGATTGTGTGTGTGTGTGTGTGTGTGTGTGTGTGCGTGTGTTTCTAAAGGGAATTGGATTTACACACTGCCCACCAAGGGAGGGTCATTGGAAATGAGTAAAGTAACAAATCTCCAAGGGTTAAGAGTTGTCATTCAAGCCGTACAGCCCCTATTAATATCAATGCTGTCGATACCCGGATGAGGCATCCTAAGATTGATTGCATCCATTTACAACACAGGAAAGATGCCAATGTATGAAAATTAAGTTCTGGACAATATGGATGGTTTTATTTGGTTACTTTCTTGTTAAATAGTGCCTTTCCTTTAATCTGACCCAAGTAATAAGGTCAAAGTGTCATGCTACACCAGGCTGGACAGAAAATTTCCACTACTAAGAAAATGCTTACCTAATATCTAATAGTCTAGTCTTTCTAAGTAAAAGAATATATCTTGAAGTTAATTGTTCATGTCAATTATCACTTTTCTTCACTCTTTTTTCGAAAAAAAAAAAAAAAAAAAAACCTGTTTGTTTACCTGGCTTTTTATTCGGCCCAAAGGTTTATTATTATCATTATAATTATTTTTTAGTTTGTTTTACACAAAGGAAAATGTAAAAAATAGGTGAGTGGTCAAAAATCGAAGGAAAAAACTTTTGTCTCTAATTTAACTTTGTTGACTTTAAAAGAATAAATAGCTGTGATTCTGCTTAAATTGCCTTACTTCTTCCACTTTAATGGAGTTTTGTAAGAAAAGTTTAAAATGAATACTCTCTTCTTTCTGTGCTAACCCTGTACTAATGGAAGAATTAAATATATTTTATCATATATTTTTCTTGTCCATTCTGGGGCTTACACAGGAGGTAATAATGTGAATTTATATGTTCTGAAATTCCACAAGGCCCAATAGCACAAAGTCCTTCTTGGACAAACATTAAGTCTTGACCCTTTTACTTAATTACCATTAGCTAAGTGAGATTCACATAAACACCACTTTATGCTTCCCAAACTGCTACTTGACAAAAGGCAATAAATGTTTAAGAGGATCTCCTCTGGGTGGCCTGTGTACACAAAGACTGCCAGCAACTATGTTAACGATGGAGGTCTACACCCTGACCCCCACTGTGCCATCATTTAGCAGTCTCCCTCAAAGCTGGCTCAACAGTGGCCGCACAGTTGATGCTGAAATGTCAATATACTGCGCTCATTACTTACTTACCAGTTTAGTCATTCCATGACCACTGGGACCTTAATCACATGGACTTGAGTTATAGCCCAGAGTACAAAGGGAACAAAAAAGTTGGGTGCTATCCGCCTAAAAAGTTTGGCCAAAGAGCTAGGCCGAGGCCATATATTCTTTGAACATTGTATTTCAGGGAGCTACACTCCAGCAGGCCGACAGAGCTCTACAGAATGCTACTAGAGACAGAGCCTTGTGCCAGAGTAAGCAGAAAACAATATTAGTAAAAAAAAAAAAAAAAAACAAGAAAGTGATTAGGGGTAAAATCAACACAAAACCAAAAGTTTTTGGTTTTTGGTTTTGGGTTTTGCTTCACAATTAAAGCCCATTTATTGGTAGCTTTGTGGCTGAGAGCCTACTCTGAGAAGGATCATACTGATCAAGTACAGTATATACTGCACCTTGCATTAGATTCAAATTTCCTGACACAGTGGTTTGTGCTTTCTGATAGGCTTAATGCATTTGACCAGTCTAAAGAAGAGTGTTAGTTCTATCTAACTGTATTTCCTGAAATGTAACATGCAACCTACACTGACCGGTATGATAAGTTTGTAGACGTAGTAGTGTTTTGGCCTAACTCGTAACTCGGCAACAATTTATAGCAAGAAGTGAAACTTCCAGATCTACGATAAAAAACTATCACCTGAAATGTTTTCCTTGCAAGGCAAATCAATTGACTGGCATCTTGAGAGGCATGCAAGTGTTTCTCTTGACTATGTTAACAATGCTTAGAAGAGTGCAGTGTTTACCTTTACCGTAATGTGTGAGATTCAGAGCTGGCCTGTTGTTACACCTGACTGAACGCGGTTTCGATTGTTGTCTAAAAAGTGGTGTTGCTCTCAGGGCAGTGTGGAGAGGGTAATCCTGGTCTACTCTTTGCTGGCCTCACAGAAACTGCTGCGTCAGATCACACTTCTCTCACAGGACCGTGGCCTGCACTGGCTCTAGATATTAAGGGTCATTTCAAAACAGACAGAGTCAGAAACAAAACGCCCCGCCACCTCACCCTCAATCAAAATGCATTAAGCTGTTGATGCAATGAAATCAGCTACTGTTTTTTGAAAGTGCAGTGCTTATTGTTTATTACTCGTAATCACAGGCTCTGCTCCTTCATGAATCTGAAAAAAGTATTAATAATAATTCTAATATCATTAACATAAAAGTAGCTGCAATACAACCTGGATGACAGATGACAAATGTAAATCCTTATTTTTAGTAAAATCCACACTATGGTAAGTTATGGTATGGAAAAACATTATTGACAGCTTGTTTTTGTATCGAAAGGGTTTCTGACAGTCATGCACAAATGGTGAGTACAAAGTCACAAATCCTCTTTTGCAGGTTGTGTATCTCACCAGGGAAAAATAATCTCATGAGGGAAGGTGTGGATTAGCAGAGTATAGCTCACCCCTGCACACTGTTAACCTCTTTGACCTTTGCTCTCATGTCTGGCTTCCAGGCATTCTTACATACACCACACATAGGCATACACACACACACCTACATAGGTTCAGTTCAGTACAATGCCAATTTGTGTTTAAGCATACTAACAAGATCAGAATAACTGTATCTCCAACATGAAAAAAATCTCTGTGTTGGCATGTAAAACAACTTGCGTGCACATATTACTAATATTTCTTTAACATTTGGAATGACTGGCTCCATGGGTGGGTGGTCCAGGGCTTTGACTCATTTGTGCTGGAGTTCTGAAGGATTCTGATTCCAGACCTCAACTCATCCGAGAAAAATGTTACTGTCATCCTGAAAGTTAGTATTCAGCATGGAGAAGAACTGTCTGTGAAAAGCCCACACTTTCTGTGGAGACACAATCGTGTCGATTTGATTTAATTCTATTTCATTTAAAAAATGCCCATTTTACTATAATTCAGTTGATATAACACAGAAACCCTAATCCATTCCTCCTAAATTTACTGTGGATTTGCAACTTGAGTCATGAGCCAGTTTTTGTGCATCTCTTTTAGACCCCACTTTGAAAAAGGATCTTTTTACAGCGGGCTGGTGAATCCTAAAAGGGGTAGTTTGTGTTTTTTCTTTGTAAAGCCAACTAAATGACTTAAAGGAATGTAAAAATACAGATATCTAATCCAACTTCAAAGTCTTGCTTTTTTCCTTATGTCAGAACAGGTACTTATCACAATCAGGTTGTGAGGAAATTCATGAATATTAAATTAACTATCCATGTATGCATTATGTTATTTCACATTTCACTGAGGCAAAAATGATCCTCATATAATAACAAAACTGCATCTTATACAAGTTTAAGCTGCTTATATTCTTCTTCCTCTTTTGCAGTCATTAGTTTTAAAAACTTAATCTGCTCCTGCAAGATGTGCCTTTGTTCCACTTACATTACATTTATTTCTAACATTTAAACTTCAGTTTAAAAAAGCATGAAAATTCCCTATCTAAAGTTAGGAACATCTGTATTTGAACTACAACAGAAGCTGCATCCATGCTCATGACAATCCATGCCTACTATACAACACCACTTGCATTCATCATTCTGAATTATAAGATTCTGTTAGCGTTTTAAGCACAATTTGTTCTGAAAGAGTTCTTCACAGTAGAATAAAATGATGACAATATTTTATGAGATATTCATTCCCAAATGATACCAAAGTGCACACTTCGTAAGAAAAAATTAGAAGTTATGAATACCACATAGTTATCAGACACAAAAACAAAAATGTGTCATAAAAAGTCCTATTCTCTGATTAGGCTCTGCTGGTGATTTAAGACACAGAAATATTATTTTAATGGTTAATAACTTTGACCTCTATTTGTATGGATACTTTCTCAATCATTAATTTAACAATCAGGCCGAAACGGCCAGAAAATAAAATTTAAAAAGAGAGAGTATCAAAATAAAGTTGGCCACATCTGAACGTTGTAAATAGCATAGCTCCGTATAAAGCAGCCAACTACATAATGGTCACCTTTTAGAATGTCTTTCAAGAACTGACAGTACACTAGGTGAAATTTTAAGTAATGTGTGCTGTTGCTCTCCCATACGATTGCACACAAGTTTCACAGTAAAGGACATAAGGCATTAAATTGTTCCACTTGCTATGTTGTATAAAAAGGGTTTCTTTTGTAGGACAAGGAATCCATAGAAAAGAGTGGAGTCGGAGATGATGATGAGATGGAGTCAGAAGGAGACAAACTCCCATTCAGTCAATTTCAAAACAAACTGACATCAAATATTTGAGAGAAACGAGACACGCCAATCTCCACACTACCACAAAGTATCTAGTAAAATGTTAGAGTGCCTGTTTGGGTTCAGATATTATCGAATGGTGGATATCAGTGGAGGAACCACTGAAGGAACCACCATTAATGAGAGGGACAGTCATCAGTAGAGTCTCTCTCGTGTAATAACAGCTTTGCACTCTGCGAGGTCTGCCAGAAGCCAGCCAGGGAGACAGGAAGAAATATGCTTTCAAGTGCCGATCATTTGTTTCTTTATGATTCAGAAATGGCATGGTATTGATTACAGTGAAGTAGCCTATCAAAACACAGGCTGAAGCATAGTTGGCAAGTTGGTGCAGAAAATAATCAACTGCTTTCATCTCCATACATAAACTATTCATAACCCTTTAATCATTTGTCTTTACTGTAATATTATAAGACACAGGACATGGTAAATGTAAAAAGCAGTAATTAATTGCCTCTGGTTGTCTGTGTTTATTTTCCGTTAATTATTTAGCGAATATAAAGTATCACAGACAACTTGTCGGGTTTGCCTGAGGGTAAAGGTGAGGCACATATTCATATATAGTGTACAAGGTCAGGCAACTGCATACGGTGGCATTTTCTGAGCTCATAATGAGGGTGAGAGCAAGGTTCTCCTTTACAACCAAATCACCCAAACCAAGGGCTTCAGTAATCTTGGATGAGACAAACAAAAGGCTTCAGTAATAACACCAACCAAACTGAGGCTTCCCGTTATCAAGGATCAGCCAAATGCAGGTTTTTATTTAGGGTCACTCAAATAGAGGGTTTTGGTACTCTAGCATCAGCGCAATTGAGGACTGCAGATATATACTGTGGCATCAGGTAAACACAGTTTCAGTAATTTAGGAACAGACATAGAATCTCTAGTCAAACATAAGCTTGTAGTTATCGAGAACTAGCCTTGCAGTTATTTAGGATCAGCCAAAAAGAGAGTTTTAAAAATCTAACATCAGTCAAAAAGAGGCTTTCAGTACTCTAGGATCAGACAAAATTAGGGTATCAGTAATATACTGTGGGATCAGCTAAACAGTGTCAGTAATCTAGGATCAGACAAACAGTTTCAGTAATCCACCATCAGTCAAATGGAGGCTTTCAGTATATTAACATCAGCCAAAAATAAACTTTCAGTAATCTACCAACTGAGAGATCATGTGTGTATAGGAACAGCTCACTGCAGAGTGGTACAGTTTGAATGTATGTTTAAAACCAAGTCATCAATTTCTGCACATACTGAAGCTCTTTCGACACTCTAGCTGGGGCTACAATCAAACAGCCGTTGATTTAATATGAATGTTTAGAGGAGAGGAGCACATACAAATAAAATCTTCATCAAAATGAATGGGATAAATCTAAAACTAAATTTAAGAGATTAACTGATCAACCCCTAATCAGGGTATTAGCCATTGTCGAAACATGAGTACTGTGTTTTCAACAACAAAACCCCTCAGATAAACAACTCATTTTCTGTTTTTTGGTAGAAACTATTCTGAAATCAAACATATACCGAAGTGGACTGGTTTCACACAGACATGCTTAATTAGATTGGCTACATAAAAAATGTGCAGTACCTTGAGGATCAGATATACAACAAGATGCTCTTGATTTATGTAAAAGATTGGATTAAAGTATTTTTTGTGACATTCTGTAATAAATGTGTTTTGCAACACACATTTTAACGTTTTTGGAAAAACATCCAGTTTTATCACAAAACATTTGACTGTTTTAGATTTTGATTCAGAAGATTAGAATGTTTATGAAAGCAAAGCAAGGTCAAACATTCATAAAGAAAAAAATGTTTGAGAAAAGTAAAATTATATCTACACAAATCATTGCCAACATATTTTGTCGTTTCTTTAGGGAAATATGATCTTTTCACTCCACAGAAGATACACGTATTCCACCCCCAAAAAATGGAGCACATATTCAAAATGTTTTAAATTAAAGTTGTTGATCCTGATGTCTGATCTCCTGCTCTCACTAGCTTTCCATTTCTCCCAGTTTATTATCATTAAATGGCACATATGTCAAGTCATAGGCTATCTTACTGTTAATATTATATATTATAAATGTCATTAATAATCACTGTGGAACTGTGAAACTGTGAAGGAGACTTGTAAATGAATATATTGGGAGTCAATCCAGCACTCAAGTCATACGAAGTTAGCAAAGCAAAGGGCAATTAGTTTTTGATATCCTGTCCTAAAAACATGAACTTTCTTTAAACATAAAAAGCACAGAAGAAAAGGTCTGTTTGCCTTGACTTACAGTTAATTTCTCAGTAGAACCTCAAAGACTGCATCCAACAGAAATATTTACTTTTCTCTTACTGATTTTGTTAGCGTGCGGAGGACACTGATTATTTTTATTGTTATTATTATTCTTCAAATGAATTTTTCAAACTAGAATTTCTCAACCCAATCAGGATTATTTGCATTATATTGCTTGACCCATACTCTCCTGTGAACTCCTAAGAAAAGTAATGACAGACCTATGGTACACAATTTACTTAATGTGCTCTTAATTTTATTAAAAAATAAATAAATAAATAAATAAAAATACAAGGCGAGAGAATTACAACAGCACAGTACTTCATCAACCACACACAAGATATGTTGAATGTCTTGAGCTTCCAGAAATATCACAACAGACAGCAAGCTTTATTTTAAAAGCAAGTCAGTTGATTTCATGTATCTGCAAGTACAAGGAGAAATAAGTGCCATTAATTTCTGAACATAACGGGAACCCGGGCTACCAGACCAGTAGGCTACACTGCAGCAAGACGTCGAATCTGCTCACTACATGTTCAGATTTGCTGTGTTTTTCCAAACAACCAAAAAAGACTTGAACACTTAAGTTACAATGTTGAATAACATGAAATCCTAAAAATAAAAATACGGCCATGTTAATTGACGCACTGCTTGCTTTACGTTTAGCTGGAATACCATTTTCAGAGACTGAGGTCACCTCAAATTCATCATTGACTCTGTAGGAATCAGTAGGAAAGGATAGGAATTTAATATTAATGCGTTTGTTTCACCCATGCGCTTAGACACATAACACAACTAAATATGAGTGAATAAACATTTTCAAATCATTCATGTAAGTTAGCGTTGGGGTGCTACAGTGGAAGTTTTCTGAAATCGGCAGGTAACGTCAGTGATATCATCTAGGAACAGACAGCGAAGGCTTTCGCGCATTTTACCTCCCGAAAAACCAGAATAAAATTATGTCCAAAGAAATAGGAGAGAAAACGTGGTATTTAACAGGCTGTGGACAGAGGGTTGAACATAAAACGGATTTTAAAAAATCTGTTTAGGCTAGCAGAACGAGCCCCGAAACTGGAACTGGGAGTAAGAATGCCGCTGCTGCTGCTGCTGAGAAACCCACAGTAAGGAATGTGGCGGTTAACGGCTCCTAATCCTTTTGGCACCGCTGTTTAGGTTTCTCTACACAAAAACAAAAATGAAATACCCTCCATCTGCTATCGCAAACCTGCACAGGATTATTCCACTGACTTCGATTATTTGCACCTAACTATCAGAAGAAATTAGACAGCAGGTTGCATTACTAAATGTAATACTGTGTGCATAAGTGTGTGTACATTTTAGGGTTACGTTATATATTAAGCAGACGATGTCCCCATAAAATTACACTGCAGCTGAAATGAGTACTGTAAGGCTACTAGGAGTTTGTGGACATAATTGTGAGCACACATTGTAACCAAGTATGTGTAAGTACAACAGTGGTAAGGGTTGGATATTGGAATAGTTTTACGGCTATGGTTAGGGACAGGGCTAAGGCTGTACAGTGTTACTGTGACCAGATTAGCAACAGTATTTGAAGTTGTAGCTGTAATGCTAACACAGCAGTTACAATGTAATTGTCTACAGACTTTTCATATTCAATTGCACGTCTGACCTATGCTCCACTACTGACCCTCAGACAATGCATAGCTGATCCCTTATTAGCCAGAAACAAGGTGTGCGTGTAGTCCAGTGGAAATAAGCACACACAACTGGGGAAGGAGGGACAGATCTTTGATCTTTTGAAGGCTCCTGGCTCTTTGATCCAGCCCCCACCCCCACATTGAGATGCCTAGCACATTACAGTTGAACACTTTTCCTTACAACCAGGATTAATGAAATTATATGCACATTTTATCATTTCACACCAGGAGCGAGAGTGTCGAAAGAAAAGCCAGCTCCTTCATGGCCTCTGGAAAGGGGTACACCACATCGGGTCTGGACTAGCTCCTTTCAAACCGCTGGCTGTGATGACAGCAGAATTCATCGAACCCGGGGGCACGTGGGGAGCAGTCGCACCAAGACCACAAAGGAAGCTGTTTGTTGGACAATATTTTTTCTGTTATTAATGTTGACCATCTGACAAAAATGAAAACAAGACAACAAAAACTATTCCCAAAAAGAAAAACAGCCAGACTTATGAAGTTGAATGCTCTGTGAGATCATTGGTGTTTTAACTTTCTCCACAACCGTATCACATCATGGTTCCAAGGGTTGAAGTCAGAAACCCCCACAGAACAGGGACCAGAACAGAGCCATGGTATTACATAGTGCTTTTTATCTGCCAGCACTACATATTAACTTCAGCCACAAAAGCCATAATCTACCCATACTCTAAATTAAGGAGCTGCAAATAAGAGAAAACCCAGAGGAAACACTCATTTTTTCTGTGGAAAGAAATGAGAAAATGAGATGTGGATATGGCTTGTAAGTAATTATCATCCATGTATTTAAATGCATTTACTGATTGTATGTCTGTGTTATTAATATAAACCACCTGATTGTGAATATTACTGTTAAGGCATTCTGGGAAGAAGACAACTGAATTACTATATATGACATATATTAGTCCATATATGGACTAATCTCCCTACTGTTATAGAAATACCATTGCTGGTACATATTCCAGATCATACTCTCCTGTGTATGTATGTATCCATTATAGAAAATCATATTGTTCTTCTTTAAATATTTTAAATATTGGGCCAGCAAAGAGTGATTTGTTTTAAATTCACAGCTGTCTTCTTTAAAATGTGTTTATAATTTAAGTCAGGAATATTTTATTTATTGGGGAATTGAAGCAAAATTCTTCTTTCTTCATTTCACATGAAATAGCAGGCAATTGTAGATGAAAAGTCTTGAGATGTGTTGAAGTGTTATTTCAATCACACAGATACTCCTCTTCCAAAGATCAGGGTTTTCTGACCTTGACAACAGATCTAAGATCAGCTTACCCTCCCTCAAACTTAACCCTAACTTTTTGACATTTTTTGGAAAGTTTTGACTCTGATCCAACATAAGTTACTCGGAGCTGAAAGTGTCTACACCTTGTCCAAGCGCTGCGTTGTGTGTGTGTGGGTTTTTTTTTTTCTCTCAAATTTTATGGATATATTCCCCTTTCATTTCAGGGGTTGATGAAAACATTCAAATCATTTTCTTGTAATTTAGTATCTTTCATCACATCTCACCACAAGTGTTATTAAGTCTGGAATTTGTTCTACCAATTTATATCAATTCAGGAACAGATAATAAAATAAAATAGTTTTATAAGGTCCTGCACAAGTGATGCTGGCAGGCTAAGGCATAGCATAGGGTTAGGAAACCACATATCTGCCCACTAGCCACACTGCCTGCCAGATATGTGTCCTAAATTCCATTTTTATCTTAATTCCCAATGCTTTTTATGTGAATTCTATATAAAATAATAATCCATTAAAATAAAGCTAATGTTCAAACACAAAAGCTGTATAACACAAAATCAAAATGTAACTAAAATAAATACAGTAGTTCTTTTTACCAATAACCAGCATCATTGGTAGGAGTCATGTGCTTTCTAGTCATCAGGTGCCATGATTAGTACACTCTGAAAAGGACATTATATCTAATGGCAAAGTAAAAGTATCCCTAACACTGACAAACATTCCGTATAGCACTGCAAACATATATCTGTTGCTGATTGCTCCACTGTCTGTTGCATGTAACTGTTGCTTTAGAATGTGAACTGGGGTTGATTTACTATTGGAAATATATAGCTCTGCATGTCATGGGGGGAACGTATACCTAATGTTAAATATGTAAAAGTGTTGTATGGCTAATTTCATCTCCATTGCCCAAAAGCCTAGTAGTCTCAGCATGTATTCAATAATTTTATGTTTAAGGTTTAGAGATGTGATGTAATTACATTACATTACATGCATTTAGCAGATGCTCTTATCCAGAGTGACTTCCAACATAATAGAACATAAGTGTATCCATTCAGTTTAAATGAGCAATTAGACTATTAGACTAGGGTAAAAGTATAAGCACTTTAAGTCCTCCCAGAAGGCAGGGGGCAGTCTTGTATGTGAGAGGCTTAATGGGAGTTCTGGGCACTGTGAGAGGAATCTGGATTTTGTGGAGGCTTGGACAATCTAATTCAATCTGTGTTCTTTTTTGTAAAGAATGTTATGGAAGCCAGATATACAGTACTAGCCTGTGCAACTGAGTCTCACCTCATTGAGCTATCTGAGCATAGGGAGGGTTTTCACCAAAATGTGTAGACATTACATTTCATTATTAGAGGCTCTGTTAGCAGCCTTAGCAGTACTTTGCTCCAAGATAGCTTGGTATCAGACCCTCACAGTGTAAACTGGCTATTGATCGTATTTTTACTTAAGGCAGTTTTTTAAAAATTTTTATCTACATAAATATTTTAAATTGAACAAATGTTGTTGATGTATTAAACAAATCATTTTGTTTCATAAACATAATGTAGAATAACATAAAATCTCAAATTCTGGCAAAAATGGTGATCAGGGATTTTGACACAACGACACCACCATGCACTACAGAAACCTCTTTCCCTTCAAACAGGCTAAAATATGTGCTCTGTCAAGGTTGCATTGTTTCTGTGGACTTATGATCATGTACTGAAGACCTGTTTCATACAGTATGATCAGCACAGTCCAAGCTCAGGAAGGTTTTTTCCCACAATCCTGTCTGTCACAGCTGTAGTGATCTGCATGCCTCATGGAAGGTGTGCATTTCTGTTTCAGCTGCCCCTCATATGGAGACTATGTGGCACTGTAAATTTCAATTAGGGGTAAGTATTTTTAGGGTTCTGGGCTGTAGAACTGTAAGTCCTTGTGGCAGCCATTCATGCAGGGAGTGTTCTCTCACCACTTTCATCTCCCGTCCCCTGTTTATTTTAGCTTTTCCAAGCTCAAGTGTGGCAGAAGTGTGTATACAAACAGTGACAACCGAGGAGAAAAATCAAATGATCCTAACCAGCACATGAGCATGAGCTTCATCAAAAGTCTGAGCTGGGAGAAACTGGAAAGGACACAGACCTAGCTTATAGCTTGGGAGAACATAAGATCACTAAACCATAGCTAAAACTCTGAGTGTATGTCTCTACCCTCTGAATTGTACTCAAACATGTAATGCTGTACAAACATGGTGGCACTGCACAACCATTTGAATGTTGCTCACCTAAGCTTTAAAAACACCTAAAACATGTCGTCCTGCCTTGAAAGGGTGTGCAAATGCGTGTGTGGGGACTCATCGACTAATCTGCTTGTCAACAAATAACTTATGGGGAGTCTTTCAAGTTTTGAAAGCAAAAGCTGCAAAAGGATCCTGCTGATCCATGTTTGCAAAATGAAGAGCAGGGCACAGACAAAGAGCCAGAGAACATCACAGAGGACCAGTGACACACATGCGCGCGATGCATAGCAAAGCTGGGACAATGCCACGGTGTATCACAGCAAAGATTCGCGCCGGACACATGTTGACAATCAGGCGGTGTTCCATATGGAGCAGAGTCCAAACACCGTCACGCCAGACTTGCTGGGGATTATCCACGGGAATATCCAGGCAGAAGCCCATGCCATGAAGTCTTTTCCAACAGCTTTTCCTTTGTGGCATCTCTGACCATTTTTACAGCTCTCTCTCTCCGAGCTGTTTGGTTGTGTGTGGTCTGGTCATGCGTTCAGTTTTTTGTTTGGTCAGATTCTATATCTGCAATGCAGTTGAGGTGATACAGAGGGAAGAAAGGTTGTTTTGCTTTGTATTGTGTTACACACTCAACTCCCTGACTTTATATACCAAGCTACTATGTAACGTCAAAGAGAGCATCAGAACCATTTGTGATGTTCCTGAATATTTAATATTTTTAAATCCTGGAATATTTGTATATCTCCAGGGGGATTCCGTATTGACATGAAGAGAGAGGAACTTACATAAACTTTCATACTAGAAAATTGCTTGTCATGTACTAGTGTCAATGCAAATGCAATATATTAATATTTTAATGTTTTTGTTCAATGACATGCATTTTTTTTTCAAACCAGCTGAAATTTTCTTTATTATAAAATGTTCAGTGTTTGATAAAATACAGATACTGTATATGGTAATACACCTACATTAAAATGGCATCAGGGCATCAGGATTGTACTGTTCTGTAAAAAATTTAAAAAAAAAATAAATAAATGTTTTCAATGGTGCTTTGCTCTAAATAAAATAGAAGAAAAAAGATTTGTGCACAAACTTTTGTGCAAATAAACAATTTTTGGTGTTCCTTAAAAAAGTACACAAGTGCTGGCATAAAAATAAATAAAGCTGTATCTTTTATAAGAATAAATAAACTACATTTAATCAACTGCACAACATAACTGAGCCGCTCTATTGAAACTAAAACCAGTGAATCAAACTTTCCCTTCAGAAAACAAAATTTAAAAAAGTTTGATTGGAGTTGATAGTGTATGTACATTTACAGACCAAATGAAAAAGTAATATAATGAAGGTTGAATTTAAAGAACAGATGTTAAAATAACAACAAGACAGAGAGGATATAAAATTCCTCATTTATTTTACATGCGGTCCTTCTTGATCTGTGAGTGTCACTTCGGAACATCTACAGTGTCCTCACTGAAGTAGCCTAATATGTATTTTTATAACAAGACTGTTCACAGACAAAGAAGATCCTCTCGGCTTTAAAAAAAAAACTGCCCTAAACAGTTTTGAGAGACTCAGACCATGGTTGGCCAGTGGATTCAAACAAAGGAAAGGATGTCATTTCTACACCCACACTCTGGTAGCAATACAACATCAGCCATGGCCTGCAAGATTTACTGTCAACAGAGAGCATGTTAAATGAATCCCGGAAGTGTGTAAGAAAACAAATTAGCATGAGCAGTTTGTAAAGACGAAATAGTTTTAAAATGTGTACTTTAAACACAGATGGTTTGGCACAGTGTTCCTTGTGTAAACCAATGTAGCTAAGTATGAAAAAGCAAATCGCTCATCCAGGGCTCTCTGCAGTGCCATAATGATGAATGTGATACGGAATGTTCTTGGTTTTGATGCCTGTTGTACAAGATGGCTAAGCAGTGTATCTTGTGCTTCTGCCTCCTGGCCCTAAACACCAGCTATCACTCAACCTCTCAATGTTCTTGGAAACAATTTCAGGACATTACGCTGCGTATAACACATTTAGTTAGTAATTAGAGTTTAAAGACTTTTGTTTATGCAGTACAGCATCACATTTGCATGCAGATGGAATGAATCGAAACAAGATTGACATTGTCCAAAATCTAGGAGCATAAAATCTACTTTTAGCTCTCTAGCTTCCCTAGTTTTTATCTAATACCTAATGTTATCATGCTGTAGTTAATTTAAGGGCCAGCCTTTGTCTCAGAGAAGAGTGAGGGTTATATCTGCATCTTAAACAATTATCTGCGCTTTGCCATGACAGCAATGTTTCTGGTATTCCCTGGAATGTGAGAGGACTGGCAGCAGGCCCAGACATGGCAAACAGAGGACTGGACAGTGTTCAGCTGACCACCCCCCCCCCCCCCGCCCCATCACACCCCCAGCCTTCAGTAAAGTGGCGGAAAGATGGGGGAGGAACTGGGGTGGGGTGGGGTGGGGGAGGCATTGGTGTTTTCTTAAGGACAGGCAGGCCGAAAGTAACACTCATCACACCCCAGCACAGGGGCTCAGCACTGAAACCGGCACATCGGGGGCCCACGTCATCATCGAGCCCCAACCCTCTCTGTCACCATTAATCCGCTGGCCATGCGTCATACCCCTCCGGGGGCACCTGGCGAGGGAACAATGAGCCCTTTCTATCGATAATATTTAAAAAAAAATAAAACAAAGGCAATCTTTTTCTCATGATGTCAGGGAGGGAGATGGCTCATGATTCATCGGGTTCTGCCACGGTGACCAAGTTGTTCTTCTTCATGACCCTGACAGGAAAAATCTGTATGGATCAGCCCATGGGAGTTTTCTTTTCTTTTAACCAGGGTAACATAAGGAGAAACTTGAGAGCAGCTTTAGTCTTACTAGACACTCCTGGAACATTACATTTATTTATTTTCTGCATCATCTATCAATGGATTCTCTCTCATGCATATTTCCCCATTCCTTCAATAAACAAGCTTTGCAGCTAACTGATATTCAATCTATACTTTGTGTGGGTCAGTCTGGGTTAACACAACTTTACTGCAGCATTAGAGGAGTCTTGAACTTTTGGACAGACTGTCTTCTTATGTAGCCACTTTTGGTCAAACTAATCAAATAAGTGATTGCAACACCACCAGAAAAGGTGACTAATTAGAAAGAGGGAATGCAACTGAAAAGCAATAAAAAGAGAAACTGCAATAAACAGAAAGTGAAAAGCAATAAGGCCAGGGCTATTAAATCAATGGCTAGCCTCCCGTACATAAAATAAGGTGCAGATACTGTGACTAAATGTCATTAAGCAAATGCATACTGTGGCCCCAATTCAGTGGAGTCGCAAATGGGCCATGTCCTTCACTTTGAGTAATGAACTTAAAACTTTTTCATTTTTTTTTTTCATTTCTTGAACAGTGTTACAATCTGGGAAATGGGTGGAATTAACAAACAATATTGTATAAGAAACCAAAAATGAAGCACTTGCTTAAATGCATTACTCAGTTAAGGACAAGGTGCTATGTGGTTACATTGACCATTTCTTTTTTATTTTAAATTATATTAAATTATATTTACCCTAAGCTATGTTTGTTTTTACCATATACCAATGAGAAGTAGGTAATGACCAAAGAACTTGCATGAAAAATTAAGCTTACATTAGTGTGAGGTGGAACCTTGAGATGAGGTGTGAGGTAAAAACTGTGTTCCTCATCCAAAGGCCTTCTAAAATGTCTGTTGAGAAAACCTGGTTGATTTGAGCTTATAGATGGGGTCACAGAACTGACTCTCACCGGAATGCTGGGCGTTTGTAAACATTTTGGCCGTGAACTGAATCCATGATGTTCACAATGCAGGACAGGCACCACCACAAAGCTAAAAGATTGTGATACCTTGGTTAGGCTGTGGTCTACAAAGGCCTAGTCTATTTTCTGTCAGCTTTGTAGTGATATGGAGTTATGTTTACACTCTCTCCCATCAGAATACACACCTCCTATCACTATTCGCACATGCTTTTCAAAAAAAGCGTGCAGCTATGCACTTTTTAGCCTACGCGTATTCTCCCCTTGACTTAAGTCTATGATTTGCGTGCCATGAAGGCAGTTACACTTACCATTTATGCGTATTCTGCCCTTGACTTAGGCACTTTTCAGCTACACGCTTCTGAGGGCTGTAGTAAGTCAAGCGCCACTACCTGGTGAAACACCATATTGCCCTTTAAGTCGGCAGAAGGCCTACTTTTAACATTATTATACATGTACAAATAAAATGTCAAAATGTACGATATTTGTGTGTCATTATTTTTAAACTACAATAACATTTCTTGTAACCCTATATTACATTGTTAAACAGGGGAAAAAAAGAAAAAAAAACGTTTTACATCACATGGTGTTGTGAACAAGCCTGGTAAATAGTTAGTTCAATTAGAATAAAACAGAAATATATATTAAAATGAGTATAAATAGCAGAGTGTTACCCATTCATTAATCAATTTAGCTAATAGAGAGTACTTTGGAAGAGTCATGATGAGTGATTACTAATAAATTTTTACTAATATGCTACTCAGCATGAATTCAAGCGTAGACATTGGAACATGCATTTTGTTGCACCTTTTCTTCAATAGTGCGTTTTTATTAACACTTTTGTGCATACGGTCACACCGGTGTGATTAGCCGTTTTGTGTGTATGCTAAAACTGGTGCGATTAGACAACTAGATTGGAAAAATTCTAGCTAATTTTAGCTGTGATGAAACAGCGATTTAACATTAAAAATATAGATGCTAACTGAAAACTATGAGAAGCTTAATAACGTTAATGAAAACATAACGAACCATGTAACGTAGCCTAACAAGCGTACTACATAGCATAAAAAAGCGCAAAAGGGTTAATGAATCTCCACACATCAAACGTGTCTTTATACATTGGCCCAGCACATGTGTCGTTCGGGATATTTACTTTATTTTTGGGTTTATGTCATACATAGAAACTTTCTTTTGAGGCGATTCGTAGTGTAGCTCTCCCTTTGCATTTACTTTCAAAATCAGTCTGGTTTATGGTTTGAATGGATTTCAATGACATTCATGTGGTAAATGCGTAAGTCCACGTTCCACGTTTTCCCGACAGCCAAAATAAACGAGGTTGTGACTCAGTCCACTTCTATTTAAAATAAATCACGCCTCTTTCATGAGCCTGCCTTCATTCTGAAGTTAAGCGCTGTGGGCATGAATACACGTAACTGAAATGCGCGTTACTGGAGGCGCGCAAAAAAGGACTTACACGCGAATGGGAGAATACTCCCCCTACAGAAGAAAGGTGCCTTGAACCTCACAACATCAAGTGTATCCTCCACATACACATGCTCCTTTCACTGTGTGTGTGTGTGTGTGTGTGTATGTGCTGGAGTTAAGTTACACTACTTGATCATGCTCTATTAAGACCTTTTCACATCCAGAAGCTTGCTTCATAGCCAGCTCAGAAGACACAGATTCAGCCTCTGGCAAAGCAACTGTTGACGGAATCTTCAACAGGTTGTGACATAACCTTTTACTATATGTATATTGACTACATTTTTAGTCTGAGTATTATAAAAGAGGTTGTACTTCGTTATAAAGATGTCTAGATGTAAATTTTTGTTCTTTGGTATGTTGACAGTGACATGAAGATTTTGAGATAGCTGTTCATTTGGGATATGCTCCACCTGTTGTGATAGTTGTTGTTATGGTCAGTCTATAAATGGCTAAGAATGGTATCTTGATTGCCACCTTGAGGCTGGAGGTGTTAAGTGCAGGTATCTAGAAAGCTCTGTTTAGCACTTAAGCCCATTAGTATTGGGTAAGCATCATGTCTTCTGCTGTGTGATTTAAAACATTATGTATTACATATGTAGTTGCTGCAATAGTGTTGCAAAATAGGTTTGAAACGGCAGATGTTGGTTACAATGGGTTGCGACAGAGCAAAGATATTATTTAGCAAAATTTCTAAAAATAGCAGCTGTGTTACTAATACATTTTTCATCTGCCATGTCCTAAAAAGGGATATTAAAAAGAAAACAACATTGGAGATTTAAAACAAAAGACCTAAACAGTCTGTCCTGTGAACTAGTGGCTGGCAGAACCCTCAGCTTGGAGCTGTGACTCAATGGCGCTGCCCCACGGAATACTGGCACCCTGGGAGCAGAGCGGGAGAATGTCTCTGAACGCGGTCCTCCGCCGTTAGCGGGGAAACATCGCCAAGCTCTGTGGGAGTGAGTGCTGTTTGTCTGTTACCCAATATCTTGCATATGCATCCCTCTTTCATTCGAACATTTTCTCCTAGTTATGTTTATTTTATTGCCCATTATTTATTAGGGCTTCATCACTGAACCTGTCGCTATTTGTACCAAAACTGTTTCCTTGTTTTGCATTCAGGAATGATATGTTTTGATTTGTGAAGAGCGCTGAGGAGTGCTAGGCGTCATTCTCAATATTAGGAATTACAGAGCTCTCTGTGACTTTGGCACGCTCTCCAGCTGCAGACAGACATGAAGAGCCGCTCGCCCGGCTGTGTTTGCCATCAGAATTCTGGGGGGATTGGTGTTCGAGATCAGGGTTGTTTTCACATTGAACAGCCATACCTTCCTTTTGATTAGTTAACCCCACTGAGTTAATCTTATCTGTCCGGATTACAAACTGTCAGATGGGAGTGATTTTCAATAAAAACAATAACCAAATTGAAGGATTTGTAAGAGGGGGGAGAAGGAATGTTGGGGAATGGATGGGGCGAGACAGAGGATCAGTGATATTTGAAGAAGGAGAGCTTTTCAAATAGGAGCTGCTGCAGTGGTGCCAGATGAACTCTGCTTGATGAAGATGAATTCACAATAGACTAAACTGTGGCCCGGTCCAAAACACTGACAACCCCAGGTGGAACCAGTAGGATTCAAACAGAATCTCGATCCAATGTTGCAGTCAGTTGCTTCTACAAAACACACATGGGCGGGCCTGTAGATCAATCCTCTGATTTGATTGATTGTTTCTTACTGAACCGGCACACGGAAGCAACTGAGAGTTTTAAACAAATCAGCGGGGTGTTAATTTCACCGGCACAGTAAACATACTCTCAAACACACACATACACACACACACCTTTTCCATTCCCTCAAAACCATTTACTGTACCTTAAAATATCTATGTGCAAGAATAATGTCTGTGGATGTTTTTGTCACTCTGAGAAAAAAAATCACAATGCCACTGTTATTTCAAACATATTAGAGAACAATGGAGACCACAAAAGAAAGTGTTTTTCTTCCAACAAGGAAACTCTTATGCGCTCTTGTATTCAGGTGCCCAGTTTTGAGATGATAAAAGAAGTGACATGTGTCTGCAGTGGGGCCTGATGGGAGAACCTGCATGTTAATGATGACATGCTGGCATATGAAGACTGTGATGCAAACCAGGACCTATGGCTACCTCCTGTACCTGACTGACACAGCGCTACTGCAGCCGCCATGGAAGCCTTCTCAGAACTGGGGCTCAGAGAGCACGGCTAACCAATCTGACCCCAAACCCAAACCCATAACTGGGCTCATTAATATCAATCCCTTTAGGGGACTGTGACGCCCAAAGGGCGAGAAAACCTGTATTTAGACATTTTTAAACATCTGGCTAAATTTATCTACTCAACTAGGACCTTTACAGTGCACATCAGTGATTAAATTTTCAACTGAAGAAAACCATACCCTCTGAGCAGCATGATATAGTATTCATTTGCTTTACGTGTGATAATACCAGAAAGAAAAATGATAACAATTAAAGAAAACGAATATGCTTGGAGGTACGAGGAAACCAAAATATATGACAGGAAATTCGCAATTCATTCGAGCAACATTATGACGCGCGCGGGGCTGTGAGCTCAATGTTGTGAGCGGAATAGAATAAATGCCTCATGCACCTAACAAAATACAAAAATATAACTGCAATTAAACATAAATAAATCCAGCAGAGCGCTCACTTGAGGGTCATTAATTAAGCCCACGCAGGATATTTAACAAAACACATTCAGGATACTGCTCTCATAAGGAAAGTGCAGGGAAAAAAACCTCAAGACTGGACTGAGTTACTGGGAAATTAACTCTCCCATTCATTTCTGTTTCATAAGCAAGGTATAAAATGACCAAGGCTTTTCTGCCCAACATCAAAAATCCTAGGCAGTTTGGAGCCTAACGAGCATGATGAAATGTGCTTTTCTCAAATAGACCCAGCACAGAACAACCTGCCTTATCTAGAATGACAAAACTAATATATGTCTGTTCACAAAAAATGCATTAGGTTGGCCCGTATTTTAACGGCCATTTGTAAAATGTGACATTTTTATCATGTATTTTCATACATTCCCCTGACAAGCTGGAAAAAAGCCCTCTCTCCTTTTCAGGTTTTGTGGTATTGTAAATGAAATGAGGATGAGTTTGCTACTTTGGTAGTCATTATATTCCTGCCCTCTCTCTTCTTCTGAAGCGCTGAGGACAGGAAGGAAGAGCTTTTCAGTCTATTGAGCGTCCTCTAGCTTTGCCTCATCCGATTGTTGGTTTTGGCCAGCATTATCAGCAAAAACAAACTTTGATACAAAGGAAGTTGCCCTTAAAATAGCTTGCTCTTTCCCTCAATGTTCAGCCATGCTGTGTGGCCTTTTGATAGAGTTTTAAGTATGGTTTCCCTTTGGTGGATAAAAATCAACCCATACTTACTCAGTGGAGTAAAAGAAAAAACTAAGCTGGAACAGCATTTAAATTTACTGCATTTTCTTTTTTTACCCAGAGGGTTATGCTTACTGTGCTCTTCAGGAAACCAAAGCTACAGGACGTTTTTAACAGGAAGATTTTTTGAGTTCTTAGCCCCTGTCAGAACAATTAAGCTGATGGTCCTTGTTCATTGACCGATAATGTGAAAGGTGCTCTGCCCAGAAAGTGTGAAGATGTATCAGTTCCACTTGCTGAGCACTCTCAAATTCCAGAAAGACTATGTTTTGGCACTGTTGTCCAAACGCGACCTCTCTCCAAGCCACAATGATTTTGAGCGCCGTTTGTGGTCCAGCAATCAGAGTAAAGACATCTCAAATCCTGCTTTGGTAATTTCCTCAGAATGGGATTCAAAATGTGAGATCTGTCGTGGATTTGTGTGAGTGACTTGTGGTGCAATTCTGTGTGCAGTGTTTGGATAAATGCAGTCCCCAGTGTAATGTTATGCATTATTATGCATTCCTGTGAGAGGTATTTAAAATAACAAGACATATAACCCAAAGCCTTTAAATCACACATAAAAATGACATTTCTACAAAATGCACATAAATGGCAGAATTCATCGGGCACAGTAAATAAGTGCTTTTAAACTGTTGACTAATTATGCAAGGTATCAAAGTCATTTGCCCTGTCCTGGTCTTCTGTGTGGTAATGGGCATAAGAAAACAAATTGCACTAAATCACCTGAGAGAGGGTTTTGGTTGGTATATCATGTAAATTGAAATGAGACCATATACATGCATGCAGATCTAAGTTTTTTTTTTAATATCCAATGACAGTCCTGAGTCAGGAAAAATCCAACAGAAAATTTGAAACTGAATTTTTCCAACCTACATGCATGATTACACTGGGATGGCATGGTGAGCGCAGACTTTAAAAGCCATTTTCACATATGAACTTTGGACAATTTCCGGAGAATCAGGTCTGCACATTGTCCGAAGTTGCCATTTCACACATGTAGCACACAACAGGAGCTTGTCCGTATCAGACACGTTCTCACCTACTGGAAATACTCAGTTTGGTTTAGGTGAGGGGTGGCGTCTGGGTAGAGCGTGCAGGAGGCAGGACATGGCACAAAAAGTACGCTGCAGAAATGGCCTTGGCCGTATTCGAAACCGCCTACTGCATACGGTGTACTGCGTAATACACAAGTATATATTGTATACTGCATGCTATTTTTCAGTGTAGTACCCAGTATGTGACCATTAATGATTACATTTGTAGTATGTTACATTGTCGTGTGAAATCATTGCGAGTTTAGAAACGTCCAGATTTCCTTGTGGTATTTTCCAGTTAGACGCCACTTGCATTCTCACGAGTTAAAAGTATTGATGAGTTCACAAAAAGTATTCGCAAGTTGAAGTATTTTCAGGTTTTTTCTTTTCAACGTCTTACCTTTCAGTGGTACTGGCACATAATGTGGCATGGAGGAGGAGAAGGCGAACATAGCTATTGTACTTTTGGGTAGCCTATAAAAAAAATCACACATAGCCATCCAAATGGTGCTACGGGTACACGTAATTTATTATTAATTATACATTTATTATAACAGGAAGGTAAGTTTTTTTTGTTCGCTATGTAATGTTAGATGACCAGTTCACCTATCTCACTATACCTATCATTATTACTTAGCTACAGCTTAGCTAGCTACTAACCAGGTAATTAACTACTAACCAACGTTGTTAATCATCATAAGAGACAAGTTTTGGCAGTATAGCTATCTAACTAACTATCTTTTTAACGATCATTGGACTGAAAATAGCATGTATTTGGACGTATCTGCAATGTCAACCAAAGAGTGGAAAACAATATACAGGCACGCAGAAAAGAGTACGAAGCAGATGTTTGTATTCTTCCGGTTTTGCGCCAGTCGCATGATAGAAAGATAGAAAAGTCATCAACACGCCCCTCGCTCGCCGTGGATTCTCCGGAACATGACCTGCTCTATTCACACATGGACTCAATCCGACATTAGAAGGACTTTGTACTAGGGAGCTGGCAGAGTGAAGTCCGTCTCATGTCCAGTCCGACTGATTCGGACATTTGTTCTCTCACATACAGCTCCTCCGGGTAATGGCTAGACAAGTTCGGGCTTTCAGTGCATGTCTGAAAGGGGCTTTTGACAGCAAAGATGAATTGTGGTGAAGATCCAACCCTCGTACCCTTCCACCAGGTAGCGTACCCATATCCTACTGCATTGATGAATAATATAAGAATGTGAGCTGCCTTGGATGAGGCTATCATCTAATGCATTTTTTTTTCTTTTGTCACTGAAATAATTCTTTTCTTGGTTCCAGGGTCAGTGTCTTTATGATGATTAAATGTTTTTTTTTTTGTTTTTGTTTTTTTTTTCCAAAGAAACACATAAACCATTTCCTCCCAGGCATCTAAATACACAAAGGACTCTGTCAGCGAATGGGGTGAGAGTGAGGGGGACACACAAGTGGCCACAGTTTCCTCCATGAGTAATAAAAGATCAGAGGCAATCTTGTTAAATTACCCCTCTTACATGCCTAGTGGAGAAGTAATCCCTCAACAAACAGAAGCCACTCACGCTGGGATGGAATGTTATCAGCGCTGTCTTCTCCCTCGCAGTGGTGAATTCCAGAGCCCAAACGATTGAGGACGACTAACACTTCCAGGCAGCTGCCTGCTTATTTTACCCCACACACAGCCGCACATCTAACAATGGGGCGTACAGTATCCCCAGCAAATTCATTCGCCAGGGTCGCTTAGAGCGCTATTAAGCAAGCTGTCTGACTAGCAGCCGCAGCCTCTTTGATTGAGATGGATAGACTCACTGGGACAGTCAATCTTTTGTTGAATGAAATATGTTAACTGCATCCTGATGTTCCGCACGGAGCAAGCATCAGCTTTGGTGTTTGTCTTTTTCACTTCACTTTCTCTTGTAAATAATGTGTCCTGTTGTGTTTCGAACCCCGCCGGGTTTCTGGTGTTCTGTCAAACAATCCATCTCCTCTGTTTTAGTCTTTTTCTCTCTCCCCTTTGATGTCCACGTGAGACAAAATATCTCTCCATCTCTTTGTGGCTATAATCAAACCGTCCTGATTTGTCCTCTCATTATGTATCCTGCCAGCGCTCTGATGCTAGTTTCCCGTTGTTACTGGGATTCATGAAATGAAAAAATACTTGAGGTATAAAGGGATCTCCAGCATAGTGAGGAAGAACTACTATAACATTAGTGGTGATGGCAGACAACTCTAGATTTTGATTTTTGCGTTTAGAGAAAAATTATTCTAGGAACAACAGTAAGGTTTTGTTTGTCCAGAATTTAGCTGATAAATTCTGGCCTGATATTTTTGTAACCTTCCCTGGCCACTGAGGTCTACTGTACGACAAATGAGGAAAAGTCAGACTGACTATGGCCTGTACCCGATATATCTACAGTTTCTTTACAAAGAAAAGCCAGATATGCACACGAGTGTAATTTGTTCACCCCTCCGAGACATATCTGTTCATAAATTATGCTTAAAAGTACAGTGAAATGAAAACTGTGGCCTTAGTTTCAAAACTCCTATTTGGCCTGCTTAATTTCTATGGGGTTTTACAAATTGTAGGTTGATGATGCAGTATAACCTCCACTAAAGTGTTGCTGCTGATTGCTGTCGGTCTCCAAGGTGTTTTTTTTTTCACAGCGGGTTCAAATAATTATTCTCCTTTCAAATGTTGAAAAAACATGAACAGTGGTGTGAAATTGTATAGTTCAGGGAGTGTCAATCATGTTAGTTAGGATGCAGTTATTTTACTTTCCGGTTTAACTTATATTTGAAAAACCAAGCAGAAGGGAGGGTTTTCCTTTGACTTAACTGATTAACACAATCAATTTATTTATAGTGTGTTTTTATTTCAGGCTGAGATGGCTGAAAGTGTACAATTAACAAAAGCATTCTAATTCCTTTAAATGCATTTTTCAGGGTATGGGCCAATCCACAGACTACGACAAAAAATGTGCCCTAGAAATGGCCTGTACACTCAGAAACAACCCCACATAACACAACTGGGTACTCCGATTACTAATGAGTTGAGTATTCGCTAATGAATACTGAAGATGTCAAGGCTAATTAAGCCACAGCTTCACGGCCAATCAATCATTCATTATGTTCATTTATTTGGTCATTTCAAGTTATGCCAACATTTTAGGGAAACAAGTCACCTATTCTGTTACATGCAGTAGTCTCTAAATGGTTTCCATCTCCACGCCGGTAAATAAAAAACATTTTATATGTTTTTGTTTGCTTTTTTACACTTTCTAGCGCATCTAATACTGCTGCTCTCCAACTCAGAGTGTTTGATATCAAATTCTGGAAAGCAGGCCAAGAATCAAATATGAGAATAGTTACCTCATATTATGTCATTTCCATGTTTATTATTGTGGCATATTAAACCACCTTGTGCAGAATGACCAGCAGTGGTTTTCGTGGATAAGGCTGAAAGTAGTTTTATATTAAACTTCATAGCATGTTATAAGTTTTACTATTTGCCTTTAACATAATCTAACTGCTGGGGTGGTTGGGAATGTTCACAGAATCAAGACAGGGATTACACTTTATCAAACAGACATACAGATGGGAGGTCACAGAGGTCTACGTTACTCGAAACAGACCAATTTTTTTCATTGTGAAATGAAGTGTGTCACACATAGACTTATACTGAATCAATATGACGGCATGTTTCTGATGTTCAATCATTTGCATTTAAATAAATTGTCTTTACACACATATGTAGCTTGGTCTACTATGCAAATACACAAAATATGCAAACATATTTTTGTTGCATTAATTAGTTAAAAAATGTAAATTATGCCTCTTAATGAGTGCAATGATTCATTGTGCTGCATTTTTAGTTGCAATTAATGTTAAATGCTGCTGTTTATATGCTTGGTGGTGTTTCTAAAAAAAAATCAATCCATTCATCTTTCATGCGGGTCACTGTTCCCATTTATATTTTTAAAGGGATTAAAAGAGTGGATTACAAAAACTATTCCAATGTGAGTTCTGTCACTAGAGCAAGAGGCCATATGTGAAAATTACTCAAAGGTTAATTTCACTTTGACACAGGGAAGTTTGGCTATATTTTTTCCCTTACAAAACATAGGATAACTTATCAGGACTCTTAGTGAAGCAGAGACCCTTGGAATGTTCAAGACCAGGCTTGACACAGCACTAGATGAACTCTTCACTGCAGGAAAACCACAAGCCAAGATGTACTGAACAGCCTGTGCTTTCCATTACTTTATTATATTCCTCTTCAAATTAAAATGGGTATAAATCAGTTTTGTGTAAGATTTATGTTGTTGAGTTGAAACATTGTCACTGTCAACAGTTTTGCTCCTGTGTTCCCCCAGGAAATTTGCATTCTTAGTCCTTGTCAATATGTGTTCAGAAATAATATGAATAATCTTGTGGTGGGCTTGATAAAATTTGAGAAGCCAAATTAATCATTCCTTGAACTACAGCACACATTCTGAAGACTGTAAAGTGAGCCTCAGCACTACCATAGCCAGAGAACCGCTACGGTACATTCAGCTTTCTGTTGGTGCTGTCTAGACCAAACAAAAACCTCCAGCAGACAGGACAGCCACAGCCTCAAAACAGCCTTCAAACAAACAAAATATCAAGGCACAAACAAACAACAGAGCATTTAAATAAACACACATACGACAATGGTCCCTTTCCAAACGAAAATGTGAAGGGATTAAACTCATACAAACACTCCACCTACTGCACTGGTTTAACCTTATATTAGGAGGTTTCCTCAGCTCTGAGTATGGTCCTGTGGGTGGACCGCTGTCTCTCTTACCTTCTGGAGCCACTGGGTGTAGTTCTCCATAACATGCTCCAGGTGCTGGATCTTCTGGCTGGAGAAGTCGTGCTCCACCTGCGGCGCATCTCTCTGGAGCACATTGGCGCTGTGCTGGCCACCAGACTTCGCCTCCCGGCACGCCACGTTGCCATCATTCTCCGGCAGGATGAAGGTGTAGGTACACTGCCCGTGCTGGATGCGGTTGTAGCGCCGACTGCCACCAGCACCTCCGGCACCACCAGCACCGCCACCAGTGCTGCCCTCCGTACCCCTGCGCTGCTCCACGGCCCCACAGTCTGCCGCTAGCAGCAAAGCGACCAGCGAGAGCAGGTGGCGGATGAACTTCTCCCACGACATCACCAAAATGAACAGGAGAGGCCAGAAAAAAACGAGGTCTTCTACAATGTCCCCGAACTGGCAAAGCGGAGCGTCTGTCTTTGAAGTATCAACCTCTCTCTCTAAATCAGAAAGTTGAGAGGTCCATCAGTACAAAGTATCTAGTGTCCATCTGACTGGACAACAGTGAAGGCAAAGTCCAGACAGAGGAAGGTCCGAAGGGCATCACTGTTCCGTTTTGTTTGTGCCCTTTCCCGTTCCAAGAAAGCCAGACCCCTCAAAGCCGGGAGCACGTGTTTCACGGCCACCGTGTAAATACGCTTGCAGATATGAAGTGACCGTGCTTGTGTGGAGGTTGATGCGTGTGTATGTGTGTGTGACATAAAGAGTGCGTACGGTGTGTTGTCAGGCGTCCCCTCCGAGGGTTCCAAACTGCTCTTGCACTGCTGCGTCACCACGGTCTTCACAGTATGTCGAGCGTGAGGGAGCATGCACTTCAAAGCTTTGCTCCGAACAGGCTCCGTGCCTTCCACTCACTGACTGGAGAGGAATGCGAGCGAGAGTATGTGTATGTGCCTGAGAGCAAGTGTGTGTGAGAGAGAGAGGAAGAGAGAGAGGGAGAGGGAGTGAGAGCGTGGCCCCAGCACTGAGGATGTGTACTCAGACTGTGTCGCGGATCGTCTTACAGGCAGCCTGACCTCAGGCTTCAGTGGAAGCCCTGCCCCTGAGTGCTGGGACTGGTTCAACCAGAGCCCTCTATACACAGCATCTACAGTCTTCTGCTTCCCTTTGCATTAACACCACATACATGCATTTTTCATCCAATACAACTAATGCTTAGTTTCTGAGAGATTGTTATCATGAGTTTTACCACAATTATTTTATTATTATCATTATTTTGTCAATACCCTTATCTAGAGCAACTTCCATAGCTACCAGTTTACACAGTCATCATTTGTATAGCTGGTTATTTAGTGCCTGTTAAATGCTGTGCCCTGTGGTAAAAGTACTGTGCCCCACTTGGGAATCAAACCTTCAACCTGTTGGTAAAAGGGCCTGATGCCACATGCCATTCTGCTGTTCGGGTTGATTGTTCTGATGAGATCAAGTGTTAAGATTCTTGAGCACATTCAATAGGAAAGATACACTGGATCCACTGAATGTGCAGGGGGTAATTTACTGCCAGAATAATGCTTAAATTGTTTGTGTGTGATTTCAGAACAGAAACATCATGCTTTACTGTTCCATGAAGAATGTGTAACAACATTTTTACTCCTTCAAAGTTTCTGAAATTACAGTGTGGAATGTTAATATGGACATTATGATCATTTATTATCCAGAATACTGAAATACCATCCATCTAATCTGAAGTTTTCCTCAGTTTGAATGTGCTACCGGACAAACAAATATAGCCACAAGTAAATAATCCCATCTTTCCATCATCAGCTTCAAGTAAACACATCTAATTTTGCTCCTCCACAGTAAACATGGAGGTTAATTTGGGACATGTTGAATTGTTTCCTGTCAAAATAAGGCTCTGTGAATTCTTTTCACACAGTTTTCAGGAAGTGAAAACCAAAACTCTGATGGAAGATAAATTACACCATACACCACTTTAAGGAAGCAGCAGGTGGGGTGTGTAGTGGTTAAAAGTACAGGGGTCAGAGGTCAGTTTCCTTCCATGGACACTGCTTCAACAGCCCTGATTGGTCCAATTATAAGAGGAAGACTGCTATAACAGGAAGATTCCCTGTTTCATCCAGTCTTTAAGTTAATCAGACAGAAGCTACAGGAGAAGAAATGCATTAACACAATGAAGAAATCAAGACAACAAGCATATATATATATATATATATATATATATATATATATATATATATATATATATATACTATGATATACGATGATACATCAGCCACTAGAGTCCAATATACATCACAATACTACACATAAAATAAAGATCAAATACTAGCGATAGCAGGTGTTAAGGGGCAGGGACTGAGGTGGACCAAGATGCAGTCTGACGAGGTGAGTCTTCAGTCTGTGCCAGAAAATGGCCAGTGATTCTGCTGTCCTAACCTCTTTGGGGAGTTCATTCCATCACTGAGGGGCAAGTAGAGACAGGGATCGTGTCTGAAACAAGGGACATGGGACAGTCTGATGTATGCATATATGTACGTATGTATGTATGTGATCAAGGTGAACAAAAGCAGAAAAGGGCATGCTGTCTCAGGAGTTATTTCAACAGTAATGACAACTTGTACAGTGTACAATGCACGCTAAAAGCTGGTGTGAGACTACCACACATTGCACACTTTACACACTGAATTTTTCTGCATTGCTAAATGACTTGGAGTCATAAATGTTTCAATATCTTATTTTTTTGCACCTCATTTTTCTTGTAATGTAATGTAATAATGATTAAAAAAATGTAAATGTAACTTCCTTTGGTTTGTGGAAAGCATAGTTAGCGGTGATGTGGTCAGTTCTTTTCTAAATTCATCCACGCTGCCGTTGACATTAATTACACTGCAACAAATAGGGATCAGACTTTTTTTTTTTTTTTACTAATGAGTAACGAGCTTTCGCATTGAAACCAACGGTAAACATTTTTATACTGATGGGAAAACTGAACTGACTTCACCTGTGGTGATCGTATTGCTCTAAATGCTTATGGATCCGACGACACGGCTGCATGTACACCGCACTTTAAAGAATACTAGAGGCGATGAGGCCGTAGGCAAGATACACGATGCTATAGATTAAGTTGTCTGTTGTGTTGTTACTTTGTCCATGTTTAAATAAAAAGACTTAATTTCTCTACAGTCTACCTATATATGGATAAGAAATAATTTTATATGTAACAAAAGTATCATCCTGCGTTGTCTTCAAGTGGCTGTGATAGCCGAAACAGTCTATTTGCATGCCTATTTTGGCAAATTCGTTAGCGTTAATATTTCTTTTGTCAAGCGAACTAGTAGGACTAGGACAGCTGATTATATAGCTGCGGTGTTGTAATAACATAATGAAAACTATTTAGCCAAGTCAGTGGCGCGAAATGGATCTGGTAGCCCTTTCACATCGATTAATGCTGCGCTTGTCTGTGAGACTGAAAGCGAGAACGCATCCACCGGACAGAAATAATGCAAAACAGATCATTGCCGATAGTCTCTGTAGGTAGCCTTCCTCAGGTGAACGTAGGCTGAATGGATCTGCCGTAAAGTATATGGGGAAACAAACTAGGGTGATGGACAATTTCGGCTCAGGTGGCGCCTCTTCTTGAGATTTCAATAGTTTTCTCTGTTGATTGATCTGAAAAATTAGATATTTACACCACATTCCATTTTTATGTTAAAATCTCAAAATCAAATCGGACAGTTGAAATATTTTGATTTTAAAGCAACATCGTAACAATCTGATCAAACTGGATAAATTATCCATGCCAGTAATCTAAAGTTCGTTTCTTCACTGTTTAATATATACGTGCTCATTTAAACTTCGCCATGCTCTCCATCTCGGCGGGAGAAAAACACAACAATTCTGTACTATCACTCGGGCAGCGCTTTCATAGGAAAAGCTTCGTCTGTGTGCAGGTGAAAGTTCTCTCTTCACCTCGCAATTTCTGGTGTTGCCGGGTGCAAAGAATAATAGCATCAGTGGAAATAACTCAGAATGCATGCAATTTCAAGTGTTTAAGTGATATTTGAGTTAGGCACTTCATTACGCTGGAGATACAGTATGTACAGACATCAATTAAACTCTCTCCATGATGGGGTATCATTTTGAACATGGATAATGTTAAACGATTTTTTTCGTCTTAATTGGTAGCCTAACCAGCTAGAAGTCATTGGCCTTTACAATAACTAGATACCAAGACAGTTAAGCAGGTTAATTAACCTATACAGTAATATGTATGCCAAATCTTCATCAGTCTAGATACTCAAACTGTCTGTAATCATTTCCAGCTGAACAAGCTCCTCCTGTTAACACATGGGGCTTTCCCCACTAACTTGTGAAGTTTTGACTTATTTTATCTTTTTTCCATTAACATTTGTGTCTTTGGTATCACTGTTATTCACCATGAGTCATGTCTGCTGACCTGCATGGGGACCCTTCCTCAGAGAGGTAGACACACTCAAACACACTTTTCCTTTTTTTTTTTTTAACTTTCAAGGGCCATTGAGCGAAATAATGTTTTGAATGAAATCCTTGCAATACTTGATTGTTCAGTTAACAAACAAATTTAAAATGTGCAAAAAATGTAATGTATGCATTGTATTCTAGTGCCTTTAAACTGATCCTTTACCATACAATCACCTCAAGGATGTAAGGGAGAGATAAAAGCAATATATTCTCAGTCCATTGTGTCTAGGCCCAGTGAGGTGATAGTATTGAGATTTGCTGCAATAGAGAAGTTGACGTCATGCTGTGTTGAATTTTGTTTACGAGCCACCTTGTGAGGATCCCGCTGCTTTTCTGTTCGTGAGTTGGAGGCTGTGTTTTGATTTTCTGTCGTGATTCTGAAAACGTCGTCATGGTAGGTCAGTGCTGCTGCATCAAGAACTGCCATAGTAGGTCACACGATCTTTCGGGGAGAAAATTGGACAATGGAATATGTTTTTTTGGCCTTTCCTATGTGGAATAAACACGAAGGGAAGCAGGTTGAGGAGATGGCAAGAAGACACCGGATGGCGTGGGTAGATGCAGTAAGAAGGAGGTCCAAGAATATAGCAAATCTTTTTTATTAATAATACGACTGATCAAACCCACTGCCTATGACTCAATAAAACAATCACATTGCTGAATGTTTTTGAAAGTTTTGTATTTTGTTTGGCGGCAGTGTAGCATAGTGGTTAAGGAGCAGGACTTGTAACCGAAAGGTTGCCGGTTCAATCCCCGCTGGGACACTGCTGCTGTACCCTTGGGCAAGGTACTTAACCCACAATTGCCTCAGTAAATATCCAGCTGTATAAATGGATAACATTGTAAAGAACTGTAACCTATGTAAGTTGCTTTGGATAAAAGCGTCTGCTAAATGAATAAATGTAAATGTTAATAATTGGGCCAAAAAGAGGAGTGCCACCTTACCATTGTGAGTATGACTGTGTTCTTGCAGTTTGCCGGCTTGTGAATTAGCAGATCTTGCACCCAGCCACTGCAAAACTTCATGAGCTTCTAGGAATTTATGCACTCAGTCCAAAAACGAGATAATTTACAATGTGAGTGGAGCGGAGGTGAATGGACGTAGTAATATTCACCTCCTGTAATCCAGTCTTGGGCTGCCAAGTGATATGGATCTATGTTATTTATCGTTATTAGTTTGTCCAAATACCGTTGCTTGACATGATTTAATTTTCTCTTTTCTTTCTCCTTCTCCATCTCTTCCCTTCTCCATCAGACTTGAGCAATTTAAACTTTTTAGCCAAACAAAACAAAAGGTATGCAGGTAACCACTGTAGCAGGCACAGGTAAACAGAGCGCGTTCCTCACAAGATTGTGTCCCCGTCCCAAAATGCAATACAGTGTGACATATCTTCACATTCTCTATACTGTATCAAAGAAATGTGTCATTTTGAAAAAAGTTACTGAAATTTGTTTCTAAATTAAATTTTTAATTACAGTGTAAGTTGAATTAAGACTGTGCGTCTGCTTGTCAGAGTGGACAAAATGTCTGAATCATAAGTAAACACATTCTGGACTTATTTCACAAACATTTTGTGCATAATGAAAAATTAAGACTTAGAGATTCTACTGTTACTTTAGGTGTTTCTGTCTGACTTGGTTTTTCAGTGACCAAGTTAACCCGACAGTTTTTTAAGTATGTTCTCAGTAATAGAAAGCTTAATAGAGACAGTTGAATTTATTCAACAGCAGCGTAAACCATGAAAATTGCAGCTGTGTAGATGCTTAGAGGAGGATGGTTAAAATTTTGCTGCTAATTCTTAGGTTTGTCTTGGCAATGCTAATCCTGTGCCAGAAAGTGCACAGTTTTTGCAATATCGCTGCCAATTTGCAAGCCTGACTGTGTGTCATTCTAGGGCATTCTCCTAGCATTCAGCACCCAGTTCACCCGTGTCATAATCTCCACTCCCACCATGACATGCAAGGGCTCGCTCCTCTTCACTCCTCAGAGCCTCCATGGGTCTTTCAAAGGACACAACAATAACAGTGTTCAAGCTTGCCACACCGAGCTTGGTTAACTTCATTTGAATGCACATCGTAGGGTTAAAATGAAAAGAGGAGCAGATGATGGGGGAGCGGGCCTCATCAAAACGAAGCAATCATGGATCAGCATCTTAATTACTGGAAATAATGCAAAAAAGGCCCTCTCTGCATGTATGAAGTCTGCGCGGGAACCATACGGCAAAGATTTCCTTCAAAAAGAGCAGCAACGTTGTGTGAATTCACAGATTCACAGACGGCTCCTTTGTAGCCCAAGCAAAGATCTTAATCCACAAATCTGCATCAGAAAACAAACGTCCCAACGAGTCCCTTCACTTTTGGCTAGTATGGTGGGAGAGCCTGAATAAAATTTGATGGGTACAGTGAGTGCGATTAGCATGCGACGTAACATTGAACCATTTATCTAAAAAAGAAAAGGAAAAGTTTAACTTAACCAAGACCTGCCATGAAGAGAGGGAAGAGAAAAAAATGTTTAGTCTCCCAGCCAGCACCTTGGACTAATTCCTCCACTGAAGAAATTGATGGATTCTTTAAACAGAGAGGCAAAGGACCTGCTTGGAAAGACGATGTCATAATTGTGATGGTTTTTCAGAATGACACCCTAATCCATTAGTGAAAGCCGCCAGGCATCCCCGGTTAGCCTTACAATCCCTGTGGGCAAAGTCGATTGCAGAATCAGGATCTGTGCCCTGTCAAATCCCCCCCACCACACACACACACACACACACACAAACACACACACACTTTGCCCGAGATGGCAAAGTTCAGGTTGAGTTTACTGAAAGGTAAGAATGTCTCTGTCCATCAAACGCCTCCTCTTTTATGAAAGCTTGACTGACAGGCGGTTTCCTTTCGTCTCCTGTCACGGCGTCCACATGTGGAAGTGACATGGGAGGAATCTGAAACACTAAAACACCAAACACCAGGGGACTCCCATTTGGTGCTGTACTCAGGGTGATAGGCACCATGGTTTCCGTTTCTAAATCAAACAAAACATTTCTAAACCTGGAAACTGGAAAGGGATTAGACTGAAGTGAATGCCACAGAAGTCTTAGAGAATGCCATAGTTCTGCTTTGATACATGTCTTAAAAATGTGACCCTGTACGAGTGCTTCTGACTGAGGAGGTAGGGCAGCTTTTTGCTCATAAGCAACAAAGCTTTTTCTGCCGTGAGTAACAGAACTGTCACAGCTGTGTTCTCCAAATCAAAAGGCATGTTTCATGTGAAGTACCTTTTACTTGCTGTTTATTTTTGAAATCGTGGTTATAAATGCCACTGAAAGAAATAAAATGAAAGCACAAATACTTTTCATAAACACAACACATTGAAAACAGAATAAACAGGGGTGGAGAAATTCACAAACAAGGAACACGATCCTCACTGTGTGTTTCCCAAGTGCCAAGATTTTTGTACTCATGGTGTGTGGTGTTCTTCATTCCTGGAGGGAGTATAAATGCTGTAGGACATGTGTGGATCTGTGGTGTGGGTTTGTGTGTTGGCAGATGCAGGAATTGTTGCTATTCCCTCTTGAACAATCACCCATTCAGGGCAGATGCTCGTTTGATTCTCTCCTTGCTATTTAGCTGGGTATGTTCTGTTATCAGAGCCATTCTTAAAACGAGTGACCAGCGCTAGGTACCTCTTATCTCCGCAGACAGCGAGAGGAATTACCCCCTGAGAAGATTGTTTACAGAATTGTGGATAATGTACCCCCCCCCCCCCCCCCCCCCCACCTACAGAGCGTTTCCCACAGGGGCAGATGAGCTGTGTGGTGAACCAGTACTATCTGGCAGCCCACGGCAACACTGCACTATCTGTCAATCAGGAGCGACACACTGCTCTTTTCTCCCACCACAGCAGATGTAAGCATATCGAATGGGTATCCATTCATTCTGTTCTTTTCCCATGATTCTCTGACAAAAAGGTACAGAAAGGTGAGACAAGGTGTGATTTATTATGAGGGTTTTAAGATAAATGAGCATGTGGTGGCACTCAGCGTGGTTGTTTGTCCATATTTTCCTCCCCGCTACTCTTTTAATGTCATGAAAAATGACAAAAAAAAATCTGACAAGTTCTTCAGCCAGGATATCCACGTCTTCCTGTCTTGTGTTAACTTAACCAATGAGTTGTTTTTTTTTTGCTGCCCATTTCCCTGAGGATTTCTCTGTTATCACTGGACAGAGCATGGTTTTGCCAATTCTGTCATGGTGATAATCCTTTAATGGTCTAGTTATTTCTCACGAAACTCCAAGAATGTTAATTTGATGTATTTGCAGTGTCAGGTGCTTTGCATAATTCACCTCATAATTCAGCTGCAGTGTGTATCCAGCCATGGCATCCATTTTCTTGTCCTCGTTAAGAACATATTTTTGAAAATGGTAAGTAGTAAAACCAGACAGTTCATCTATCCCTACTATAAAAGACCATAAACTCATTTGAAGGATTACACAATCTTAAAACACTGTCAATGGAAAAATGAGTACCCTCTAAGACAGGTCTGGAGTCTGAAATACACAGAGAAATGTGTACATCTAAACCTACCCACGTCCATCTTGTTTTTTGTCTTAAATACATTTGTCTTAAAATCATGCCATTCATACAGCACAAAACACAGTCCCGTGGAATGTATGACTTCAGCACATTTAAGATACCTGGACAAAAGCATCTAAATGATGACAAATTAGTAGATGGCAAGATCCAGTTACATGCAGTTTACTGTTCCTTACTTACACAAATGACAAAACAGACTTGTGCTTTCTCTGAAACATTGTACCTGAACCACATTAGAGTAAAGTGAGGTGGCTTGTTTTCTGTGGTAACATGTAAAAATAAAATCAATAAAAGGAAGTTGAGCCCTGATCAACTGAACTGTGCTTGCAGTTTCTGTATGTTTAATGGCACAGTCTCAACACTAGACCTTCCCAGAAAAGGATTTTGTGTTTTTATAACCACATTAACAGTGCATAAAAACAATCAATGTATTAATTACATGTAAAGAAATTATGAGAAACTCATTAGGAGTAGTGACAACCTCTAATGTTTGTGCAGGGGATTTTGAAATATCCTTCATGCTATAGGCTCTTGATGATCCAGTGTTTAACTTATTCAATTCAATTCAATTCATTTTTATTTGTATAGCGCTTTTTACAACACAAGTTGTCACAAAGCAGCTTTACATTGTTCCCAGGCCTGAGACCCCCTGAGAGCAAACCTAGTGGCAAGGAAAAACTCCCTATCAGGAAGAAACCTTGAGCAGAACCGGGCTCATAGGGGGGGCCCATCTGCTTCTGGCCGGCACTGGACAGATAGAGTTAAAGACAAGTTATGCGATGTACTTTAAGACATTTACGATTGACAGACAATAGTAGTTAACAGCAGAGTGATTATAAGAATGTCTCCTAGGATGTCTGGTTCTTGGAACACAGTAGGCTTTGATGGGCAGGGCAGTGAGGTAGCAGGACTGGAAAACGGGACGAGACGCTTGGGCTACAGCTCTGGACAGGAGCCCGGAGCAGGGACAGGAAGCAAACAGAAAACAGTGGTTAGTGGATGATAAGAATGGCAGGGATGTAGAACAGAGAGGCAGGAGAGGAGGGGCAGAGAAAAAGGTGTGCAACAAGGAAAACCCCCGGCAGGCTAACATTATGGCAGCATACCTAGGGGACGGGAGGCAAGGGACCGGCATAGTCATGAAGGCGACCCTAAGACAGTCAACACCAGATCACGGCACAGGGTCCATGAAAGCAATGACCACTTAGTCCACCAGAGACTCTATGATCCACGCCAGCACCAGGCCATGTCCCTCAGCTGAAGGATTTCTATATAGATATGTTTTGAGCCTAGACTTATAGGTGGAGAGAGAGTCTGTTCCCCGAATCTCGGAGGGTAAGCTGTTCCACAGGAGAGGGGCTTGATAGGAAAAGGCTCTACCGCCTACAGTAGTTTTGCCCACTCTCGGAATGGTGAGAAGCCCGGCATTTTGGGAGCGAAGGGCTCTCTGCGGAAGATATGGGTGAAGAAGGTCCTTAAGATGGGGGGGGGGGGGGGGCAAGCCCATTTAAAGCCTTAAACGTGAGGAAGAGTATTTCAAAAACGATCCGGTATTTAATAGGTAGCCAATGGAGAGAAGCCAGAACTGGGATGATGTGTTCAAAGCGTTTAGTTTTAGTTAAGATTCGAGCAGCTGCATTTTGTACCAGCTGAAGGGGTTTTAATGAGACGTTTGCACATCCTGACAAGAGGGCATTACAGTAGTCTAATCTGGATGTTACAAAGGCGTGGATTAGTTTTTCAGCGTCGTTAATTGATACGATTTTCCTGATTTTAGCAATATTTCTCAGATGGAAGAAGGCAGTCCTAGAGGTGTTAGTTATGTGAGTTTCAAAGGAGAGCTCGGGATCAATAACAACACCAAGGTCTTTGATGGCTGCACTCGGGGCAAGGGAGACACCATCAAGGTCCAGTGTAAAATGAGTGAGTTTGCTCCTGATTGAATTTTGGCCTATGACCAATATTTCGGTTTTGTCCGGGTTAAGGAGGAGAAAGTTTCGGGCCATCCAATTCTTTACATCTGTTAGGCAGGCCTCCATGTTTGAAATATTCAGAGGGACATCGGGTTTGACTGATATGTATAACTGAGTGTCATCCGCGTAACAGTGGAAATTAATGTCATGTTTACGGATGATATCGCCAAGAGGCAACATGTATAATGAGAAGAGCAGAGGCCCAAGCACAGATCCTTGAGGTAAACCATATCTTACTCTGGAACGAGCGGAGGATTCGTTGTTAATGGAGACAAACTGATATCGTTCTGATAGATAAGACCTAAACCAAGATAGGGCCTGTCCACTTATGCCAACCAGGTTTTCGAGGCAGTCAAGGAGGATACAATGATCGATGGTATCAAAGGCTGCACTTAGGTCTAGCAGCACAAGAAGAGAGATACAGCCATTATTGACCGTCTGAGTATCACTGCTTCATAGTCAACAGTCAAAGGTACAGACAGGATTTACTATAGCATTGTGTGTAATAAATGCCCTTGAACACATACATGGCATATGCTGCTTCCTACCCAGTGGAATTCAGAAGAACTCTTTAATGAGTATAGCTACACAGTGCACCTTTGCCCTGCCACAACTGGGAGGGGGGCAGCTGAAAAGGTGGTCCCCCCCCCCCCATGTGTATTCCATTGAATTTACTGAAGTTTAAGTCTCATATGTGCGTGGAAGTTTTACTTCACATTAAAATCAGTCATCAACACTTGCCTTTCAGGCACAATATGTAGTTGCATAAAATGAAAACCAGAAAGAGGCTAGATTTCTTTCAACTTCAAATTCTTTAAATATTTAACAACCATAAAGCATAATTCTAAACTAATTTGACATTGTACTGAGGCTTTAGAATTACAAGTATACAAGTCATATTACATTACATTATGATCTGATATTTTATGTGATATTGCTGACTGATAATATTTAGTATTCTTAAAAAACTATTAAATTCGTGACCTTGTTTCACAACACAGAACAAATGTAACGCCCCCAAATGCTGTGTATCATTATTAAAAAATATTACTAAAAAGTTGTGATGAGTCTTTACCCTACAAGAGTACATATGTCACTGAATAGCTGTATTGTCTATGGAAGAAATGAAAACCTAAGCAGACTGGCACGTACAGTGTATAGTCTTTATGTGTTTATCCTTCCTGACCTAGCACTGCCAAATCATTTTTAAGAGCTGTTTGGTCTGTCTAGATCACAGTTCACGCATCATTAGATAACAGATGACAGATACACTATTTGACATTTATACCAAATATTTTACCTTGCTTGAGTGTAACTGCTTTGCACTGAATAACCATTTAACCATACAAAGTGAAAAAAGTAACAACAGCATGACATAGGGTAGTGCTGTAAAAGACATCATAGGCTACCATAATGTAAAACTACCTTCATATGCTCTGTCTGATTTCACATCACCATTTTTATATATGTATTCACTCTGACATCCGACTTTTTATACACCTATTTGTCTGTTAAAGATGCAATGCTGTTTCTTCAGGTGGACCGTTATTTTTGCCTTCACAGCATTGACAGATAAGGACATTTTCACTGGTGCCCATGTGGTGCCATTTTCATTGGTACAGCTATTTCTTTCAGTATGTAGAGAGACCTTATTTTCCACATCATTTGGTACCAGATTCTGAAATCTTTTGTGTTTTGGCATTGTAATTGGCTATTTTTTCTAATTACCCTTGTAAACTTTTATGCTTAGATGTGTTCTCCTGACTTGGACAAGGTAGCCTATAACTTGTCACCAGGTCACACTGTGTTCCGTGTGCTCCACTAACTATAAAAACAGTGTTTTCATTAAGAAAGACTTCCATGGTTTTTTATTGAATTCATCAGTTTTCCTGCTATATTGGTCTTGAACTTCCAGTTGACTGTGACACCATTGGGTCTACATACAATATGCTTGCATTCCTTTCACATTAATAAATCTGGCCCTCAGAATTTCTGTAAGAAGTCTTTTTTGTTAATGTGTTCAAATCATTCATGACAATATCATTATTACAAAAATAAACATAAAAACAGCTGATGAGCTCTTCAGTTCTCATGCTCTTCTGGAGAAGATTCTCTCCTGGAGCTCTGCTGTAGTTTGAACTTAAACGGCACTGCAGTTTTGTCTTCCAGCATGAACGCATGAATGCTCTTTGTTTTCACTTAGCACACATCACCAAACCTTGGTCTTGGAACAAGACTGGAAAGATATATTCCCAAACATGAGCTGGTCAGGAAGTGTTTCTGGAAATCTTTGACACTCCCACTTCATGTTGTGACATTTCCACCTCATTTCTAATTCTATTGTTCGCTCTTTTCAACATTTTTCTGTGATTTGATTGTTTTGTTTTGCCTTTTCTTTTCTTTCCACCTATCAAAGACCTTCTCTGCAAAATCCCAGCTGATGTTGCGTGAAAAGAAAATGTTTTTACTATGGACTGTTTTTGCCAATTCAGGCTGGCAACATGAGTGTTTTCGACAGACCTCAATAAAGGATGCCGTTTCGTCACAGCCAGTGTTGGTTGATTGCATGAAATCAGTGCTTTCCTGTTGACCTGGGACCGGCTTAGTTGCCTCCACTTTGGAACTGGGGGTCTGCATGGTTCCAAAGAATTAAACCAGAACCAAACTAGATCAGAGTATTACATGCTAAAACCCCACCCAAACACAAGATACATTGATTGCTGGTGCTGACATCACAGCAAACAGGAGTCTCAGAGCTCAGTCCACCAGTCTCAAGGGTCACGTATCATAGAGACAGAGGTTTGATTTTCAGTACACAGAGCAACAATGCTGTGTGCTATTTATATCATAATAATAGATGTTGCAGTTAATGATTTAGCTATTTTCTGAAACAGTAGCACTTGGGTTCTGTAAAAGCAAATCACATGGCAATGTTGTATATAATCTGTTGTCTTTCGTCAAGAGAAACGACTGCTTCCATCTCACAGAGACATGACTCAATTTCCACAGCTGGTGGAACACCCAATTACCCATTTTTTGATGAAGCAGGAACAATGCCAGTGTCAATATGTTTGTGTCAACAATCAGTGTTCACTGAATGCCCTCTGAGAGGGAGGGGAATATTCTCATGATGTCACTGCTGTCCTGATCCACCTCCCACACAGCTTACCTCATCACGTCATTTCAGCCAATAACACACTGCGCAATGGGCGTGGCCACAACACAAAACGATTCATTTCAGATTGCTCATCACCTTCTCTGTTAGATCATCAAGATTAGCACTGACTTATTTCAAGAGCCCTTCTCCAATAACATGCAATAACACATAACCTCAAAGAAGTGTGAGGGTGGGCAAGACAAAACCTGGATTCTGTTATCTTTTCATGGGCTGAACTTGACAATGTGTTGAAAGCATTGCTGCTTGACCATTTGCTCTTTGAACGCTCCACAGAAATGTTCTCTCTGCACTGGTGAGGTCAATCAAAGCTAGAATTTAGTCACTGGCTCAAAGAATCACCTCCCAAACATTACAAATGGGAGGAATGCCCCTCTAATTGTTTGCATTGATGATTTATACCAACTCTGTGATTATGGCAGGCATGAAGCATGCTGTCGTAACCATGGTAATTCTGTTTAATCCCCTGTGTCATTAAGATTCTGATTATGTGTCATGTCAAAATGGAATAGAAATATATATTCTAGATGTTACGAGTCACTCTGTCCCATGAACTGACAGTATTTTTTATTGTATCAGACATTTATGGGCCTAAAGTAAAATGATAAAAAAAGAAATTGAACCCAAGTGTACTGTTGAGTATTTCCAGACTGGGATGTGGAAGTCGCGCTTTTAATTCTTTAAATGTGGAAGCGATCTGAAAAGCATCATTGCATCACAGTTGGCAGTGCGTACTTTACATAGTTAAATGCAATGAGGTCAGGGTTCTGAGTGACAGGTTTAAGTAAAGACCTAAAACACACACACATATCAGATGTTAGACCATTAGTTCCTGTTAAAATATTTTAAAGCCTTTTCAGTCTAATACAGCAACTTGTAAAAGATGGCATAGATTGATATTCAAGAGAGACATTCAAGCACAGAGTGAAAACTATTTACAAAGATCAATACAGGTATCGTTTTTGTATGCTTCAAATGCTTCTTCATCAAATGCCTTGTTCATTAGTACCCACATAAATAAAAAATCCAGCCACTTTTTAAACATCATAGTTTCAGTTAATCCCCTGGTGTAATGTTTGTGTAATTCTTATGATTCATAAATACCTTGAGAATGCAAATTGGAGCAAGACCTGAATACTGTGATCCTGTATGTCAGCGTTTCCCAAACCTCTCCTGGAGGACCCCTTGTCCTGCATGTTTTAGATCTCTCCCTGCTCCAACACAGTTGAATTAAATGATCAGTTTGTTATTAAGCAGCTTCAGAAGTTCCTAACAAGTTGATCATTTGAATCAGCTGTGTTGGAGCAGGGAGAAATCTAACATATGCAGGACAAGGGGTCCTCCAGGAGAGGAAACGCTGCTGTATGTTGTTTAGGGCTGTCACAATCAGTAGAGTCATGGATCCGAGGAAGTTGTATCGGTGTTGTGACGTTGTGCAGACGGCTTGACATACTGACCCAGCTAACTTTGGGTAGGAGCCATACCACATGCACATTTCTACTATGTTTCACATTAGCAAGACCAGTAAACGCTGGCAGAGGGCTACAGGGGTCTGTGCTGGACAAACATTGGAATTACACACATGGCCACGAGCTACCAGACAGATCCACAGAACCACTGTTGGTTGGTGGACTTAAAACACTCTAACTCATTGCAGACCTGGTGAACTTACCTGTATCCCCCAAGCACCATTACACCTCAAAGGCTTTCAGGAGAAGTATGTGCAAGGCCTTTTTTTCATGTGTCTTTCTCTTAAATTCAAATTCAAATTTGCTTTATTGGCATGAAATACATGGTGTAATCATTGCCAAAGTAAGTTATACATTATACAAAAAGACAAAAAAGGAATAAATAAATAATAATGGGAACAAATCCAAACTCTCTGTCTCAGTCTGTCTCTCCCAGTTCAATTCAATTCCTGAGCGAAACCGTAAGGATTGGCTACAAGCAGCTCTGCTGGTATCACTCGTAAGAACTAAGTCATGGGTCTCAGTCCAGCTGTTTAATATCATTCTCTTTGTGTTCTTCAAACTCAATAGGTTTTCTTCAGGCTTCCTCTGAAACTGATTTTATTTAGACAGGTCCATACTGGTGCTCCTGTGTAGATGAGCTGTGCTGCTGACAGAGGGTAGATGACTGGTTAACACAGAGATCCTTTTTTTTTCTCATGTTGTCTAGAGAACATGCAAAAGGCAATCACTTTATCTCAAATGTACTTTACACCTGATATTTCCCCTTTATTTTAATTTTAAAAAAAAGTCCAGTCACCTTATTTTACTTTTTCCTGCAGGCAATCCTGTTGAACCTAAATTCATATAAATAAACTGCTAAGGGAAAAAAAGTTTTCACAGGAAAAGTCATACCACATCAAAAAATTACAATAAATAAAAACAGAAAATGCAGCCATTGTTTTAATGATGTTGCAAAGATACAAATATCCGAAAATTGATATCTAAATAAAAGATATCAATTTTCAGACCACAAACGCTGATCTCAGAAACACGTTTCTCATTATTTGAGTATATGTCATACTACAACCTATGTGTGTGTCACTTGCTAGTCTCTATTAGCTTGTAAAAATAAATTGATCTAATTTGGCAAAAGGAGCTGAACCACCCGCACATGGTCTCTAACCTTTTGACCAGGGCTTGAGCTGTTTTGCCTATCTCGCTGGTCGTGTTTATTGATCTAAGTTTTCTAACAGTTTACAGAGCCCAGCTCTGGTTCTAGTGTGCGTTTCCCAGTTTGCACAGATGGGCAAACACATGGGGCAGTTATCTCACATTCCATGCTTGTCTTACAATTTGCTGATGACTGCCTATCAACGCCCGACACTGCGTGGAGTGTATGCAATCAATGGGATGGCTACTGTTATTGCAGAAGCATTACTCTTCTGAAGAGTATGTGTTAAATCATGCTGAGTGTTTGTGAGTTCTTTTGCACATTGCTACAGTAAATCATGGGGTTATACACTGTCAGCATGTAATGTTGCATTCATTTATTTCTCTCAGAAGCCATTGCATTTTCCCAGATCTTGAAGAGTGTTGTTTAACAATGAAGCAATCACTGAGCAAAGCGAAACACTGGGCCAATCACTGAGCAAAGCAAAAAACTGGGCCAATCACAGATGAAAGCATCACAGAGCCATGACACACAATAGATTCATAGGATTGACATTCTTCATTATTTCATGTGCTCCTATTTCCTATTCAGGTTATGAAGATACTGCCAATAAAGTTAGTTACATCATGTGTCAACCTACAGTGAAGTATAAACCACCACACACATTTCTTTTTAATGTTATACATTTATTTAGATGCATACTTCCCAAAACAATTTGCTATAATTTGCTTGAAGTAACAACAGCAGAGCACTGAATGAGATTTGAACCAACAATCTTCCGATGAGTTTTCAGGTATGAATTGTGGGTGTGCATGTTGGTGAGGAAGTTACATAAATGGATATAATTAAAATGACCTTCCCCGCCACTTGGGAAATTAACGTTTCAGTTCATATTCATGGTCATTCTGTTTCACAAGCTTGGATGTGGACCCAAAATGTCAGATTTTAAATAATGTCAGACTGTTTTTGAGGAAAAACATGAAGGAGATGCTGCCAGACTGTGAGAGTGAGTTTTTGAAAAGTATGTTTTTCATAGTTTCATAATTTTACCATCTCTCTGCAGGTCTTATCATGCCAAGTCTCTCAGTGTGGGTATGTAAGAAATAATATTAATGGTATTATTAACAAATAAAATAAGCCAGGAGGGTTTCGTAAAGCCAGCAAAAAATACAGCACATGACTTGCATAGGTCACTATTACAACCATCTGTGCTCTCTGCAACATACTCCCCCGATATTCATGAGCTGTGATGACACATGATATGAATGCTTTGGTAAATCCTGCTTTATTCAACAATATGAAAACACTTCACTGCTGCTCACCTCACCCACCAGCACTGTGTGGCACCTACTATTTCTGGCCAAAAGGGTGGCCATCTTGCACCAGCTCAAAACAGTGGCTGTTATGATTTAAGGAGAGGGGGAAAGGTAATATAAAAGCCAATTAAACTGCAAGGGTGCGGTTGATTAGGTAGTCAGGTTGAGAAAGGCAAACTGGATTTTTTGGCTTCAACAGTGGGGCTCCACCTCTTGCTTAGTGTGCTATAGAATTTGGCTTTAGAATAGGGGTGTGCAAAAATATCTCTTTTTTTTCCTTCGATTAATCGTTTTTTTACAATTCGTCCGATTCGATATCGATCTGTAAAATTTATGGATCGATTTTTTAATATGCATTTTTTCAGTTTTCTAGGTTTATTTCCTTGGTTAAACATAGCCAGAGAATTAAATAGATGGGCTCTGACATAGCCTAACTGTTGTATTAAAGGCAATTACTAGTCGTCGTCGTCCCCCAATTAGATGTCGCTCTCTCGTTTAACTTTTAACGTTTAATGACTTGCGAATGCATAGAGGAAAACCTGTTACATCATTTTTTTTTTACTGTGATGCGACCTCTCAGTGTTCACCGTGGCTAACCCTACGGTCACACGGACGACACAGGAGAGAGACAAAGCGACCGGCTGCCATTCATTTTCAATGAGAGTTCGCGATTTACAGCGACAAGAGACAAGTGGCCCATTGCAAAGCCAACTAGGTGGGGCTAAAATAGACTAGACTCGAGGTCTGTTTTATGCAAATCCTGAGTGATGTGACACGGCAAAAGCAGCGTGACGCACGTTACTGAAACAAATGATCCAACATTTTGGTTCCAGTCAAACATGGAGGAGAAGCTTATCGTGGCAGTGTCGGGTTTCCCCATACTCTACAATTTGTCTCTTGATACGTACAGAGATATAAATGAAAAAATGATGCGTGGAGAAGAATGTCCGAAATCATGGAGATGCCTGGTATACATATTCGTATATATGTGCACTACAGTCACAGCTTTTTAGCTTTAACTTTAATACAGTGCACAACCACGATCTAGCTACCTAACTAGCTAGCAAGCTAAACTGAACAGCAACTGAGCTGACTAATGCAAACACATTGCTGCTTCGTGTCATTAATAAGTAGGCAATGATACAGGTTGGTTTTGTTTTTAAGGAACTATACCCATGTGTTCCTCAAATAAAAAGATTTTGGTATACAGCCATGCGTCGCAACGATCCACGATACGTTCTGTAAAATAGGACGTTATGTGATTTGGACGTTGTGGGAACACCATACTATATGCTTAGCAAACCTATATGGAATAGGCACGAGATTGGATGCTGCTGCTTACGAGTCGAAGCATAAACTGTTATACGGTAAACTTTTTAATTGTAAGCATGCAAAGTTCACATTAAAACACCGATAGAAAGTACAGTACAGTAAGACATAAGACATTAGCATAGGCGTTTATTATGACCATCAAGACGTATTATATGGTATACTATGTATTGTACCATTATACGCCTTGCAGCGCAATCGCTTTATTTCCAAGAGACATGAGATACATGTGTTGCGTGCGGGAAGCGTTGCCTTCACTACGTCCGGTTATGTCCGCTACGTCCCGTTCTGGGATCGAGATTTTTAAACTTCATTATAACCTTATGGGACTACGGACGTATATGCGAACGGACGTTGTCCGAATGGACGTTAAGCGGCGCATGACTGTACAAGCCTTTGGTCTTTTCTTTAGTGATTTTCACAATTTGTTTGCAGTGACTGCATTCTGCAGAGGTGTTTCCTTCTGCCCTGGAGGCGGGAAAGGGATAAAAATGACAAATGGCGGACAGTGTCGTAAAGTCTGGGAATCTTGCTTTTCTCTTCCTTTTCTTAAGGAAAAGAAAACTGTCAGTGGAGGAAGAGAGGAATCCTGTTTTTCTACTGAAATTGACTTGCGGCACAGAGGTCACAGGTGACATCTCTCTAAATAAAATAATAATAAAACGACACATGGTCCTTGCCGCCGAATGTGTCTGGGTCGTCTTCCTCGGCCCGTTCTGGGAATAAAAGGCGAGGTAGCCTTTGATGAAAGGGAAACATTTGTGAATTGCCCTGGAATCTCAAAAATTCAGTGGCGGGTATTTTCTTCCTTGGAGAGTGTCGCCCAGTTGAAGGATGGCCAGGCTCGTTTGCTCAGCGGCTCACTTCTGACCTGCTTGGATGTCATATTGATGCGCATTCTGGGCTGCTGAAAAAGTCACCAGAATTATGAACCAGTGAATACCATCATGGAGACCTGGGATCATGGCCTATATTTTAATGGGCTCTTTTGAATGGAGACGAAGCCATAAGGACACATGATGAATGGACAAGTCTTGCTGCCAGAGTTGGTTGTCACATGAAATTCAATTGGACTTTATAATGTTTAAAGTCAGTAAATGAACATTTCTCTAGTAATTGATTGAGACAGATTATAAAATTTAAAATATACACACACAGCTTCCTCAACTGAGTAAACACAGAGTATGTATAAGAAGCAAGTATATTAATAACAGCATATGCAGTCTGCAGACGAGCCTCTTGGTAGTCAGAACATGGCAATTTTTCTCTGCCATGTTAATTCTTGGGTCTGCTCCTAAATACCTTCATATGTTGAGCGCTAGTTGCCAAGAAAGCTCTCAACGCATGGACTAAAGCCCAGAAAGACGCATTCAACTGGATGCTGTCTTACAAGGCTGTCATTGCCACTCTCTGTGTCTCCGTTCTGCTGTGGAGCCTTTTCCTCTGTTAGCACAGAGATGTTCCCTACTCCAACTGGGACTCACATCGGGCTAGGCGGCAGATAATCACCTCTGAGTCCCACTGACTACCCATGCAAAACACAGAAGACATCTGTATGCTAAACTTTACTTGGCAATGCCATGCAGTGAAAATTACTGGGTTCTATAAATCAAATGTCTTAATTGATGGGGGGGGGGTGTCTGTCTCATGAGATGTGTATTTTTTAATGATTACTGTACTATAATAAAATTTAAAATAATATGATTCTCTTTGGGGATTCTAACAGTAAATTACAATAAATCATACTAAGAGTACAATGTCAGTGAGACCTAAAACAGTCTTAATGACTCCCTCTCCTCTAGTGTGCCTCCATTGGAATGCTTGGTCATGGAGATGGTTCATGTAGAGACCATGCATTCAGTTCGGTCTTGGTTCATATTCAGATATGCCACACATTTTTAAAAAGGTGCTTAAATATTATACTAACATTCCAATGGCCACTCCTTATATCTCTGTGCTTTAATACCTTGAAATATAGCACTGCTAGTGACAATTCAGCGTAAAGTTAGTTTCAATTCAGCGTAAATAGTTTATTTTATTGTATCACCATTAAACATTTTTTTAAATGCAAAGTCCATGAAATAAATAATATATAAGTAAACAGTGTGCATTAGAAACAAAAAAAATGTAACCACCTTAAAGTCTTATAATGTACAAATTTTAGATATTTTAGATATAGGTGAACAGATAAACAGTAATGAAGAAGTTCAGAAACACAGCGCCCATATGGATGGCCTGAGGCCAGAACTCTATAAATAGCCTCAATAACTATATTACCAGCTGTGGAAAAGAAGAACACCAAAAAGGAAGAAGCCATGGCTCGTATTGCGTCCAGGTGTGTGCCTGCATTTGTGTACGCGCGTGCATACATGTGTGTGCGTACGCATGTGCATACTTTTCACAGCACACCAGTGAAACTGTGCACGCTGAATGCCCTGATGCTCTCTCAGACAGCCATGCGAGATTATCAAGAGGAAGAACGAGATGTGTAGTGTTGTCATAGTCTGTCAGTTTACATATTTACAAGTGGAAGGAAAAGCAATGCTTGTGTTAGACAGAGAGGAATGTGGCCTTTTCCCATTGATTTATGCAATGGTGAATGTGAGTGAAACACACAAAGCTGAGGCAGTGGTGTGCCTGCAGTGGTGGGGCCGTGTTTTTGTTCCCAGGGCCACGGGGGTGCTCTGAAATTCTGTTGCACAGCACCCCCCCATGCTCTTTCACCCATTTGGCACTGTAGCCCCTTCTCACCACCCAGGCTTAGTAAGGGCAGCTCGGACTAAGCCGGGACGAAGCAGAGTCACGGCTCATGCCATTGGCCCCTTCGACCTCTCAGATATTGACAAATGAGGCAGAGTCACGGCGACATGAGATGCCGCTTTTGCCTCATAAGAACTGGATTTAGGGAGGAAAATACACATTCAAACACAGCTATAAAAATACATAAAAATTAACTGATGGAGTTTGGTTAGGTGAGGGGAGGGGGGTCAGCTGAATAAAATTGTTGCCCGTTGGCTACAGTCAGGGTGAAGGTGCCAGTGCCAATGCAGTGTGGGAGCCCGTATAAGGCTAGGGGACATTTGGAGAACAAGCTGTCACCCTCTCGTGGTGTCATTATCGAATCCATTGCAGATAAATGCTCACGGCAACAAGGAGTGTGTGTACCTCATGCCTTCAAAGATTGTGAACTGCAACGTACTACAGAACCGCCATAAAGGTAGTGTTTCTTCAATGTTAAATGAAACCAGCTGTACGACCATCTGCATGATGATAATAAAACCCAGGGAAAGTGCTTGGTCAGGCACACTGGGCATTTCCAAATCACAGAACAGTCTTGTAACTTGCTTTCCATGTCCAACAAGACTGGGGATTATTGTTGACTATTTACTGACTGTTTTTGCCAGATAAAAATCAGTTCCCATCAGTTCCAATTAGACTTCAAATAAACTGCATTTTGTTTCAGTCTTCACCGTCACCACTGAAAAATTAACACACAACCTCTCATAACATGGATTTGGAGAATAAGGTTACTGGCTGGAACTAGAGAACTAGAGAACAGAGGCTGGATCCTTAGTCATGTGGCCATTAGTTCATCTCTTCAGCTAAAAGAAATGAAAAAAAGAATAAAAGAGCAGGGTTATGGAGGCCAGTATATATGCACTTACACTGACTAGTGTAACTTCAGAGAAAGGAGATAAGACAAACACCACCCTCACTCTCAGAGGTTAATTGCATTATGGAATGGCCATCTATTAATTGACAGTGCCTCACATCTGCTGAAAGGTGTTGGACGAGATACAAGGGTTTTTTTTCCACTCTTGGCAAAGTTCTGTTACACCCTCTATTTTTATCGTTTGACAGCTGCACATTACTTAAGCAAAGTTTTCCATAGGTTGGAATGATTGGATGCTAAAGTCATCCAATGTAATCCCAACCTACGAACAAAATTGTCGTCAGATATTGACACAACGCTGTCTTATGCCTCATACATCAAAAAAGAGAAAAAACATACATTTATTGTTCCAGTTCCATGTGAATTCTTACCTAAACACCAAGATTTACGTGTTTGATGTCATAACCCATCTACCGTGCCGCAGGATTTCATAATGTCCCTCTTTCCCCCATTAAAAAAAGATTTGCCGCAAACAGACCCTTTCGTCGGCGAACTCCATTTAAACGCAGGAAATAAAACTTGTCCTCGTTTATCTCTAATTAAGGAGTCTTGTTCGCAGCTGTAGTACATTAACGTCAGTTCATTCGCGAGTCTTTTGATTAAACTCCACTCCCATTTGCACTGATACTGTGGTTAAACCCTGTAATGATTTGTTTGTTTTGGCATACATGCACCTACGACCGTCTTCGTAACATTCGTAATGAAATAAAGTGGGAATCCTGAGCCACGCATGATAAATGGACGGGATTTTTTTCAGTTACAAAGCTTTCTGAGTGGACATTCCTGAGACAAAGTGTGCCTAGATATATATTGTGTACGTATGATTTATACATTTAAAACAGAACAAAGAAATAGTAATTTTAACAAATCGGATCTAGGATCTGCATTTCTGTCCAAACTCAGGTCCATTTTATCTTCATACATATACATTACATGATCTTAATTCAGATACCTTTGATATTTTTAGAATTGTGTGATAGGATTATTTGTAGCTTTATTCGTTTTTTTTTTTTTTAATTGCATACGTGCACATAGAGCTAAGTATACGTAATATGTAGCTGAATGGTGTTTTCAATCAGCTGGTTGAATGGACTCATTGTAGCTCAAGTAGCACAAACCTGCACTCCGTGACGTGCCAGTGAAATGTTGCTAATATCGTTATCAGAAAGTTGGCAGGAACGGTTTCCAGACTCCAGGAGACGTCGAGAAAGAAAGTGATTTGTGAACGTGTTCGAAATCGAATGTGAATTTATTTGTACCTTTAACGCGTCGAAATGTCTGTGTACATCAAGGAGTTTCTTACTTTCTCTTGAGCGGAGAGAGGAAATGAATGCTATCGGGCTATGTTAATCAACTTCTCATTTATTTTAGTAAGGGGGAGCTGAAGGGAGTAGTAATTTACTGAAGAAAAAAAAAACAGAACTTTCAAAAACTGTAACAATGTTCTGCGTTAGAGATAGCCCTGAGCATCACCATGTAAGTGACAACCTGTAGCATTTGTTAACGGTTAAGAACCAATGTTTGCCCTGTAGATTTGTAAGTGCATCATTCGTCGGGCAATAAGCTTACAGGTCGCCAGGCATCCCTCATCAGGCGTCTGCCTGCCTGTCCCTCATGAAAATCAAGGTGATTTTTGTCAATGCGGAAATTTAGATGTGTGTGTAAGAAGCCATGTCCATGAAGCAACCGTTATATGAGTCCGGCCTCTAGCCCAGATCAGACCTCCCCATCAAACAGAGCCGCTTATCACTGACGTCTCTGATTAACGCTTTCAATAACAAAGGTATTAAACCGTGCCTCCAAAGCGCTCTGCTGTCCTATCAGTCTCATAGCCCTTTATAACCATGTTATGTGTACTTAGCTCCCACTTAGACAATTGACAGGAATGTCGTTGTAGAGACCAGGTTCATGAGTTCATCTTGCCAGGGGTCGCGCCTCCACTTCACTGCCTATAGAACTCCAAACACTGGGTAACATATGTAAAGAATGCCGGAGGGAAACCCTGATAAGACCAGACTGTAGTGTTACCACCTTCGTCTTTGTAACCGCAGAACAGTGATGGCTGGGTGGTGCTGTTTTGGTTGGACTCCTTTGCCCTTCCTACATTGCTCATATTCAAATCCAGTTCTGTTTTATCTCACTGTGATGATTAATCTGGCCTGGTCTTGGGGTTTTCTCAGAATCCCTTATCTGTTTATCTGCCCTTGGAAAATGTGTGTGTGTGTGTGTGTGTGTGTGTGTGTGTGTGCGTATGTGTGTGTTGAATTCCAGTGTCCACAGCAGTCCTGTACAGAGAACGTAAGTTCGGGTCAGAGGCCCTAGAGTGGCAGACGCCTGGGGTGGTGACTGGCGCAGGTGAACAGGAGCAGGAAAACGGATGGGCCCTTAGACGTGGTGAATCCTGGGATTTCACAGTTATTCATCACTGTCTATTCCTCTGTTCTCACTGAAGGGCATCTTCAAATAGCCCTGCTGCTTTTGGGCTAGGGGAATGCGTTAAGAACTTCAGAAAGGTCAAGAGTCACATAGTGCGTCCGGAGTTAAATTCAGCTCTCCTCACCTTGAATTCCAATGATGAACAGGCTTACATATAATCAGATCTATTTCACTGACATACATATATACGCTTGTGTGTGCACGCACACACACACACACACACAAACCAAAGTTAAAAGGATCTAATGGCTTGCATGCACAGGTGTGATGCCAAACAATGTACAGTAGAACGAAATGAATCAACTCTGAAATAACCTGAAGTAACAGCAGAAATTGCTTTTTAATCTCAAAATGATGGATAATTACCTCACACCTGCACAAGCAGAGTTGAGCTGGTGCTGTTTTCCAATGAGTTGGTCTCATTCCACCCCCGTAAAACGGCTACATGTGGGTCAGATATTCCACAAGCAATGCAGTGAGTTTGATGTGGATGTTTAACAATGTTTTTAGCACCCCTTGATCTAATGAACGTTTTTCACAATTTTTTGAAAGGAGCCATGGTCTGTGTCAGTGGAGTCCATTCTGTCATGAATAGAAGGCTGTCTTGATGAGAGTCTCTTCAGTGGGATGCTGCACATATAAGGTAACTCTACCCCTCCTGTACTGATATTGTTTCTCTCTGGGCTTCCAGTCTTGGCTGGTCCATGCGTTCAGATGTAATTCACTGTGATGAAAAATGACAGTGCGTATCAGTGTGTTTCACCTCTCCAATGCTGATCCACCGCCTGCCAACCATGGAAAGAAAACAATGACACTGGACAGATGGCAGGAAATCGTCCTTATCGGTTAAAGACTAATCCCATGGCAGTATTATAATGACTAATGTTGAATACTGGTACGTAAAGACATAGAGTGGGCAGGAGGCTGCTGTTGTGACAGGTCTGAGCGGAGCATTCTTGCACGATCGCGGATTAACAGCGACGTTTGAGAAGCCAGCGCCATGGGTCAGACGATACCTTTTATCTTTGCTGTGTTTTCCCGGGCTCGCGGTCTGTAATTTAAAACTTCCAATCTCAGAGCTGACTCACCAGTACATCACAAGACTGGGATGGGAGGGTTGGGGGTTGAGGGGGGTGGGGGGTAGCGCTCACACATGAAAGCAACTCTACGTCCATTAAGGCCTTACTCCCCAACGGCACATAAAAAAAGACACTATGCAAATTAGCCCGTATCTAATCAGTGGCCCACACAACTCCACACAAGTTTCCTACAGAGTAGATCAAAAGAGTGTGTGTGTGCGTTGAGCCGGGGGGGCTTCTCTCTGGTCTTCCCCTCTCGCTGAGAGATTGCTTCAATGAGACTGATAGCTGCTGGCCAGCGAAAGCCAATCGATCAAACCAGTCTTATCTCTCCTGATGTGCCAGTGAAACAGAACAATGCTTGATAGCTACCCAAAATAATTCCAGAGGACAGGCAGAGTCCAAACCAGAGGACACATTCTCTGTGCGTGCCACTCTGTTGTTGGTCTTGGTGGTGGGGTGGGAGCTATTGATTCATGTATTACTCCCCAGGTGCTTGCACTAAGCTCTGTAAGCGGGCTTGCTCAGTGGGCTGCTCCATGGCCCGGCAGTAAGCGGCAGGCCACTCTCTTGTTCCCCCTTTCTTTTTTTTCTTTTTTTAAATCATTCCCTGTGATTGGTTGCAGATGTATCTTAGAATGAAAACAGTCCATTAAAGAGAAGTGGTCACCCACAGACTGAGGGATATGGATATCACGAAACGCACATGGTCTACATGAGAGGACAGGAAAAACTGAGCCGGGGTCAAATCCTTAAACCTCAAATCACTAACTACAGTACTGGAGCTGAAGGCATTACAGTGTTCACTAAGTATACTACTGTAACTCCAGGCATTACAGTATTCACTAACTACAGCGCCATGACTTAAGGCATTACAATGTTCATTAACTTCAGTGCTGTAACTGAAGGCATTACATATATTACACAGTATCCACTATTCGGGGTAGACAAAAAGGATACTTCCTTTAAAGGGGAGGGTAATGACTAATGTCTGATCTGGCAAGCAGCATACTTTGAATTGGTGACAGACAGAGACAGACATGGTGATGGCTTTCAGACTCCCAGCTGTGTAGGTGATTTTCTTCAGCTGTAGAAAGTGTACAATTTCATCACGTTACACACTGTGTGTGTGTGTGTGTGTGTATATATATATATATATATATATATATATATATATATATACATATAATATGTAGTGCTCTCTTGCCCTTCAATACCTGCAAAGAGCAGCGCCCTCAGTTTGCCGGCCATCAAATAAATGAAAATAAAAATGAACCCCTGTTGCAGGCCTGGAAGTTCATTAGCTTTCAGTGTACTTTGGTTTATCCTCCTGCTCACACAAAACAAGTTCGTTACTCTACTGAGATGCAAGCGTTGTTTATTTACTCACTACCCTCTGGATACCTCCGTCTGGTGCACGGAGCCCACACTCCACTCATGTGTCGACACGGTGCTCCTTCATAGCCAGAGGAACCACGAGTGTTGTCCGGGTAGCTCATGGCGCTATCCGGGGATATCTCTTCCTGTGTCCGGTGCTGGCGGCTCTGCCGCACTAACTCTCTAACACACGGCACTCACCTGCAAACCATTTCTTGAGTGCGTTCCTATAACACACTCTAGGTTAACACTTTTCGAAATCACCTTTGTGTCTTAAACAAAATTAAGCCGTCAAGTGGACTACTAGCCACTAAAAAAACAAAACCTAACACAAACCCGCAAGCTTCTCTCCCTGTTATCTTGTTCCCTCCTCTCCCCGCTCTCTCCCTGCCCACCAATCAACCAGAGTAAACCTTAAAACCCAATCATACGCGAGACAATTTTTTAATCAAGGTGGAGTGGCTCTGCCTCGTGGCAATGATGTGGCTTTCTCACATAACCCTCTACCCTTCCCCCTCCCTCTTTTTTTCACTTCTTTCTTAAAGGGTGGGGTGACAAATAAGCTGGACCTAAATTTACAGGTAATATATACTGTATATATATATATATATATATATATATATATATTTATATATATATATATACACTATATGGACAAAAGTCACACCTGTTTTTGGACAGGCCACACCTGTTTTTCAGGGTTTGGGCTAGGCCCCTTATCTCCAGTGAAGGGCAATCTTAATGCTTCAGCATACCAAGACATTTTGGACAATGCTATGCTTCCAACTTTGTGGCAACAGTTTGGGGAAGGCCCTTTTCTGTTCCAACATTACTGTGCCCCAGTGCACAAAGCAAGGACTATAAAGACATGATTTGATGAGTTCGGTGTGGAAGAACTTGACTGGCCCGTTCAGAGCCGTGACCTCAACCCCATCGAGCACCTTTGGGATGAACTGGAACGGAGATTGCGAGCCAGGCTCTACAGAATGAATGGGCACAAATTCCCACAGAAACAGTCCAAAATCTTGTGGAAAGCCTTCCAAGAAGAGTGAAAGCTGTTATAGCTGCAAAAGGGGGACCAATTCCATATTAAAGTATATGTATTTGAATACAACGGCATTACAATGTAATGGTCAGGTGTCCGAATACTTTTGTCCATATAGTGTATATATGCATAGAAATACACATCTTCATATGAAGATGTGTATTTGTATGAAGCATGTATTCTACTGTCATCCATTTATTTATTTCCTTTTTTAAGCAAAGTTTACTTTTTCAGTTTACTTCCAGATCACCTTCACTGTCAATCAAAAACAAAAACTGAAAACTGTACACATTTCACTCAAGCTGATATCCCCATTGCAGCATTTGTGTTTTATCACTTGTGTCAGGAAAGTCGTTTCTTACCGACCCACCTACAGCACAGGACTGTAAAATAAAAAAATAAAGAAATAAATAAATAAAAAATGAGAAATAAATCCTAACTTCGTACCACATTCTCTCAGTTTGCACTTATCTTCTTGGGAACATTTGACAAATGTATTGTGGGAATGTAATAGATTGTTGCAGTGGGAATAGAATTGGAAAAAATAGCGTTTAAACCCGGCTGTACTAGGTTGATTTATTGTTGCCATGGAAAAGATTCAAACGGCCCAATAGAGGCACAGTAAAGACAATCTGGGCAACAGGGAATTGTCCACATTTAGTCAGCTACAGATAATGGTACAAGAGTGTCCCTTTAATCGCATTAAGATAACTGCAGTTCTGACTAACAGCAATGTTTCTCGTGGTATAAAAAAAGGTTCTACTTCCATTTGGGGATTTGTGTGAAGCGATTCCCTTTTTTTCCACCGTGGATGCCACACCTGAGGATGACTGCCGGAGTTAGACAGCGCTCTGCATTTCGTGGCGCACTTCTATGAGTGTGTCGCACTTTGAGGGAGAACAGGGAGGACAAACTGAAATCGTTCATCCAGGATCATTTACTCACCCGGTTATCAGTTTGGCAGCACAAGAACAAAAAGTGCAAAAATCAAGATATTTTAATGAATAAGTATAGTGTGTGTCCTAAATGTAACGTTGTTTCTGTGAAATGGCCACTTTTTTGGCAGGAGATACAGATATTATCAGTCTTGATAGTCCTGTGAATCATGTGACATCACGAGTAGATAAAGTGGACATACGGTATCCGTCAAATAGCTCACTCTTGCATAGTAGCTGCTGGCCCGGCACCAGGAGAAAATACAGATGGGTGCAATTGCAATCTATGAGGGGCACAAAGTCATATCTAAAAAGATGTAATAAAACTATGTAGACACCAGGATATAAGCACTGCACCCCCATAGCACCGGGCCTGGGTATATGGCAAGTGGTGGAACAAATCCATCAGATCTGAGCCACGGTCATTCTTTTGAGAGGGGTGTTGTGCTACTGAGCTGTATGTTGATTGAATTGCACTGTTTTCCCTCAGTCTACATAACTGCTGTTGGCATTGTACAACAAAAGGCATGCAAGCAGTTTCATTGAGTTTACATATTGTATGGATACATTTCATTGGTATAATGAAGTATAATGAAAAGTAGAATGAAAAATAGTTCCTTGCCATTCCTACCTCTAGGATTCATAAGCAGCACGCAATGGCTTCTAAATGGACTTCTGTAGAGGGGCAGGATCTCACTGCCCTCTGCTGGAAGAATGCTGCAATCACAAGCACACCCTCACAGGAGTCAGGCCTGGGTTGAACCCTTCATTAGTGCAGCTGGTCCTTATCTTAGAAAACCCAGTTTAAGCAGAGGCTCTTTTTCGTTACTTAACACTGTGTGTAATTATTGGAGGTTTTTTTCCGAAATTTTCCAAAATGTACATGTAGGTTTGGCTCAAACAGCAGTATGGACTGATTGTTAGAGCACTCCCCCTGAGGGTCTGTAGTTGGGAAGTCATGTTGCAGTATCTGCACGGCAGACAATACTTAAAGAGAAACCTAGCTGAATACATGTGTTACCAAAAGTGTAATAAGAAGTTTATCACTGGATGTCCGCTAAGCGCGTCCATGGACTGAAGCACTGTCACTGCTTAAATACACTGGTGATACTCACGGCTTGAGAGGGGTAAGGTACATAGAGGATCTTCAAACTTTTGAATATTATACTTTAGTGCAAACGTCCACTGCAAAGGAAATATAAAAGTCACTATGTGCAGAGGACAGGTATGGGCTTGGCGAGCCGATATTCTGCGGCGCTGGCAAACCGCGGGGGTGGCTAAACGGGTTAACTCTGCTCTTGTCGCTGTGTAAACCTTCCGGTGTTTTAAGAGAGTGCAGTAAAACCATAACTCAGCGCCGCGTCGGTTCGCGTGGGAAACGCGGGGTCCCCGTGCGTGCGGCCTCCTCAACCATGACACGCTTGAGTGAGTGTGAATTGAAACGTTCTGTCTGGGCAACTGGCAGTCGTCAGTCGTCGCCGGCACCCGGGGGGTCAGCTGTGCCTCGGCGTTCGCGCCCGCTGGAAGGGGACGCGGCTTGCAGGGTCCGCAGAGAGATCCCAGCACAGGACCAGAGCACATCTGGCAATATTCACCAATAAGGGTCTGCAGGCAGCAATCAGCCCATTCTGCTTTTAAAATCACTCCGAGAGACAGAACGGAATGGGGTATTTATAAAGCCAAACAGAGACTTTTACCTTAAGTGAAAATCCAAAGCAGAGGAAAAAATGAGCTCTTTGTTACTCTGCTGTTTATGATGAACTCTTCCTTTTTGTTGAATCAATCTTTATGAAGACTGCTTTAGCATAGGTAGCATTGAGTGATTGTGTGTCTGGGGATCTATAAAGCGCTTATCCAACCGTGCTCAGATCCCCTCTGTTATGGGAAAGACGAGAAGGAATGGGGCTTTTTTCATAGATACCAAATTTACCATCAATTCATAAAACGTAACCCGCATGACAGGTAGTGGCTCTTCCAGCTCAATCACTGGACTCCACAACATACCACAACAGCTGTTCTTGCAGAGTCTGAATGTTTAACAGGGTAGAAGTGTTAGCTTCATTGGCACCATTTGTCACCAGCTTTGTTAATTGGCTTTGTCCTGATCCCATTGGTCAATTGCTCTTGTAATTGCCATATAAAAGAGCTGTACACAATCTGTATAAAAGAGGTGACAGTAGTTAGAAGAATAGCCACCTTCTGGTCTTGTTGCAGGACCTTGTTAGTGCATTAATATGCCAGGAAGTGAAATGCAGGTTATTACTCAATAATGATGTAGGGTATCGGTGGTTGTCCGAAGTACAGGTGCAAACTAATGCAAACAAGAGACTAAAAATTTTGGGAATTGGGGTATGAATGATGAAGGGGAAAGGTCTTTGTGTGTGTGTGTGTGTGTGTGTGAGAGAGAGAGAGAGAGATATTTGGGGATGCGTTTCTCAGGTGGAGCTGGCATGCCTGTTGCTGGATTGCCAAGAAGAAGTGTAACTAATTACATACAATTAGTTTTCTCTATTGAAAATGGAGCAATTCTGTTTGTTTTTTTTCGGCTAGTCAGCTGTGCAGTTCAAAAATGGTAAATGGACTGCATTTATATAACGCTTTTTCTACTCATTTGAGTACTCAAAGCACTTTACAGTTATATGCGTCACTTCTACCTACCAGTGACAGAGGCTGCCATACAAGGTACCAACTGGCCATTGGGAGCAGTTGGGGATTCAGTGTCTTGCTCAAGGACGCTTTGACACTCTGCCAGGAGGAGCCAGATTCTAACCGGGGATCCTCCAATCCCCGGTCGACTGCTCTACCTCCTGAGCCACTGTCGCCCCCCAAAAATGGCACTGTTGGCTGCTCTGAGTCTTAAAAAAGTCATTTTGTGGATAATGGAAGTGAGAAGCAACACAAGCAGCATCAATGCCAGTAGTCTGGAGGGAAGAACGTGAATCAAATCACTACCAAGTTAGTCAAGTATGGGTGAAATAAGAAGCATAGCTGTTTGTTTGCTTTGGTTTGTTTTTTAAAATCCAGTTAAAAAGTTATTGTACATATTTTATTGCTGAAAGGTACCACAAACAGAATAAGATTCCAAATAACAGCAAAATGTTACATTATTGTTGACTGTTGTTTTTTATTACTGACCAGCATGTGTTGTACAGCTTTTGGTGTGGTTTCTGCAATTTTCTTTTTCACAGTGTGTTCTTCATAACCGCGGTTAGATCACACCAACACAGAGTAGTCTTTGAGAACATTTGGACAGCACAACATGAAGAGAACCGTGCAATACATTTTTTATTTGTCGGCGCTACAGAGCTTTTTCTTATCATCACTAGATGGCACTATAGCTACATATATATTTACATATACTGAGGATTAAAGCATGGCGGACTGTAAATTCAAAAGGAAATAAAATGTTTCCAAATGTCCAAATGGTAGTAAAGATGTCTAACACGTCATACAAACACTGAACAGATCTAGACATAAATGATACCCTGCTTGATTTGCTATACGCTTTTAATGCGAAGAATAGGATCACATTTTACACACATTTTTGCGTAATCTCATTCATAAGGGCCACAGACACCAGTGGTGAGTAGATGAGTAGATGTCTCACTTGTCCTAGGCTGCTATTAAGGGAATAAACACTGATTATGCTTAGGTACTTTACTGGGTGTTAATACACTTCTACTATCCCACCAGTTTGTCAGAATGCCCATAAAACTGAATCCACTGAAGCTAGAAATCATGAGCAACTTTGTACAGTTCTCTAATGCAGATCTCTTCCTCAGTGGTGGCATTAGTTCACATAGTATGGCAGCTGTCTTTTATTTGTAAGTTTTGACATTGTTTAAAAAAGATGATGAGTCAGGCCCAGAATTTTGATTCATTCATCATATGTTTCTCCCATCAGTTCTAATGCAGTCTGCCCTCATGGATTTTCCACGGTATTAGAGATTTTAAAAATGCTTAAAGAGCATGTCTTCTCCCTTCTCTCTTCCATCATATTGGCATTTCATCTGCTCCCTATTTTGATGCATTTCTTATCAAGTAATCAATGGTAGTGTGTAGTGGCTATGTGTTACACATTAATCAAATGGCCCTGTAGTGGTACTCTGTTTCATTCTTCTTGTCCGTAACTGTACCACTTTTTGGAGTAAGTCTAGCAAACAGTTCTTTGTAACGCAAGTGACGAGGCAAGATAACTTCCCTTTTTTTGTTTTTAATGTTTACTTGAAAGCATAAAATTATAATGTCAAACGCATGGTCAAAAAACTGTGTTGTTTCCAACAGTATCTGACTCCAGACTAACCAACTTTACATCCAATCGGAGTCACTATTAAACAGTGACGTCATATTTATATACTCAAAAGTCCAAAAATACAGAAATGTTTTTATCATTTATACATTACTAAATTATGCATTTTAGACTAATATAAACCGTATAAATAATAATGAAATTATCATTACCAATTTTGATTGTTTTTTAACTAAATTATTATTAATCAACTAGTTCCTCATTGGCTCTTACAGGCCCTCATAAGCCAGTGTGATAATCACTAGTTCTTTCAGTGTGAAAAAGAATGCACTTACACTTTTTAACACATCCAAACATGCCTCTAAATTTATTGGCCATGGTAAACAACATGGCTGCCAAAAGCCATCGAAATTCAAACTATTGAATGATATTTCCTAATGGACCATCTGGAGGAATGTCCAAAAATGTCATAAATACATTTGTGCAAAACTTGTACAAAACCTTATACAAAATGTATTCCTTAAAACTAAACATTTAACAACATGGCTGCCATGAACCAATTAATTTGCACTTTTGAATGTAATAGTAATTCAATTTCAAATTCAATGAAACTTTGCAGTGATGTTCAAGCTTTGGTCATCCCAGCAAATTGGTGTCAGTTCATCACGTAAGCCTATCATAGTTTACTGACCAGCACATGTTTGATGTTTCTGAAGTGTGTGACACATATCCGGAACCAGTTTGCCAGCCACGTTTCATTTGTAAACCTCACACTGTGTTTCTGCATGCAGTGGAGTGGAAATCCTCTATTGAGGGGATGGAACTCGTTCAGTGGGGAAGGAACAGAGGGGAAAAGTCACATGCGATGAGGGAAAGTCATATGGGAAGTAGAAAAGTTACATGGGAAGGAAAAAAGTTGTGTGGAGGGAGTCACATCAACACTGGAAAATTTGTGTAGGGGGAGAAAAGTCTCATGATGAGGGGAAAAGTCGTGGGAAGGAAAAAAGTTGTTGGTGGGGGGGATCAAATCAGTAGCTTAAAAGTTGTATAGGAAGAGGAATAGTCTGTGTGGGACAAAGTCACAAAGTCATACAGAATGCCTGCAAATATTTCTACTGGATTAATTAATTTTCTGTCATTTGGGATTTTTGGGAAATCAATAAGCTTCTTCCATCCTTTTATAAACTGTATGACTAATTCCTAAGAAACCTGGTGCATATGACCTGTGTAATGAGTTCTATGAAATGTCTTCAAAAGGAATCATCGCTAGGTCAAAAACCATCACCACCACGAACCAATACATTCAATGTATATACTAATGATGTACAAATGAGTTACAAAGTGGTAACAGCTGGTTCTATAACCATAGTATTTGGTGCAATGATACTTGCCAGCATGTCCAAACCTCACGAATCAGGACCATGTACAACCCACGGAACTGAGAGTAGCCTTTGTCATGGGTGATACTAAACATCTTCTCATGAACAATGGGAGGCCATGCCTGAAATTTGGTAAGGCAGTACTGGCCAGGTATTGTAACAAAGGGTCACTTCACAGAGTCAAATCTTTGGAATGAAGACAATGTGTCCTAAATGCAGGCAGATGAGAGTTTAAAGGCTGTCTGGCAGTTTCACAGAGTAAATGGGAATTGCTTTAGTTCTAGCAGGAAGAGTTAACAGCATATGCATTTGCATTTAAAAAGCTTCAGCTCTCTAGAAGATTGAAAGATTCAATGTTTTTTGTGTATTCAGGAGATCTGAGTGGGTGAAGTGAAAGTGAAATGTACAGTACTACTCCTGGGCAGAATCCTATAAGCAAGATGGTTTTTAATAGTGGAGCAGGCATACAATGGAAGCAGTAAAACATCTTTATATTCAGAACACAACCTTATTACCTGTGTAATTATGCTCTTGCTACAGTGCGGTCAGGTTTACAACATCTTAGCATAACTCACTGTCATTTTCTTTGCTCTAACCCTTGTCCCATTATTATCAACACATATTGTATTCACAAAGAAAATGTTATGGTTACTTTTTAATATTGTTTCTACTTTGAGTGTTGGCACGGGGTTATGTATTTCTGTGGGCGAAAGTACTGAGAATTTCCTTTTGTTCCAATGAAAAAATCCAGAAATGAGTATGATTGTGTCAATACTGCAGGCTGTGTTAAATGCAGCCAGGAACAGCTGGAAGAGTCAACAGTATCAGCTGCAATTGATATTTACATTTGACATTCCTGTACAGAAAAAAAACATGCCTTATATAACATCCCAGGATATCATAAAGATTTCTAAAAGGCACTTCTAGACATCCTTATTGAAGAAGCAAGAGTGTATTATAATCCTTATTGTAGGCTACTTTTAAATAAATATAGAACTCGCAGTACCTATATATGTTATACTAGCATGCAGGTAATTGTGGGCTTCTATATCAGTCTCTTTAAGGGGAGAAATCTGCATTCTATGGAGTGAAGTTCCACTGAAGCAGCCCTCATAGGTCCTGGAGGGATTACAGCAGCCGGGAAGGGGAGACATGAATCTGCTTTCTGGACATTCCTTAAGTTCATCATTGATTTTTTTCTACTTATTTTTTTCACTGCAGAATACTGTGAGCAACAGCCGGCAGGACATTGCAGGCTCAGGACTTCGAAAATATTTGCACTCCACCGCGGCCAAGTTGACTTAACAGGGAAGCTCACGCTCCCGGCATTCTGATAGGCCGTCTCTGAGTGCTAAAGTTTCAGCATAACACTGAGCAGCTCTTGTTCTGTCGTCGGCCACAGTGAAACTCTAAGCTAACTTCAATACAGACGGCCCACAAAGGCAAATAACCACATGAGAGTGGTGCAGCGCTCCTCCTCGGGAAGCAGACACTGACGGAGGGACTCCAGTATTATAGATAGTAATATAAATGTTTGTTTTCAAGGATTGGCAGGGTTTAGACGAGAGGCGAAGGAATCTAGGTGGTCAGTTCTTTTTTAATGTGGTTTGCCCGCTGCCACATTGTACAGTACATTCTATTAAAGCGACGCTTCCAGTAACTCTGACGGATTTTTCATACGTCTGTAAGCTGTTTTATTAATTCCTGGTAAAACTATTAGAGACATTAGACTAGGTGTGATGAGAAGAGGGAACAGCTCTGGAAAAAATAAATGAATAAAATCAAATTCCTAGGTTTAGCGATGGAGCTCTTTAAAATGCTTCTCTGTCTGGACTCATGGCACAGACTGTGCTGGTTTTAAACTCCCCAGTTCCTCTGGCCATAAATGTTTGAAAAGGCTAAGGCAGGATAAAAGAAAAACACAGGACTCACAATGTCTAATCAATCAGCTCACAAATCATCTTACTATCTGTCTTCACACCATATCTATTTTAGACAGAACATAACTTACGCGCACCACACAAATTTCAAACATTGCTAATATCTGACTCTCCTACCACTCTCTTTAAATTAATAAAAAAAGTACAACATAAGATTGTTTACAGTATAAGTCTACCTGTTGCTGCCACTTACATTTGTCCAGCAAATGAGTGAAGTGAGAATAAATGCATTCAGCATAATGTGTACAGCTGGCTTGTAATATGTAATATCAGAAATATTTTCAATGTATTTACAGTGAAACAAAATACAAAAATTGCCAAGAGGACTCCTTGGAGGCAAGGAGGTAATCCTCGGCATGTCAAGAAAAGGGATCTTCAAATCAAAATAGATAGTTCATTTGCATTTCATCAAGTGCATCAAAAGCATTTCATCAGGCATACTCTTTTACAGTGTCAACATTTAGTTTCACTGATACCCACAAAATGAATTTTATCCCCTTGCCATCTATTAGATCAGGCAACAAATTTGCTTTCACAGGTATTCTAAAAATGTTGATCATAGCTATATATAGATAGGTAGATAGACAGATGCATATGAATTACCATCATATCTGGAACCTAAAATTTGTTTTCAGTTTTAAATCTTTATGGTTAGTGCTTCTCAGAAAAGCAGATTTATGCACCACATGTTACAGCAATAACATTTCAGATGCGCTTTTTGTGTTTTTCAACATTGCTGTGTGCGTGGCATAAACATCTTGCTGGCAGATGTTTAATAGGAATGGAGTGGATGGCTGCAGCAGCGATTGCACTGTAAATAGATCATGACCTCTAACCTCCGTGTTCTAGCCTTGCAAGAGGAGGACGTTCCTCCCAGAGCCACCTGCAAGCAGTCAGCAGTTCTGCCGGGTCTTACACGCTGTCACGCCTCATTCGCAAATCAGAGGCTCCCAGAAACATAAGACACCTGCTTTCTGACCTCCAGTTTTTTTCAGGACCACGCAGGTTTGTTGTATCCCCTCCAGTATGAGCATTGCCACTGTGCTTTGTAAATGTGGAGGTGTTTCATGCTTCAGCAATGGCACCTGCTGTTTTATGTGTCATGGTTATGTCACACCTGGTAAAATACTGTATTTGTGCTTGTGGTGTTATCACCTGGCTCCAGTCCAGATCTACAGGAGGATATGGATTGGCCAAGCCTAATTAAACTTTCGCCACCACGTACTCCAGCCCATGGCACCAATTTCTGACTGACCATGCTCTTTAATGATAATTTGGCCTTCCCATCATGCCATCTGGCCGCTGCCCTAATTAGATGGGCTAGAACTGGCTGCTGTTCCCATGCCGAGCATCTCTGATTATGCGGTTCAAGATGGAGGCGGATGGTTCAGTAAGGCCCGAGCATGGACGTGTGTCTCACAGACCCACTCAGAACACAGCAGAGCTGGGAGAGCCTGTTACCAGGGAGCCACCCTCCTCCATGCTGACACGCTTATGTAGATTAACATAATGTAGCTGCATTAGTCCAATTAGTTGATTCAGCATGATTACCATTATTTTTATTTCTTGGCAGTGAGTACACTATGATGCAGTTGTTTAGCAGACAGTCTTATTCAGAGCAACTTACATAGCTTACAATTTTTCCGTATCTACTTGTACAGCTGAACATTTACTGAAGGGATTTTTGGTTCCCTTACCTTGCCCTAGGGTACAATAGGAGTGCCCCAGTGGAGAATTGAATTGGCAACCTTTGGGTTACGAGACCTGTTTCTTACTGCAGCACTACACAGTTTGCCATAGTTTACATGTGCCTGTTATGGTAGGTAATTACTACCAGCAAACAGCAGCCATTTAGGATTCTGACTTTCAAACAGAAAGTGTGTATCTCCTGCAGCTGCCTTCAACTCCTTCCACACAACATATCTTGTGGATGTCTGCTCTTCCTTCTACAGCTCTTTGCTCTCTTGGGCACAGTGTCAGTTTGATTTGTGGCAAAGACCGAATGAGTGTTTTGCACCTGTCACATGGGATTTCCATTCTGAATTGATACTAACTGGACTGTGTTTCTTTTCCAGAACCTCGAGGGGCAGTGCAGACCAGAGCCGAAGGAAACGGGTTTGATACCACAGAGTGGCGTGTCAGAGTGCCACATGGGAGACTGCCCTGGTACCAGAGCACAGTGCTTAACTGGCATTTCTGCTGTACATACCCAGCTGTGTTTAAACCACTCATGCGTAAACTGTGTAAGTCACCTTGGGGAAGAGCTTCCGCTAAGCAAATAGCTGCTGTGATGTCGTTTGCCGTGCCTCTTTAAAACAAGGGTCCCCATTTTGACAGGCATTAACGGAGCCTGTTGTGCTCTACAGATCTGCAATGGCTCGACCCGTGATTCTCTGACAGTGTTCATGGAGGCAGACCATGTGATGCAAGGCTCCGCCTGTTGTGGTGTTGTGATGACATCACCTTTGGCAGGGAGGCAGGTGATGTCATCCCAGGGGAGGAGTGTTGTTGGGCAGCGTTTGGCCCGTGACAGGGCGGTCGACTACTGGAGGACTGCACTTCATCCGAAAGTGGAGAATAATGACATTACGAAGGGAAGAAGACTCAGTTAAGATTCTCCTCCACAAACTATCAGTGGCTTTGAAGTGTGACTTTTGTGATTTTTGTATTTACACTTCATTGATTAGGCAACAGCAACCATGTCCATGTTATGAAAAACAGCTTCAACCCTTTCACCAGTTTTGTAGCTGTGTGTGTATGTGTGTTGGGGGGGTGGCAGGGAGCTGAAAATAGCTAAAAAACTGCTATTTGGTTCTCATCGTATTCTTTGCTCTTCAACACTTAAGGTGACACATTGATCTCTGTGCTGATGTCTGTATACGTCTGATTTCTGTTTTGAATGTTTTTGTGTCACTTATTATTGTCCTCTAGCATATTTAAACTGCAGTCACCAACAGCGGCTAGCAGAAAACTGAACTGAATAGCTGTGAAGGGGTGTGCACAGTGTAGTCTAGAGGAGTGTACTGCGGTATTACAAATCTGTGGAGGTTTGTGTGGGAGTGCTGTTTATCATTATAGATAATTTATTCTAGTTTGCTGTCTTCATACCCCATACTGGCCTAGTCTGCTGAACTTAAACATTGTATCTTCATTAAAAAAATATGTTGGCATTATGCACTATGTTTCTGCCTCAGTGTGAAAAATTACAGCAGCTAATGCACTAATGTGCACTGGCATTCTCAATGTTTTCATGTTCTGTTGAATATATGTCTAAAGCCTCATGCAGTAAGATAGCGTAATCTGCACACATATTCACAGGTTGGTAGATACACAGCCTGATGCAATGACAAGGGAATCTATAAATTGCCTTCATTACTTTGCATTTTTGTACTTTAGCAGACACTCTTATCCAGAGTAATTTACATAGGTTACAATTTTTATACAGCTGGTCAAGGTTATCTACCTTGACCAAGAGTACAACATTAGCAGTGTCCCAGCAGGGAATCAAACCAGCAACCTTTGAGTTGTAAGCCCTGCTCCTTACCACTATGCCACACTGCTTCAAATTCAATTATGAATTCATCTGAAGTTCTGAATGAGTTCCCCATGCAATTAACCTAGCCACTTAACCACTTCCTTTCCACGTCAGCTGTTCATGGCATCCCTCTTCCACCCCATTTCCCTCTTTCTTTTCCCCATTTATGATGTCTGGGGGAGGGGGGGGGGGGGGGGGGGGGGTCCACAACCTTGGCTCGTGGCCAGGTGCAATCCCTTCATTGAATTCCAAACCAAACAAAGCACTGCTATACATGGGGCACCGTTTGAAAAATGAAAAATATTACCCTTGAAAAAGACTTTGACACATTTGCATCAATTTGTCTGTAAATGTATGAAAAAGTGACAGTTTAAAATTATACTGCATTTTTTTTTACATTTGACAATGTTAAATGTGCAAAAACTGTGCAGGATAAATCAGTGTATACATTTTTACAAACAGCGCCCCATAGCTATGACCACATCAAACTCTACCTTCATGCTTTGTATTATATTGAAATTTATATCTACCGTATTGACCTTGTACCTTCGCTTTTACAAAGAGGAATGCTCTATACTGAACCTCACACCAGAAGTGCTGACACATTGGTTTCTCTCTCTGTGGTGTATTTGTTATAAATAAAGTGGATCTCCTGGAAAGGTGAGAGAATGGCCAACCAATTATTCTTTGTCTATGTGATGCTGCTGGTCTGCGCTCTGTCTCTTAATGGCCTTAATCAGTGCACTGCATCATGGGAATGAATCTGAGTAAGAAATGAAATGACTCTGGGATGGATGAAGGAAACCATCCATTGGGATCTGAAGCAATAGCTTGCTCATCAGTCTCGTGTTGTAGAACTGCAGTAAGTGCTGCTAGCGAGCCACAGTGCTAGTTGCTTATTTTGATAATTGCTGCAAGCAAACCACAGTGTTTATTGCAAATCTAGTCACAAGCGTAAAAATGAAAAAGATACTTGTTTGCTGCTAATAGCTAATTCTGGGTGAGTTAAGTAATTGTCCATTGTCTCCTGTTGAATAAATTAATAAGCCAGTATATTCTCAAAACTTTTCAAGAGGCCAAATTTACTGTTAGATTTGTGAGTCCAAAAATTGTAATATCAATTGAATGAATAAGTTTGATCATTTTCACATTATCCATAAACACTGTGAACTCCATCAGTATGAGTCTGCTGCCCCTCACCCTACAAGACTATCCTCAGAGTTTATTTAAAGTGAGAGCATTCCTCTTCATGGGGAGAAGCTCCCATGAGTGACTTCCACTCATTTTCATGTAAAAAAAATAAATAACAGGCAGAAAAGCAGTTCACCCCTGCTCCAGAGGAAATGGACAGTGTCCAGCTCTAATGAATCCCAACAATGTGTGAGCCCAGAGACCCTGGGAGCTGCGGGAAGAGCCTTTTTCTCCCCCTCTCTCTTCTTGGAAAGAGGTGTTCCATTAATCACTGCTCACAGCAGTGCGCACAGCAGGCCACGGACCGCCAAGCTGCATTGCTCTGTGCAAGGACTAAACCCATCTCAACCACCAACTCCGTGGTCGCCCAATCCGCCTTTGCTGATGGCCTCGGAATTTTTGGTTTTCTCTATTTCTTGTTCCCCCTCTCAGGAGGGGAGGTTGGATTCATGGAATTCAGAGGTAAGCTTGCCCAGCAGCCCGGGTGGCAGCCAGACCTTTGTTGATGGCTCCTTGCTGCCAGTCTACAGAAGGTGTGACAAGCAAACTGTCCCTGCATGTTGCTGTCCGTGTCCCACAGACAGCCGTCTCTCCCGCTGCCTGACTCCAGCACCTGTCAGATTCTGTGTCGAAACTCTGCTTTGTCTTACTTTCCTGATCACCCTTGTTTACCACCTCACTTATTCTAGGCTTTCAACCTTGCCCATTGATGCAGGGATATGAGCTGCTCTTTTCCCATTTATTTTGGTGGCTTGTGGCTTGCTACAGGTCAATAAGCATGTAGCACTAACACCAGATGTAAACAAAATACTTCCAAATAATAAAGCAGTTTCTTTTGTTGTTTTTTGCTTTTGTACTTCGATTCTCACAGTGAATCTGCAATGCAACAGTATTTTCAACATGGTCTTGTCACCATGCCCAAGTGAAGAGAATGTGAATTATGTTGATTTGAAGAAGCAAACTCAGCTGTTACTGTTAAAAATGTTAGCCCTTAATTAAGACACACACTTACCCCACCAGATACACTCCTTAAAGTACAGTGATGACTACTTTGTAACACTGCTAAAGACCTGCTCCTGATTTCCTGATACCATAGTTTGGCCTAATTCATTAATGGAGGTCAAGGAAGGTCAGTGAATACAGGTAAGCAGTAAGAGGTGACAGTGTGCAATGTGCTTTTCTGTATCTTTCATTCCCAGTTCCTGCCAGTAGAGGTCAGTGTTCATCCTGCATGTTCTCCCCATACCAACAGGTGAGAGGCTCTTCAAGACCAGCTGCTGCCCCTTGCCTTGAATAGGAGTTCAATATAAAGAGAAATGAAGGATCAGCTGCAAATTGTGGTAGGTTTAAACCATCTGGAAGTGTTTCCACAGATGGGAATGCCTAAGAGATATAGCACTCTTTATATTAATGTGACATTGTTTTTTGTTCTTTTTTCGTAAATATCTGATGTCCTTTCTGTGAACTTGAATAACACATACTTTCTGATCTGTGTGATAATGCAGACAGGTCTGAGCTAGGCCATTGCTGATCCCTGCTTAAAGAGCACTGTGAGCTGTCTGAAAGTAGCTGTTTCTGGCCCGTGAACACCAGAAAAAACCATGTTCGCAATGTTCAGGTCAATGCCAGATGTTGGCATTCAGCAAATAAATAACACATATTCCCCACATTCCATATCAACCTCCCCCCCAGGGTCCTTTACATTGATGATTCAATTCTGATTAATTTAACTGCCGAAACATGAACTCTGGAGCAAGCTCAGCTCCGAGACCACAGTCTGGTCCCAAAAATCAAAGGGACAAAGACATCCAAAGGGCCTCCGAAACTGCACAACACTGAGTGGCCACCCCCCATTTCCTACAAACTGTTTTACGAAAATAGAGGAACCTCTTCATTACTTTCAAGGTGTAATTAAAAGCCACATCAGATTGTTTGTTAGAGGTAATAAAACCCAGGGAAGGTGCTTGGTTGGACAGACCAAGCACTAATAAATAAGACTTGCAAGGGCTGTGCACCTCATATGTCCAACAAAACACTTTCCCTGGTGATCATTCCCAAACATTTTTGTATTTCAATGTATTTCAAGCTTCAAAGTCACCCATTAAATGATAACTGTACAGTAATATTTTCCATGTAATAAAATTGCAATGTCCTTTAGATGTGTATGTCATTTTTTACAGTACTGTATGTGTTGTAATAAAATAGGACGACCAGATACTTTACAACTATTACACGCCACTACTGTACCATCCCCTGTACTATGAAAGCATTCACTGTTGCTCAGCACATGGGCTTATGCTGTAATACTTGATACAATATGTCACTGTTTTTTCATTGATTTGTTTTCAGACTCATTGCTAATTTGCAGGAAAATTCACATGTCCCTTAAGCAAAAATGAAGGAAACAGGAAGTGCATACTCACAAAGCTTTATTCAGCTAAAACATGACTGTCCTGCTGTTTTTCAATTGAGGTCTGTCTCAAAGCACAAGTCAGTAGAGCATTCACAGAACACATGATTAAGTGGAAAAAAATGTTTGTATGCAGCTACATTCCTACATGTTACTGTCAAATTATCATTGTCACTATCGTATTCTTTTGTCAGCAATCACTGACTCATCTTATAAGTGAAATAATTCATCATTATGTGAATGACTGATGTGTTTAAAATTAGCAGTGTGCCATTGGGGATGAATCCAGTGACAGTGTGAGGATGAGTGGGAGTGATGGATCAGAAAAAGAAATGCTCATGTCTTATTATCCTTCCTGTCTGTTATCGAATCACACAGCGTATTCCTCTGAATCATCGAGACACAGTTGGAGAGGAGCACAGTGACATGGGGAGTTAAAAAAAACAGGCTGAGGATTCACTCACAGGTTCTCAGTGGTGTTGAGTCTTCCATGTTACCACACAATGTGATATAAATCACACAAAGATATTAAAAATGGACCTCTGACGTGCAAGCAATGGACCAATCATGCCATCAACTTTTACTTGGTACAGCCTTCATCACCATCAAGTTGCCATCAAAGGGTGTTTCACGGTGTGTCTGTGTGTACATATATATATATATATATATATATATATATATATATATATGTACACACAGATGTATCTTGAAGACAGAGAGGGACTCAGCAGAACAGATGGGGTTGTGGACGTTCATTCCACCACCGGGGGACACGGCGCAGAAAGTCTTGGATAGTGATTTAACGCCACGATGCGATGGGACCACCAGGTGCTGTTCGGTGGCAGATCGTAGCAGTAAGGAGGGAACATAGGGTTGCAGCAGTGAGTTGAGGTATTTAGGTGCAGTTTCGTTGGTCACCCTGTACGCAAGCATCAAGGCCTTGAGCATGATGCGGGCAGTTACAGGGAGCCAGTGGAGTGAGCCCAAGAAATAAATAGGCTGTGCGCAGGTTGACAGGACTCCATTAACATCAGTTCCTTAATATTAAAGGCATGTTTACCCTGTGCTGTTCAAAACTGAAGTCCTTAGTTGATAAAGCCTTACATGTTAAGAGGAGCTTCACAGTAAATCAGGAAATAATATGTTATAAATATGTTGGTGAATCGTGTATATCCAGGGCTTGGTACCGACTTGATACTTGGTACTGTTACTGGAAAGGGAGTCACTTCAGCCATATGCAAACACATGCAATGTTTAACCACACTATTTGTGGTAGCTTACATTACCTGCAGTATACCTGCATATCAAAGGAGCTACACCTCTCAAATACATTTTAGGAAAAATCATAGCAATATGCAGTGAACGACTGGAAAGACACTGGGAAATTCCACATGCCCTCTGCCTCATCTCTCCATTCTGAATTAGTTGTGTAATAAGAGGCTTGAGGAAGACAGAGCACAGTGAACGAGGTAAAGTGAATGTGCTTAAAATATTTAGGGGGCTTGCTTGTCTGCAAGGCTGGGGGAAACCGAGGGAACAAACAGTTTCAAGCACTGTGTGCTGGACAGGGGTTTTCACAGCGAGGCACAGTGAGAGAGAATGGCATTGGAAGAGCTCTTCATTTCAGAGTCACACATAACGGTTGTGGAATGTTCCTCATCAGCGGCCAATCACCTTCACAGAATCGACAGCAGGAAATGGTCGAAGTTGGACATAGATTTGAGGTCCTCACCTATGGTGGAAATGGGGGAAAATGATACCTAACCAGCCCACAAATTAAAAATTTTGGAGCTGTTACCTCAGTCTGTTCAGTGAAAAGGTTAAGATCATTGCTAGATGGTCAAGCGGAGGACCATCAAACCGCCTCAGAGAACCTGGATGTGTCCAAAATCCAACTCAATTATTTACATACATCAATTTTCTTAAATCATGAAAATATGTTTCACTGCATAAACATTTAAAAACAGGTATTTGAAAAATAAAAAGGTTCATTTCCTACTTTTGAAACATTCATGTGCATGCATAAACAAGCATGTCTTTAAACAACAGGGCTTGGGTGACAAGGCTGAAAATGGCAGCCAAACAGCCTACTCACTGCCTCCACTATAAACAATATGTCTGATGTTCAAGCAGAAGTTTTGGACTGTATTTCACAGGTGATGAGGGGTGTTGAGTAATATTAGCTTTAATATGGGGCATGATTTCATTTGGTAATGTATTGTAGCTTCCCTGGTCTTTTGGACTGTTCCCTCAGCCCCTTACACAACACAGTTCTTAATGGTAAACCCTTCGCCCTGAGTACTGTGGAGGGCTCCGTTGTTCCTTGTGGCATCATGGGCCTTTTGCGCAGAGTGCTTCAATATCCCCAACCCCCCCCCCCCCCCCCCCACAGTCACAGAGGAGTCTGCATCATGATAAATAAAAATGACAATAAAAACGACAAGTAGCAGGGATCAGAACCAAGTCAAGACAAGGCACATGGTTTTGTTTTTCCAGCTAAGCAGAAGAGTGTTTGTCCAGCTATCTGAGAGGGAGAGGAAGAAGCAAGAGGAGTTAGTTTACAACCAACTGTTTATTCCACATGGCTTTTTTCTCTGCCAGTGGCTACTCCAAAGTGTCCACGTCCCTCTTCACTTGTTGAAAGGAGGGCAATGAAACACAGCCCCTATGGACCCACAGTCAATGGTGCCACAGTCAAGAACATTCTCGCAAACCAAAATTATTTCATGGACCTGCTGCCACCATGGCACAAAAGAGACTCATGCCCCCCTTCTCCAGCATCAAGAGGCCCCAGCCTGTCCTTGTGTTTCATTTCCTGCTCTGGAGGGCTTTACCTTCTAGATGTTTCTCTGTGAGGAGTCTGAGACTGATCTCTGGCAGCACTAAAGAGAATGATTTGTGGCCTGTGATATTTATCGCCATTTCGGACTTTATCAGCGCTGCCAGGCAGGTTTTTGCCTTTGCTTGTCCACCTCATATTTTTAAAGCAGTCAGCCCCTCTGGCAAACTAATCACCAGGCCTGTGCTTCATGCCCAAAATTTAAACCCCCAAACTATAAGGGGAGATTCAGTAGATGCTGTATTGGTGAATATAGAGGTTGCTGTTGATGATGGAATAGGGCTACAGATCTTTGGCCTGGAGTCTGATGAAGCAATCACACCTGGCTATTAGGCAGGAAAAAACTGAACCATCTGACATGGAAAGGAAATAGTAAGGATTTTTATACTTGTAGATGGGTCCAGTTCATCCAGGTTTGGTTAATTGCATTGTTTGAAAATTCCCGTCCCGAGTCTTTGTGTGGAGCTTCAAAGACAATTCTGTTCATATTTTTGACCCCTTACATGCTCAGCATTGTCGGGGAAGTGAGGAATTAATAAAAATTAAATGGTCTGAACCCAGCAGTCGTAGAAATGAATGCCCTTGTTTATCGTCCGGCACTCTGGATACCGAACACAAATGACATCAAACTCCTCACTTAAATGTGAAACATGAACACATGAATACAAACACAGAACACATGAAACACATGAAATGTGTTTTTTATTCCTGCTAATGCTAGTAATGTGGAGTTGCACTGCAGGGCTCTATGATTGATGGACAGATTTCTCAAGGGCTCAGACATATAATAACTCCCTATAAGACATGACTAGACCACTTAGGCACCTTTGATTTCATAGCCAATGTAACACACATCTGCCATATATCAACATAAACACATCTGACATGTATCTACAATAAAACCTCCATCACAGTCGATGATTACTGCTTACCACAGTGGCACAGAAGATTTAAAAGAAGACAAGAATGCTATACAGTGCAAGCTATAGGAAGTCTAGGTCAAAAAGTCAGTGAATACAAAAGCAAAAAACATATGCACTTTGTATTTCTTTGTATATTGACATGGACATATTTAGCATAGAAGACCAAACCTTCTCTCATTACTACACAAACCAGCCCTTCCTGAGTTGTGATTACATGAATTATCATTATTCTGAATCAGTAACAGGAAGTTGTCATTTAATGAACAATGATGTTGATATGTAACATGTCCTAATCAATTAATTAATCTAATCTGAAGGCACCTGTTAAAACTGTTTTGTTGGCCAGCATTCCTGGGGGACACCTATTGGATGATGGTCCCGTAAGAAATAATTAGGAACTGCCCGCACCACTATCCAAAAATTATTCATCCTGCGGTGCATTGCATTGTTCTCACATGACCAGGTACTCCAGAGGACATGAGTAGTTGACACAAGTATGGCTCTTTAGTTTTCCCTGGACCCTACCCCCCAACTAATGCTTTGATCTTTAGCACACCAGTCAGTCTCAAGTTACCCCATCTCTCCCCTCAGCCTCCCCAAATACATAAGTACTCTGTGAGATTTAGAACTGTCCACACATGCCCACCTGACAGTTTCATATAGGAAATGCTGCCATTTTGTCAGACAAGCATTTGGTACACTTTAATTAAACAGAGAATTTTCATACCAGTCCTCATTAATGAAAGAAGTTCTAAAATATTTGAGAGGATAATCACACTGGTTGCACGATTGCTTTCTAATGAACACTCAGCGGGAATAAATAAAGTTAACATCTAATGAAAACTGTCTGCGTAAACCCAGAATAAATCAGCTCTAATTTAAATGCAAAGTCCACTCTTTTTTTTTTTCAAAAAAGCCCTTTTTCCTTGATTGACTGCTTTCCATAAACACTACTTAAACTCCTTCAGAAAGGGCTCAAAGCCTTGTTTTAGAACATATTTTTAGAACGCGCTTGCCTCCATACGACAGGTTTGTTTGTAATTGTAAATAAAGGAAGCGAGTAGACAAGTGCTCTTCCTAGCTCTTCATCACAGAAAGAGTCGCCTGTCCACAGCAGAATCCTGCTTTGTGTTTAGCATAATTTCTCTTTGATGCATCGCTGTTTTGGGGAGACATTATTTCACAACGTTATTTTTCTAAAATACGAAACGTGATTTCCATAATTACTCCTGATTCCCTGTCATCCATGTTTAGTGTGGATATTCGTCTCTCACAGGAAGTACAACAGTACGGTGAGTGAGAGGCTGACAGCTCTCCTCCATCATCCATGGTCAGTTATGATTTTGGGGAAGACAATGTAATTTTAGTGCATTATAGCTTCCTGGTGGCTTGTCAGATAATTTGTCTACTTTCACAAGAATTTTTCTCTTAATACAAAAAAGACAGAGAGTAGTTTTCTGCAAGAAACTGTTGCCACAATGGCTGGATTATAGCAGGAAATAGTTGCTTGCAGTTTAGCCTTAGAGGTGTCCATGAATTTTATTACGTTCCCCACCATATGGTCACTCATTTTCAGAGAGTTCATCCAGTTGCATGTTAGGATAAATGCACTGAAAGGCTGAAGAAGAGGCAGTTATAGGGCTGATAGGGCTGATATGACCTAACACAGAGACTCAGCAATGTCAGGGCAGCCTGACATCTGAAATACAAGTGGACACGAAGAAAACATTCTGTGGAGATTGCAGCTCATTACATCACCCTGCTCTCTGAAAGAAAAATGTCACTCCGTCAGGGAAAGCTTGACTGTTCCTCTGGAGTCCATATGCTTATGTGTGTATCATGAAGAACATGCTTTAAATAGGAACCTAAAGAATGAGATTTTGATGTGTTTTGTAGAGGCTCCCACAATCTCTGCAGACATACAATGGATAACAAGGAAACTCCTGGATATATACGATCAGCGGCAGGCCTATTATTGGTCTCCATGTGAGTCAAAGCTGGAAAAAAAAGTCTGGCAAGGAAAAAAAAAAAGAGCCCCAATCAACCTACAGTATGTGGCTTAAAAAGACCCAGTGCAATTGCTGATAACAAGCCTGACAGACATGCAATGGAAAAAGCCATGACTGGCCATCGTGTGGTATTGTGCACTTTAGGATGCCGCCAATCAGGAAGCTCAGCTGATTACCTGGATGGGTGCCACTGATCTCAATTCAACCCTTGTGTTTGATTAAAAAGTGTATTACATTCAACCTTGTATGAATCAGACCAAAAGGCTCTCTGTTCAATGGACAGTTTTATCTGGCGACACACCTGAGGCGAGGACAGGTCGAAAACTCGATAACCCAATGTTCATTTTTGAAATATTAACCCAAAAGACAAATGTGGAATATCTCATTTTTCTGAATGGAATTCTGTCTCATAGTGTTAAAATAAATTATATTTTATTCTGGATAAGTAATTATTACAAAACAATTATTTGTCAAAACATATATAAATATATATATATATATATATATATATATACCTTTCATGATGAAACTTTATCCAATCAATGTTAACCAATCAGGCACAATCCCATAATTTAATCAGTATCATGGATTGGATTGGATTACATTGGATTGTATTGGACTGGAATGGACTTGACTGGACCACACCTGACCAAACTGGACTAAACCAGACTGGACTATGCAGCATTCATGTGAAAACAGCTTCATAATCTATGCTTGATTTTAGCACTGCCATTAGTTTGCAAAATTGATCTGATCAGTGCAGTCACACTGTTGAGTCGGCCTACAGAAATAAATCATCATGCCTTATCAGTAACCATCAGTACCTGCTTTCCTCAGTGAAGTTCAGTATGGGAAAATAACATAATCTCAATTTTAAAGTCAGCGCATTTCTGCGTTGCTGTTTTACCTGACATGACAATATTCATATACTGTAAAGTTTGCACTCTGCTGACTTTTTATGAATGCTTGGCACAGCTTCAAAGAAATAAACAAAGACTTTTCCACCTGTCTCAGAGTGACAGTGACCACAGGTTGACCAGAGGACTAAATGTCTTCCCTTTCTGCAGAAGCACTGCTTTCTGTGCAACTGCGTGGAAACGTAGCAGGGACCATGCAGGCATGCATTCTTAACGCTCTCACTCTCTCTCTCTCTGTCCATGGCGTCACCCCCGAACTACAAAGTCCTCAGCTCTTGACTGATCCTCACATTTTTCAAACCGCAGTCCCCCTGGTGGCCCAAGGCTTCAGCACCAGGCCCTCTGGGAGCAGCCAGTGCTGCAGGAGAGCCATCTCAGAGCCCATACCTCCGTTCAGTTAAAAGCACCTCACCAGTCTTTGTATTACAGGTCTCCAAGGCAACTGGCGGGGCTCAAACATGCCTCTCGTAATCATGAAGAAAAAATATTTTACTGCACAGTGAACACAGAAGCAGCAGCAGGTCCAAGATAAATCCAGTGAGACCAGCAATAGCAGGTAAATGTGTATATAATTTCAGATCAATCATCCCTGCCCATATTTATCTTTGGGCCAGCAGGGTTACTGTTACTCAAATTGGACATCTCCCATGCACCTGTTGTCATGGATACCAAAGGTTTATGTTTAAAAGTACATCTACAGTAGGAGTCTGTAAATTATCAGTGGCTGTGATTTTGTGCTGTGTGCACTGAACAGGTGACATATCTATATGAATACCCTGCCCCACTACACTTAAACTGTAATCAAGGTCTCTCATGTGCTATCCAGAATCCTAACCTACCTGAACACCTGTAAAGAACATCATGATTGTGTGGGCCAAACATTTGCTGCAGATCGACAAACAAATGTGACTTGTGGGAGTCATTATCTTTTATCACTGCACACACAGGAACCTCTACCAAGGTTTATCTGCATAGATTGCTCTACATTTATTCTCTGTGATTTTTTTTTTTTTTTTTGCCAACCATATATTAGAAGTAAGATCTTCAGGATTACTGTAGCTTGAAGGAGATCATACTTTTTAACTAACGCACCAAATAATTGTTGACCACCTAATGAGTTCATCTCAGTTAAGCCTCATAAACATGGCTATCACCACTGTGTAGACACTTGGCAAATCATACCAACAAAACAGTGCAGTCTAAATTTTTGTGTGCTTGACATTCAGTTTTCCCTCCAAAGTTTACATGAATGTGTAATGATAACATTTGCATTTTCTGTGTTTTGTTCCACCCATATCAGAACAGAGGCCTGCTTGAATGAAATAAATTTTTTTGTTGCAACTGTGAGGGGATTCATGGTCAGAAGCTCTTGTGCATCACTAAATTAATGCCTCTTCACCCAGCAGCGTCCAATTCCCTTATGAAAACCCTCCTAATAATGTCTAGATCTAAGAATAAACTCCATCCCTCTCCCTCAAATATGAGGACCAGAGCAGAACACACAAGTGTTAATCCTCAAACAGAGGATACTTATTAGGACAAAATGAAAGAGCAGACAAGCTTTATCATTCACGGCCATGTTGATTCATGGTTTTTGGGGCACACAGCACTCTATGCTACTGGGTTCACTCCATGTTCCCGGGATGTGAAACAATGTGCCAGCCTACGCTCTCTCTCCCTCTGGCATGTTACGTTTCACACATTACAGGAATTTATTGTACTGTAATGTATCTGACTGGTTCATTATTATACAAATGAATCACTTGTTTATTGCATAATTTAAGTTTTGTGTGGAAAAAATGTGGCTTTATTGTGTGTATTTTTGTGTGGCTGTTCTGTGAGCATGAGTGTTTTTGTCTGTACAATGTTTCTAGATTTCCAAATTTGCAAGGATCTCTAAAAACACATCCCCAGAAATGGTGATGGCCCTCTGTAATGTTGAGTTCATTCAGACAGAAACCAGCTTCCTCATAAAAATAGAAATGCTCCAGTGCAGTCACATGCAAGCCAATGGCTATTTTTTGCACCATAAGTCCCACAGTGCACCACACTGAAGTGGGCGCCAGTTGAGGGATAGTCGCTGCTCCACTAATGTCTTCCTTCAACTCACAGTTTCCTGACAGTTTCCTTGGACAAAACTCCAGCATTGGAGAGTTTTTAAATCAAATCTAAAGTTTTGATTATAAATGTGACACATGAATTACAGGTACTGGTGAAAGGCTGATTCCTCATAATGATGGATGAAATGAAGCTATTTCATCCAGCGAAGAGCAATTTAGATTGTTTGGAGGAGGCTTAATTGTTGTCTGGAAATACAAAGACTCTGAAGGTCACACGTTTTCAGATAATTAATTTTTCACACTCTGAATTCATATGCTTTTTTACTTGGAAGAATATTTGACATGTATGGTCGTGCATCTTTCTTCCTTTCCATCTGCAAGAAAAATGAAGTACCAAATTGGCAACAGTACTGTGAAATTAGGGCTTGTGTATAGCAATGGTTGCTTTAAAGTGTAGGGTCTAAGCAAGGCTCCATGTGAAGGCCCCTGTTTCTCTCCACTTATTTATGCTCAATGCTTTGGCACGTTGGACAGCCAAGAGAGTAGGCTGCAGATGGAACTATGCAAGAACAGCGACATTGAATTTTATTGGTGACAGAAGCCACGCCAGCAGCAGCTATGCCACCAAGAAGAACATTTCATCCAGGCCTTCCTCCATTCTACCAGTTTCTATGGTTGCAGATGGCTTGTGCATTTTAGTGTCCTTTCCACATGCTGAATAATGAGGGGGAACCTTAAGTGTTAAACCTTAATATCTTTCTGTAATTATGCACAACTGCAGCAAGACCAGTGTTGGTAAGCACCAGAAATGAAAATCTTTAGAAAAAAAAAAGGTTTCTGGATTGATTTCCAGGTAGGATCCTGCTTTTGTGTCCTTAGGTTTGGCGGCTAACCCAGATCACCTCAGCAAATATTCAGTTGTATAAATGGATTACATGTAAAAAAGGTGTAAGCATGTCTGTCACCCTGGATAAGAGCACTTACTAAGCAAATGTAAGATAATGAAATTTAACCTTACGTGCAACTCATTGTATTAAATTGTGTATTGTATTGTGTATACTGCTGTTGTCAGAGCCAGCCCTGACCAGTTTGGTGCCCTAGGCAAGATTTTAGCTGGTGCCCCTTGCATCGCAGCCAATTTCACCACCATGGTTAATTGTGGTTTTAAACTATTCTTTATGGTCAGAACATGACACTCGCCAAACAGCAGAACATTTCACAAATCTGAGGTAGAACATTCAAAATAATTGTAATGATAAAATCTTTTTTCAACATCAAAATATGCATGAGTAAAATTAAGTAAAATCCTTTCTCAGTCCTTTTTCCTCAACAAAATAAATAGCTTAATAGAAAAATTAAATGCTGCAACGTTTAAAGGTGTTTTAAAGGATAATGTCAATAAACAGACAAAGAAATCTTAATTCTGGTCGGAAGCGGAAGCGCAACTAAGGCACAGAGTGGTGGTGGGGCCCGTGGCAACAGGCCGTGCTGGGCTAGGCATGATACCAACTTCTAACTACGCCAAAGCCAAGGGCAAAGAAAGGCGAGACCTGGTCCAGCAAGAAGTAAGAGCTATGGTCGAGGAGCTGTGCATGAGCAAGTCCGTGGGTCTGCGGCAACAAGGGGCCTGGACTAGATGGGAAGAGGTGATGGACCGGAATCACCATCATGCCCCCTGTGCCCAGGAAAAGGGAGCTTGGAACACATCCTCAGCAGCTGTCCAAGAGCGCTCGCGGAGGGACGCTATAGGTGGCGTCATGACCAGGTACTCGGTGAGTCCATCTGCAGCACCATCGACCAGGTCAAACGGCTCCAACCAGCAAGACGTGTAATTACGTTTATTCAAGCAGGCGACCCTCCCATTCCTCGACGCAAAGTCCAAGCAGGCCTCCTAAGTACAGCTCAGTACTGACAGATGAGGGTGGATCTTGGGAAGCAACTAAAATTCCCTGAGTACATCATGGAGACGACATTGAGACCAGACATCGTCCTGAGCTCATAAACAACAAAGCAAGTAGTCTTGCTGGAACTCACGGTTCCATGGGAGGAGAGGATGGAGGAGGCCAATGAGAGAAAGAGGGGGAAATATGCTGAGCTCGTGGAGGAATGCCACAAGAGGGGGTGGCGAGCACGGTGTATGTCCATAGGAGTGGGAGGGAGGGGCTTTGCAGGGAAATCTCTGTGTGAGGTCTACTCTCTCCTGGGCATAACTGATGCCCACAGAAATAAAGCCATCAGGAGAGCCTCAGAAGGCCTCACGGTGGTTGTGGTCTAACGCTACTTGGACACAGGCTGGGAGCTGATCACTCCCAGTTGGGTCGCCTGGCATAGGGGGTCTGAAGTTGAAAGACCCGAAACCCCCGAGGACGCCAGGTACTTCACTGATGATGTGTCCAAGTGCATCAGTAGATGTATGTAAACACCCTGGTCAGTATGCCTTTGTACAGACGGTTTGAAACATTTTGTAAGTGTTTTAGCTGACAATGTAAACAAAATAAATAGACAAAAGAAAAATCTCAACTGTGGTCAGTATCTTCTGTACAAGTTTTAAACAAGCAAAGCCATTACCCTACAAGTTATGAACAAGAAAGACAAGTCTGTCTACAGTCTCAGGTTTTAAAGCTGCCCTGTGGCAGCTGATAAGCTTCTTGAATCCCTCATTTTTGACAGTGCTAATGGGAAGCATGTCTTTTTCAATGCAATATGCAATTGCATTTGTGATGTCTTTGTGTCTTTTCGTTTTTTGTCTAAAGGCACGGTGCTGGAAAACGCTGATACAATCGTTTGCTGCTGGGTAGTCGCAGTAGGTACTGGCCTGGTGCTTGTCGAGGGTCCACTAACAACACTCATTTGGGACTGTAATTTCTTACTTTCTGCGTGTTCTAACGGGTGATATTGTTTCAAATGATCAAACAGGTTTGTGGTGTTGCCTGTCTTTGATGGCACGTGTCTTCGGCACAGATTGCAGTGCACGTTGCTCTGTTTTTTGTCTGATTGTAAATAGCCAAAATATCTCCAAACTACTGACGTTGAGTGACCTTTCTTGTCGACAATGTCTTCGTCCTTTGCGCTGGTCATGGGCATTGCTTTTTCTTCGGTGTCTCTTCGTCCTTTGCACTGGTCATGGGCACTGCTTTTTCTTCGGTGTCGCTCATTTCACTTATTTTGCTTATTCCACTTAACCACGCGCCTGTCAGCCACTGTGTCTGTAAACAGTACCACGTGCTGGCCTGAATTTATACCTTTCACCGTGCAACCTAACTTGCGCAATGCATACCTCTATTTCTGCGATATGATTGGCAGTTCATGATTCATTTCTGTGCATGCTAAGGGTCAGCTCTGGCTGTTGTGCAGCACCGCTGTTTTTAAACTGGTTAAAGACTTTGAGGCTGAAAGAGACATAGGCCAAAAAACTCAGACACCTCTGTCACAATTATAGAATGTTCATTGTGATTAAAGAAAGGACTGCCTCATGATTTTTCATATTTTTCCTTACCATGAACTTGACATCACTCACACATGCAGACACAGTGCACACTGAAATAAAGGCTTCCAGCTGTATCTCTGCCTGGAGCCTTCCAAGCTTTGCTCCCTTGCTGCAGTGGGCGAGGTTCCAGATCCCAGGCACGGTGCTAATTTAGTCTGAGGCTTCATCTAAAAGCCTTCCAGAAGTCTCCTTGTATCAGTGGCAGCTAGCTCGCAAAGGTAGTAAACTAGCCCTTAATGACTGAAAATTACTACAGTCTATGACAGAGCTGTATTAAGCTCACTATTAACTTGCAAGAACATCATTATTATGAACAAAATTATACAAAGGACATTTATTTATACAAAATTTAAGGCAACTTGATTGTAGTATAAATATAGGAACATTATAATTGTAAACAACCAGACTCTTTACTCTTAAGAGGGTAATTTACTTGGACAGACATCAGAAGCTGTTTGATTATAACATTGCACATACTTTCAATATAGTGGTTTAATTAATAGACATTCAAATATTCTTTGCTGCTGTCAACAGGTTGTTTACAGTAAGGCTAAATCCTGACCAAGTGTGAGGAGCCAAAGATGTAGAAATCCCCTCCAGCAAATAGCATTTTGACCAGTGACAAAGAAACCAGATTGTACCTCCTATGAATGTAATGACAGGTTATTGTTTTTTCATGGACCTTGTGCTGTCAGTGAAGTGCATACTGTCTCTTTAAGAGTTAGTCACCTATTGATGATGTCATCAGCACCTCATTTTTCTGTTCAGGAAGTGTTTAGTTAAGGGAAAAAGTTAGAAAAGGCTTCAGAAGTTCTGGTCACGACAATTCTCTTTGTCTGTTACGTTTCATGTTCCTGGATGCACAGTCGGTATGTTTGTGTTGTTAACAAAGCCTTGAGCGACATTTCATGTTTTAATGTGAGTTTACGAGATATGTGTTGGTTAGTATGTGCAGGATAAGATAATCCATTGTCATAGTTAAAACACTTAAAATGGTTAAACACTCATTTTAGTTAATTGTCAAAGCACAGGTTAAAATGGCAAGTAAGTTGCACACTTAAAACGAACTCAGGTCTCATTTCATGGTTGTTTTATTGATATATACAGGAATTCATGTGTTTATTATGTTGTATCTTCCTACAGTTTTACCCGCTTCCAGTACACCATTAAACAGAGTTCACCGAGTACTCTCTCCAGCGTGGTGATTTGGAGGAGGAGTTATCTATCTGTCAGCTTGTGCAGGGTGTACAAGGGTGGCAGAATAGACCTTCTCATAGTTTTCCTCTCACATTATCTTTGTCACAACATATTACCAATGGATTATTAAATTAAAATGTCATAAATTCATCTTCTCTACATCACAAGCTGTTACAAACAACACCTGGGCCAAGAGCAGTATCAGGAGGTAAGAAGCTTGTGCGGTGCAGTGGCCACAGAGATTACTATACTGAGGCAGGGAGGGTGTTGATGCAAGAGGCCCCAGGACCCATAATATCAGCCATGAACCTTCTTTGTGTGAGTTGTCATGGAAACAAGCACTCCACTGTCACCGAGAAGTGTTTGAGTTTTCATTATTTTGTAGGACTGGAAGATTGGTCTCATAAAAATGTGTTGCAGAGGCAGTTGCTGTGCTGAAATATCACACAAACACATCACTGGTGAAGAGGTATGACATGTAATCTAAAATTTATATACAGTATAAGCCACTGTCCAAGTGGGGAAGAAAATATGCAAGCTATACACTTCTGTTTTGGTAGATGCATTTTTAGCTTTGGAGCAGGTAGAAGTCAGATTGATCCATGAATTTCAATACAATAGAAGAGCTTTGCTGTTATCATTTATATTAAAACTGTATTTTGTCCTCTGCCCTGCTCCGTGCACATGTAAGAATGATGTGAGCCACCCTGAGTCAAACCACATGGTAACTTATGTGGTTGGCACAGAGGGGTTTTAGGGACATGGACTGATTTAATTTCAGTGAATTTCTATGAACTCAACTAAATGAATGGTTTAGAAGAATAGTTGGAGCATTCAGAAATGGGAAAAAAACACAAAGATCATATTTTATGGTGTCAAAGAAAAATAGTCATAGATTACTTCATCGTATTTGCCCTCCCAAGCTGAACAGAGGTCACAACGACACTGCTGACCTTAGAAGAACACCGAAATGTGGAGCTCTACCAAATAATTTCAGACTCAGGGTCTGAGGTCTCTCTCTGCGGGGAACTGTAATTTGAGAGTATCAAACCGCAGGAATGCAGCTTGACACACGCCCACTGATTTCACACATAAGGCCTGCTTTCCCATGTCCAAGGTCAAAGGTCACTCGTATTTTGCTCTCACAAGCAGACACACTGCTTGTGAGAGCAAAATGTCTCTGATTCAGTGGGAACCGGCAACCACACAGTGTTCGCATTCTTGGAAACCCAAAAAGCTCCATTCATTTGGTTCAAGGGATAATCACCTTGGGCCTAACAAGGAAGAGAGAAAATGTGAGAAACATGTTTGCTTTGACAGCCCAAAACAATCATCCATCTATGATGATCAGCATGTTACAAAGCTGACTGCACTCAATTTGGTGAGTGTGGAATACATGCAAGGAATATTATTCCCTGAGTTTAATTTCCTTGCACTTCAAGTACGTACCTATTCCCAAGGTACCCTAAAATAAATCTTAACACTGAAATGGATAAAGGTTACATTATATTAAGTTCAAGGGTTGTTATAAGAGAACAAACATACATCTCTTTAAAGAACCACATGCTTTAAATATTTATCAATCTTTCAATTAAGTGCTTAGTTTAAACATGACACATTCTATAACTTCTCTCAGTAATAAACATGTAATAACTACATTTAATATTTATAAGCAAAGTTTGGTGGAAATTTGATGTTTGTGGGGATCTGGGTAAGTATAGCAATGGGGAAGTGTGTGAGGTACTGTTGTGCAGTGTTTGGTGAAGTGTAGCATGTAGCATGTGCTCAGCTAGGAGGGGTTGCACCAGTGTGGTTATAGATATAGTTTGTGTGTGCTGTGGAAACTTAGATAGCAGCTATAGAGGGATCTTATGAACAGGGGGTGATCCAGGGAGTTTTGGGCAGCCATTAGCCTGGATGTTAGCCTACCAGTGCATTGTGAACTCTTTATAAAATTTATAATTTTGTATCTGCTTACCTGGTCCCTGAAGGTGAGAGTGGGAAGAATGCAGTTGGTGAGGAAGCTGGCTCCTCCCCTCCTTTCCTTCTGAATCATGTCTTGTCTGTGTCTTGTCTTTGGTGTTGTGGGCACTGAAGCAGAGGCAGAATGTGATGGACAGGGATCAGACCTGAGATGCTGAGCTGAGCTGAGGAAATCTCCAGAGGAGACCTAACAATGAGATAGAGATAGAACATGACCAGCCAGCAGTGTGGTGTGCAGGGGAGCACTACTGAATTGTGTGTGTGTGTGTGTGTGTGTAGGTGTGCGTGTGTGTGAGAGAGAGAGGGAGAGAGAGAAGGAGGACCACTGTTGGAAGACTGTTGGCAGGACATTGGTGACCTGGAGGCTGACTACGAGCTGAGAACGTGAGACAAGAGGCGGGACTAAAGTTTTGTTTTTTATTATTTTAATGGTGATCCAACATACATGCACACATACATGTTTGATTGTGCCCGTGTGCTGTGTGCTGTTCAAACACACTTACCTGGAGGTGGTTATGACATACCAAGCAAGAATCCACTACAGTCATAGGCAGGGCCAAGAGGGGGTAATTTTAGATTTTATATTTTGGATATTTTAAAATATCATACAGTATATGATAAAATTTTATTTTAGTATATGATAAAATTTAACCAGATAAATGGCATGCCGTCGTCCTTTTCCTGCATGCAGAGCATTGTGAGACACCCATGCTGTGTTCATGAGCCTTGCACATATAATTACATGATCAGTAGCACGGGCTGAAAGGTTATTCTGGTAAGAACTCAGTGTGTATTTCACAACTAACTTCAGCTGGACTGAATTAATAACCTGACCTGATCCTGCACAAATGTTCACAATCACAAGCATGACTGTACCACAAATTCCATTGCTACTGCCATAATTAAATTTTAAATGACTTGATCATGTGTCCCTACTGGTGAAGTCCTTAGACCCTGTGGCTATCCGGTGGTGATGTGTTGTGGGGTGGTGTGCATGCGTGTGTGTGTGTGTGTGTGTGTATGTGTGTGTGTGTGTGTGTGTGTGTGTGTGTGTGTGTGTGTGTGTGTGTGTGTGTGCGTGTGCATGTTGTAATCCCAATTTCATTCAGACTCAATCATCAACTCCTCGTTGGCTGTTTACATAGTACTTGTTTAAAGATCAATTGGTAAGTGAACTGTCACAGCAGCACCATCCTCTCTGATATAAAATGACTTGGTTATATCCAAACAGTGTATGAGAATCTCTCTCTACATCAGCATGTGCTCCTTTCATTTGAGACATTGTGCTTCTCTTAAACTTGAGTTTGAGATAACAGCTGCTGCCTTCCCTTTGCCAGGGGAGGGGAGACTCTTGAGCAGAACAGAAGGGTGGTGGGAGTAATGGGACACATCTACATTTGGAATCTCCACCAGAACACCCCTCTCCCCGACTCACTGTTCAACAGTGTTCCTGCTGAGGTGAGCTGAGGGGTGGCAGTTCGGTCTGGGCGCTGTATCAGAGTGCCCTGCGGGGGTGGGGGACTGTTCTTTAAGCCAAGGAGACTGTGACTCATGCTTACGCATCTGCAAAGGCAGACTGTGGGAGGGAGAGTTCAAGGATGGCCCCTTTACTGCCGGGCTCCAGCTCAGCTGTCCTGCATGACCTACCCTTACCCCAATGATCGGACAGCTCACAAGGCTCTATTTTAAAGACCCCATCCTCCAACCTCTACATCCACACCCTTGTCCGGTCTGAGAGAGCCCACAGGCTGGCATTGAGGAGTCCCATGATGTGCCACAGTCTGGAAGCTGCCAGATCCAATCTTACATACCCCCCAACCCCCACTTTTGCTGACTGATGGCTATGTTCATTGTTATGAAGATGTACTTATCTCTTGCAAGGAGCAGAGCTCATGACCCAATGCCCAGGTGGGGCACTGCTGTTGTACCTGGCCCTTGTTTTGCTAGATGCAAAAAAAACAGACTGCCCCACTAAACATCGAGCTATACAAATGGATAACATAAAAATTGTAAATTGTGCAAGTTGCTCTAGGTATGAGCATAAGACTCATTGCTGTGGAGAGGTAGAGTTATGACTGTCAGGGCTTCATTGTCACTAACAACCATGTAAAAACCTTCCTTTTAGAGGCAACCATTCATTGAGACATCTTTGCAAATTTTAGGCAACTTTGACATTGCCTACTGAGTAGTATCTATGATGGTAGCCTCATTGATATGTTCTCTACCTAAATCCTGTAGATATATCCTTCCATTAAACAATTACCGTGTAGGTGTAGTAAGAAATTTCCTAATCTGTTTTTGCAAACTGCCCATTAAATTTTTGACCACATTCATGATAGTGTATATAGACAGCACTTAATGTAGACAGTACATTCCTGAAACAAAACCATTTCAATGTACAATCCATAATATAATGCCTTTATTCAATGAGTTTATTTCAAAATTTTTGCTGGAATGTATCTGCTATACTGAAATGTGACAGCTGCCACTTATTTGGATATTTTTAATAAAACGCATCAAAAGGGCAAAAATAATGTTTCAGTTACGAAGAGAACAGCATACGCAAAGCTCCACAGTACAAGCTATTCTTACTTTTCCATGGCAATTGCCACATCAACGTGATGTGCACCAGGGTATTCAATCAAAATATGTAATTTTATCTAACAGCACTGTTCACAACAAAATTGCCCCAGCATGTTTTGCAGGGCACAATACAGAAAATTGACTTCCAAGCAATGAGGGCATTAAAAACTGCAACAGAATACGAGATTTTACAGTTAACAGCATGCTACATGCCGTATCAAATCAATACATGTGCTGTAGGAAGCCAATAGGTCTCAGGTCAAACCAAAACCAAGTCTTTGAGAAATCAATACATACCACATGCCAAATCAATACACATAGAAATGTGTGCATGAGTGGATTTATTTTCCATTTTTCAGAGTGAAAAATGTGCATATCATAAATAAAGTAAATATGCTGCGTATTGTACACAGAAAAAACATTTTCAGCATAAGGACTGTTGGCACCTGAAACTTTTAATAGCTGCTGTGTTGCAAGTAACAGTGTGCCGATTAAATGCAAACCAGATGGCAGTAGTAATGATCTGGATCACACATGGGAGAGCACCAATGTCATTTCTAGAATTTAACACATCAACGATATTTACCATTTATTGTATTTATTATGTGTAAAAAGGTTCAGTTCTTCATATAAAAGTGCATGACATCATGGAAAGAAAGAACATTGTTCATAATCAGGTCAATAGCCTTTATTAAACTGTAAATACATGAATGAGCATTGCAGTAGAGAAAGAAATGTCCTGTAAGAATGGCCTTGCATGTAAGACATGGACCCTGTAACACGGGAATGGGAGTTGTTATTGGGGACCTTATTTTCTGCAAAGATAGCTCCACCCCATCCGAATTTTAGTGTTGGTACTCATTGACAATACCTGTCTTGGGTTGCCTACTCATCAGGTGTACATAGTATTTGGCTGGATTGATTCATAGAGAAGCCAAAACTAATTAAGTTTTATTTTAGCATCCACAAAAGCCACGAGAGTAAATACAATCAGCTGGAGGGCAGTTTGCAAAGGCTGTGGATGCTAAATTGTGAGAGCCCTTTTCACTTTCATTAGCAGAGGATGTGTTACTAGGTAACCAAAAATGAAAAGAAAAGAGAGAGGAGCTATCACATCTTCTCTCTGTGAAAAGAAATGAATTTAAGTGGCTGCAGCCCATAGTTCGACAGGTCTTAAATCCTTTTAATTGTTTGTCTACTTCAGTCACAAATAGGTGACAAGTACTGCCAAACTGAATGGGCTGGAGAACGTTTAATTCTACAGTGACACGCTGCTCAAGACTCAATTTTCTTTAAACACGTCACTAATAAGTCCTCGACTGATACGGCTGAGGGCTAATTCCATGCACATGTAAGAATGTTTCAGATGAAATTGGACAGGGGTGCAATTCTCAAAATTCTGAAATACAAGGCACACCCGTCTGATTCAAGTGAGGTGTTTCCATAGCAATGTTGATAACGAAGATGCTCGCCGCTTCATCATAAATTTTTAAGTGGTCTGGAGCGCTCATGAGGCAATGTGTATTCTGAGACTCTCCTCCCACATTTAACAATAGGCCTATTTGAAAAATAAAAGAACCACTCAGTAAAACAATCTTCATATGGCCGGCCACGCAATGTTTTGATATCAAAACGTCTGGCAAATATAGACAGAATGAATAAATGGATAAATAAATAAGTAAATAAGCAAGCAAAACCGATTAAAAGGTGAATTCAATACACAAATAATACATTTAAAAAACCATCTCTTAAGACAAGTTCATAAATATATAGCGTGAGGAAAGTCACTTGATAGTACATTTACCCTGCAGTTGTACAGTTAAATAACTGCTCTTGTAGGAAGGATTAGAACTTTTAGGTGTCTAGTTTATGCTTTTGTGTAAGTATATATATTTTTGAGGAATCCCCTGTGCTCAGTGAACTTTATAGACAATGTGGGGGACAAATAATAGCAGTTTATACAGGATTGCATAAATTCACTGGCAGGGGACTCGCATTAGTTTAGCAATCTGAAGCATCACTAGAAGTAATCCACTGCTACGATTGAACAGTCTGCCTTCCTGCCATCTGTAATGGGACACACTTAAAGATCGTTCATGGATATCCTCTTCTGTGACAACTTTTGAGAAACGTATGTAAAACTCTCCGCTGTGTTACTTCGCAAGAACCTTAGCTAGAAGCAACCGTAGCCACCTTCCCAAATGTCAAGTCCGTTATGCACTTCAAATGGAGCAGCTCCCTGCTGCTCCCTGTAATACAGAAATCATAAGGTGCGCATATAGTATGACGTTGCCCATTTCTGGCATCATAACCTGTAAAAAAGATATTACCGAAGTAAATTCGGTGATACAAATATTGTCAATAATGCAATAAAGCCTGGGTCCATAATTTCTTAATGATGGTTTAAGCTGTCCATGACTGATGAAACCCAATGACAGTAACAAATGAACAACCTGGCTATTAATTAATCTGGCTATTAATCTGGCTATTAATGGCCAGGTTTGGCCATTATACCTGATCTTCAAGACCAACATAATCATTTTAAAAACATTTAATGCTACATTTTCCATCATAGCTCACATGTAAATTTTGTTCAGAGTTTATCTGTCTTAAAACTAAACTGAAGACAAAATGAAAAAAGTAGAAATACAATGATCATTTTTACATACCCATAAAGATATTAGACACTGTCTCAGCATTGTAAACTGCACTTTTTCTCATAGAGGATGAGCACACATGACAGCAAACAAGAGCTTTTTTGGAACTAATGATTTATATTGGCACGAAAAGATTTCAGGCACTCGGCCAAACTAATTCACTGAGGCAATATGAACCCACTGAAGCATTTCTAACAAATCTAGCTACTAATTTGTCATTAATCTTGGGTTTTGAAATATCCATGTAGGACATAAAGCATCGTCAGACATTATCATAGCACCTCAAAACCTATCTACCTACCTATCTTAGCAAAATGCGAAAACATGGAGTGGTACTAACAGAAAAACAAATTTAAATATATAAAAGACTGAATATAAAACAATGTGAAATTTTAAAATGTTCCATAGACATACCCCCCTCGCCCTTTTCCCACCAGCAATACAGCCATTTGAAGTGGATTACTCTCAATAAGGGAAGCTGCTATTGTTTAGTGTCCGCATCACTTTCTCTTTGTGGGAGAACAGGAAGTCATAAATGAGTGACCTCTTCTATAGGGAGCTTCCTGCCCCATGTCTCAACATAAGATGCATGAACACAGCTGGGATGGGAAGAGCAGTCAGCTCCGGTTCACAAGCCAGTGTCTGGTCTATTTCATTTTTTCTTTTTCATTAAACTTTATGTGTTTATCGGTCATACTACTTTAGGCTCATGTTACCCAACAACCTCTGCAGCCACTTCTGTGAGCACAGCTGAGGCAACTGCAATCTTCTGATACACATGCTGGTCAAGGCATCATCCGAGCAATTTGCAAGCATCGAAAGGGTCACAAGGTCCTAGGATTGGTGTGACAAGGGGTTCCTAGTGGATCTGCCTCTCAGCATGTGCCCAGTCATTGTCAGCACACAACACAGATGGTTTTGAGACCTGTACATAGACCTCAGCCTGCACTCAAGTGTACCTTGCCTAGGGCCTTACCAGGTGAGTCACTTGGGAGCGACGGCTCCTGTGGGTTAAACCAATCTGGTTTCACGTGTTGCAGAAACCCCCTCCATTTTTTGCTGTCATCACTCATTGTTTCTGTCATCACTGCCTCCTAGAAAAAGCTCCTCAGTTTCTCCTCTCTCCTGCTGAGAAGCTGCAACACTCTCACAGAAGGAGCAACTTTTCTTAAAGGGAAAATGGTTGTGCTTTCCCTCTTTCCTAAGGAATATAGGGAGAGTCCATCATACAAAGCATTCTCTGGCCCCATACATACTGTGCTGCTCTTGCCAAAGCCTCCATTGCCGCAGAGAGTATCGGCCATGGAAATGAATGAAATGTACCTACAGTACACAGACCAGCTGCAAGGCGATAGTAGAGGAGGATGGCTATACACACAGTACAAACCTCACATTCATGTCGGACAGGTTGTGGACAAGGTAATTGCTCCATAACAGCCTAAATTATTAAAACCTTTCCATCACTGAGAAAAGGTTCTAGATAACCAGAGCAAAACAACTTCCACAATGTGAAACAGACATATTTGATTCTATCTCAGGTTTTTTCCTCCCTTAAGTTGTCAGAATCCTGTTGAGTGTTAATTAAATATAAATGACAGAACAAAAGGAAAGCCAGACACCTCCTTCTCAATCTGCATGTAGAAGGCGTCATATTCCTCAAGAAGGCTTGAAAAAAGAAACAGAAAATGTATTAAAAATCATTTTTAATCTTTTTTTAAATGTATTTTTATTAAACCTTGAAAAACACATTGATCCACTACATATTGTATTGGATATTTCTTGGCTGAAAATGAAAACAACTGAAAAATGAAAATGGTAATTAAATTGAGTAATATTACATGGAGATAGAGAATGTGCTTCTGTGAAGTCACGTGTACTGTAGATCAGAATCTCTACCCACTGGATCTAAACATGGGGCAGCACACTCCACCTTATTGTGTGTTTGCGTGAGTGTGTGTGTGTGTGTGTGTGTGTGTGTGTATGTGTGTGTGTGTGTGTGTATATATGGGTGGGTGTGGGTGTGCATGCATGTGCTTGTTGTGAAACCATGTTTACGATTTAGCAGACTTATGATGACCAACTGTGCATATTAAAACGCAAGCTGAAATTAAACTAAACCTCTAGCTTTGAGACCTAAATTTTTAAACTTGGTAAGAATGTCATTATTACCAAGTAATTTAGGGCTGTCTAGCTTGTGACTAAAAGAGAACAGAGAGGCTCAGAACAGTGTAATTGTGCATCTGGTTGCAGTTTGGGTTGTGTGCTTGGCAGAGCAGAGCTCTCCACAGCACTCCCAGAGGCAAACAGCACATTCTGGCACATCAACCCTAATATTTCTTGGCTGAAAACTAAAGACCTATTTGCTTTGGTCTGTGACCTTTAATCTTTGTTGGGGGGGTCCATTTGTGCTGTTTTCTGTGTCTTGATTTGATGTTGTTTTTTTCTCCCCTTCATTCACCGGGGCAGTGGGAACATGAGTGCGGATGGAGGGAGAAAGAGCCGTCCTGGGGCACAGATGTGTCCGACGACTCTGTAATGAAGAGGAATTACATGGCTCCCTGTCCCCCTCGGGAAAAGTTAAATAAAAAATGTGAGGCACGATTCCTTCGGCGGTTAGTGGAATCGAAGCTGTTTGAACAGCTGCCTCTGTGATTCATTGTTTAACATCTCGGCTCTGACCCCTCCCCGCCCTGGTATTTTTCTGTACGTGTCTCATGCCTTTGCCACATTCTCACACGCTCTTTCCGTTTTCCCCCTCTTCACTTCAGTAAGAAGAAGAAAAAGACTTTTTTCCACAAGGTGAAACGAGGATTCCTTTCAATTAAGAAATGCAAAAACAAAGTACTCAAACAAACTGCTTACTGCACGTCGGTGTAATTACTGCCTCATGCTAAAGAGCAGCACGTTTTCGCCTTGGAGACCTGCCTGCATCAGGGGGCCTGGCCAGACCGCGCAGGGCTGCATGAGATGTCGGTTATGTGGGCTGAGAAGCAGCTTGGGGTCGAAAACAAGCACGTGGAAAAAAAACAAGGCCGCAAACAGGAATCGCCAAAATCTGGAGCCAATCCCTGGCTGTGACGGCCTCGTCCAAAAATAGCCACAACAACTATAATCACCAGGAAGACATAAATATACATAATCACAATAATCAGGCTACGCGGTGCTGTTTTGATATCATTTTTCTATTATTCCATAGTTAATGTTAGGCTTGCGCTGATTATAGTCTTCATACCAAGAACAAAAATACAGAATTGTAATGATAAAACACAGGGGGTAGTTATCACTGCGGGAACAGTACAATATTGATTGCAGGTAGGCGGGAACACATGCATACAGGATGCACAGACAAGGATGAGCGTAATAGCATTGCCAGGACGATATGCAGATGTCAAATTGTGAGAAACCCAACTGGGAACTTTTTTGTCAAAAATGTGGTTTGTTTTGTCTGAGGAGAGAGAAGTGAGGAATGTGAAAACACAGGAATCACCATCAGCAGTGTGGACAGGCTGCCGTTTTGTTAGTGTAGGCTAACCCAACACCATACTGGGCGGTACGTCCTGACCTGGGTTAGAAAACTCAGTGTAGGAGCTCTGTCTTTTGTGTTAAATATATGGTCGTCTTTAAACCCTACCCATTGTTCCTTTTTTCCCTAAGGAATTGTTTTAGTTTACCTCACCTAAAGTGCTCAGATAAGAACATAAGGACATAAGTAACTTAATGATGAGAAAAGGCCATTCACCCCACCTGGCTAGTTGTTTTGTTTGTAGTCTAGACTGTACTGTGTCAGGCCTGGTTTTGAACACACACAGGGTGTCTACTTCCACCACAAATCCTGGCAATGTTTTCCATGCAATTATAACTGTGAGTGAAGAAAATACTTCACAATTTCAGTATGAAATTTACCTTCAACCTAAATTTCTACCAATGTCATCTGTTCTGCAGACAGACCTAACCTTAAAATTGCTCTAGTAATTAAGTAACCTCAAACAAAATTTCCCTGATACTTCTTTTGTTGAGACTGAAAAGTGTCTAGAGCCTCATACATGCTTAGTGTTCATAGCTTATATGTTCGATACCTGGAGCCGGTCTTGTTGCCCTTCCCTGAATTTTTTTAAGACCTTATATATCCTTATAGTGTGGTGCCCAGAACTGGAAATGTGGTCTGAAAATTTTCTTGTATTTCTAATCAGTACTTTTTCTGTGTAGCACAGCATCCCATTTACCTTTTTAAGGCTTTGGCACAATATTACATTACATTACATTCGATTATTATATATACATATACATATATATACATTACATTAGCCCCATCAACTTACATAAGTGGCAACTTTATCCATTCATACAGTCAGATATTTACTGAGCCAATTGCAGTTGAGTACCTTGCTGAAGGATACAACACTAGTACCCCATTGGGAAATCTAATGAGCGACCTTTCAGTTATGAGTCCTGATCTTTACCACTATGCCACAGTGTTGTACTTATTTGGAAGTTGCTCTGGGTGAGAGCATCTGCTAAATGATGTAATGTAATGTAATATCCCAGCATTTAATCAAGTGTTATACCTCAGTGATATTTCATGATGCATACACTCTTGTTTTACCTTCTATAAAATAATTCTGCCTTAAATTGTTTTTTCCCCACATGTGGAACTTCACATTTGACAGGTGTCTGCCTAATTCACAATACTGTTAAGATCTCAAATCACTACAGTTTCAAATCACTTCAAGTTTCATGTCATTGGCAAATTTAACTATGTCCTATAAAAGCAGCAGAGGTCCCAACATCAATCTGTGAAGGACTCCACTTCCCACAACCCCTTACTGAGATAAAAGTCCTCTTATTACCCTTTGTGTTACATGCTGAATCCATTTTAAAACAACTGTATTAATATCTACTGATTTCAGCTTGCTAATGATTTGCTCATGTCATGTTTTCTGGATCGCTTTTTTGAAAATCCAGATGCATAATATCTTCAAGGGCTGATTCAAGTTGACAAATTTAGTTTCCTCAAAGAAACTATGCAATGTGATTAATGCTCCTGTCTGTCTGATGCTAGTGTAGGTCTGTGAGTGTGGTATTTGCTCATAAACAAATCTTTTTTCCTGCTGAGATGTTGAATTCACTGGAAAAGGGTTTCACCACCATGGCAGCAAATACAAGCCTCAAATGCTGCTGTCCAAAAATCGAAGAAGGGATAGGTCCAAAGTATGAGGTGTTTGGTTTCTGGAATGACATGGACACAATCCAAGGTAATATTCATCTTTTGTTTTAATTCTTTTTTATTTAGCATGAGGCCTTTTTGGAGAGGAACAGGTGCCAGCACAAACACTTCTGCACTTTTTTTCAAGAGCCAGGCATATCATACCACCACACTTGTGTATGCAGATCCTGTTCCTTCTGATGGCACAGTATAATAGTTTTCAATGTATTCCAATGACAATAGTCAGTCCATACCAATATGATGGTCAATATGGATGTTACTATGGTATATTTAAAGTGTAAGTGGACAAATATGGATTTATTAATGCATACAGATATAGTGATGTTGATTCCATAATATTCAATAATGCGAGTATAGACCAGCTGTCACCTAAGTAGGGGCTTCTTTGATTCCTAATGTATGACTATGCTAATACGAATTATGTTGACAAACACCTGTTAATTAGTAGCACTAACTGTCTGTGATGACTATAGTAAGTTCCAGCAGAATGTTAATTTGTAAATTCTGAAGTCTTAAAGCAGTTAAAGTAATTCAGCATTTGTTATTACTCCATAGGCAAATTATGTTGCATATGTTTTCATGTTTTTTATTTAGATATTTCTGCATGGATGTAAATTGGGTGTGACAACTATTTGTTTCTAAGTTCTTGATTTTTTGTGAATTTAAACATTTGTGAAATCACTGCTGTTAATGGTATACACAATCATATGAATCCAAGTAGCTCATCACAGAATAAAAATGACTGGATACTGGATTTTGTAAATGTAGGTATGATTCTATCATTTCCAACACACTTGGAAATAACATTCAGTTTGCTAAAATGGTAAAATGGTTCATTGTCCTGGTTTGTCTGGTTTCCAGCTTCTGGAATAAAATGATCAAAGATGAAGATTAGATGCAATGCATCCAGTTCCATCATCAAGGAAAATGAAGCCTGATACAAGTAAGCCTTCCTAATCTACCTACTCCTCAGCTCCTCAAAATAATTTTTGTCATTAATAGATTGTGAGAAAATCTTTTATTAACAAGACAAATATAGCATTCAGTAATTTGTATTACTGTGCTGAGATTTGATCTTTATTGACACAAGTGTGTATTTTAAATGGAATTAATATAGCACATCTAAATTTCCAAATGCCAAGCATTTTCCACCTCAAAAGTCATTCACTGCACCATCATTAGCTTCTACAATCCACCTAGTGAGGTGCATTGTGGGATGCATCTGGCAGCAACAGCTCTCCATACTTCCTGTAAAGGAATGTGCCAGAGAGGTATTTGCCTCTCTTAAATGTGCCTGATAGTACTGCCCATGCATTCAGCAGGAGACACAGATGGCCAATTAAATTCTGCTCAAATATTTGGAAATGGCCAACTGTTACCAAGGCCAGGAGGAGACAGGATTGCCCCAGATGTGAGTTAAGTTGATGTGTTCCAGGTCAAGTGCACTGCTTTTTGTCTGTGATTGTGGTGTCAAACAGCACCTGTTGTCCAGTACCAACAGTGCCTCTGTTCCTGTTACAGAAGAAGAATGGTTATGCCCTTCATAGTTTTACATTGAAAATAATTTCTTTTTTCACCAGGGTTTGGGCCAGTGGCATTTTTATCCCAAACAAGGAAGCTGAAATGATGCTTTCTCTTCCTGACTTGGAATGACAGGAATGTGGGGTTTATGGTAAGTCAATGTACACTTAATCTTCTGTCCCACCACTGTTCCAAGTCACGAAGAAACTACCCCCACAAACAAACAGCCACTGAAGTGTCTCAGCCAAGGATTTCCTGCAGGATCCAGAACATTGGTAAAGTACAGTTACATTTATTTAAAAATCTGTTGTAGGAAGGAATATGATCAATTCAACCTAACAAATTGCATTCAAGAGATGATCAGAACCTGAAAGGCCTGTAAATTTAATAAGGAGCAGTTTACGTGACCTACTGACATAGGACTCACCAATGAGGGGATTAGATTTTGCAAGATTTTGTTTGGAAATGTTTAAAATACATCAGAAAACATTTTACATCTATATCTTAAAAAAGACATAGACTGTAAGTTAACATAAAACGCAGCCTTACAGCTAGTGAGGCTTCAAAATCCCCGGCCAACATCACATATATTCTTCCAGCTGCAGGTCTGAGAAGCAATCATGTGTGTTAAGGGTCACAAGCTACCTTTCATGAGAGCAGACTTTATGTTGGATTTAATGTTAGTTGTGCCTAACCTACCTCAATTGTGCATGTTTGGGGTTAGAGATCTGAGCATTTGACAGTGGGTAGAATTTTCTGCAAGTGGGTGTGTTATGCATGGCAGTATGAACTTCTGAACTGGGGGATGTAAGATATCTGCTTCCACAATTACACCCTCTAGATGTGGGGTGATGTAATACATCCAACATTCTTCTAACCATTCCAGATTAGCATTCCAAGGGCCATTTTTAATGTGCCTTTTTATGTAACTTTCCAGCAATAATTAGCTATGAAAATTAATATGGAAGCATTCATCATTTATCTGGCTTTGCAATTAAAGTAAAACATGGAAATGGACATCTTTATTTATATTTCTACTTAAAATCATTTCCAAGTGTCCTGAATTGCAAGCGTTCACAGTTATACAGAAATAATTGTCCTCTCACTTGCTTATCTTTCTTACACCTCCTCCAGATTTCTTTCAGTAGGAGAAAGCAATCCCCCTTATCGCTTCCCACTTCATTATGGCTGCATTATACTGCAAAAGGCCTTTGAGTCTGCCAACATTCCATCTGTATGAGGCACACTACACATCCTCTTACATAAGTCACATGTACAGATGTCTACGTATATTTATATGTATAATATAGTATATAGAATGTATATTTAAATGTATAATATTATATATACAATCTGTACATATATGTGTATGTGTGTGTTTGTGTATATACGTATATATATATGGCATGTACATATATGTGTGTTTATTGAAGTGTAAACACATGTATATGTAAATGTGTAGTATAATATGTACAATATATACATATAAACGTAAATGTACTGTATGTATATGTAATGATCCTTCATTAAATTTGCAGTGGGTCTGTGAAGTATTGTAATTCCTATCTGCTGCACAGAATGAAAGACCTAATGTTATCAGATTGCTAATGAAAAATAATATCCAAAAAAACGAATGACAAGTGAATTATATGACAGCAACTTTCAAGGGCCTCGGACAACAAATGTTCAGTCTGAAAAATGTAGTTGTATTTATTTTATATGTAGAATTTGTGTTTTGTGCTTTATTTAATTTAATAATAAAGCCGTTATACACAGGGGGAGCTTAACAGCAATTATCTGATTGAATATCAATGCAAATGTGAAGGTCAAGAAATATCCTATCATAGCCCACATCATAAATATTGCACTATATATGATTTCATATAAAATGCATGGAATAGTTTTCACTCTTCATCCAGAAACCAAACTGACAGAGTCTACATTGGTAATGCATTGGTGTAGTCTGGATCTATCCTCTTGTTTCAGTCAAAACTGTAACACCATCTTTCAATATTCAATCATTGCTACTCAATCATCAAAAAACTCTTCCAGATCTGCTAACTATATTACAGGAAAATGACCCCTGGGATTTCAGCAAAATTAAGAAGCCATATTAATCTTAAAAAAAAAAAAAAAAAAACATTGTTCTTGATTGTTTCGTTTGATTGGGTCTCCGGGGTTGTTCTTTGTAACTGAATGCAGGGGATGCCAGTTTCAAGCAAGGATCACACAAATGCATTCACATCCTAGTCAGTGCCCTGGTATCCACATACCAAACATCCAATATGTGTCTTTTTCCAAATGACATTGTCGGGATTACACTAAAGCATGCATCTCACATGAAAAATTTGCATACTTCTATAGTACACAAGATGCAACATGATAAGATCTAATATTACCTTGAGGTTTCAGAACATAATACAATGTCTTAGTTATATATAGTCAAATCCCATAGCCTATATAATCAAATGCATTCGGGTACGTTTGTTCTTGGGCACAGATTGGGATTTGTGGGATCCCGGTCAAGATCAATGTGCATGCTTGTAACCCTAAAATGTAACATGCCACATAGAGAGTGCACCCTTTTAATGTGCAGGAAAGATATGGGACCACATTTTTAGCAGCCTAAATTGCAGGACTTTGATGGGCAGCTGGTTAACAGTAACCATATTAATGACCCATAATTGTCTCTTATTGTCTCAGGTGAGTCCGTTGCACACTACCTGTAAGGCACAAGGTGTTTTCTTTTCTTTGTTTTTTTTTCTGCCAAGTAACACATTTTCCGAAAGGGAAGGGGAGGGTGGAGTGAGGTGTTGGCACGGATGTTAATGATAAACCTTACATAATAACTGTTGTTTTCTGCAGACAGTAGTAATGCATTCTATCTTTCAGTCTAGGCATGTCATTTTCCCTTGTGTTTGTGTAATAAATATGAGCAAGTGTACAAACAAAATGAGCAAAGGGATGGAAACATGGAAGATTTGCCTAAATTCTTCACTCAGAGTAAGAAGCACATTGTGGTCTACTCTGTGTGAGTTTAAATCACACTGAGTTTACGCTACACAGAAGGCGTAAGGCTACATAATGTGCAGTTACCATTTTTCATCTCTGTGATAAATCACCATTTGTCTTAATCTGTATTGGTAAGCTTACAGCTCCGGTTGTCCAGAGATCCATCTGCAATCTAGCTGAAGCCACAGCTGATCTGGCAGCAGTCCATTTCGGTTTTGGCCTGGACAGGGGCTCCGTCACTCCCAGTCAGGCCTGATGAATCGTCACATCTTGTTGGAGGGACGAAGGAAGTGCCGTCTGCCAAATCCATAATCGCGTTCTAAGGTATCTCTTGGTGGGAACGTTTCCCACCGTTTCCAGTTTCACAAGGAAAACAAGCTGTCACAGAACATGCCAGAAGCAGCATTACTCCACACCCAGATTCCCATAAGACTCCGGTGCACTCTAACAACGTTTGAATGCTGTAAAACAAAAAAATTAGATGGCTCTTGGTGTGTTAAAAAAGGGCAAAAGTTCCAGAGAGGTTACACCCCATAAGCAAAACATTTATTGTTTGCCATTAGCAGCTCAGTCAAATTACACATTTTACTATGCCATGGCTGTGACCCCAGTTCACTTATGTTTAAAGACTGATGATTTGTCGAAAAGCAACCTCTAGACAACCTGCTGGCCTTTAGAAAGGTGTGACAGAGGTGTAACTAGTCATGGAGTGGCTGCAGGGAGAGGACTCTGTGACCTTTGATCAAGACAAATTAAACTCACCTCACTCCTCACTTAAAGCCTCCAGGATTAGCAAGCGCTCACCTGTGCCATTTAATTAAACGTGGTCTGGCTTCCGCTGTAGTTCGTCCTCCCTCCAACCACATGCTTGCAGTACTGTGCAGACTGTTTCCTCCTGCACAGCGCAAGCTTTTTGTATTTATACACTAAAGCTGTGCTGAAGAGCAGGTTTTGTGCTCCGGATCACAGCAATGACCTGTGAAAGTTCAGTTGTAATATCAGTCACGGAAACTGCAGCAAAGCATTCAGACAAAGCTTGGTGAGTCTGGTGCCATCCAGTCTTGAGACTGGAGAGCTCAGAGCCCCGTGGGGATTTTAGGAACTCCAGTCTCGGATTAAATATCTAACATCAACATGATGTTTTTTTAGGATTAAGAGTAAAAACAGATCAGGAAAATATACACAAAGGCAAAGCTAACAGCAAGCTAAGAACATGCTGGCCTCAAGGCACTCTGTTTAGCATGGATTGGACAAACAAAGATTGTTTTTTTTTTTTTGCCAATGACTCTTCAGGCTTTTCTGTGCATGTGTCTGTATCCTCAACTCCCTCATTACCTACTGATCTCTCAACACTCACTGTGGAACATGATGTTCTCATTTTTAGTAACTGATCTGGGATCAGCGTAGCATGAAGGTGGCTGCCTGACATGCAGCCTAGATTCTGATGACGTGCATTTTAGTAATGGCCACCTTCTCATTGGGAGCCAGTTGTCTCACAGGGGACCAAGTGGCTACTGAGCACACCAGGCTTGTCTTAGCCTCTCCATAGCCCAGATGTGGTCACACTCAGCCACAGAGATGCATTGGTAATTTAAGTCTCTTAAATTAAAGCGGATTAATCTGCAACCCTCTCCCTGCCTGGGGCTTTCCAATGTACCTTCAGATAACAATTCACTGCTGGAAAAAAAAAACACGCTGGGCCTGCAGATTTTTCATCCGCTCTCCCACTCTCATCAAGGAAGTTGAAAAAGTAGTGACAGCCTTCTGGGAATGAATCCATGCAAAGGAGCCCTCCCTGGAAAGCTCGGTAGTTGCCATCTCAGGAAATCTGAAACAGCTCTGCAGTCGCCCCGCCCCCCCACCCTCAAGATTGAGTGGAGGGGAAAGGAGGACTCTCCTTTCGCAGGGTGTCTGTGGCATCAGCTCCCTCTCTATCACTTTACTGTCATTCTATGTCTGTGATAAATCTCATCAAATGGAGCTTTACATGACAAATATGAAGACCACCATCTTGGCTGCCCAGCTGGCTTTCCATTACATTCTTTTTTGTGTGTTTCTCTCTCACTGTCTCTGTCAAGACAGAATTGTAAAATGTCACGTTGCACATTTCAGTGAAATCCCATAATAGTGAAAGATGCTTTTGAGTCTTTTGTACAGTACCAGTTTTATGTGCTCAAAGATGTGATTAAAGAGGCGTTTCTTTGACAGGTTCTCTGTTTGCATTGCCGTTTCAGCAGTCAGATGCACGGGAAACAGCACCGGTCCTCAGATTTACCGTCTGCTCCCTCTGCTACACCCGAATTCTCCTGCACACCGGTTCCCATTAAGATTAATAAATGCTGTGTTTCCACCGCCGCGGTGCACCCTTGGGAGCTGTTAATAACCCACACTAGAAACCGCTGCTGAAAAGCAGGAATGAGGCAGTGGGCCAGATTCGGAAACAGAAGCAGTCAGCAGAGTGTGGGGCCGGCATCCGGGCATCACCCATGCTAGTGTTTAACACACAGGTGTACTCTGACACACAGGTGACTTTCCGGTGTGCACTGTGACAATTACCATTTTTATTATCCATCAATCTATTACTTTGACTCACACTACACACACAAGAAGAGATCTCCAAACTGGACCAAACCAAACACTCCATGCTCATATCTGTGAGGACTGATAAATGAGACCCCAGGGTTCAGTGTGTCAATGCTCTGTCTCTCTCCAGCAAACCACCAACTGGTCTTAAAAAATAAAACACAGTCTCAGCTGGCTGTATATCAGTGGTTCTGCTCTCCCAATAGGCATCCTTGTTTATCCATGTTTTATGCAACATTTTTATGGATTTTCCTTAGGGCCAAATTAGCTTCACAGATCCTCTTTTTTTGTTTTTCTTGAAATAGTCAATCACGTCACCTCTCGTCCCCACAGCCACCAGCTGGCTGGGACCGGACCATGATGACTGTTTTCCATGCTGATGACTCTCTTGCTGAAATGACAGTGCTTTTTTCCTCCTGTTATGACAGCAGGCCCACGGACCCTGGATGTTCAGGGGGTGACATAGTCACTACGTTCTGTAACCAATCTGTGAGCTTCTGTGCTGTGCCAAAGAAAACCCTCTCACTCTAATTGTGGCGCAATCTGAACTGCTAATGTCAGCCTCGGTGTCTGTGCCCGTGGGAGAAGAGGCATTGGCTTTGACATGTCTTTGAGCAGCAGACTTTTAAGTCCCTCTTTCTTGAAGCTAGGATGAAGTAGGAGGCTTTGACTCCACAGTTCACCATAGAGGAAAAACCGTCATGGCGTGACTGGAGGAGGAAGAGGAAGTCATCAGTCACAGTCACAGTGATCAGTGATCTGCTGATGGATGGACTCAGTAAAACCGAAGCTGCATATTTATCCAGCAAACAGGCTTTCGAGAGTCCTGTCCAAGCTATGACATCACAGACACACAGATCTGATGGACAGAGTTGACATGGTGCTGCTACAGAACTGGTGGGACAAGATGTATACACTCCTACACAGCCCATGTGAAGATGCCTGACCACTGGACATCACCATTAAACACAAATAAAAAAGTAAGTAAGGTGACAGACATGCTCTTCAAAAACCACAAACTAGCAAGGCTGCATTTTGAGAGCTGTCTGACACCATATGGAAAGTCAGAAACCACTTTAAAGCAAGAGAAATGGGTCAGGTCTACAGGTATAAGTGTTAATTGGGTACACTCTAAACACTCAATGGCAAAAGTGGTCACTGCACACACACACACACACACATACATTCACACACACACACATTCATATTCACTTATATCACAGTACTTAATGTTCATACAATACGGTACCTATGATGTAAGACATAATAGCAGCGGCACCAGGATGGGGGTTTAACTGGCCACTTTCTTCATAAGCAGTATCCAAGGTCGAACAGGATATTGCAATCTCTGATAACTCTGCCCATGTGCAGTCCACGCTGTCCTGGATAGAATTTGTGGCAAGCGTGACCTTTCTGTTGAAGGTTATCCAACCGCAACACCTTTCGTCTGAGAGGATAATGGAAACAGCGTGTCAGTCTGTCATTCACTCCGCTTGCTGTAGTTATCTCTTCAGCGTGTCTGAGGGAGATGTCTGATTGGCTTAAGCATCCACAGCACTGCCGGTCCCTCTGTTTTTTACTTGTGCTTTATGTATGAGTCTATTGTTGTGCTGAAGCTGGGTGTGACACATGGGGAATGCTAAGCTTGTGAAATTAAAGTGATAAGTAAAGCCACCCTCATGCTGTAAATCAGAACCTGCGTGGCTTTATGCTCTTTCTTTAAAATGCTCGTGTTGCTGACTCCTTACAGAGAAGAAATAAACGTCATTGGAACAGGCCTTGGTTTCCGTGGCATTTGATTTGGTCTATTTTGTGTTTCCTTCACCCAGATCAGTCTAGTGGGAGGAGACATAGTCTCTCCACCCAACACAGCTAACCACAGTACAATGAAAACAGTCTAGAGGCTCACTGTGTACCCAATTAGAGAGGTGATTTTCTTATTGTCAGAATTAAGAATCAGCTCACTCACCCTGTCATATTTAATAAAGCATTCATGTCAAAATGTTGAGAGTTTGGTAGGAGTTGGTTCACCAGGGTGTCATTGTTTATGTATAATGCTCAGCATCACTCATGTCATGGTCTGCATCTACCTCAACCTGTCTCACTGCACTATGGGTTCAAGCCTACATCCTTCCTGATGTACTGTTAAGGTATTTTTGCCCTATAGCTGTTCTCTTGGCTCCTCTTTAGGTTCTCAAGCCAGCACTTTTGTTGTTAAGGAATGATGAAATGTTTTCCTCTCTGTTATTTCGAAAACTAATATGTATGCTGATCGGTTGTGTGTTTATGTTTAGCCAGAGGTTTCATCACTTGTGTGTTACTTGATATTCTGTATCCAGGCCCTTGTTCTTCCAGCTTCTATGATATTCACTATAGGACCTTTCTCATAGGGGCCTTGTGAGTCTGGAAAACAGAATCCAGCAGATTGACCTCAAAGGACCAAGGAGCTGACTCAGGGACTGAGAAGCTGACTATCTCTGGCCCCACTGCAGTGCGTTTTGCCTGGGACGATTTGTTTCTCTTAATTTGGCAGGCCAAAATACTCTGTAAACAGACGTGCTGTACGGGCCAATTTTATATCAGCTGTCCCATTTCCCACTGATCTCCATGCTAAAACAATGTAGCCATAACTTCGCAGCACAGCCTGTGAAAACATTAAATCATTGTTATGTTTCCTCCGATTTGCTGGGTGGATGCAGTGTTTACACACATAATTAATCCTACTCAGCATTTTTGACAGGTGTGTGGGTGGCATGGTCCACCGCGCGGGAGAGAAGGAAAGTCTCTGCTCCGCAGCACTCCAACCCAAGTTTGGTCTCCCACAGCTCGATCGCTCTGTCACAACACATAGACGTGGTTTTTGGCTCTTACGAGCTCTCTGCCCAAGACTAACAAACTCGTTTTGGAGCGAGACACGCAATTCTAGTCACGTATGGCATCTACCGGTGCAGACAGAGTTTGATGGGTACGTTCTGGCCGTGTGTGTTACAGTGAATAAAGCAGACGGGGCTGAGACAGGTGAAAATAGGTGACGAAACCAACACGATTATTAGAAGCAACACACCCGTGTTAATGCAGGTCACTTCTTAATAAATAAATAAGCCATTGCATACATTGTCGACAAACTCACAATATTTATGCCTTGCAGTGCTGCAATTGCTGATAAATGTACTAAGAATTTCCAGGCATATTCAGAAAGTTTTCTTTTTTAAAAAGCCCCCGGCCAGTGGAAGTAGGGTATAGTGTCTAAATGTCTGGCTCTTTTACTTTGTGAAAGTTATGTAATGATTGTAGTTTGAAATAACATAAATAATGAAAATAATGAAATGAAGCCTGAAGTTCATCACTCAAATAAAAAATGGCAGTTTTTCGTACCACTTAGCATTTACATTTTTAAAAGCTAATTAGGAAAATACTGTTGCTCGTCTCCTCTCATCAGCTCATCAGAGGCATTGGAAGTCGAGAGGCTCATTCATGTCACCAATGGTGTTATGGATTGAAGTATTCATTATGAAAACATCATCAAACCTTTGTTTGTATGGGTATATGTATGATGTTTGTTTTCTCCTTGGGACTTGCATAATGAATCTGGATGACCCTGTCCCCATGCAGCGGTTTTAAAAATAAGCTCCAGGTATTTTATGGCAGAAAATTCAATAACTGCAGCTATCCACTCGTTAAGTGCTTGGAGTGCTGAGTGCTGAGTAAGTTACACTTGTTCAGAGGGTCTGTAACCAAGGCATCACCTTCCCCTGCGCCTCCCCTGTTGAATGTCGCTGCGACTACAGATGCACTGCACTGAAGTGGGGTTGACACACAAGTTACAAGGCCTATAGACTACTGTGAAGACTGCTCTGCAAGCTAGTAAACTCTGAATAATTCACCAAAAAGAATTTTAAAGTTTACTGACTGCAGCATTCTCAATATTGGCAAAATTGTGTTATTAGAACAACATTTTACATTGGATCTGTTGGTCTAAAGTTAAACAATATGGAAATATTGAATCAAACCAGGACCCTATCTTGAAACACCTAAATGTGACTGTAGACTAACAGCAGTCAAGCATATATAAAGTAGTAATACAGGAAGTAAATTGGTCTTGAAGGTCAATAATTTGATATTTTATGACATACATTATCCCACGATGAGTCATTTGACACCTCATCTGATTGCTGGAAAATGGGTGTGACTTTGCATAGTTTTAAGACAATAACATCTGAATACTGATAACTGCCTCTCTGAGTACCCATCAATGATTTTTACTCTCAGCTGTACTGTGAAGATGTAGTACTGCTTCGCTGGGTTTTGCAGGTCTGACACACAGGTGTGACTTTATGCAGTCCCATATATTCAGTATCATCAAATTATCACATGGTTGATTTCAACAGCTTTCTGTTCTCTGCTAGTGATGGAAGGAAAGAGAACACACTCTTTAACCTTTCAGGGGTTTCAAGAACAGCGCACATTGAAATTCATTCAAACATGGAAGACAAAACAAATAAACTACAGGTAAGTAAAATCAACTATGACAGAGAAACTAACCTCACACATCATAGCTCTAAGACATCCACTGAACTAAAGTGCTGTTTTAAAACAACGTTGGTTAGGCGTACCAGCATGTAGTGTTCAGTGACAAAGACCTGCCAGTCAGTGGCAGGCAAAGATACATCTTAACACACAAACAGAAGTGCTTTCCAACTAACACAGATGGTACTTGCTTGTGACAGGGATGAATTATACTCAGGCAGTTGTAACAGTGACATTTCCATGTGACATTATGATCCATATAAAAAGTGTCACGGGACATGGTTCACACGGGACCTACGCAAATAATGGCCAAATGAGGATAAAGGGTGTATATGAGCACCAACGCCATGGCGTCTACAAAAATAAACTGTTTGTTTCCTCAAGCCTTCTTGTTAACTGTGGAAAATGCTGTGTTTTTGTCATTAGTGACTTGACAACCGCACCAGCTCAGTGGTGGCAGTCTTCTAAATAAAGCAAAGATTTTAAAATGTAATTTATTTATGTATTTTCCTTCTACGAGAGAAGTAAGAATGCTGATCTGGAGAAGAAAGAGACCCATTGTGTTACAAATGGATTTTAAGATGGAGATTGTGAGGGTGAGAGTGGGGGCAGGCGGAGTGTGAGAGAGGGACAGTCCTCCTTTTTAATTTTATTGCTCTGTGTTTCATTACTTTTGTGAAAAGCTGCAGTAAAAGCCAAATACTCGCTTCGAAAGGCTTGTGTGAAAATGTGTGCATTTACAGCCTGGGTAATGTAGTGACAGTCTCCCAAGATATTGTTTGAGGTCTGGAAAGAGATTTGGAAAAAGGCTGATTTATAAGATCTGATCTCGCTGAGTGTCGTTAATTTAAGAGAATAGGGGTGGGGGACATGAAGAAATTCTCTGGCTATGAGAAATAGAATTAAAACTCAGATGGCTGTAGCTTTTAATGGCCGTCTTGGAACATATAGCTTATTAATGTTGCCTTGTTTTTGTTTTTAGTCCCATAGATGCGGTCTCTGTTGAAGTATTCCTCTGACAGCACTGTCATTACAGGTTGGGTTTCACTCAGGTTTTATAATGACACGTTGACATTCCAGTTTCTTTACAGCATGTGTCTAATTATAAAGGCTGTTGAGGGCTTTTTATTTTTTTGGTTCCCACTCTCAGAAATTATTTCACTGACAAGCAACAAATGTCTTCAGCAATATGTAATTATGGCTTGGTCAACAGCATCAATTTGTCAAATAATATTTTTGTTTGGTTGTCAGATGTCAGTGGAAATCCCCCTGCTGTTCAGGTCTGACAATGCACATAAGATCCTAAATGCTTTTTAACAGTAGGAAAATGCTCAACGACTGCCCAAGTTTGGCACTGTGCCTTGGGCTCATCTCCCTGCGGTTCCTCATCTTTCCAGCAGAGGCCACTGTGCCCAAGCATCCCCCTGAATATTTGATGCCTTTCACAGAGTTAAAGGACATCTACACCACAGTAAAATTCCAGGAAAATATATTTGCACCCTCTTATTCAACGCTGGTTTTTCTCTCAGGTGATTGTATGCCTTGTTAAACTGCTTCTAAGGAGAAACTTTGATTTGAATGTAAGCATTGTCAAGGCAAAAGTTGCCAGAATGAATGGAGATTCACCAGCAATTGTCCTAACCAGTTGCTGATTGGCTCGAATCTGATTAATAAGTCAGGCATTTAATAAATCGGATATGAACCATTGCCCCATCACATGTAATGGGTCATCATGAGAAGTGGTGAGATGTGGTGTGCAGACCATGTCCTTCTCTCCGGTCATGTCCCTCACCTGTGCACAACACAACAAGCTGCTTTTGAAATGTTATTCGAGCTCACACCAATGCAGGTCGATGGTAGACCGCACATTCAGACATGGTTCATGTACAATGGTATCAGGAGTGGATTTTCTGTCACTGCTTCTGGTAGATAAATCCATATACATTCTGGGGTGGGGGTGCAGATGGGAGTGGGGCATTTCTGTGCCATTGATGTTGCCTCTCCTATGCACTCGCGTCATCATAAAACCAAATTTGACCCACGTGAGCTCATGCTAGCAACGCTCTCCCCAAAATAACAAGCCCCATCTGCAGAGCTCTGCCCTTTGTCGAAACCTTCTCAGGGAAACCCAAAGTGATTTGGTCGTTTCTCATCTCATCATTGCTCTGATTGGCTGTGTTGCACCTGAGCCTCACACATGTGACTTTTCCATGTGTGTCCACGCCATGTTAACCATGTCATCAGGTGTCATCATATCTCCCGCATTGTGTTTCACAGAGCAAAGCACTCAGCTGCTCTTTCTCCAGGACACTGATCTCCAGTATAGCAAACGGAATAACTGAATAACTCAGCATATAAATATATAAGAAGCCATTGCGTCGTCAGAGATTAGCAGCCATAATGCAGCCACCGGCACAACTGCACCATCAATACAGGAGAGTGATGAGCGTCCCACGTCTCCCCTCGCCTGCGAACGTGACTAATGTCCCGTGCGAGACCAGGTGTCGCAGAGGCAAAGACAGAACGCGATGAGTCAGGAGAGGGAAGAAATAAATCAATCTTTCCTGTTCTGTTTTTTTTTCCCCTCTGTCTTTTCCTTTCTCTCCCCAAAGCTTTGTTTAGAGCCCTGTGGGATGATAACAGGCCTCGGATCAGGAGAATCACGGCGCCGCTTTATCCATTTAATAAACCCGCAGTGAAATATTGGCCCCATTTGTCTTTCAAATGGTTATTATCAAAGTGCATTTTTCTTCTTGTTTTTTTGTAATGCGATTCACCGACAGCGCTCCGATAAATCACCAAACAGCCTGCATTTGCACTGGAAGAGAACGCCATCAGCCTCTCATTTGCGAAAGTGCGCGTGTGTGTGTGGGTATGTGTGTGTGTGGTCACACAGAGGGGGTGATGGCTGATAAGGGATGTATACCTGGGCACAGAGAAATGGCTCTTCCACCAGGAACAGGGATCTCTGACACTTGCTGAATTCATCACCTTAGTGCAGGCTTCGCTCATTCACGCAAATGAAACTTAACAGGAATAAATGCTGCTGTTGTTACATCTCACCTGCAGCCATCAGTTGTGAAAACATGATTTTCTGGGGCTGCTCAGTGAAATGCAAATCTCATGAGGCATTGAGTGCAAACAACTTAGACGCATAAAGTCTGGCATTTGCTTGAATAGTTTTCTTGAATATTTCTGCTTGAAAGAGGATGATTTGAAAAACAGAATGAGGGGGGTCTTGCCTTGTTAAGCAGGAAATACTGGTCCAAGCCATGTACCTGCCTGCAGTAACAAGCTAAGGCCTCTGGGTAAGAGCCTGGCTCCAGAAGTTCCTAAATGTAAATGTTAGAAATTTAAGAAAGGGAACACAAAACCTGCAACAACAAGGCAAAGTCTATAGTGATCTGCCCATATGCTTACCATATATTTACACTTAACACTGATGTATGGATGTCAACAGGGTCATCAGGGGGGCCAATTAGTACAGTCCAAGACAGCAACCAACTCAGACACATACACTCACACACATACACGCACCTGTGCACATCCACATGCACACACACATACACAAAAGCACACACTAATACGTGCAGTCACATATGCAACACACACACTCACATGCGCATTCAAGCATGCGTGTGTATGCACGATTACCATGGCCAACCTCACAGAGATTCCTGTTGGTGTGAGGGTGGGAGGAAGGGTCGATACAGTTTAAATCCTGGGGAGAGACAATGCTGTCCGCACAGCAGTCACTGTACCACACAGCCAGCACAGCACACTGCGCTTCGCAGACACGCCAGGCCCTCTAAACACTGCAGATCACTGCCCCATGCTGCTCAGTCAATACGAAATCCAGAGACATTGTAAACATTCATCAAATCCAGCATACCAGCTATACAGAACGTTCACCAGGCTGAGCGTAACTGAGATGTAAATGGTATTCACCAAAGATGAGTCAGAGGAGCTCAGGTGATTTTTGCTCCTCAATGCAGATGTGTGAAGTAGCTTCCTGCAGTAATATTTTGTGATGGAAGCCTTTTCGCTGCATTCAAAAGGTATTCAAATGAATGGATGGTCCTGAGAAGGAGGTGGATGTTAAACGTCAATCCCAGCCTCTGTCACACATCAAAGCAACTTTCTGCTCCGTTGCTCTGGATAAAACGGAGCAGCCGAGGATCAACATGCCCTGAGACAGGAATCTTCAAAGAGGAACACGCAGTTCCCACAGACACAGAGCGTCTGGTCGAGTAATTCTATAAGAGCGTTTAACGAGAACAGGACTCTCGGTCCACCTCAGGTTGTCATTTTCCTATAATCTAGAGTCAATCTAGGCATAATCAGTTTGATCTTGAGGGGCTCCAGAATCTCTCCTGTGTGACAAATTTGGGATTTCTGTAGTTTCGAAGGGAAAGCTGTCTTGTCATAGCTCTGTCTGATGTGCATTTCAAATTCCTGTCCATAATGGTGGTAGAAAGGAGGCAATGTCCGTGGTAAAATCAACGCAGTCTCAAAATCAGGGAGTGACTTAGAAAATCATCAGTTACAGTTATCTCAGTTACAGCTGCCTAACACTGGTTTATTATACAGAATGGTAAACATGGGGAAATGGCAATCAATATGTGTGTGCGTGTGTGTGTGTGTGTGTGTGTGTGTGTGTGTGTGTGTGTGCATGTAAGTGTATGTGAATGTGTGCTTATAAGTGAGTGTGTGTGTGTGTGTGTGTGTGTGTGTGTGTGTGTGTGTGTGCGTGTGTGTGCATGTAAGTGTATGTGAATGTGTGCTTATAAGTGAGTGAGTGTGTGTGTATATGTATGCCTTTTTCTGGGCGGAACCTGCTGATATCTTTATGTAATGATATGAGATCTCTAATGGTTGCCGGGAGCTGGGCCCAGGCCATTTCTGTGAAAATCTATAAGATTAACAGCAGCGAACGCTTTCGCTTAATCTATCTGCTAAGCACCTCTGCTCATCTCCACTCCCCCTCATCTGAACCCAGAGCCGAAGCACATTTCCAGCAATCAGTGCTATCCAAAGCCCAGAGAGCCTGGGTCTGCGTTGTGGGTAGGGAATCCTGCAGCGCCAGCCATCTTTCAATGTACAGGACTGTCACCAGCAAGAACAAGGTGCAGGATGCAGCGTGTGCAACACACACACGTACACGCTCACACACACACGTACACACACATAAGCTCTCTCTCTCTCTCATATATATATATACACACACACACACAGAACTTAGAGAGGACTCTATGGTCCCTGCCTTTCTTCGCTTCTGACCTCTACACAAATCAGCCTCACAGGGGAAAATGTGACAGAAGGCCTCTCACTTCCATTTTCTCACTCTCCGCGCACCGCAGCAAATGCTTTCTCCAACCCACCTGTCCAGTCTCCCACGAGAGGCTGTGGGACAGAGGTTTACAGGTCAGGCAGTGAATTTTTCTGATATTTCGCCACCTAATGTTGTTAGATATAGCCAGCTCGGTTTGCTTCCTAGTTAGCTACCTAGCTAGCATTGTCATTTTACATTCTGTGCAACAGAGTGACATCATTAGATAGATATAGTAGCTTGTGTGGAAGGTCAGATAGTTTTCTGTAATACCATGAACCAGCCTTTTTCACAAAGGTGAGTACTCAGGAGCTAGGAACTCTGTGAGTCGATGACAGTTCATCTTACATCATTATCTTTTACAGCTATCATTAGTGTACTGTCATTAATAACAATGCAATTCACTCTCACTAATAACTTTCATCAGCTTTGAAATATAGCTGACTATATATCTTACAAGTTCTTTTAAATTTGTTTTTAAACATGCAGAATTTATTAATACCCAAACAGGTACTTGGTGCTCAAAAGAGATGAAGAACTGCACACATTTAACCACCCCAACTCCACGCCTGGACCTCTCCAGGTCCCCAGACAGATTTGGTCCCTGCTTTCCTGCTTTTTTTCCGAAACCCTGGGAGCCCATACGTTGTGGGGGAGGCAATCTATTTCAGCATATCCTCCAAAGGGGTGGAGGGGGGGATCAGACCGGCACTAGGGCCGAGAGAGCCCCCCTTTCTCCCTCTCAGTCTTTCCTGATTACCCCGAGGCCGTTCCGTCCTGGAGGCCGGGCGCTATCCTCGTCCGTTATTACTCTGAGGAGACATTCTGATCATTGCTAGCCCTCTCCGCTCGTCTCACAGGAAATCTGACCCAAGCGCCAGAGCACGAACAGACTCTCTCCCAGCGTACAGTAAGAGGATATTAAACATGCAGGGAATCAGACTCTTTAACTGGGATTGTTTAATGTCTCCTCTTTTAGGAACACTTAGCAAGCTTTGTGTACAAAAAAAGTAATTATTCATGTATATTACCAGAACTAGATTAGAATTATGTGGAAATAGAAAAAAAATCTAGTCTTAACCTTTTGATTTTGGCAATTTATTTTACTGGTAGTTGTGTTTGAGTTTTTTCTCAGCTTCAACCATATTCTTAAATTGCAGGCATTATAATACACTTGCTGAATAATACATTACTGTGTCTGTAATAGTCATAAATGAAATATGGGGTTTACTTTTGAAAGATTTATACTCCCTCTCACAGCAGTGATTGCTCTGCGGGTGAACATGTGTGCACGTCATTTAAAACAGTAACAATAAGGAGGGGGTTTTTCAGAAAGGAAAGGTACCAATGGCAGCGATCGATTAGGGGCATGGAGCATTAGAAGGGTTAAAAAACAAAACCCCCAAGGTGATTTTTCATATGCCTCCAATTTAGACATTAAGGGGCAAGAGGAAACACTTGATTAAGGATATTACTGAAGAATGACTCCAATTAGCTCTGAGAACCCAGGCTCGAGACACATACGCTGGCGAGCACACATCCCTGCAGGACTGACCCTATGAACTGCTAAGAGATGAGCAACACTCTGATTGGACCAGAATAATTCAATAAGTGAACAGAGTAAGTACACACGGCAATGAAAAGCTGGCTTGAATGTCAGATATTTGGCATAGCTCAGCTTCCAGACTTGAAACTGAGACAGATGGATGTAAAGTTCCGCTTGGATATGTCCCCAGTTAGAGACAGCTATACACTGGATATAGGTTGTTGTGGGTTTTTCTCTCTCCGTTTCTCTGCCAGTGCATTCTGCCTTTACTTAATGGATTCTGGGACACTTGAAAACACAAACTAACAAACTAATATCAACCCGTGAAACAGTGCTGAGGTGGCTGCTGTGCTTTGTGGGGCAGGGGCTATAAAGGTTAAATTAGATGGCAGTACCCCTCTTGGTTCAGCCCCAATGAAATTCTGTCAATTAACCCGCACTTTAAGGAGAAATGGAAAACATGTGGGTGCCATTTTCCTTGAGATTTACTTTTTTCTCTTCTTAAAATGACTTAAAAAACGCTGTGATGGTATCTTGTATCGTGCTAAAAACCCATAGGATACATCTTGCCCATTCTTCAGATTCCATTCATGTTCTCTAACTTGTAGAGTAATTTCTCCATTATCTGTGAACAATATGAGTGCAACCACAACCTCCTACAGCTGCAGTGTCTGGTGGCAAATCACATGTACAGGGTGACACCTGGGGAATGCCATGTCGTCACTTGATGTCCCACACTCTGATGCTTCTTTAATAGCCCAGTGACGTTCTTTCCATGTTGTTATAACATTACATAAATCCACTCAGGGCCGCCACTGCCCGTTTCAGTGAGGGACTGTGGGGAACAGGAGTAGTGTATGGAACATCTGTTAAAAGGCACCATTGTCTGCTGGAAACCAGGCACTAATGTAACACGGTGCTTGCACGGATTAATCACGGGCCTGGCCATGTGGGTAGCTTGAGGAATGATGTATAAAACGAGTACTGGCTGGCTGAGATCCTGAAGAGGCAGTGTTCAGGTGGTGTTCAGACCCCTGAGTAACTTGACAGTGACAGATCACTGCTTACTCTACATTGCATTACATCACTCCAGCCCCCGCCTCCGTGGATGCTGCTAACACCATGGGGTCTTTCCAAGCATGAAAGCAGATACCAATCTATGCATGCATTATGTAGGTCATTCTTTATCTGCAGCGGAGCGCACTCATGTACACGTGTGCGGTGGCACATAGGCATGTACGTACATGAGGCCAGGTTTTGGCACATTCTTGAGAGGGGGCGACCCCCAAAGAGAAGGCCTCAAAAGTGGTTCCAGATGCATGCTGACAGAAGCAGTCTGGTCCCATCAAACACACGATGGGGGTGATTGGAAAACTCCCAGCATCCTCCTGCCTCACTTCTCCATCCCTCAGCGGAGCTTCATATGGCTGCTCTCTCCTGGATGGAAATTGGAAGATTTGCTGATAAGCAGTCCTAGATGTGGGGTCGTCATGTGCGATGCTGTTTGTGTGTTAATTCCAGTTGTTTGAGGCTTGTCTGCAACCTTGCCTTAAAAGGCCTGGGCTTACCCTGTGTGAACTGGGTTATTCCACTCCTCTCTCCTTCACATAAGCAAGGATGGGTGGGAGGCAGAGCCAAACATAGAGCTGAATTCAGTTTAACCACAAAGCAGTTAAGGCAGCCCACTATGTCCAGTGGACTCTGAGGTGGAGGGGGCATTCATGGGAAAGCATTTGGCTAGACATACAATGTGTTTACAAATCAGAAATGGCTTGCCCATTGATTTCATGTGAGCTTCCTGTCTGAATATAAACTCTTTTTCTAAGATTTCAGGCTCACAGTTTCAAGAATACTGAAAATGGTCAAACAGAACAGTCAACATCTCCAGCCAGGTTCCCCATGAGCAGATTTGTGTGCTTGCTTCTTTTTCAAAATTATGAGTGTAGCTACCCCTTACATTATGGAACTACTTTTTATTTTTGGATTATTGTTACTTAAAATTTAGTTTTAGATTTTGGCACCAACCAATGTCAATTTGTTTATTTATGTATTGATTATTCATGCTCCAATTAGGTAAATTAGACCTTTAAAGCTGACACGTCCACGGTCCCAATCTATTGCAGTCACTCTGAATTCCCCCAAAACTCTTGTTTCGAATGGTGGAGATGTGACATGACACCAGTAATGGTGAACTGACCGTTCATTCACAATCACCTGCTCTGACTGACTCATCTCATTTTTTTCTTTACATGGCTCTCAATACTCAGCCCTTAAGGCAGTTAGACACAGAGTCCACCCCCCCAACACCCCCCCCCCCCAGCCCTGAACGCATCTCTGCTTTTGTTCATAACAGATGACTGTGTCTGTAAATCCATTACATAGACAGATGAACAACACTTATAGTCATGTACTGTCTCCAAATACAGCTGTTCAGCAACACAGTTTTTAGTGCCAAGCCCTTAAGGGTTAAGTCAAACCTGGGGAAAATGTGCTTGTTGGCGCAGTTTTAATCTGGGAGTTACTGCACAGGCAAAAAAAACATCTCTGTACAAACAAACCCTTGGACATTGAACTATATGCTCTGAGAGGTACACACAAAACTGATTTTATCTCACTGAGGTACAGTGGGGATGTTCCAAGTGAGTTAACAGGGAATGAATTATTGAATAAATATCTCCTGTAATTTATCCATGCAGGTTTGTACTCGTACCAGTCTGGCATCTATCTGTGCACCTTAAGACGTAGAGGAAAGAAGAACAAGGTTAGACCAGACTAATTTCACTTCAAGTGATGTGTCTTGGCTTCTTACTATGACATGGTTTATCATAAAGTTGACATCTCACAAGCAACACAGACACCAGCTGCCAGTTCTGTTCCCTGGGACAGAGGGTTGTCATGGTGATCTCTACAGGACCACTGCACACAGACTCTGTGTTTCTGTAAAACTAGCACACCCCTCTGATCACACGTGACAATATGTAGCTTCCCCATCAATCAGGCTGGAAAAATATGAGATAAGTGAGCTGGATGACTCACTCGCTGCATAGTGGACTTCTGATTAAAGCACTGACATAAAGAAACTGTCCTTTTAATTAGGAAATTAATAGTATGTTTCACACGGAGGGAATCCCTTTGCAAATAACTTGTTAGTCATTTTATCATCACTCAGCATTGTCATGAAGCCATGAAGTTCCTTTCAGTAACTGTTCTAGTTAAAATGGAAAAAAGTGAAAATGAAAAAAGATGGAAAAGCCTTTTGTTGGTTCCGAGGTTACTGCACATGTGAAATTCACCAGCTCCTCCATAATAAAGCTTTGATCACTTCTTTTATGGCCATTTTTATTGCTTTATTTGAGCAAATCCATGTGATGTGGTAACGCCTGCACTTCACTGCTGGATTCATACCCCCACCACCACCAAGAAAAAAAGAAAAACAGGCAAATTGGAAGGAGAGGAACTTTCCCACTAAACATACTGAGTCACCACTCCAGACTTGTAACTTGTTAACCTTTCATTTGATGGCCTTCACATGTTACAGAGTCTATCCTAAGTCTTCATGGTGATGCCAAATTGCATCAAATTTTGTTTGAAATGCATGGCAAAGACATGTGTGGTAATCCATTGTAAAAGAAACAAAATGTTAACAGTTAGCTAAAGATATTACTTGAAGGAAAATTTGGAATGAATTTTGAAATCAGCTTGTAAGATAAAAGGAATCTCAGTTATCTTTTTTTTTTCATCTAGAATCTAAAAAGGTTTCCAGTGAGTAGCTAGAAAAATATTTATGTGGTTTCAAAAAATTGCAGGTGGCTGGACAGGACAGGAGACTATGACCTTAGCAACAGTGACCTCTCAATCAATAGTGTTTTGCAGGTACTTTTACAGCAACTTTTGGGTCAGGGCTTCATCAAAATCTGTAATCTTTGCCATCAGTGGTTGTGCGCAAGGGTGTAGGAGAGAGTTTGATATTGGGGGGGACACAACTTGCTATGAATTTTATGTCTGTATACGTAATCCCAGTCCTTAAACGAGCATCTATCTTGATTGAAGAATAAAACAATATCAAGATGGCTTGAAATAAGAAGGTACGCATATGTAAACACCGCTTAAGTGCTTTCAAGAAGAGCTGCACACCTCTGTTACTACTAAGTTCATCTGGACAGAGGAGATGCACATCTGGGGCAGAGTTTGCCGAACATGAAGGTGTGTCACCCAACATTAGGATGTGTCTCATTAGGCCTATATATAAGAGAGTTATTTTCCTCGTGGAGATGGAAAGTGTATGGCACTAATCCACATAACCAAATGTCACACTTTGATGTAATGATGGCATGCCATCCGATCACAGCAGAAGACTACTAATTCTGGACTACACACAGCAGACAGGTTTTCCCTCACTGTGTAGCCAGGGAAAACAGGTGCAACGTTGATGAAAATCTCTGGCCTTGAACAACAGGAAAGCATGGAAGTACAGTACATACTGTGTGTACGTTTTTTGTTTAACTTAATTAAAACATTTATTCGCCTGCAGTTTCTAAAACTTAAAATGTCGACTGAATACTGTGGTGAAGTTTTCTTCACAAAGTTGGCCACATAATTCTCCCACCGGTATTACTAGCTAGCTAGCTGATACCTCACCAACCTAACTTACCTAACCTAAAATACCCAACTTTACCTCAGCAATAGGCCTATGTCAGTGACAAAACAGCTGGCTAGCTAACGTTAGCTTGTTCATTAATGATCAGGAAAATAAGTAACAAGCTAACGTTATATATGAAAATTTACAACGTACTCAAACAGACTACGGTTCAGTAGTAGACTTTAGAGAATTTGATACCGAAAATAGCGTGCGGCGAGTAGCCCAGAATACTTCCTACGTCCTTGATTTGCAAAGGCGGTTACCTCGTGAACTCAATGTTTTTTTTTTTTTTTTTCACAGCCCAGTGCTTTTTAAACGACCGCTGTAGCTAGCCGTGTCGTCCCAGTTAATCTGCTGTGTCAACGAGCGGTAGCCCTGAGTTATCTTCGAAAATAAAAACCTGTTCAATGGGTTTACTGTGTTTGCGGTCGTCGTTTAACATGAATTCAACGTATCCTGAAATCAAATTTTACTTAACGTACAGTAGTTTCAACAGTACAGAATTAGCTAGCTAATAGGCTAGGCTACAATCGCTATCGCCAAATTATTCAAAAGATGACTAATGTGAAACCGGTCACTAAATAAATCCACACATGCCTATCACTATAGTCTACCTTAGTCTTTACTCCAAAAAACTTTTTTTTTTTTTTCTTTTCCCATGGAGTAGATGCATGTTTAAGGCTTAGGTGCATTAGGTGCAAGCTAATAGTTCTTGCGTGTTTTTTGATAATGATCCAGTCAGTAAAAGTGGCGCACTCACAAAACGTGCCTTGTCCTCCCCGGTTCCTACGCCCCTGGTTGTGTGGCCCAATGAAGGCAGCATTTGTGTGGTGTTACGTTAGAATGAATGCATATTAACTGTCTGGGCCACTACTGAGGTCAACCTGAAAGCTGTAATCATTATTTACACACACTTATTAGCTATGGTTAAGTTATATTCCCAGTCTTTCTAAGGAGCGTTACTATGAAAAAATCCTGATGCCATTTGCAAGAGGAAGCCAAGACCTCACTCAGTGATATATGGCATCAGGAGACTAAAGTCACAATTATGCTCATATCAGTTCTGAGAACATAGTGTACAAAGTGCTTTTAAAAAAGAAAGAAAGGAAAAAAACCCTGGAGACTAAAATCAACCCCACTCCCATGGAGATGTCATCTGTAGAGCTTCAGTTCAAAGCCCTCATTCACCACAAATGGTAGTTCACTAACTGCAGTCATGTGGGCTGGATCGAGCGTGTTACATGCGGAGCACATATGGCCGTCACTATGAAGCATGAAAGCCAGGGAAGTTCAGAAACGAGACTTCAGAGGAAAGCCATCCATTCAGTCTGAAAACGCTGTCACTAAATTCCTTTGTAAGCACGGATGCCATGGTCAAAGCTGCGTGTTTCCGTAATGCAGTGAAGTAGTATTTATTGACTTATTTTCTTAACAACAGAACACATCCTGGTGGCTTCTATCAAAATTGTATAACAAGTAATGTACATTTTTGTGGGTTTTTGCTCCCCAATACAAACACCATTTTTAAAAAATTATTTTGAGATGTCTGTTAGCATTTCCTAGTAATACGAATAAACACTACTACAAAGCCTGGATTCAGTCAGATATTTGACTCACATGTTATTACTTTTATTCTCCACAGACACAGTTCAGTGAGTTCAGTGATCACCAGAATTAGTGAAAAAGTGTTTTTGGGGGAAAAAAAACGTAACACATGCCTTCATTTGTTTCAATATCAATATTTTCCTTTATGGGAATGTATTAATGTAACCTCATGGACTGTGCATGCTCTTGTTGTGAATTAATATAATTTTTACTTTCTTGCAGTGGTTTGCTGAATAATTTTACTGTAGTGATGAAAAGCTCTTTCAAAGGCCATTTGTTCTAAATACCCATAAACATGTAAAATGCTGCATAGCTTTGTGAATATATTATGCAGTGTATTTTTAATTTCATTTAATGTACATTACTTTCTCTCAACGGTAATTTACAATATTATTCTCTACAAATTTGAAGTCAGTATGTCAGAACTTAAAAATGCTTTGGTGCAACATTAGACGTCTCTCTGGTCAAATGTAAAAACAAGAATGGAAACAATCCACTGTGATTAAATAGGAAATCTGCAATTGGCCTTTGTTTTATTTTTGCTTTTGTGAAGTTACACAATGTAGTTAGACATAGCATTATGTCTAAGCAGCGAAACCTTATACTGAGGTCACAGCCAAGGTAAACATGAAGCATCCCTCTGCCATAGTGTGTTCCATTAAAACAACTCAAACTGGCACAATCACTCTGACAGGAGTACCAACACAGATCTAACTGAAGTTATCCAGACTAAGAAAAGTTCAAAGAAATGCATTACAATTAACATACTTAAGAAGGGAAAAAACAGTGGAACTAAACTTAAATAAAATTGAAAAAAAAAACAATAAAAACACAAAGTACAAAATTTAACTAATTAAAAGAAACTATTTAGTGTCTACAGAAGCATTTGGTATTCTGGGAGATTAGCATACCAGGAATGTGTTTGGAACTAAGGAGTTATTAAAGTGCTGGCATTTGATCTATATGAATGAGATTCAGGGAGGTTATGATAAGAAGGGGGAACCCCAGTCCTGTTTGCACACCAGTACAGGTGTACACTGGAAGTCCTAGCAATACTACAAAAACATCAAGTACTTCTATGATGAGATAACTGCAAAGACCAGCAGTTAATTTCAGTAAGAGATTACAGTATAAGATCTGCCTGAATTGTTGAGCCTTCTTTAAGCAATTTGCTGTGGTGGAAAGGTAGCTGACCTGCCACCCCTCAGAGTTTCAGATGTCATCCACTGAAATGAGCACAATGGGGGAAAATATTCATCCATTAGAAATTTGATTCATGTCACAATGAAAAACGTTATAGTTGGGTCCTGTGACCAACGTCACATGCTATTACAGTGTAGGCATACACGAGGGCACTCTTGAGCTGGGGACATTCAGGTTACCCCCATCATCCCTCCATTCCACTCCAGCCATTCAATCCTTTCCCCCTCACACCACATACAGAAATGAATGAGGCTCCTGAGTAGTTCAGTGGTTAAAGCGCTCACTCAGGCAGCACACCCACCCTATCCATGTCAGCCAGTGTCCCCTTAACTCACTGCTCTCAAGGGCCCTGCAATTCATCAGCAGCTGGTTGCACCAGCAGAGGGTAAGTTTGACCTTTACCTAGTTCGAACGTAAATCGGCACTACGTTCGAGTTTACGAACAACTAAAAGTTATACTGTTGCCCCAAATCACATACATTCAACATAGTCTTAAGTTATATCTTAAAACTTACACCTAACACTAAGTAGGTGCAACGTCAGCCGTAAAAAAAATGTTATTAAATTTGGACTTCAACAGGCACTTATGCTCCCTGTATTTGGCTAGTGAAATAACAATTTTGTCATGAGTGAAATTCTTTTCTCTTGGTCTACGTTCATCAGATATGGCCAAGCCTGAAATATATAATAGCCCCATGGTCCGTTATACAATGAATGAAAAGCGAAGCATACGCTAATGCTAGCTAACAGAGTTGACAGGCTAGCATAACACATTTTTGTAATCGCCAACTTGAACAATGTTGCACTAAAGATTACGACTATAAGTCAGCTAAAGGTGAACCTTGATAACTTTTCTGTTACTACTGTTATAACGTTAACTTACTTCTTACTGTTTCTTCGTTCTTAACTTCGGTTGGTTCTTTTGTTGGTTGTTCAGCGAAGTTATTCCGTTAATTCAGTTAAAATTTGTTGCTAGACAACCTTCAGCACCTCGAGAGAAAGCGCACTCCACAAACCATAGTGAATGAGCAAATGCACATCAGTACAAAATAAATACACACAAGAAAAGAATATGTAGGGTACATTCATGTAGGGCAGCTGGGCAGCTATCAACAGGCTTGTATGAAAGGTTAAAAGAGGAAACACAGTCTATGATAATTATTACAAACATGACACTCTAACTTGGAAGGCTGGAACAATTGAATCAGCACAATGACACATGCAGGCTACTGTGCACAGCAAATGTCAAAAATGCCATATTTCCTGTTTACATTGTATGGTGCCATTGATTGGCTTGAAACAATGGAAACATCATTAAATACAACAATATTTTGATTAAGGATCGCTTTATGCACTACTAGTTAAGTTGCGTCTTAAGTGATTGTGGTGCAACTGAAATTCAGTGCGGCGCTAGTTTGAAATGAGCTACTCCAAACGTAAGGTTAAGGTGGACTTTACACCCGAACTTACGATTGACCTTACGCTCTACTGGTGCAACCGGCTGCAGGCCCTACAAGCTGCTCAGATAACATCATTGGAGCAGTGCCTATCCTCCAATGAGCACCCACTCTGCTGTAGTGTCCTGACTTACAGTGAGAGAAAAATAGTGGTGGTTTGCATGTGAGTGTATGACTTTTGAATGCTGGTTGCATGCAAAGCTGGATTTGACTTGCCTGAGTGATCCTGGCAACTCCAAAATAGGGGAGAAAATGAAACAAATCTCCCATTACATTGTCTTTTTAGCACCCCAGGTTACAATTTCATATTCAACTGGATATTTACTGAGGCAATTATAGGTTAGGTTTATTGCCCAAGGGTACAACAGGAGTGCACCAATGGTAAATTGAACAGGAGCCCAGCTCCTCACCACTATACCACACTGCTGCCCCAGTTAATACAGATTGATATTCCTATACAAAGGAATACATGGATGGATAATAAGAAACATAGATTTGATAGTTCTTAGTATGGCAGATGAATCTGGTGTTAAAATGTTATAAATGGACTATTACTCTAGGCCATGTTGTCCACCCTTTCTAAAGGGCTGAGTAAACCATGACATATTTGTGATAAGAGCATGTATAAGGCTTCTCCAGCTTAACCTCACTGAAATATTTGAAAGACAAAACCCCTCTGACAGGAGGAGTTTCTGGAAAACCAATTTAATGTGACATTAAGCTCGCTATGATTCTCTCCTGACCCCACAGAGCTATTATGGCGGCAGTGTAGCATAGTGGTTAAGGAGAAGGACTCGTAACCGAAAGGTTGTCAGTTCGATCCCCACTGGGACACTGCTGCTGTACCCTTGGGCAAGGTACTTAACCCACAATTGCCTCAGTAAATATCCAGCTGTATAAATGGATAACATTGTAAAGAACTGTAACCTATGTAAGTTGCTTTGGATAAAAGCGTCTGATAAATGTATTATTTTAGTTCACAATTGTTTAATCAGCAAAACGTACAAAAATCTTGACAAGTGTATTTATTGGTTTTAGTGAATGTGTGCACACCCAGACACAGTCAGACAACTCTTATTCTTCTTCTTCATTTGAAATGACTTGGAAGACTTGGCACCCCTCCCCCCATCCAACCCCAACCACCATAGTTCTATTGTGCCATCTAAAATAATAAGAATGAATTATATTTATTTATGACTAACGATTATGCTCAGCTAGATTATAGGAGTCCAAACAGCAGCCTAGGTCACAAGCTATGAACATCAGCTTCTTGACAGACACATTATTTTCCTATTATTTTCACATTAGCTATTGCATGAAATGATTTAATTTCATTCTGGTATTGCATACTCATGGTATGACCTTTGTAAAACAAAGGGTAGTGAAATACAGTGAATAGGCTGAACATTTGTAACTAGTAATTCACAAATATTTAGAAATGTTTGCTTCTAAAACATAAATTGTGGCATGTAGTCACAGTTTTTCAATGATGCTGAGTCCAAATATTAATAATCACACTTTCCATGGTTTATTAAATCCCTGACATGAATATACCAAAACAAGATGGAAGCAAACCAGAGGCTAAATGGAAATCCAACGTCCTATATGTTCTGTAATCATTAGCTATTTGAAAAAGCTATCTGTTTAACATTTGTGGTACGCTATTTCCTGTAGTTGTGGAGGTGGAGGATATGAGGAGGCCTTTGCTGGCTCCTCCCGCAACCTGCTCCTCTCGCGCTGAGCTGCCTCACTTCCAGACAAGCAATCACCTTGTCAGGCTGCAGTTTACTTTAAAAGCAGTTTTCTCACATAACAGAGCCTGTAATGTACAACAGGCTGGTTGCCACCTCCCCTCGCTGATTGCACGTTGCTCACAGCTCTCTGGGAGCTCCCGTGTGCCTGCGAATCACCAGCGGGTCTGAGAGAGGCGGCCACCTCAGTCACTTGCGCACAGAGGGCCTCCTTCAGGCTACCTGCAGGCTTTATAAGAAGGTACCTAACAGCTACAGACACACACCTATAGTATCTTTCTGTTTTCTCAGTTAACAGGCATAACTTCATGCATAGCCATTTATACAATTATGGAAGGAAAGAAAAACACAAACACTTCCGTTACAAATCGGATTAATGATACAAAGAAAGTGTGGGACGCTGATCTCTCCAGTGCCGTGTGATGGTCAGTGCCTGTTACATTCAGACACCACAATCCAGGGAACGGGTGACAGCTGGGCTGTTTATCAAAGCCAGCCATTGTCTTCTTGTCCTTGTAACAATTTTGGAAGTCCCTCCTTCATCTTTACTGTTTGTGTATGATTTTGGAATGCCAGAAAACGCAAATGTAAACTCCGAACATCTGCCAGAAAGGGATGCGTTTTTTAAGACTCTGTTTCAGTAAATGAGGACAATTGCAAGGGCCCCAAGCAGACAGGGGCCCTCAAAGATTCTACCATATATTTTTGTTACATATGTAGGGGCCCAGTGCATTAACCTTTCATGGGTCCCAAAATTCCTACCAGCGCCCCTGCAAGAACGATCTGATAATGTGACCTAAGGGGAAGCATAAAGCTGGGCATTTATTTCAGGCTGTGAGTAGCAGCCTGTGTTTTCAGCCCCAGCAGAGACATATGTCTCATGCTCTCTATTCACAAGGAAAAGAGGAAATTAACAAACAAACACAGCGATGCTATGCTATGATTTTGACGAAAATCTAATTAGAGGCCCATAGAGAAAAAAAAAAAAACGCATGAGTCACATGTACAGAACAATGCACACAGATGCTGGGTAATTCAAAGGGCTGGCTGGATACGTCTGACAGACATCACAGTTTTTGTAATAAAACAGTGCATTCCACAGCTTGCTCAAATATTCGTTGCTTTGATCAAAGGCAACATAAAAGCAGATGCACTAACTCTATATGAAAAATGCTTTGCAATTACAGTGTACGTTACAATTTCCAACGACAGAATGCTTTGAAATATTGCCTTAATTACAAACGCAAGTCAACACGTTACAGAAACAAATGAGGATTGGGTTCTATGGCATGAGGAATACCTCTTGAAGAGCAGAAGAGCCAAAGCATGGTCCCTCATCCCTCAGTGTGATATGAAGCTCAGCTTAGCCTCCAAGCCCAGCCACCATAAATGGAGTACATGTAACCCATAATACTCTAAAGAGGGATTCTACCTCACTGCCTGAAAACTGAAAACATATCTTTGTGAAATAATTAATCAAGTCCAAGCATGGATGGACAAAATCTGTCTCTTCAAAGGGAAACTACCTTCATGCAGGGTGCCATTGTGCTACCCTGCAAAACCTCAGTTCATTCTACTCAACCGGTTTTGCATTCTGCCATGATTGATCCCTTGGTTTTATGTTGTTGAAAAAGTATAAAATATCCTCACTTTACTACAGTTAGTTGGAGCTTGAACATTGTAAGTCTATATTAATGCTAATATTTTAAAGTTAAATTGCAGACGGATAGCGATAAAATCACTGAATTTGAAACTGGCTGGATATTTTTTTGAATGTCAAACCCTGGATGACCTGGATGGATGAAGTCAGAGTGTATACTTTCATGCCCTCTAAACCAAGTGCATTTGAAAATTTGGGGCTGTTGAATAGATTTTTGTTCCTTTGACACCTGTGATTTTTAACAGCCAGTTACCAAATCACTCCGCAATCATTAGAATGTACGTGACCACACAGGCACTCATTATAAATATTATCAATATTATAGATATACTGCCAGTAGTTTTCAACAGCTGCTTAAAATGAAAACACCATTTGCACTTCATGGGAACTCAAATAGTGACACTAGGAAAACACCCATAATAAAATGCAACATTCAGATTTAGTCCAAAAGTGCATTCCTGTACATTGATGCAGAAATTACTGATTTACTTCCTCTGTGATTTTCCATGCGATGCTGCATTTGGTTAACAAAAATAGTTGTATAAATAACCCCAGGAAGAAGGTCATTAACAGCAATCACCCTACAATGATGTCTGAGGAAAACCAGACCATTTAACCAGGCACTGTTTAAATTCCACACGTACTGACTTATTTCAAACTGAAGGTCCAAACAAAGATTCGGGAGCAGATTTTTCAGACAATCCCTAAGCAATAAAACAAACCAGTCCTATCTACGAGTATAAAAATCACACTTATCATTTCCTATTCTTTGCAGCTGTTCCCTGCATCCTTAGCCCACCCCATCTCTCCCCTTTCTCTTCTCTATTTAGTATGTCCAAATGAGCGGGCTAACATCTTCAGCCTCATGGCCAGGTGCAACCCCTTCATCAGACTCCCAACCAAAGACCAATACACTATATTGCAAAACTTACACTTCCATTGTAGGGAAAATAATACATACTGAATGAATGGTTGAATGGTTGTCACCAAGACAAACTAGACTAATCTCAAGACAGAAGATATGAACAAAATGGAGGACATGAAGTTCAAGTTTTCAGGGAGAGGAATCTAACAGGAATAAGGAGTGAGTTATGGGTGCAATAAATAAGTTCCCTGATGATATTGTTTCAGTGGTATCGTGTCCTGTTTCTGCCAAGTTTTCAATGTCTGCCAGTTTCACCAGAAACATGGAAAGTACGCTCATGAGTCCCTAATTGACCATCTGGGAGAAGCATTCTGAGAGAATATGGAGACATCTGGAATACACACATACACACACAGGTATGCGTACACATATACACACACAAGCAAGGTTATGAAGGTTCTGGTTGAGAAATGGCAAAGTAATGCGAAAGAGAAGACCTTACCACAGGACCTTAAATCCATCCATGCAAGATTTGCTTTGCATTTGCATGTTTCTCCTATAAATGTGGCATTGATGTCCCTGACATTAGCTCCAGGGGTGGTACAGGAAATTGTGAAAGCCAACATACAGACCTGCAGGACTTACTTCACAAAGTAGAACACTCACAAAGTTGTACACTGTACAAAAAGGGCAAAGGCTCTTAGTACACCCAAGGAAAGAGGACGTTCAACAGAAAGCAGTGGTCAAGGAAGCCCATTTTCAGAAAAAAAGCTAAGATCACAGAAGGGTTATGTTCTGTTTTTGCTTCTCAAAATCATTCACAAAAAAACTGATTCACATGTCGTTGAAATCACAATGCAGTGGACATAAAGCATGCTAATGAAAAGAGGACCTACATGGAAGGGCTTTTTGAAAGTTGCTTGAAACCGGGGTACACTTGGTTCAATAAAAATGCAGAAAAACAAAACAAAACAAAAGAGCTCTTCTTAACTGTACCTGAAATTTCTGCATACAGAGGGAGTTAAAATGTTCCGTCATGGTCCGTAGGCTGGAATAAATCGAAACAATCCACACAACTCAGTCTTTTCCCTCTCAGCTTTTCCCTCCAATTCATTTGCCAGATTGATCTGGAGACTGTATATTAACATGTTACAGGCACATCTCGATTTGATCTGCATTTTAGAAACAAGTAAGATCCAGTTAATTCTCTGTGCTGTCTACAGCGAACAGCTGAGATTTTTTTAGGGTGAGGTGGATCTTGGGAATTCTAATAAAAAGACTTTGCTATCACGTCCCCCACAGGCAAACAAAAGCCATCGGCCGTTCAATAAAAAAGCCAGTACAAATGATCTCTCGATCTCACCGGGAACATTTCTTATTTAAAATCTAATAAAGCGGTGCTCACCGCCTCCCTACAGAAAGCCATGGACATCTGCAAAGTGCATCCGTTTAAGCACCCCAGGGTTTATCAGATAACCCTCCCAGATCTTTCTTCATCCTGGCCTTCACCTGAGAATACCCAAGGCACGCAGAGCCCTGAGTCTCTGCCCCAGCGATGACCCTGTTTCCAGCTTTCAGTGGAAGAAGTTAGCTGTGATTGGTATCACAATTCCATGTAAATGCAAATTTTATAGATTTTAGAGGACACGTTTGCAGTTAAACAAAATAAAATGATAATGATAAAAAATTTGCATTTCACTCCAGGAGTGAAAATCCAATCACTCAGGCTCTGTCGTCCCAGAATTCCACTCACAGCACAAAATGTCTGTCTGCACTATCTGGATCAGCACACATGCACACTTGCTGTTCCATTACCCCTGTCACCAGACCATCTACAACTGAGGGACAGGCAAAGAAGCAACAGGATGGTTCCCCAGCCACAAAGCTGCGTTCTAGGTGATCCGCTCTCCACACGGTTTGAGCGGGGCACACCCTTGGCATCACGCGGTGGAAACTTCCTAATCTGCCATTAAAGACAGAGGACATCTTCCAAGGTGAGGGATAACGGCTCCCAGATGTGGGGCACACGGGTTCATGCTTTGAAATTCGCTGTTGCGCACCGTGGGCTTCAGAGGCAAGCCGACTCTGAAACGAGAGTTTAAAAATAACCTGTAGTTTACTTTTTAATTCTTGCTTGCAAAAACACAGGGCTTCTTCCACAGTTAGCTAGTTACATTCACTTTTATGAGATATTTGAGTGTTGCTCAAGACAGGGTGACTGACTGTTTTGTGCATAAGACAGAGGGGCTATTTTCTTCCCTCTTCAAGGTCTTTAAAATATTCATTCTTAAACTCCTTGAGCCATTACCCACATCAAGCTCCGGTCTCAGGAGAAAAAACACCTCTTTTTTATGTGTGGCTGTTACATCAAAAATAAAAGAATAAACACATGCATGTGCAGACAGGAAAGAGCATCAACATTTACGTGCTAAGTATATTCGGATTTGAGTAATAGTCTGCACCAGTGCTGGTTCGGTTTGCTGTTGACAAACACACACAGCGCCCTGTTTGAACTCAGGATTTGCAAATACTCACAAAAATGAACCTAAAACGATGACTGTTTACTTTTCTGGCATTAATCATTTACAGAGGGGGGTGCTGGCAGAGGGGGTGCGTCGAGAAAAACTGGGTCTCCTTCATGTGGGCGCACTCTGTTTTTGTTTTCTCTGAGCCACTGGATTAATGGATGGGCGAGGATAGGGTACCTCTGTGGAATGGGGGCAGGGAAGGGGTACTGGAATGAGAGAAACCCGCAGGCGTGTTGCCTCGAAACTTCGCCTCCATGGTCTCCGCCTGTCCTTAATTGGATATTTCAGATCAACCTTGGTTTTGGCAGGCGACCGCAAAAGTAATCTTTTCTTCAGATATGGAACAGCACACGTGTTTGAATCATTTTTATTGGGGTTTGAGACACAGAGCTCATTTGTTATTCACAACTGTTATTCTCATTTTAGCACTATATTATGAAATTACTTTAGCGTACTATTATTGCTGGCAGGACTGGTGAGGGTGGGAAATGTGGAGGAAAAATCTATGAACTCCACAGACACTTGTATCTGTATAAATAGACCCCGAATCAGCCAAAGTATAAGGTGTTTTTTCCCTGATACTTGTGTAATGAAATTAAGCAACTTGTGATGCCTTCTTTAGATTCACAACATTATGGGTCTAACACCTCCTGAAGCTAATTGATATGTTGTGTTTGAAATGATAAAAGCAAAAGCTTCATATGATATTCAAAGTTGAGGAGAACACACATCCCAGTTTTGGCTGAATACAGGCCTTGAATTTAATTGCCAGAGATAAGACTAAAGGATAGCTGGTCTCAGACTCCTTTGGAGCTAGGTTCTGATGAGGTAACTTAGCAAGACTGTAGAAAAAGGCCAGTCCCACTCCTTTTCAATGTTTTTGCCTCCACTGATCACACCTGTATCTTGACATGTAGTGTACGAAAAAACACTCGTCTCTTTTTGGCTGCCTTTCTTCTCTGGTTGCAGGCTTTTTAATGTTGAAAGGGACCCACTATGTAAGCAAGCTTTCATGCGCAAACCGAAAAGTATTAAAAAAAAGGAATCCAATTTTAATTTTAAGGCAGAGTGATGTGGAGAATTCTGGCACCGCAACAAAGAGGAGGCAGCCTCCACGCTGTCTGGGAGGATATAGCTGTTGTCTCTGCAGGTTTTAAAAGTGTTCCACATCCAATCCTGGAGTCTTACCCGGCCTGCTCATCCCAAGACCATGCCGTCACAGCAGGCGTAAAGAGCAAGCTCTCCACCGCTCTCCCCAGATCGAGTCTGGAATTTCACAGATAATACAGTTTGGCATTACGGAATAACAGTGTTAATCAGCAGGGACATTAAAATATGAATGAGGAACCAGAAGAGAATAGAATGGAGGAGTAGGATGTATCTGATTAAATGAGGCCCACGTCTGGGGAGATGAAAGGCAAATATTCACAAACGGGGGGACCAAAAGCGGCAGGAATGTGAATTAAATCTGACAGGCACGTTTCATCCTCTCCTGTCTTTTTGTCTTTAAATCTTTATTAAATATAAACCGTGGGTCCTTATTCACAAAGCACTGACTTCATCTTAAATCCTTTTTTAAAAATAATTTTTGAAGCAGGTGAAACCAGGTCAGAATGTACCCAAAAATTGTACCTTCACTGTCTTTCTGGATATTCTTAAAGGAGACCAAGGTTTCTTCTACTATAACAGACAAACCCAGGAAAAGTATCTTGCTGTATGGTCCAGTCCTTTTCTAAAGCTGCTTTGTCAGGGACCTGGTACCTGCTGTGTGTTTTACACATTCAGCTAAACACTGTCCTTTCATCTTCAACTGCATTTCTAGCTATCCTTAAAATAATCTCACTATGCTGACATACAAATGTTAAATTATATAATATATTATATATGTATATAAATTATATAAATAACTACTGATAATCTTTCATAGAAATAACTATCGTACAATTTAAATGAGCACACTGAATATGAGCAGCTCTGCACACCTGTGTCCGAGAAGTGGTCTCTTTGGTGCTGTGCTTCCTGGAATAACCACAGTCACAGTACATTACACAACAGCAGTATTGCATTACGGGACTTCAAACAACAGGAGGACTTCACGGTACAGACTGAGCTGTCAAAACAAGGCAGCTGAGACAGTTTGTTCCCCTGTCTTCTCTCTGGATAAACGAATAAATCACCTAATGTCCCTTTCAAGCTGGCCTGTCGCTGAACTGCTGTCCTTTAAAAGCAGCAAGCAGAAGTATGGACCGAGTATCGCATCAGTCCATCCAGCCTCTGTTCCTGTACAAGGAGTAATGAAATGCAGAGTATGACTCATTAATTGACCTTTAAGTAAACAATGGTTAATCTCAGTGGAATATCTTGTGCCAAATCACAACCACTAAACAGAGCTGCATTTCCTGGGTCTCTCACCCAGTTCTCCCGCATGTCCAACTCTAGGGCATTTGGTTTGAAAGGGAAAACAACCACTGTAGAGACAGCTCCCTTCCTTTCACTAGTAAGTTACCCCTTAATTCTTACTATTAGAGTTCTGTTGCAACAAACCAACAGAATGATTGGCTGTGGAAAGGCCAGACACCAATAATCTGCAGTTACTGGACCCTTAAATGTGGTCAAACGTGGGCAGGTCAAATTATGACATCCTGGTGGGTTCTCATTTAACATGCACATGTAGTTAACCATTTAACCTTTAAAAAGTACATCAAATTGTCATTGAATCCCGAGGATATTGTTCACTGTGGATGCTCTAAGGATACACAGAGTAAACAGCCTTGACCAGACTCACTTGTAAAGGTTTGGTATAAAAATATATTTTCTTGCTCTCTGTCATGTTTTACCTGCAAACCCAGGCTATTGTAATGTAAGAGTTTCCTCGCATTTGGCACTGTTTCCTATTAATCCATGTATCTGTGGGCTGTCCTGACCCCTGACACCTGAACCTTCAACTAGACCAAAAATCACACCATCTTTTGTGCCATTCCCAATATTGTGACATCAGACTATAAACTTTCCATGCAAACTTTTCTAAGGTCTGTCAGACGTGAACGAAAGTCTGCCTTAATTCACTGCATCATGTCCCATGGGGTGTTTTATGGGGCTTCTACTTTCTGGGACTTTCTACTTTCTGTAGTCTGAAATTGGCTGTCTGTAAAGGTGACTTTACTCTCTGCATTCAAGCAGCTGCACATCGTGCATAGGGTGCAGTGCTTGACGCACTCATGCATTGTCAATGGCAGACTGGGTGGAAGCAGTGCATGATGTCACTGTTTGGACCACGGAGCTGGTGGGGACAGTGATTTTAGGCACACTCAGCGGTCCTGTCTTTGAACAAAATCTTTAAATGCCAGTGATTTTGCAGACAGCACACTTACGGTCACGACTGAGTAAGAATCTGAGGCCTCTTTTTAAAGCAGGGAAGAAACCCAGCATGAAAGCCTAATGCTGGACATGATCTGGGGACAATGGAAACAGTAAAAAAAGACAGCAACAATGTTTTTTTCAAGATTTTGTTAGTGCTTGGGCTGATTAGGGGTTAAGTGATCCTGATATTATTGTTGAGCGAAATAGCATTTGTGAAATTCACAAAAATCATTTCAGAAATTGAGAAGCTATCGAGAGGGACTGGAAAGCTCCCAGGTTACATTGCCAACTAGTAGTCTGTACATTATACAGCTACAAGGATGTGCGTGTGAATTAGATACTTCTCTGTCATGCCGTGCATGCAGAGAGACGCCACACAGTTCTGCCAACAGTGTTCACCGTGTGTATGTGTGTGTGGGAGCCATAATTATACCTCACCTTGGGTGCCAAGGTGCAGTCTGAAGAGGTGGGTCTTGAGCCTACAATGGAGGCTGTCCTGTCCCAACTGTTATGAGAAACTCATTCCAGGGACAGAACACACAGTGGTGTTCTGCTGATGATGGATTTAAAATAAGGGGGAGCTATGCCCCTTGTAACCTGGTAGGCTAACACCAGTGTTTTGGAATGGAAGTGAGCTGTTACTGTTAGCTACTGCAGGGAGATCAGAAGGGGTGAGACATGGGACTATTCTGTGGACATGTTGTGCAGCAGCAGTCTGGATGAGCTGCAGGCAGTTTTATTGAACAGGCAAGGAGGCCATTGACAAGGGAATTGCAGAAATCCAGGTGGGAGAGAAGACGAAAGCCTGGGCCAGGATCTGGGTTGAGAAAGTGCAAAGTGGGATGGATTCTGTGGACACTGGAGAGGAAGAATGCATATGCCCCTTTGATGGACCCTGTGTGTTCAGTAATGGTCAGCCTATTGTTGAGCATTTCCCCCAGGCTCCTGCTACTGGGAGACTCAAACTGTAGTATATATATTCTTATATACATATACATATACATATACATATACATATACATATACATATCATTATTGTTGTGGAGTCCACTATCTTCATTATATTTTGCTTAACAGATGCTTACTGTAGCTTACAAGCAGCTGACCATTGTTTCAGTGAATTAGATTTAAGAGTTTTACTCGACATCTTCACGCGAGGGTGATCCAGAGAATTTGCAGAGTATGCACAGAATGGTTGGTTGCCAAGCAATGTTGTCTTGGTTACCCTTCTCTCTGCAGTCATGTCTGTCTTTAGCTTAGTGCTTGGGTAAGATTTTTTAAATCTCTGCTTTTATCTTGTAGCATCAGTATGTGTGAATGGAGAACTTTAGTTAACTAGCAATCAGCAAGTATCGATCAGGTAACAAGCACAGTCTTTCACCTGTCTTTGAAAAAGTGTCACCTGATGGAATCAGATGATATTTCAATCATTCCGATACTTTCACTCACATTAGAATGAGCTAGCTAAACAGAAAAAAGTAAGGGCATACATATGGCTGAAAAGAGGTTGTATCAGTTAGACACCCCATTGCCATCCTGTCTTTTTAGAATAAATACAAGGCATTATCAAACATGACACAGCTGATGTTTTCCAGATGTTACCAGTGATCTCTGCATAACATTGCATGTTTACCAAAACACAAAAACAAAAAAATAGCCTTGTAACAAATACATTGTAGTTATTTCATTGTAATATATCTTATTTTTTTTAAAATAAGATGTATTACATTTTTAATAAAATAACATATGCTGATATATTATTCATATATCAGTATCTGTCTGTATGGCCCTTATGTATTTAATAAAATTTTATTTTTCCCATAATCAGTTTTGTGATGGGATCTAACATGACAGGGTCTCTGTTTGATCCTGTCTTATTCCGTTTAGGATCAAATTACTTTACATTTTGGTGGAAACACCAACTTACTGTATTTAAGGTCAAGCCACAAAAGATGCTGCCAAGGCTAAGAGATGCAATCCAATACCAACTTTGTCCTGATGAACTATGATGTGTGTGAAATCAGTGAATCAGGCCCATTATCTTTTTACTCATCTTAAAAAGTTACTGAGGGACTAAACAGCACTGACCCATCAGGGATTTGAACCTGTGCTCTTGTGATTACCATGTCAGTGCCACAGTACTACTGAGCACCGCTACCACAACAGGAAAAAATGAAGAGAACTGTGAACAAACTGCAGTGCTTTGAGGGCCACTCGCAGCGTGGGGCTCCAGCTGACCGTCAGATCAGACAGTGAGAGCTGAGGAAGGAGACAGAGGCACGCCGGAGTGTTCAGTGCAGGAAATTAAGTCAGCGCTCGCATTCCTGTCCCGCTGACATCAGATACAAGCGTGCCCCAGACGACTGCAGCAGCTGCACAACATGGTCTCGTGTTCCTCATTTCTGCCTCAGAGAAAGCTACTCGAAAAACAGACATGATCGGCCGGCAGGTTTTGCTTCGCGTGGCATTCCAAGCAGGAGAACTCCTTTAAAAGACTGACTAATGGGATTGCGATCACCTTGAAAAGCTATTCAGCTTGCAATTACATTGGGACAGAGTGGCTGTAAATTCTTTGAAATATTACCTGGTATTTTGGTCTCTGATGGCAATATGAAGGCCATTTATAATTGTTTAAGTGATGCTGTAATCCTTTCATTTTTGAAAAATAAAGTGATATTAACATAACTAGACTTTGCAGAGGATCAACTCTGTTTCTGCGTTGCTTCATGGTATGAAAGACACATAGCTATCATGACACAAAGCTCATTTCCCTTCATAAATCTAGTGTGCATACAGGCTTACGATGCATGGAAGTTACAGACAAACTCCTCAGTGCTGTCCACCCAGGCTTCTGGGTCTGACGCTATGACGAAGTCTGTATCTTGTAAAGCTAACAGATTGAAATCCATAGAGAAACCCTTAGTGGAATAAATCTGGTTTTACATCTGTAAGTTTGTTTGCATACGGTAGTGATGTTCACGGCACACAGTTGCTTTGTGTTTGAAGTCCTTCCTCTCCCAGAGTGTCAAAATCTAAAATATGTCACCTTCCTTATCATGGTGCAGGGATTTATTGGTTTCACATATGTTTTTTTTTCTTTTTTGCATGTATTGAAAGTATCATTCCATTGGTTGCAAACTACCCTCAAGGTTGCATAGATTCAATCATGAATCTCTTTCTCCATGTTTTCAGGTTTGTAATTGTTGCAATTTGTGCAAGGGGATTGTGAACTATTTAAACAATATCACAGTGACAGCTGAACAAAAATACACTTTCTCTGCTGATTGCTGTTTCTAACATGCTGGAATCAAGGCCTTTTAATAACAACAGGGCATGGGGTGCATATAATTGGCTTTCCCCATGGGAACAGCTGCGCACAAAAAAACCTGTCCAGGACATAAATGAACACCGAAAGGAGGTGGTTATGAGGACATTGATGCTTTTTAAAAGAGATAATTGCTTCCTCCCCTCAAGTGCTGTGGGCCAAACTGTGGGGATTAATCTAACCTGGACACAACGGGCAGAAAGGACATCCCTGGAAGAGAGCCACAGCCAATCCAAGCACAGAAACCAGAATTGATATAGATGCTGGATGAACGAATACTTATTGGAATCCTCTTCTATGACCATTGTTCATTAACGCAGGTGTACCAGTGCCAAACTAAGTAAATACAGGGATCACATGTCGGCAGGAGGATGAGCTCAATATCTCTGGTCTGGCGAGAAAATGCATGACTCCAAGCAGGAGACACAAAAATTGATGAGAAAGTATGTGTCATTCATCATTTTTGTTTGGAGAAAAGCCCTTCCATACAGTCCAGGCCTACGATCCTCTAAAGGCATGGCAACCAACAATCCAACATGGTGACCAACACTCTAATATGTCCTTGCAATAATAAAATGCTCTTTTTCAGAGCTCTGCATATTGAAAATATGGAAACAATTATTAACAATTATAATAGGGGGAACGTGGAAGGCTTCAGTCCATTGCTCATTAGGGACTAAATACCTAGAGAATTAGACCTTGTTAAGGGGGCGTTAGATGGTAATATGGCACTGAACCAAAACACATATAAATTAGTTCCATATTACTAGGCACACATTAATTTTCTTTTTTTCAATAATTGCCAAATTGTAAATCATTAAGTCCTCCCTTTTACACTTATTTAAGAATGTGTGAGGAAACAAGTAACTTAGTTTCCAACAAGCTAAAACAATTGATGTAGAAGTATTCTGACTATAAGCTGCAGTTCACAACAGCCAGTGTAAATTGTAAAGGTCTGAAGATATTCATTTGTTCAGTTCTTTGGGTGTTGTCATATCTTCTGGATAGAAAGCTAAGAGAGGATCTTGCTACATGTTTCTTTTCTTTTCATTTTCTATTTCTGCTTTCTGTTCATACTGACCATAAACTATTTATACATAAATACGCTCGATGAAGTGGAAATCACAATTATAATAATTGGATCTCAGGTTGGTGTAGTGGTTGGAAACAGCAATGCTATATTATTAAGATACAACAACATTTAAAGTGGCATTACAATGAAAACGCTTTGGATGGTATTGTTAAAAAATGTTGTTATTGGGCTTTGGAAGCTCTGCATTCCCAAAATCGCCTCAGAACAAGTGGGCAGAATGTTCCAAAAAACCAAGCCACCATTATTTCTCAATTCATTACATCTGTTATGTTGATTATATAATGTGTTACATAAAGCCATGTTGTAAAGGCATATCAGGTATCAAAACCAGCAAACAGCTCCTTCCTGAAGTCTATATAGCAAATGATTTGTGCCTGATATTTAACTGTACAATGAATATTGTCATTAATGCCTTAAAACTGATTGGAGAATGGATTAATACAGTGCACTGTATCTGAGACAATCTAATCCCTGTAAGCACTGGTTTGCTGGTCAAAGCAGGTTAAGTAATATTACCTTACGCAACATGGAACCGGAATTTGTGAATCCATTTATTTCTGAAATGGAAAAAAGAGAGATACAATCTTATATGAGAGGAGGAAGGAAAAATAACACAAAATTTAAGGCTCATAACACAGTCCAGGACTGCAGTGTCTTACTCAGGGAAGGGGGGCACCGCATAAAGATAAATGGATGTGAGAAGTGAACTTGCTGTTGACTTTCTATCTGTCGGCAAAATGATTGCCTCTCTTGCATAACATTTTAACGGGCATACTTATATCATTGTACGGCTTCGAATCAGATTGAGCAGATGCTGGAGAAACAGGCAAGAGGCAGTGAAATTATTCCATTAACAAAAGTACCATGCATGATGCACTTACTTCTCGTGTAATGTACGCTGAGTGGCAATGCGTGCAGCAAGCTATTGCAACTACACATGATTATACACAGTCTGTTTGCTCTATAACACCATCCCTGCTACCTGAATAAGAATGTTATTGCCTCCATCATCATGAAGCATGGAGGAGCAAGCACATTAGAAATAACAAAAATACGGGGGTGCCTATTTAACCCTATGACCATTTTTGACTTTGAGTGCAACATTGATGTGTTTGCAGGGTGTGTTCAAAATTCATTAACACAATGCCTAAGACTTATCTGTGCCTTTCAGTTCAATGATTTTAGACTTCATGTTTTAATATATCACCATAAGGAGAAACTAAATAGAAACCTTCACAGTTGATAAGTTCACAGCGGGTAATGAAGCTAATCTATTCGCTTCTAAGTACAGTATCACTTTTTCATTTCCTGAGGCTGATGCTTGAATAATTTAAATGCTGCTTAAATGCTAGGAGTCCATCTGAGCTAACATCTGACAGTACCGAGGGATGGGCGCAGGGGTGAGCTCCCTTCATGATTGCCCACACACCTTTCCTAAACTCCCATCCTCCCTCACCAAGCCTCCCTTTTCAGTGCTAAGCTGAGCCATTAAAGGTAATTTGGCCCCTGCTCTGGGGGATGGGCCCGCAGGTGTCTAGGCAGTGAAGGAAGCAATCAGCAGCGCTAATGCAAGTGCCATCGCCTGTGCATTGGTTCTGCAGACAGCCAGAGTGAGCTGTGGAGAATAGCAAGCTCGGGGTCCCTGTCTGACGTTCACTGGAGACGTCTCTCCACCCTCCCCCAGGCCTCTGGGGGAATCAGGAAACACCAAACCCACTTGTCACTTAAGCTGAAGGGCAGTCCCACTAACACCCACTTAGGAGTGGTTTGACATGTAATCACTCAACAGCCAACATTCTTATTTCTTTGACTATACTTGGAATAAGCTGTTTGCATGAACATGTTTTTAAGTATTCTATTAATTATCACTGTTTAAAAGCAGCTAATGTGAGCATGAGCAGACTCAGTCTTTTTCCAGTGACAGCTCTACCGACAAGTAGAGAGACAGCTGTGCATTAATTTTTGGTTTAATTAACTGACCTTCACATAGTGGCAGTCTGTAGGACATGCAGGTTCTTTCTATACATCAGAAGAAAGCCAGTCCACACCACCTGTTCAACACAACTCCTGACCTAGTTCCTGGCCCTATCCTGCCTGGATTACTTTAGTGCCATCCTTGCTGTCCTTCCTTCATGTGAAATAAAACCCCAGCAGCTCATACAGAGTGCTGCTGCCTGGCTGTTTGATAACCTCCCTAAATTCTCCCTTGTCTCACCCCTCCTGCTTCCTCCACTGGTTCCCAGTAATGGCTTGCTTCCATTTCAAAATGCTGGTGTTAAGCTGCCATGCAGTGAGGGGAACAGCTCTCCCTTATCTTCAGTCCAGTATCGGACCCTACAAACCAGCCAGACCACTCCATTCTGCAACTTTAAGGTGACTGTCTGGTCCTTCCCCTTGACAAATGCTTGTCCTGGTCACATCCTCTGTCTGTTCTCTTCCCAGGGTGATGGAATGAGCTTGCACTAGTTGTCAGAGCAAGGACGTTACTGGCCATATTCATTCTTAGACTGACAACTAACCTCTTCAGACTGCACCTCAGTTCATCTATCCAAGTAATTTTACTATAGGCCATGTTGCAGTTTTACTTAAGGATATATTGCAGTTTTACTGTAGGGTATGTTGTAGTTTTACTGTACGATATGTTTCAGTTTTACCATGGGGTATGTTGTAGCTTAACTGTGGGGTATGTAGTAGTTTAGCTGTGAAGTATGCTGTAGTTTTATTGTAGGTTAAGTTGTAGCTTTACTGTAGGGTGTGTTGTACTGAAGGAGCATAAGTAAGCACAGGCCCTGAAATTGAACAGCTGAGATTAAACTCCAGGCCCACTGTTAGAAACATCTAAGGTTAGAATTAGAAACCCTAATTTTGCATCACTTCCACTGGAGTTTCCAAAGCGAGAGTCACTTGGAATGGTGAACTCGGACATTGTTAAGAACTGTTGATTAATGGTCTGCGCATTTCTCATTCTCTGTTGCTGTAGAACTTAATGAATTGCGTCTAGTTACAGCTCCATCCGTTACACTGATAGCAGCATCTCACAAAAGTCCAAGCTTCCAAAGAAAGTAGCAAATCCAGCATGTTGTTACACTGTCGGTGATTAAGTGGTCTGGGTATGTGGAGTTGGTGGGGGGGGAGGGGGGGGGACTGAAGAAAGTGGTGGGAGAGAACAGAAAAAAAACCCTCCCAAACTTTTCCCCCTCCTGTTATTTCCTCTGTCTATTCTCTCACGCTCTGAGGAGCCCAGGAGGAGAGCGGCAAGAGGGATGTCTGGACTATCGCCTGATGATAAAAACACACAATGTCACAAGCCCATAAACATGCACAACCGTTCAGCGGAACTATGAAGATTCAGCTCAATGCAGCTAAATAATAAGGCCAATAGCCAGTGTATGAATGACAGCACTGTTGGGTGTTGAGTGATTGAGGTAGACATAATCATTCCACCCATATCCCAAGCATTAAAATGGGGTTTGTGCAGGGAGATGAAAACAGACACAAAACCATTGAACATGAGCTTGGCTGTGCCACATCCTGACCCCTGACCTGATGCCCATAGTGCCTTTCTACCACATACGGGTTAGAGATGATGGTTGGTACATGCTAATCTGATTACCTCCACAATTTAATTTCACCATAATCCCCGTCCCACCCTGTATTTGTCAAATGAACAGGCAGAACTGATCACTGCAATTTGTTTAATAAATAAATGTTCTAATCCAGGTATGAACACTGTTGAAAGGGCTTTAATAAATTGATCAATCTGTGAATGAATTTTTTCACTGCGAGGTTGGCTCTACCCTCGAAACCATATACGTGACCCCAGCCCTCATGAAACTCAGATTATACAGAAGCAAGGTCACTTCAGCGTGGTTTCTGAAGACCCAGAGTACAAAAGGCAAAAATAGGGAAGAACACTTCCTTCAACATCATAATAGCCTGATTGAAAGCAATACATCTTTTCAATCTTTTATCTGGAGAAAGAAATGTTCTAACTTTCTTCAGATGAAATGCATGGGATTTTTTTTTGTTTTTTTTTTGACAAAAGAAAAAATTCCAATAGCTCTGATTTCTATCGACACTTATCTTAATCATATCCTCAATGGCAAAAAATCCTAACATGAAAAAAACATGAATACAGAAAGAAAATTTTACAATAATAGACACCAAAGGAAATTCTTCTTAAGAGTTCTTATTCTGAGACAAATGCATCTACATTGAGACATTTTAAAGGACTGGATTTATGTGATCATTGCTGCAAAAATGTTTAGGTCACCATGCTTGTCTTTCTATTGCAGGAATCAGAAACACAATTACCAATACAATACCATTACCTCTATTCATCAAACTGAAATACAGTGCATTATTCAACTAAGGGTATACCATGCTTAGAATCCTAGTGTTGCTAAAACTAGTGGAGTGCCTTAGCAACATAAAATATGCAGTTTTAATTATTTTTCAATGTTTCGTTTTGTACTGTGGTACTGCTAAAAAGAATGCTGCATGGGGTCGCATTACAATGGCAGATTACAAAGCCGTTATGCCCGGTGTCACCAACTTCACAGCTCAATGAACTGCAATAGAAGACCATCTGAGTCACCATGGCAGAATGCCAGCCTTCATCACTGTGGGAGGGGAGAATCCTTTATGACTGGCTATGATAGGTTTAGATAGGAATCCTTTCTCACCAGCAGTGATAGGCTTAGATAAGAAACCTTTCTAACCAGCTTCCATAGGTTTAGATAGGAATCCTTTCTGATCAGCTGTCATAGCTTTAGATAGGGATAATTTCTGACCAGCTGTCATAGGTTTAGCTAGGAATCCTTTCTGATCAGCTGTGATAGGTTTACATGGAAGCATTGTGCGTTGTCCCTCCATTTTTAAAGTCCCATCAAATCATGTCACATACTGTATGTGACAGATCCATGTGTGAGGAGACAGTAAACACTGTGCTTCTGAAATACTACAATTGGAGAAGTTCCACACGCTGACCATGTTTGTATCTGCATCGTAAGGTAAGACATTCTGTAAGGTAGTTTTCTCTGAGCTGCTCATAGGCACCTCTGAAATACTGCTACATGGTGAAATCTCATTTTGTACCATGAGATATAAGAATATCTCTTAAGCTTTATTTAGCCTGGAATATCAAGAATGTGGAATATCATCTCTTTTGTACAGAGATGAATGTTTTTGGATGTTTGGGCTAGCTTCCCTAATTGTTCAACCGAAGTCAAGAACTGGCACATCCACAGACTGAGTCATTTGTTTTGCTTGATCCAAATAGACAACTGCCCGCTACTGGCCCAATGACACTGTTTCCAGGAGAAACTTGATTGTCCATGTATGTCTCCCATCTCAGTAGTAACTATATTATGTCCTGTCCCACAGCCTTTTGGCTGCTGAAGGGTAATGGCAATATTAATTACAGTCCTCTATACAAAGCAGAGACCCAGAACTGCAATGCCTTTCAGTCATGTTACAGTGATATACAATGGGCAGTAGCGGAGCGAGCGGGGGGGCAGAAGGTGCGGCTGCCCCGGGCCCACGGTTCTGCCCAGTAACAAAGGGGCCCACCTTGGGCCCAAACTGCCTGACTGAACATGCACTTTTGTTGTTTAGTTTAACATTTTGAATAAAGTTTGTTTGTGTGTCTTGATTGCTGCAAAAAAAATAAATAGTCAGACTGAGGGCGTAATGGTTTTGACCGACCTCTAGCTAAATTTCTCGCCACAATATTTATTTTGAATGAGCAGAGACACAATAAAGTTACAGAAAACTTTATTCACTGTCCAGTATCCTTGTGTAAGTGTACAAACAAGAAAGATTACGCTCTCTGTTCGAGTCCCAAAGTAGGAACTAGGCGATCGCCGGCTGTTTTATTTATATCACTGCTGACGGAGCCGCGGTATTTAAAAAAGGTCCACGAGAAATAGCACACCTCATTGTAATCCACATTTTTCTCCGTTCCGCCCTTCCATCTCCATATGTTTCCCCTTGGATCTGTCTTGCATCTCCATTCAGCCTATAATAGAGTTTATGCACTGACAGGTTTCCTGACATTTATATGTAGGCCTACCTGATTTTGACGCCGGGGAAATACACAAAGCAAAGCCTTAAGGCATATAAAAGCCGGGACATTCTAAAACGCTTAACGTGGCATAATATTCCAAAACTGCGATCAACGATCACCAAATTTATCTCAGACATCTCTTGTCAGAAACACTTCCTCCCGTCAAAAAATCAAAACCGAAATCCTAGGAGTATGCCTGGATTCCAGTTGTTTCTGCTAATTGCAGCGATCCATTTGCTTCTCTTTTCTTTAGCTTTCGGCAGTCTGTAAAAACATCTGATTTCTTGTTGAATCTATTTGTACAGTCAATCACACAACAGCTCTTTCCCATTTTAGATGTGTTTTTTGTGTTTTCGCGGCATTCAAGCTGAACGCTAACGCTGCCACTCAGTGAGTCTTTCTGCCACTCAGTGGGTGTAACCCGCAGTGACTCCGCCTACTGTGACGTCACGTGCATAACCTCTATTGGCTGTATAAGGGCCCACTACAGGTCCTCGCCCCCTCTGCAATGAGCCATCGGCTCCGCCCCTGACAATGGATAATTGTTTTTTACACTGCCAGTATAGACTATTGTAAACCTGTGGGACTGATTACATTCTCAGTGTATTGGTCTGCTAAATAACATTAGCCTACCAGGCTGGGTGTGGAGAAGTCTGAAATGGAACCATAAGCAAACAATCTACTCCTAAGCCTTATAACATTCTATCAAATTCTGCTGAAATTCTTTCACTCAAATACACGTCGCACTGGACAAAGTGAAAGGTTTTAGCCAGGGAACAGTACAGAGCACTGCTTTGGCATCGAGCTTCTTTCACTTGTATGTAGTAATATGGTCCAAATAAATTGTCTTAGCTACATTTTATCATCAGCAATTTTAATGGGAGACGTATTTTTGCTAGTGGTTATTTTTTTACTTTGCAACTTCACATGTTAGTAACTTATTAACTTTGCTGTACTTCATTGGTCAAGATATACAATACATTCTATGGATTTGTAATATGTCGCATTTATGGTATGAAAGCTGACAAAAGTGTATGTCTCTTTGTAGACAACGATGTATTATTGTCCTTTGTGTCCTTAAATTTCAAGATATGTGTACTTTCACAGTTTACAGTGCAATGGACTACAATGAAGAAGTCCTCAGTAAGAGAAGTGCTTCTGGTATTTTAAAGTGAATCACTGAGCCGCATGTAACCCTCGCTAACAGAACTTCAGCCCAAGTCATCCTTAAATGTCCTTGAACTCAATGGATTCCTCGAAGAATAAAAAAAAATGACAGACTGCTAATGTGGATCTATTGTACATTGCATATAGCAACTTCAAAAGCCAATTTCCCTGTGAATTACCCACAAATCGAGTTCGTTCCCTCCTCACTCATGTGTAAATTAGCCCTAATTGCTCAGCACAGTGTCCAGAAAGCCTCCCCCTCTCTCAGTTTCAACAAGCTGCAGTAATCAAAGAGAAGATAAAAGAAAAGTAAATCGAAATGCATCAAACCACTGCTAAAATAACATGCTTATAAAATGCAGATGTGCGTGCAATACACAACCTCAGCAGGCAAGTAACCAATCATCATAGGATATACACAAAACATATTTTAACTGTAACTATGAACGGTCTGTCAGCTTAATGTGTGTTTTTTTGCTTGGGCTCATTCCTAATTCAAAGCTGCCCCTCCAAAGTCGAAATCTATTTCTTCAGTGAAGCCGAAGCTGATAGTGTAATTGCCTGACACGCTGCTAATTGCGCTCTCTGTGTAGCACTAGCCATCAGCCTGACAGCTGAGTGCAGCAGAAACAGAGCTCCTCACTTCCTAGGAAGATCACCAAAAATACTGGGGTGGTTTGGGGTCCTGAAAATGCAACATCACTCGTCTGCTGTGCTCTGGCTGGCGTTGATGCTGTCTTGTTGTGTCCATTTATCAACTTAATGTAGTTTCATTAGTTTAACACCGAGATGGCAAAGGAAGGATGTCTTTTTTCTTCCTGAAATGGACAGACACAGGCATTCAAATTCACTCACATACACGCTCAGACACACACACAAACACTACATACATAAGGACACCCACACTGCACACATAAACACACATTCACACGTGCCCACACAGGGCACACATGCAGGCACACAGCAAGAGCAGAGTGTATACAATTTTATTAGTCAATATTCAAGGGCTATGAAGCATTTGTTTAAAAAGCACACAATATTCTGGATCAGGTGCTAAAATACTAACTAGAAGACATAGGCATGTGACATACAGACATACAGGCCTTGACATGTTTAAATTGTATCATTGTAGTTGCTGTATGTCCATTTTTGTGAACAAATATGCACTTTAAATTTGATTTATTTTAGCTATAGCTTGTTAAGTACCACACCATCACCAGCATTCAATATCACAGTTGACCTACACATACAGCTTGAATGCAGAAGGGCTTACTCAGTTTTCATATTCTTGGTATCTACCTACATCAAATTAGAAGTGAAGTGATGTTTATATGATGAATGCCTAGCACCTGGTCTATGGCTCCACTTTCTTGCTGAATGTGTCAGGGCTCCGCCCCCCCTAGCTGTGGTGTTTTTGTTTTTCCCTGTCCATATGCTTTTTGTTTTTCCTTGTGTTCCAGCCCCGCCCCGCTCCCCGCCTGGTCCCCGCCCACCTGATTGCCCCATTACCTTCACCTGCCTGCCTGCTCACCGGCATCCCATCTCCTCATCAGCCCAGCCCTATTTCTACCCTGCTTGTTCCTGTCTTGTTTACCAGTTCGTCTCAGCGTTTTTGTACCTGTTTCGTTCCCGCAGTTTTTTGGATGTCTGATTTCTCTGTGTTTGACTCTGCCTGCCCTTCGTCTTCGTTTTCTGCCTGCCGTTTTGTCCTGTTGCCTGATCGTTTGCCTGCCCGGTTCCTGACCCTGCCTGCTTCTGTTACCGACCCTGCTTTTGTCCACGGACTGCCTTCCGGTTTTCGACCCTGCCTGCTTTTGTTTCGCAACTTGCCTGCCGTCATTAATAAACCCGCCTGGAACCTGAAGCTCTCTTGGTCTGCGACTGAGTCCTTGCCTGAGCCCTTACAGAATGAGCCATGTAAAGAGCAGGCTCTGGCACTAATAAAGGTCAGGGCTTTGTGATCCATGCTCACGCACGTGATCTCATTGCCTGACTGATGCCTGAACAACAAAGTAAAAAGATGGCACAATTGAATCAGCAGTGCAGTGTCATACATGAGTCTGGTGCCAGTCTAACTGAAGCTCCAACTAATTACATCGAGCATGTCGTTTCAAAAATGCCAGACATTCTCTTAAGCAAACCCATGGAAATATTCTCTAATTGTTGGTTCAAGAACAACAAAAACTTGTCTAAGCATACGGAATGTAAGAAAAGACCCCCCGTCCCCCCATCCCAAAAAACCCTCATCTATGTTGCAGAAATGTTTGGTGTAAGCACATCTTACCTCAGGTTACACAATAGGAGAGGCTGCAGGTTCCTGTCACATCTCTCCAGAACCAATGGCATGCAGACGGGCAGGGTCCCAGAAAGCCCCCTGTCCAAGAGGGAGAGCGTGACTGAAGCAGAGCGCGTCGGCTTCCAGAAGCGGTGCAGACACAAACCACTCTGAGCAAACGGGACTTGCCTCCTTCATCACTGCAGATCAGTGTGTCTGAGGGATCTGAGACTGGTGGCAGGACAGCTCTGAGTGACAGGGAAAATATACAATGATTTTTGAAATATGGCCCTTAGATAATTCCCTTCTTTTCATATATTTCACTTTTCCACACTTTTTTGGGAATCGCTTGTTGCATGTTAGGCTCAAAACGTTCTGTAAATGTAGTCCTCTGGTACACTCGTGTGCCAGCGGTGACTGATTTTCACGACTATAAAACCCGCAGTGCACCAGGAGAGTGAATGGCACACAGAGGACATGCACATCTCCCTATCATTATCCAAGCAACTCACAGGTGCCCAACAAAGCACAGGGTGCCAAGGGGGCAACGAAACCCGGCCTACCCTGGCAGAACAAGGCCAAGAGTGTTCTGCCAATTAAAGACTCCCTAGTCACTGTTGGTGACTGACACAGCTGTCCAGCCCCAGGACCCCCTAGAAAACAAAATGCAGGAAGTGTGGGTACTATCCTGAAAATCAAAAATCAAATGTCTGAATGCTTATTCTCATATTCCCTATGTACATGCAACACATTACTGAGAGCTGTGACAACACCAATGCACCAAACATTTTGCTTATAGAAAATCAAAGGAAAAAAAATGGTTAAAACACCTCAAAAAAGAGGACAAAAATCAATTCCATTATTCGAGTCATCAATCTACAGTATTAGTGTTGAGGTCAGCGCTTTTGTGCAGCAGAAAAATGCTTGGTGTGGTGGAAAATGGTGTTATGCATCACATTTAACTACAGATACCAGGAGCCCTGAAGAAAAAAAAAAGAAACTCCACCACACCTCTGTGGTGACCTCTTTTTGTCACAATAATGACTTTTGTCTTTGCTCCATGTGATTAATGAGATCAAGCTCGAAAAATTATTTTGCCACAGAGCTAAGGTAGAGAAATTTAATCCTAATAAATCTCCCGCCCATCCCATCACCTCCTCCTCCGCTGCCTAACTGTACTCTCTCTCTCATTTAAGCAGCTTTCGGGAATGCTTATGCAACCCTTCATGCCTTTGATGTTCAGATTACAAGCACTGATAAATGTTCTAACAATAACATTTTGGAAGCGTATCATACCTTTACAAGTCAATGCACGTCCTGCATCAGCCCTGCATGATTTTACAAAAATAAAGCATCGTGTCTCTTATTTTCTAAAGGAAGTTCCATTGTGAACCTTAAGAAGGGTATGTGTTTGTGCATGGGCGTGTGTGTGTGTGTATGCGTGTGTGTGTGTGTGTGTGTGCATGAGAATGTGTGCGCATGCTCGCGTGTGTGTTGTGGTGTCTTTAGGTCAAGGTTTACTGTGTTCTCATCTCATTCAAATGGAAATGAAATGAGATTCAGAATAGTGAACATTATGGCAACTGTAACATCCATGTCATCCTTCCATTCATTTCCACCCTCACATTGCTATATTCTCTCAATTGCTAAATTTCCCTTCCAGCTGCAAATCCAGTCAGTGTTTGCAGCCTGAAAATATATTACCTGTGATGGTGATTCACTTGGTACTTTGTTTCTGGAGTCTTGCAGAACACTCTTCATTAGAGTGAACAACCATCAAGCTTAGAATATTGTTTAGGAAAATGGAAGGTGCTGTCTAATGAAATATGTTACTCACAGTAAAAAATAAACCACAGTCTGGTGGGAGTGAATAAGGGCATTATTATTATTATTAGTAGTAGTAGTAGTAGTAGTAGTAGTATTAGTAGTAGTATCATTATTGTTGTTGTTGTGTGAGATGAGTTGTTTCAGTTTACACAGCTGTACAGCAGACATGAAAAACTGAAGCTACAAAAGTCAACTGGCCTGGGAAACATCACCTGCTAAACAGGCCACTGATGCAGCATGTGATGTAATTCAGTGCAGTGATGGCTGTCTGCTGGCAGCCATGGCTTTGGTGGAAATGAGCAGTTGCTAAAGTACAGGACACCATTTGACGGAAGAACCGCAAGATATGGGACGTGGTACGCAGCTCCGGGTGGTGGAACACACACTGAGAAAGCTGTGTGAGGCAAACACGAGAGCCACAGAGTTCCTGACCCAACTCCCATCCCTACCAGCATGGGGCGCTGATCCAGAATCAACAGCGGCCCCTCCTAGCTTGCTGGCACTCATTGGTTTCAGCCTCTGCATCACTCTCAGGCAGTTATGATGCTGTCTCTTTCTGTCAACTCCACAATGCAACAATTCAACCTCACCAGTACCCGCTCACCAGAAACAAAGATGAGAATACATTCGTGTGAGCCATATATATTGAAAATAAATCAAACACAACACATGAATTCAGCACAAAATCCAGGTCATAAATCAACTCAGCTCAGTCCACAAAGGAGTTTAACATGAGTCCACAACAGCAAACACAACAGCATCACACTGATAGTTCTACTAGACTCCTGTGGCTTACGTTCAAAGTTCCTCTGAACTTTTCCCGATTCCAGATAAATTATTGTTGTTATATTTTACAATTTCATACCATTTCACTTCATTTAAAACATTCATGTATTGCATGTTACAGCATTCACTAAACCACATCCTGGAGCTTGTTCTGAAACACATAGTCTATTGAGAGTCCCATACAAGTGAATTAAACTGTTGATTATTGAGCTATCAAGGTCTGTGGAATTGTTGGCCACTGAAGTGAATTTCCTTGCCATGTGCAGTATGGACTATACTATTTTTTCAGTGCAAAACAAACACAACCAGATGATAAATCTCCTCACAAAGATCAAGTTGAAGGAAGGAGGGAGTTTTCTAATTTTATTGCAGTTTATTTGACTTTCCTTCTGGTTTTAAATTAGAATAAAGACGAAAATGTGGAAAGCTTGCTAAAATGATCTTTGATTAAGCTACATCAGTTAAGCTTACTAAATGTGAAGGATGTATGTAATAGTCCCAAGCATAGACCTAATGCTCTCCTACCCACCTTTCAAATGATCCTTTCAAATCTAGTGGAATGTCTTGAATGTTCCTTGCCACCCCAATAGCTCTCATCACTTGATTAATCTCCCTGTTAAAAAATAGTTAAACAGGGTCACAAGCCCATTACTCACACTCAGAAACTGGACCAGCAGCTAGCTGAGCACATGTGTTGAGGGAAAACAGGAAGAGATTCCCTGAAACAGTGGTGATCATCTCCCTGGAGACTAAGGGGCCCAGGTGTTTCAGAGATGGCTTTGAACCATCAGCTGAGTAAGATCCAAGGTGGGCGACTAAAGGTTCCATGCAGTTGATGGCTCCAGTCAAGTCATGGAGCCCTTCACCTGGAGCAATGGCCAGAGCCCTGTGGACCTACAGCACAGCCAGAAAACAAGGAAAAAGCCGGCGTTCCAATTGCAAAGGAGAAGCCAGCGTTGTCATGGCTCCCATTCGCACAGCCCTTGTTTTTTGCATTCATAATCCCGGCCCAGTGCTCCAGGACAAGGTGCGCCTGGTCCCTTTTGTCTCTACCCCGGCACCTGCATCAATATCTGTAATCAGCCAGGAGGGGACGAGGCAGCCTCAATTAAGGCTGCAGCTGTGAGTGCTGCCAGCATGTTGGCTTTTCAGCAGGGTTGTAAAGCAAACCATTGCGATTCAACACAAATGCTGTGGTTCAGAACAAGCGAAACAATGAACTCAGCGAACAAGCGCATCCTGCGGCCACACAGACACACAATGCAAACCTCCCATACAAAAGAGACCAGAGCTGTGGCGTTTTGTGCCATTATCCTCGATATTTATTTCAGAACACCTCAGTCCCTTTCTGAGAAGCACAGGGGATTGCCTTTACCTGTACTAAGAAAGTAGCTCTGCCAGTTCTTGAATGAATGGTTTCTTTCACTTGTGTAGGGGCCCTTTATCTTTCAAGAATTCATTTGCTGAAGTAATATAAAGGATCCTGACGCCACTCAGGCATGACTGGAAACATTACACTATTGGGTTGTGATATTAACAGAATGTATGGTTCTTTTTATGTGAAATAAAGTGAGTTGGTCTATCGAGCAAAGGCATATTAACCAGCTCTTGTACTGCCTTTCATATCGCAGCAACATCACAGACCGCAGCACAGCCTAACAAGAGTGTGGCCATTACAAGGTAACTACATTGTAATTGTCAGTTACAGTGTAACTAACCTGATACAGTGCAATTGAATGTAAAACATAGCCATAAAGGACTGTGACAGTGGTTTCCAGCAGCCTCTTGCTCTCCTGTTCAGACCTCAGTCATGTTTCATCAAATAATTGCTATGCAGGGCACTTGAGGGAACGAGGAGGGATTGTGTTCACTGCCCAAGGTTGACATGTTTCGCAAACATCTTCATTCCTTTTTGCATGAAGGATGTGCAATGAGGCAACAACTCAGTACTGAATGACAGGGAATGTTGGAATTTAATAAGGGAAGTGAGTGGAAATTTCTCATGCATTAGCCAGCCATTCATGTCCACTCAACAAAACCCAGTCATTTCCCATAGTGCCCTGCAATTTCCCCATAAACCTCAAATTGTGCTGAATATACATATTTTGAAAACCCCTGAGATATATATTATAAACTTCAAATTGTTAGTTTCATCAAAGTGAGGCCACAACAGCTAGCATTTCACTTGAAAGTTCAACGATATCCATCTGGTATTAAATGTTTTAAAAGCACATGATGCTGCCCAATTTCTTGGTTTCTGGTGTTTTGTTTCAAGGCCATGCTCAACAATGAAACATCTATACTATGAATGTAAAAAAATACATTTTGACTGGAATCATAGAAAATAGAGCAAGGAAGGAAATAAAGTAGTATGACATCCAAGGAAAATGATAGCTTCTGTATTTATGGTGAATATGAATGGGGTCGAGACATGTTGTCTTCCTGACACCCCAGACCACGGATCCCACTGAGATGGTTAACTTTTGTTTGATTTCCCATCTGTCATGTGAACATATGCTTCTTTGCCGAGATTGCTGAGGTAGCTGGTGCCTCACTCCAGCATCTCACCAGGTATCTGTAATGAAAGGTAAAGAGGACATGTGGGTTTGCATTTCAGCTCTCAGTGAAAACTGCAAGGCCAGTAGGAAAGCAAAAGCTGAAAAAGGTTTGACAATAAATGTAACAAGATCAGAGCGATTTATGTGGAGGCTGTTAATGAATGGGAAAAAGAGTTTCATTTCAAATTAGTTGCTCAGAGGGGTATACGACAATAAAACTACAGTGCACTCTGCTATACACATGACTGTGTGTCTTCTTACAGTTCCACTTCTATTGTCAAGTTTGCTGATGATACAGTGGTTCTGGGCCTCATCTCCACCAACGATGAGGCTGCCTACCTGGTCAAGGTGGAGAAGCTGGTAAACTGGTGTCAGGTGAACTGTCTCTATCTGAATATCAACAAAACCAAGGAGCTGGTTGTGGACTTCAGAAGGGGGCAGCAGTAATCTTACACTCCACTCATGATTTGCGGGACCCAAGTGGAGAGAGTGAGTAGTTTCAGGTATCCTGAAGTTCATATCACTGAGGACCTGACCTGGACTAATCACATCCAAGCTCAGGTAAAAAAAGCCAGACAAAGGATGTACCACCTGAGACTACTGAGGAAATTCAGAGTCCCCCCAGCAATTCTAAAAACTTTCTATACCAGGGCTATAGAAAGCATACTGACCCAGTGCATCTCAGTGTGGTACGCAAACTGTTCTGCACAGGACCGCAAAATCCTGCAGAGAGTGGTGTGCTTAGCTGAGCGCATTTCCGGGACAGTCCTCCCCTCCCTGCAGGATATCTACACCAGGCGATGCAGTACCAGAGCTGTCAAAATTATTATGGACTCCACCCATCCCAGTAACTGCCTGTTCAGCTTGCTGAAATCTAGCAAGTGCTTCCGCAAACTGATGGCCAAAACTGAGAGGCTCAGGAGAAGCTTCTTCCCCCAGGCCATCAGAGTCCTCAACACGGACATGCCTGCCACACGTATCTTATACACATACTCCTGATTGAAGATGCGATGCTTTCCAGTTTTATTAGTCTTATTCTTACTGTACATTTTTTACTTTTATTTTTTTATTCTTACTGTACATACTTTTCTCTTCTTATCTATTTTTATCTAATTAATTATTTTTATCTCTGCTACTTTGCACAGTCTAAGGAGTTGAAGCAGTTGTACATTTCACTGCAAGTTGTATACTGCTTATAACTGTGCATGACAAATAAAGTTCTTGATTGTTGATTCTTGATTCTTAAACATACTGATGTAAGAATCAAAAATACTGGCACAGAATCGTTCTGATATCAACACAGCTTAAATAACATTTACAATCCACTTGGCTGAACTCACATGTAACACAATACTCAGTCCAATGACAGATAAGTGAAAATCCAGAGAGACTCATTATAGTCTAATTCTATGTTTCCAGTTGTGGAGGTGGTCCTAGTACATAAAATATCTTGAGAAAAGTTGTACAGTTCAACCAGGTGCCAGGATGTTTTCCACAGATGAAAAACTCTAGCTTCTTGACCTTGACTCACCAGTATGTAATTACTGTAACACTTTCACTGCCTGCTATTCAATAGAGATAGCGAGGACCTAGAAGCACAAAAGGGGTGAGGTAGAGAGAACATGAACCAATGGGTGCCTTTGACATTTTCACATGGTATTGTTTAGTAGTCCAGAGAAGGTTGTGCAGAGGTCATCCTCTCAAAGAGGATGGTCTGTACTGCTTGCAGCATGTGGACATTTTTCCATAGAAGTGAAGGGTGGGGGTTCAAGTTATTGCTGAGCACCAATACGTTGAGGTTGAATAGCGTCTAACATGACCAATCACACCCTTACACAGAGATTCCACAGTGACCACAAATAGATAAATGCACAATACCCAACCCCAAAGGGACAAGGGAGGACACCAGACACGTCGTGACCAGACAGACCTGAGAACAAAAGATTTTGGTAATGTGATCACAAAAATGGAGAAAATGATGACATACTTTATAGTTGAGTGCATGAGAGGAAAAAAGGTACAGCATACGTGAATGTTCCTGCTCATTAGCATTTAGGGTGAAAACTACAGCTGGGTGCATAGAATTTCCCATTTTTACTCATATTCTCTATTTTGATTCTCATATTTAACTCATATAACTGTAATTCAGTCAAAGATGTCCCCATGTGCCTCTTGCATCAGTTTATTTTTATCCATGCAGGACACTTAACTACATAAAGTAGCAATATTATCACTGTCTAGTCCTGTCTGCCTGCTGTCTCTGCTATGTTATGCTTTAATCTTAACATCATTGCACACAGCAAACACACAGTTTTATTTTTATTTAATTTTAAGAAACAAAAATAATCCGATGTCATTTTTTCCATTATGTCATGTATTTTTTGCATATTTAATCGGCTATGAATAAATATGGAGGGTGGTCTGTGTGTGTCTGTGTGTGTGTGTGTGTGTAAGAATTATGTACAGTATATACACAAATCATGTACAGTGCACTACTTCAGCAGTATCTGCTGTGCCAAGCTGTGTCTTCCCTTTGAGAGCTGCCTGCACAGATCACAAAGAGCTCACTACTCTCTCTGCGGCTCATGGAGGCTCTGAGGCAACGCTCAGCATGGTGCCAAGGAACGAGCAGCTGATCAGCTGATCAGCTGATCAGCACAGCGCGGCCCGACCTCACACAGCAACATGAGAGCAACACAAAGAAGGTGTTAGGAGGAGGTGGGGCAAGGAAGCAATCACTGCAGCAGGACATGAACACATCACAGACGACTGATGCCCAAAGCCACTGACAAGGTAGTGGGTATGACATCAGAGACCAGGACAAGGAGGATGGATTCGTTGGAAAGGTTTAGAGAAAAAACCTGAGACACGGAGAAGACGATTAAGGGAAGAGAGGGCTTGTAGGAGCAATTGTGAGGACATCCCTGGCTTGGCACGGAGGGCCGGCTCTGCTGTGTTTCAGCAGGAGAGGGATATTGTAAGGGAGTTCTGCAGACGAGGACATTACACAATGCATTCTCCTTTGTGAGTGTGGGCCCTGGCACTGCTCCGAGAGACAGACCTTGACTGGGATTCTTTACCCAAAAAAAGAGCAAGAGAGTCTATTTTCTTTGCCTTTCTGTCTTGCACTGCTGCTTGGCTGTGTGCCCACCCCTGAGATGGTGTGCAGTTGCTGAAATTCACTTTCACAGAGAGAGCAAGAGAGAGAAAGAGAGAGAGAGAGAGAGAGAGAGGGGGGTGGGTAGAGCAGTTAGCCAATCAGGCCTTGGGGAGGTGGCTAGATGCCATGTTGGGGTTGGAGTTGGGGTTGTAGGGGTGGGGGGGGGGGCACAAGCAACAAGTGTGTGTACACAACACCCACCCCCCCCTTTCCCCATCTCCAAAAACACACGTCCCATGTTTATAGTGGTGAGCAGTAAAAGCCTTTGCCCTCCTCTGAGCAAATGGCTAACGTGGGCTCCAAGGGAACCGCAGAAATGGTTGGCTTTATCGCTGCTGAGAGCTACGCTGTGTGCTGTGGGGCACCCCTGACAGCAGACACGTCGGACTGGGACTGTGGGCATTCTGGGAGGGCGCGACTCACAGAGAGGAAAGGGGGAAGGCTCCCACGGCGTGCGGTACATGAGCGCTGCATTTTTAAGCTTGAGCCCAACATGGCATTTAAAGGGAGATCTGGAAGCCAAAGCCACTAATGGCAGTCGTGCCATACTCGGCACACACTGCAGCTTGTCAGCTTTCTCTTTCCGCTGCAGTAAATTTATGTGGGTTTGGAAAAAATGGGGGATTTTTAAATGATTCGATTTTCCTCCATTGCTAGGCCTGAACAACATTAAACTGATGCTCTGTAGGGAGGTAACTAAGTCCACTTGAACGGTTATTATCTCAGATCCACCACATGAGGCTCTTGAGCTAGAGATAGTTTGGGCCCACACAAGGCTCTGAGCTGGACGAAGTGCAAAAAAGGTAGTTTACCATGATGGTGTCTCATCCAGGAATTGGGTGATTGTAAATTCACTGCTTTTGTGTGCTGCATGTGTTTGCTTGGTAGTCTTTAACCCTTTCGCACGTACGGTCACACTGGTGTGATTAGTCATTTAGCGCATATGCTAAAACCAGTGCTATTAGAACACTAGATTGGAAAAATTCTAGCTAATTTTAGCTTTGAGGAAAGCAATTTAACATTAAAAAATATAGCAAATGCGGCGGTGAAAACTATGATAAGCTTAATAACGCTAATGAAAACATAATGAACCATGTAACATAACACACGCGCTACATAGCATAAAATAAGTTACATATGAAAGGGTTAAGTGTGTGTGTGTGTGTGTGTGTGTGTGTGTCTGTGTGTGTGTGCGTGCATGTGTGCATCTGCTCAGTCTCTCTGCAGTGGTTGACGCAGGTTCCCGTATGCAGACAGAGATGGAGGGAGACAGATGTGTATTCTTGCTGTCATTAAAGGCAGTACTCTCCCAGGCCTTGCAGACAGTGCCCTGGGTGTGGTTAGCATCAGTTCCAATTTCACTCTCTTCACAATCACCCAGAGTGATGCCATTCTCAGCTGTTAGTAATCTTATAACCATATGCCTGTTTCCTCCTGCGCGCGTGCACACACACACACACAGCCAAAGCACATGACCTCACTACACGTGGCGAGACCCAAAAATACTGCGCAAAGAGGAAACGAATAACATACAGTCTTTGGCAGGACAAAGATGAAAAAACATCTTTTTCACAGGGAACAGAGTAACACATATAAAATAACACATTTTTTTTATTTTTACATTCTTTACATGAAATTAGCCAAAATGAAAAGGTACACTCCAAGGTTTTTGGACTTTTTTTCTACACTGTTACACTGTGAGAAATGAAGGGTTTGCTGTTTTTTTAGAGTATGGTTGTCAGGCCACTTCAGTTCAGGATGGCCACCTATTTCAAACCAAAGTGAAAAGACTATCACAGCCTTGTTATTCACATAGTGGCTCTGAAAGTGATTCTCTTTATACAAACAACTTGCTATGGTGAGACCACGAAACAGGAAAAACACAAATTCTACCAAAGAACTGATTCAAAGTACAGAGAATTATTGAGGAAATCCATCTATTGTTGAAAAAAAAGATTAAAGACAGGAATAATTGAGCAGTTAATTCAAGATGAGTTCCAGTAGTTACTCAGTTAGTCTGTATCTGTGTAGGTGTGTGTGTGTGTGTGTTTTAGGTGTATAGATTTTTATCTATCCTTGGGCTCTCCCAGTAAACATTGAGCTTACCGCCTGACATCTGATTCACTTCCAAAAGATAACAGGTTCATAATGGAGACAGCCCAAAATCCTTCTTGAATATACATTCTTGAGGTCTGAAAAATAAATGATAAAATATTGCTTCTAAAATCATAGTATCAAAAAATATGTAATAGAGTGTTATCTAAAGGACCACTGCCTTGGAAAACAAATGCACCTTTGGACTCTCTGCTATAATTTATAATTTATATTACTTTCCTAATATTTCCATCCACTCCACACAGCTGGTTAATTATCCTACTTGTCTATTAACGTCCTGGCTGTCTATTAACGTCAAACTGCAATTTTTCTTCCCTTTTTTCCATCTAAAATAAAAAATGGAATATTTTATCTAGTATATCTTCAAACTAGTTTAAAAATTTGGATGAAGTGCAGATCTCCCCTTGCAACCCATGGAAAATATTGCAGAGAAAAGAGTTTGTTAGTTATGCTAGTCCTTGAACTTTGATCGTGCCAGCACACTCAACTTTGGAAAAAGAGTAAGAATAAAAAACAAAACAGGAGAAACTAGTAGTAAAAAAATAGTACACAATGTTTTTTATTGACATAAAAGACAGCACTGAGTCAGATTCTTTCATTCTCAGTCACCCAACAGCAAGCATGATGGGAATTTTTTCAGGAAAGTGTCTCTGGTGCTGTGGAGTGAGGGAGTGCTCAGCGGGCGTGGCAGCTGCAGTAAAGTAGTGGTGAAGTTGCAGCACGGTGTGCAGGTGCGCAGGCTGGGAGCCAGGTGTGCCCAAGCAGAAGGCCAAGCCATGCATCTCTACACAACCGTACCAATCAGAGCGTGAGAGCAGCCACCATGAACCAGAAAATCCCCACTATGCCCCTCATCGATTGCTTTGAAGGACACGCAACTCTCTGGTTCAGAACAAATTGGCAGATTCGGCATATGTCCTGGGCAGTTTTTAAATAGAAGTCTGAAATGGAGACCAAGAGGGACAGTCAGACTGCGGTTTGGTGCAGCTTGTCTTGTGGAGTGAAAACCGGGTGAAACTCCCAAGTAAAACCACAGTCAGATGCCACCCTGTTTCAGCTGGCATCACTGTAATTGCACCCACAGCTCCTAAAAACACCCTTTTTCTCCTGAGCTTGAAAACTGCAGGCATGTCAGTGCCCCCCACCCGTCTTAAAGGGTCTTTGGATAGTGAGAGGGTAGGAAAGTGTGGGGAGAGGGAGACAGGTCTCTTCGGTCCAGGATATGGGGTGGCCTCCCGAGAGAGCTGGGCTTCACTCTCAGCATTGTCAGACTCCTGTCTTCTCCAGCCCGACAGCTGGACCCTCCCAGTTTTGTTCCAGTGTGCCAATCACCCCTCCCCTTGCTGCCACTTGTTAAATGTGCATGTGCTCCAAGCTCTCTGGTGCTGGCTGTGTTTAATAAAACACTGCTGTGCCTACCATTGACTGCAAGGAGATCCCCAGCATGGTGTTCAGATGTCTGAGCGCACCACTCATCTAAAGGAAGCACAGCAATGTGTGTGCCATGGCTCAGACTCCATGAAAATAACCTTCCTTACATTAAATGCTATGCTGCCCTATCATGCAGCTAGGAGCTAGCACCATAGTTCCTTTACAGCATGGAAACTAACATATCTTACACTGAAAGCAAGGCATTGTGGCACAGACCTAGTGGCAACATAGCTTACACGAAACACTATGAAGACCCAGTGTGGATCAAGTGTTTTAGGGCTCTTAGAGCATTAATGTTATTAAGTGTATGTGTTCTCTAGTTTTTTAAAGGGGAGGGGTCTTCACAGAGCAGGACAGCACAGCGCACCCCTGTCCCGTGACTGAGGGTTAGGTGGGGTCGTGTCAGGACACAGTCGCAATGCTGCTTCCACTTACGCCCTCAGGCCAGTGTTACTCGCAGGGGTTTAGATTGGGGAACGGCATGAGACACGCTGCCACGGTTACGCACATAAGCCTTGGCCCTGTCGCCTCCACGCAGGCGTCACTCTCAGACCAAGCAACAGAAACACTCGCTCTCAGAACAGGAATGTCACGCCATGAATAATGATTGTGAGCATCAAAAATAATAATCATCACTTTCAAAAAATACCAGTTTGCAGCTGTGTAATCATCGGGGATGATTGGGGAACAGCAGCTAAGTATACATGCTCATTAAGGGGCTAGAGAAACAGGAAATGCCAAGCCCAGAGGGCACGCTGGGGAATCAGCGCGCCTGATCGCTGCAATGCTGGGAAATTGATCTGGGGCCAGTGTGTGTCAATATACACACATACTGCACACTCTGATCTTCCACTTAGGAGGGAGTTACGATGCAAGCAGAGTAAAACTTGTCCTTAGATTCCCACACTTGTGGCCCTTTAGCTTGATTTTCCAAAGCACACTGTATGCCACTGGTCTTGTAGATGCTGCTAATCTAATAGTGACTCGATAGCCATTCACCTCCTTTTTTAGCAGCAGTTGAACCAGCCCTTTCAAGGTAATACAGTAACAATGATAAGAGCTTCAATTGCATTCATGTGCCAGGGGGTATGCATTTTGTTACTTAATTGAATCTAGCAATCTAATGCTACATTCTGTGCTACTTTCAACCTGGTATTTTATGTGGAAGACTGCATAAAGATAGAACTAACTTTTTTTTAAATGCATATAATCCTCCCACTGATGTGGGGAGCTGCAAAGCTAATGCAGAAAAAAATCCACCATAACAGGCAACATTTCAAAACTATTTAAATGAACATCAAACTGGATTTGCTTTATTCCTCCTTGGCATCTATTAAATTAAGTTGGTGATTAAGATTTGTAAGATTTTAGACATTTCATAGTACAATATAAAAAGAGTGGCACCTCTAGCCTGCAAGAAACCAGGAAGTAAAGTCAAGTTTGTGCTGTTTCCCTATTGGACAAGAATATGTAGAATCTTTCTGTTAACAGTAATATTGATAACCCTATTGGATAGTAATGTATAAGGTCATTGTCATTGGATAACGATATTGAGATCAGAGGGTACATGGCCATGGCATGTGGAGTGACTGAGACATGCTGCTAAAGTCATGTTAATTGTAATACAGGATGAACTAATCCAGCCATGCTGAGTCTATATAATGCCCCTGAGAGGACTGCCTGGCACAGCACAGTTCCTCTCCCTACTTTGCATTTATCAGACCATAACACTCAGGCAATGCAATTCCATAGCTTAATACTAACTGTTTGCCCTTATTTTGTTCATTTGTCATTCGTATCACAGAATGAATCACTTGCTGTAAATCACAAATATTACACTTGACCATCCTGTTAAGTCATTTACAGGTAACTGTGTATGTGCATAAAAGCAGACGAGGAGGGAGGTGGGGGGGGGGGGGGGGGGGGGGGGCGGGGGGCAGTGAGAGACAGTGACAGATAGAGAGGGAGAGAAATGGCTGCATCCTGAAAAGGGCATGTGACAGGACAGGGAGGGTTTCGGTTTCCATGTGCTTCCATGGTTACGATGCCTGTTGGCAGGGAGCGCAGACGGAACGGAGACAAGAAACAGCAGCTTGAAACCTTCACCGGCAGCAGCGACTGTACTTGCTTCATAAAGACGGCATTTAAATGTGCCATTTATCTCTATAACTGCTTTCGAGCCCAGCAAAGGAACATCTCATAATTACAGCCGGCATTTTATGTCGCTTGAAATGGGCACTCTTCAGAAACAGTCACCAAACCGTTGCAGCAAAGACTGCTAATTGGCCAGCCCTGCCCCTGGCCCCTCCCACCCTAGATTCAGCAGACAGAAGCATGACATGCTGTTGTGTTGACGGGAAGGTCAAACATCCCTGAGGCAGAGTCTCCTGTAATTGGTGACTAATTATGTCCTTCCCTGCGTTCGGCCAGACACAGCGGGCACAGGACGCGAGGCCCTGTTGCAACATCTCGCTGTGCCCCTGACACGTGTGTCACTGCTTTCCCTTCACTCTCGGCCAGGGAAGCGGTGTGCCACACAGCCAACCCAGAACGCCCCCTTGCTCAGTAATTGGCAGCCTGGGGCCAGGTGAGGCATAAAAACACATGCCACTCCACAGGGCTTGCAAGTACTCAAACTCAGGCTCGGAAAATGACAAAACATTCAACAGCCCATTTCAAGAGTTAAAATAAGCTGTTCTAAATGCATTCTTATTCACACATATGCAATACTGACACAATTTAGTTCAACAGAGTACTTTTAAATCATTTTAGAAAGCATCCATTAAGTTCAAATACAATGGTTTCTCTCTCTCCATAGTATTGTACTTCAGGCATCCCACCCAGGTTGGAACATTGTTTTTTTTTTTTTTTCCGAGTACAACCTGCAGCTATTTTTAAAGTACAGCATTGTGGCAGCTGTGAGGACAGCTTTAACATTACTGAAGTACCAGACTAATTTTATGACAAAGTAAGTGATACACGCTGCAGTCTCATACCTTCCGGCACAGAAAATCTTTGTATGTATGTATGTAGTTGAAGATACTGAAATAATCTATCACAGGATTTTACATATAGAAGTAAGTACCATTTTAACTGTCTGGTAAAAATCTGTTTGTCAGCCTAATTTATCCAAGGCTACACAGTTTCTCAAGGCTTCGCTGGTGTGAGAGAGATAGGTGCTAGCTTGTTAACCCATGACAACTGTATCAAGTGGCAAACATATGCTGATTTATCTGATCATAGCAAGGCAATGATTCTCCAGGGTTGCCCAGTGGTTAGGGTGTCGCTTTGGGTATAGGCTAAGCTCTGTGGCCCAGGTTTGATCGCAGCCATGTCATTTGCCAGCAAAGACTGGGAGCCCACAATGGAGGAACAACTTTGGGTAGGTAGGTAGGCCATGAATGTCTACCTACCCAATGCACACCAGTGACCCCCACTGGACAAAAGGGCATCCACAGTCTGCCAGGGTGCCCCCATCTCACCGCCTTCAAGGCACCCTGTGATTCACCAGATGCCTGTGACTTACTTAGATGACATCAGTGGAACAGTGCCTGTCCTCCAATGAGCGCTCATGCTATTGTGACATGCTGTGTGACCTGTAGTGTGAAATATAGCCATTTGGCTGCATGCAGTGTATCGGAGGCCTACATCTATCTCAGCTCAGCCCTTCCGAGCAAATGCAATGGTTGTCCCTGTGAGATGAGCCTAATATACAATGTGTGATACCAAAAATAGGGTTGCATAAAGAGGAATAAAGAAATGTAATGATAACAGCATATTGCAATTCATATTTCAGTGTATTTCAGTGCACCTGGCCGTAAGATGAAATTCAGGTCTTGTTATGGTATCTGTGGTGTTAGTGGATGAGAAGGGAATCCAGGAAGGTGTAGAAATGCCTGTGAATGCTACTATCCAAAGCACATTAAGCTCATATGCTTGCTTGACTGATTTACCTTGACAGCCATGGGTTATATATACAATTATGTTGTATAGTCTGTATTTTCAAAAGCACACAGTTAAGCCCAAAGCTGCTACATTAATTGGTCCAAACTAATTGGTTGTGTGGATGACCTGCAGTCAATTTCTATCCATGTGCTACCTTGGTAATCAAGCTAACCCAGCAGCGCCAATTAGTTTTGTATCAACAGAGAGCATTTTCATCTCCCATGGTTACCATTTAAGGCACACTCTAATCTCATTGCTTGATAATTACAGGAATCCTTGAATGAGTGGTGTATTAGCAAAAATACTGAACTGATGTATTCCGTGTGTTAGCCACACAATGATGCATGACTATGTTTAAGATAAAAAAGTGAGTCTTTTCATTTATTGAAATGTCCAACTATTACAAGGCATTTATTAATTATTGTATATTATTACTGTTGCTGTTAACTGTTACTGTGTACAGTAATAGATACATACATTACTAGATACATAAAGGGCCAAGTAATCTATGTTGTGCAGTATAATACAAAGTACCCTTTGAACCAAAACCATACCAATACTTATATAAAGTTTTTTACTAGACCAGACACTCTGTCTGGAACATAAACAGAGCAGAGAGGTCCTTCATCTGTCTAGAAATGTCAACAACCCTTAATATGTGAGCAGACCAGTGTCTTGTGGGTGAATGAGGTGAAAGAGGGACTGGTGATTTTTATTAGGATTTTATCACGATTGGTGACAGAAAGCGAACACCATGCCTCACTGGGAAATGTCCATCTGAACGAGAATCTGTCCAGGTGTTTCAGACTTGAAATAATGGTGGAAGGTGAAATAAGGTGTAATAATCACCTATATCCATAGCTGTCACAGCACTGTGTGAAAAGGAGGTGTGAGAGTGGGGTATGGCACATCAAAAAGCATGTCTCAAAATATGTTCTCAACAGGAACACAGGAATCCTTTTACACAGGAAGGATGCACACAGGAATCCTGATGTGGGCAGCTTGGCTGTTATTATTCAACTGAAAGAGGATAAAACATCACTGGCCCCAGATATATCAACATCACATCCAGAACAAGATTACTGTCAGCTCTTCACCACTACACACATAGTGCATACATGTTCCGGATTCTGTGCCACTGAGCATATAGTTTGGCTTGCTTTAGGTTCTGACATCACAATCAGGCTCAATGATATTGTAACGTTTTCATCATTCCACTCACACAGCACGCATTTTCCAGGACTCTGGCAGGACCACACAATATCGCACACGATGTGTACCTGTTTGTGGGCATTCACTTCAAAGCCCAATTAGGTGGACTTGCTCCCTCTTAATCTCAGCTGCTGCGAGGATGAAACAGGCTGGGTGCTGAATCTGTGGGCCTGGTCCAAGTCAGACCACAGTCAGTCAAAATGGATTGGTTTTGGAGCATTTTTGCAGGAACGTTGTTGCAAAGGGCAACAGAGAGTACCTTACCCAAAGGAAATTGAGAAACCAGAAAAGCCTGGACTGACTGGGGTAAACTGGAAAATGTTCCCCTGTCCCTAGGAAAGGGTGGTCAAGAAATTCCTGGAAAACAGTGGCTGAGAACATAAGCAGTGCACCCTAAACTTATGAAGGCGTGTGACTGCATCCATCAAATATATCCATCACGTCCACTACATAAACCCAGAGTGAGGTAGCTGGTGGGATGGCTATTGGCAGGATATGGTGGTGTCCCTTACAACATTGGACAGGGGGAAGCATTGGGGACTTTACATGACAGCAGTACAATGCAGACACAGACAATCCTCCTCCCCCCCCCCCCCCCCCCACCACCACCACCACCACCACCACCACCACCACCCCGTTTGTAGTCCTGTTTACCCATGCAATGATATAAATCAAAACAAACGTATTTATAAACAAAAGTATTTATAAAATGAGACAATATTTTGAAAACAACAAGTGTCACCTCTCTTTAAAATTTCAACACTAGGTCAGATACACTAAATATAAATGTTAAAGTAAAGCTAAATTCACACTGAGAGCAGAAGTGTAGCAAAGTGTTAAGGAGCGGGACTGGTAACCGAAAGATTGCAGGTTCACTTCCCCACTGGGGAAAGTCCCGCACTGCTGCTGTACTTAACCCACAGTTGCCTCAGTAAATATCCAGCTGCATAAATGGATAACATTGTAAGTCGCTCTGGATAAATGTGTCCGCTAAATGCCAATAATGTAATGTAATGAGAAGAGAAAACTGACAACAAAGAGAAAGAATTACATAAATTATATTTGTTGCTTGTGTAGCCAAGATATGTATTTTCCTCATTATCATACACAGCAAACCAGGGGTAAATGTACACTTAAACCGTGTTTTTCATAAATTCAAGTTGAGTGCCAGTTATATCTTCATACTTAAGTTTTTTTCAAAGTTACATTAAACAGTTATTTGAGTAAATAAAACTTCATATTAATTTGCCACATACCATCTGTAAGAGTGATTTGTGGAGAAGATGAAAAGAATATTAACCAGTATCAAACACACTATGCCATGTGAGCATGTCAACGATGGTACAATATCATAATAAATGCATAGCTGCCTGGACAATTATGAGTGTCACGTAAAGACAGCACAATTCACTGCCATAGCTGCAAGGGATGTTATTTCAAAGGGAAGGTAATATGGCTTTAGGTATCTCACTGCTACTTCAGTGGCTAAAAGCCACATGTGTGATGAAATGGATGCATCTGTACGTGGATGTCTGTCTCTGTAAGAGCATGTTAAGCTGTCGCCATCCTCTTAAAAACAGATAAATAAATATCAGTCAGTCACGTAATCGGCTTAGAGCTCCTTACATAATGCTTTCCCGCAGTGCGCCTTTTACTGTGGGTCTACAGGAATGCCGTTCTTTTCACTCACACAGCTGCAGAGATGAAAGGAGAGGATTTTAATTACGCACGCGCATGCGCTCGCAGTCCAGGGCGTAAAGCTGGCGAGCTGTGTGTCCCTGCGCGTTTAACGGGCTCGTCTTTAGAGACTGAGGTTGTGTTATGCTGTGTGAAAAATATGAGCGGCCTGGTTAAGTGCACATAACATTTACCATGCTTTCACGGACAACTTTTGATACCACATCATAGATGATGACTAGAGCACAAGGCAATTTGTTCCACAACAGAGTGGGTTTATATATATATAGTTTAATGCAGTTGTGTATTAAGAAAGCAACAACTGACAAATAAGGATGACTGACATTCCATCCGTTTTCACTGAATTTGGCTGCGATTCTCATCATGGTCATCTGATTCATGTATTGATTATAATTTGAAAAAAAATCACAACCAAAAATGCATGTTTTGTCCCTACTGGGCAAAACAGTGTGCCACTGCAATGTGACCAGCTTCACATTCACCTCCAGCATGAACTCTGGCCACAGCTGGCTCTGCTCAATGAACTCCCCCAAATGACTAAATGGCTGCTTATATAGAGCTTACTCTTTACTCTCCACCAAGTCTCAACCAATGGTGTATTCACCCAACGAAATTAAGCATAGTCCTCGGTTGCATTACAGGTGCGAATACATAGAACAAACAACAAAAAAACAAAATGTTAAAATAAAACTGAAGAAATACACACTTTTTTCTATAACAGACATTGACCTGTCACTCATGGAATCACATTCTCCCAATTCTACAAATTACCTGTACCACATGGACAATGGTTAGCCTCCTCCATTATCAATCATGGAATGCACAGTGCCAAGTCACAACACACCTGCATCAGGGCTGTGTTTCCTTAGAATGGTGGCACCCACATAACTGACCCCTCCCCTTACACGGTAGGTTTAAAAATATATACATGTATATTTTCATGTTGTATGCATACTTTACAATAGAAACTATAGCACAAGATTAACACTACACAAAAAGAGCACATGCTCTGCACAGACGTTCACAGTGGCAAATGTAAACAGCTTGCCGATAATTAAAACATCTCTCCTTCTTCTCACAACATCAACAACTCATGTGAAAGCCGTTCATTGAACAGGTGATGTAACCTAGACCTTTAACTGGTCTGCGTCCAGTCAGTGTGAGGCATTATAACATCGTCAGTCACTTTTTAAGCACATTTAGGTTGCACAATAAATTTTATTTGCAGCAACAGACTTTGTTTGCTAAAACAATCACGTGTAGTGGATCAGAGCATGTGAACACGCCAGTGCATGAGTCTATTGAGGAGTGCTGAATGAGAGAAATTCTATTTTGTCCCAGCCCAACAAACTGCCTCTACCCTGTGTCTGTTGCTGTGTCAGAGTATACATACACGGCCCTGAAACAAACATGTCATACCCCCTTATGCCACTGCATTTGGCTGTACAGCACTAGGAACAGCAGATACTCCACTGAAGCATCGATATGGACTCCCATGAATTGCTCAGATGAGGGATTACAGTAATCATTATCATTACAACTGGCAATATTACCATAATGACAGATTGTTTGAAGGGGGACTGTAGTTTCATTCTTTTTTGTTTGGAGAGGAAACTCCAAAGTCTGATCCTGAAGGATGACACAGGCATCCAGTCAGAGAGGCAATCAGCAAAATGGCTGATTTGATCCATTGAATGAGCATGCTATCTCTCTGAGGGTTGCTTCTCCAGTGTGTGCTTAGAGAGCACTCATTCATCAGCACAGTCATACACCTGAGGGACCCTCTGCACTACTATCAGCTTCCTTAAATCTGAAGGAACCTCTGCACTACTATCAGTTTCCTTAAATCTGTCAAAAAAAGAATGGCTTTGCTTATTTCCACAATAGGGCTAAATGACTTGTGGTGCTCTTTAGCAGCAGGGCTTTCCATTAAATGGCTGACCAGACAGAAAACATCAATTAAAAGTAGCAAGAATGCAGTTACAGAATATGATGTTTTATGTGAGAAGGGTGAAAGCCATGCTGATATGTCACAAATATCTCCCACAATACATGCAATATTTGAACACATCCACACAGCAATCCATTAGTGCTTTGATGCCAAAGAAGCTCCAGACTTCACTTGTAGAGGCCCATCTATAGACAATGACTTGTCTAACTGACAAATCTAACTGCACCCAGTACAATACCTCTACCATCTTTCCACTATGGGTTCTTTAAAAAACCTGTAGCTTGGTGACAGGTCCCCTGTGTTTTTTTCCTGGGTTTCCACGGTTTCCATGTCTCTGTGAGGAGCTACACAAACCTCCCACAAACCTGTCAAGGCTTCACCCACTTCTCAAAAGCTCCACCACTGTTTGTGGCATTACACATTCATGGGGTGCTTCTATGCAGAGCCTCTCTGACGCGATAATGGAAGAGGAGGCTGAACTGCATCCATGTCCTTCCAGTACATGGAATGTTAGACAATGGAAGTTCTCTATCATTTTATCCAGATAGTGATACTGAATCCGTTCATAAAGATTCACCCTTATATCCTTCCTGATGTTAAATGATAAAGGAACACAGCTAAATGATGTTCAACAGGCCCTAATTTTAACCAATTTTTGTGCTAATTTCACACTCTGCATGCTTATTCACCACAGGGAGGGAGGGGGAGGGTGTTTGTTTATGAAAAGGATAGAAAATACTACTGACCACATCAGAGTAACTTTGTAGTCTAGTTTTATTTGATTTCTAGTCTATCCAAAATCAGCACTACATTCAGAGTGGCGTGAAACCAAAGAGAAAAAGACTTTAATGCAAGTAAGCTTTTTCTATAATGATCTGGCTCAATATTTAAATGTAATACCATGCATGATTCATGCACATAAACTATTACAAATGTATGATAACCAAATCAATTTATACTGAATAATACAGTGTCTACATGTGTGGAGTAATTGCAATGAAACCGTGAGCGTGTTATTAATATTCTGGTGCTTTTGTATTCATGCATTTCAGATAAGCTCAGCATAAAGATAAAGATAGGAAGGGAAAGGGATAGGAGGAAATATAAAATGAAGCCCCTCATACGACATCAGTGGAGGGAAACCGACAGACAGTGAGAGTTTGACAGTTGCTCTGACTCCCCCGTGACCAACAGTACCCAATTCTCTGAAGCTTTCAACCAAAAACATTGAACCATGACCCATCTTTCCTCATTAATGTAGTGGGGATTAAGGGCAGTAAAGTTTCTCTTTTTTAATTGCATCCACTGGTTAATGATACTTCACCATCCAACCAAAGCCAAGATGATTCCTGACATTGTTTATGAGTGAAGCTGTCGGCTGAGACAGTGGGATAGGTCAGAGTGAAAGCACAGACGGTACCTGTGAGGACCTCCACCTGTTCCCTTTCTGCAGGCACGCATTGAAATCCAGCTGATTTACTGTGCATTAGAGCTGATTTAAGCACAGTTACCCAGGAATGCGCAGAGTCTTTTGGAGTCTCTGTGTGTGAGGTGTGGTTTCTGCGTTCCCAGACCTGGGGAATGGCTTGGAACGGTTTCACCAGGAAGCGCTCGTCTCCGTCCCCACATTACAGTCTGGCGGGCAGGGAGAGCATAAGGCTCAGATGACTGAATGCTCTGGGCACTCGTGCCATCGCCGCCTGCCAGACAGACACAAACGCAGCCAGGTGCCCAGGGGCTGGCAGAGCTACCGCAGGAACACACACATACTCACATATACTCATACACATGCACACCTACACACACAGCCACCTGTACACCCAACACCCAACACACACACATACGCACATCTGCACATATACACCTATACACACACGCACACACTCACATATGTACATGTACACATATACACTCACACGTACATACACACATACACACATTCACACATACACATACACACACACACACACACACATATCACCTCCTCATTGTTTTTGCAGATGCTGCCTCAGACAGGACTGAACAGAGCTCATATGTGCCCAGCGGCTCTCTGCTGGAAACCTGGCTAAAGTTCAGTCTCAGCTGCCACTCTCCATCCATTTACAAGGGCAGAATATGCACTGCTGTTTTTGGACTTCTGTTTCCCAATCCTTCACAGTGTATTCTACAGTGCAAGTCCCCATGTCTGTTCACAGTGACCACCTACTTTTGGTGAATAATTGGGCCTGCTAACATGTAAGACACTGAAGGGCAGTGATATCTGTCACGATCCACACATGGCTGGTAACTGGAGTCTTTCCACAAGAGTCACTATTACCAGTTCCTTATGACTATCAAGTGTTCTGAAAGTATGAAATGTTACATTCACGCTCATTCCCATGCGTCTGTCTATGGCCGGTGCACATGGTACATCGATTGAAAGTCTGTGTAAAATTGCCTCGGATTGCTGGACTGCGGCACACTGTGCACTGAGAAACTCAGACAAGGATAGTCTAAAGTTATAATGCAGTTGAGTCTCCTGCCTCACCAGTGAATGGCTGAGACAAAGGGCCTATTCATAGCCTTCCATTCTCAAACCATAAAATAAGACCAACGCGTCAACACTCAAGCCATATTCCTTTTTATGAGCTCTCAGATGTCTACATATCTATCACATTAAATTCTGAGTTTAATATCTCATACCCATTAGTGCTCTGAGAAGTAACGATGGTGGCATTTTTTTCATACTGATGGAAAATGCAAAAGAAAATCAATCAAATCCTAAGGCATTTGTATCTAAGGTTAAATGACATATTATGAGGACCAATAAACCAATTTCTGTAAAGCCTGGTTGTTGGCAAGGATTCAATGAAACCATGCAGCTGTTTGACCTGAGCTTTGAATTATAAATCCAATCAAACATTCCCTTTTCTTGCTCAGGCAACATTCCTTTTGATCTCTGTGACCACCAAACTCCATGTCCTTTAAGTAACAAAACAGTGATATCCATTAGTCAGGACAGGGGACAAAGCGTAAGGCCTCCACTTTTTGATTGAAAGCAAAATCAGAACATATTTCCCACCTCTGTTTTCAAGCGCAGTCTGACATGAAGGGACTCAGCGGAGGCTCTCAAGGAGCTCATTGTGTTCCGAAGCACAAAGCCCGAGGGAAGATGAGAGCAGGTGCGCAGACCAAGCAGGTGGTGAATGGTATGGGCAGTGTGGGCCCGAGTCTGAGATGAGTTCTGTGACCAAGGCCGTATAACACCACAAAACTTCAGCAGCCAATCAGAACCACTTCCCTAACAAAAGAGAGGCAGGGTGTAGCACAATAGCCATTACTAGATACAAAAGTGTGCCAAAGTGTCAGAGGGCAGAATGAGATTCTGGCCTTGAGCCTCTCTCTGTTGGCTGTGGGGTATGGTATGCCAGGAAGGAGGCAAGTTTTGCTCTGTGGATTCTCACAGCTGGTATGAAGGCCTCACCCCTGCACTCCATGTGGGTGGATGTGAATACAGAGGAATGTAGATCCATACCCAGCACTGACAGTGACATGCTAATCGCCAACTAGCATAGCAGCTCAGGCCATACTTAGACCCCACAAATCCATGCCCCTGAGGGTTTTACAGATGTGTTTCGATCAGCATTTGATTGACACTTTGAACCATGCAGGAACACGTGATTCAAGTGTCCATCCAGACAATTGCTTCCAATACATAAGAAAACCAGACATCTCCAGTGAGCACTAGCAATTTTAGTCACTGAACCTGGATGACCTTAAGCAATAACGGAGTCCTCTATTTATAAAGGATTTTAACCTAGTCTTTACTCAGGTCTTAGAGTCATGCACTGCATGTGTTTAAACTAACAACTTGTCGTCTGAAGTCCTGACGTAGCTGTCAATGTCCATAACTGCACATTCCCTCTGATGAAGAGGTGATGGCATTCAGAATGCCTTCCTCACATGCAACATCACAATATTTATTTGTTTAGCTGACAACCGTATCCAGGACAACTTACTTTTTATACATTACCTGTTTATACAGCTAGATATAGCCAGACACCACACCAGGGTACAGTGTGGTGTAGTGGTAAGGCACAAGGCTCATAACCTGGTTTGATGGTTGGTTGGTTTGTTGGTTAGATTCTCAGCTGGGCTGCTGCTGTTGTACTGCTGTTGGGTACTTAACCTGAATTGCCACAGTAAATATCCAGCTGTATAAAGTACAAGCACAATGTGTTAATATGTTGATGTTAATACTGATATTAGCAGCAGTTTGGCATTGTGGTAAGGAGCAGGGCTCATAACCAAAAGGTTGCTAGTTCACTTCCCTGCTGGGGCCTTGCTGTTGTACCCTGGGGCAAGGTACTTAACCCATAATTGACTCAGTAAATATACATCTGTGTAAACAGATAAAATTATGACCAATGTTTATGTTTTACAAGAATTCCATTACTGTGAAATGGAAACTGTTGCTCAGAATGCGGGATCACAGTGAAAATGTTATGCATTACATATTCCTATGGTATTTAAAATGCTTGGTTTTGCATACCAAATCATTAGCTATACCATATTGCTCTCTCCCATCTTTGTCCCAAAGTGGTATTGAGTATTTAGGATCTGGAGTTCCAGCACTGAGATGTTGATGTGCTCCACTCATGTGAAGCTCTGTCCAAGGACCATTACACCTTAGCATCAATAATAAAATCCCATATCTGGCAGGATTTTCTACATTTATACACAGAGAAGCAGCCGCTCCAGGGTCCTCACGTCACACATCATGAAGACGCTGGAGTGGATGCTTCTCCGCCTTCTGAGACCCCATGTCAATCACGCACTGGACCCCCTGCAGTTCGCGTACAAGGAACACATTGGAGTGGATGATGCGGTCCTCTACATGCTCCACCAGGCCTACACTCACTTGGATGAGCCAGGTGGTTATGTGAGAATTATGTTCTTTGATTTGTTGAGTTCATTTAACACCATCCAACCCCCCAACACTTAGAGACCAGCTCAAAGGCATGGGGGTGGATCCCTCCTTTGTTTCCTGGATCACAGATTACCTGACAGGAAGACCACAGTTCATCAGGCTGGGGAATTCTGTCTCTGGGACGGCGGTGAGCAGCACTGGGGCTCCACAGACGACTGTTTTGGCTCCCTTCCTGTACACAGTGGACTTTAAGTACAACTCTGAGTCAGGGTTTGCGCTAGGATTTTTTCTTTCTGGTCCGGTGCCCGGAAAGAATTTATTCTACCGGACAAATTTGAAACTTACCGGTCACATTTCAATAACATGTCTATGTTACAAACGCAGATATAATGTACACCTAGGTTGACAAAAGAATGACAACAACCTCAAATCAGTTTGACTATTTAATGAACAGTAACGATTAAGCAAAATGAACAGTAACGATTGAGCAAAACCTCAACATTAGCCGCTAAAATGTAGGCTATGACGAAACATCTGTAACCTGTAACATCTGTAGCCTGTTTTAAAAAACGCTAGGCCTACATGGCATCAAATGTAGCCTATAGGCTGCCAGGTAACATTTTATTTTCTCCCTTTTTTCATTGCGGCAAAGTCCTCTGCTGCCGACTTGAAATCAAATGTGTCCAATGTGTCTTTGTAGTTTGCAATGCGCATAAGCCAAATCACTCTCTCCTCCTCCGGGAGACTTCAACTTCGCAACGCTGTCTTAATTTGATTCTGCAAAGAGAAGCCCCTCTCTAGTAGCAACTATCGCGCAATAAAAGAGCGCATCTTTTTGGGGAAAAAAAAAGTACTGCAGGCTGTCAATAGGTTGTTTTGCTGTCAAAACACAAATGTCCTGTTTAGGGATAGCCTTCCATATAGCTACATTTTGTATGAGCATTATTACCGAACATTTTGACCGGCAAGTTTTTAATTTATCGGATTTTCATATATTTTTCCAGGCAAAAACCGGTCATTACCAGCTAACAGAAACCCTGCTCTGAGTCCTGCCACATCCAGAAATACTCTGATGATACTACTGTTGTGGCGTGTATCAGGAATGGGCAGAAAGCGGAGTACAGGGGCCTGACGAAGCTCTTCAGTGACTGGAGCGTCAAGAACTGCCTCCTACTGAACACCTCCAAGACCAAGGAGATGGTGGTGGATTTTTGCAGGTCTAAGCCCCCTCTTCAGTCAGTCAACATTCGTGGGGTAGTGCAGACCTACAAATACCTAGGTGTTCATCTGGACAACAAGCTGGACTGGTCCTTGAACACAGATGCCCTCTACCAAAAGGGGCAGAGCTGGCTCTTTCTCCTAAGAAGGGTTAGTCTGCAGTACAATGCTGCACATGTTTTACCAGTTGGTGGTGGCAAGTGTCCTCTTTTATGCTGCAATCTGCTGGGGAAGCAGCATGAAAAACAAGGACACTAGGTGGCTGGACAAGCTGGTGAAAAAGGCTGGCTCAGCGCTTGGCAGGTGGTTGGACTCACTGGGGACTGTTGTGGAGAGATGCATACGGAGTAAGGAGCAGACCATCCTGGACAATAACAATCATCCCCTCCACAACATCTTGGTAGGCCAGAGAAGCAGACGGCTCACCTCGTTGTGCTGCAGGACTGAGCGGTTCAGGAGATCCTTTGTCCCCACTGCCATCAAGCTGTAGAACACCTTAGCCAATGGCTAATGGCCAATAGCCAAGACCCAATAGTCAATGGCTCTCTCTCTCTCTCTCTCTCTCTCTCTCTCTCTCTCCATACCCACCACCCTCACCCCCTGGATTCTGTGCAATAATGTTTTGTAGGTACAGTGCCATCCACAGATAGATTTGTTCATTTTATTTGTTCAACTTTTACAGACAGTAATACATAAATCGCTTTTAATGTGAAACGCGATCTCACAGGAAGTGATGTTGCAGTTTCACAACCTCTCACCCAACCAATGACAGCTATAGTACACAGGAAATGCCACCCCCCCCCGCAGTGAAGCTGGTAAAATCCGGGTGCATTCCTTTGCTATCTGTCTTGCTCTCTTGCTTCTCTTGTTCTTGCTCCATATGTCCGTCTTCTACAGACGTATCTGACTCTCTCCCAAAGGCCGCACCACATGGACGGGACACGGACAACCGAGCCAAAGGCCCTGTCCTGGCTTTGACTCTCCAAGCTACCGACAAATTGCTAGCAGAGATCAATAAAACAAGAGCTAAGTTTCAGTGCCAGCAATCAGAGCGGCGCAAACTCATTACCAGCTGGAGACAAAGGTGCGACTGGATCCACCTCAGCGTGTTTTCCAGGCAGAAGAAACCCTCATCAGCGCCTGAACCGATCCAGACTGAACTGACCAAACCAGAGCAGCCCTGGCTCCCCGACGACGGAACCACCAGCGAAACCACCCATAGAACTGAAGATTTGGACCTCATTTCATGAGCTATAGTAGGCTATTAACTCTGGGCATAGGACATTGCATAGCTAAACAACCGACTGTTAGCTACATTTATGAATGTTTGTACCTGTGTGTGATTCAGATCATTACGAGGAATGTAGCTAGCTATGTTTCGTTGATCCTAGCTGATTTGTCACACACTATTCACTGCACAGCATTAGTTAAGATACCACACAGAGACATAGGGTCTTTGCATGCATATCCTCTTGCTAACCCCTGGTACCTTTTAAACCACACAGAATAACCCCGCGGTTATCAATCATCCGAACATATCCTGTACCAGACAGACGTTATGTTCGCTAACACACGCACATAGGCAACTCAAACTCGCCGCCACACACATGTTCCTTTGTTCTCTTTGAACACGTGTGTTCAGCGAGCATGCGCACATACATGCACACGCACACATACACGACTCAGAACAAAGAAGCACACACCCTATGAAGTGTTCACACACACTAGCGCAAGACATTCATGCAATAACAGAACCACTGGACTCTGGCAATAATGCTTCAAGGACTACTTTGCTATTAAGCAATTGTGTTTTTAACCCTGTGCATACTGCATTACCTATTTTGTTGTGTATTGTCTCTAATCTATATCGTGTGAGCTTCTGGACACGTGAATTTCCCCAAGGGGATGAATGAAGTGTCTATCTATCTATCTATCTATAAACCCACATATCATATTTAGGCAGCTAATGATATCACGTACAACTGCCTTGGATGTACAGTGCAGACCTGAGCAGCATTCTGCAGCAACTACACAACGAAACACTCTACAAACATCAGCTGTGTTTAAGAGGTGGGATGAGGGTTTATTTTTAGCTCCTTCAACCGGGGAGTGATTACATGCCAGAGAAGTTTGGGGGGAGCCAGACTGAGAGTTTGGCAATTAAGACAGAGTTATGGCTCCTGCTGCTGTGCTACGAGTGCCATTTGATCGGTGAATGGCTGGTTTAGGTAGCATTTCTGACCGCAGGGTAGCACAGCCCAAGTTCAGGCCTGGCAAAAGCTAATGTAGTTTTCCGCTGGACATATTGTAAGGTGGCATGCCTGTTGGCCCCATATCACAGGAGAGACTGTTCAGGGACAAGAGAAGTGTTACATGTGAGGTTCCCTCTGACAGCCAAGGGTATGGCTTCTTTCACCCTGCAGGTCTCTTCCTATAGTTTGCTTTGAGACACAGAGGGCGGAGCGACAATTACCTGAATGTAAAGCGAGGGAGAACCACTAGGCCACAGGTAAGTCACAGACGGGGGACGGGGGACGGGGACGGGGCACCCCCGTCCCCCCCCCGCAACACACACACACACACACACACAGCAGGGGAACCAGCTGGCCATTTCGGGGGAAAGAACCTACAGGTGCTCTTTTCATTCATGCCCAAGCGGAACACTGCCTTTAAACACATTCCTTCTCCAGTGCCCCTCGTGTTTTTGACATTTCTGAAAAGACCCACATGTGTTCGCTGACAGATGTGTTCCGCCCAGAGAGCTGCAAACATGTGGGGCATGTGACCCAAGAGAAAGGAGTCTTTCAGAGGAAAGAGCAAGGGGATCTACAGGAGCCATGTGAAAGGCTGACAGGCAGGTCCTCTCTCTGCATACAATAATGCATAGCATGTCAACTACTGGACTGCACAATGTATGCAATATGTGCCATTTTCATCAAGTATTACAATACTGTAAAGGAGCAGAATCAATACTGCTCACACCACTGAACCCTGTTTTTTTTTTAATACAGGAGATATGTAAAATGCAATTTTTTTCCCCTTTTGCTTCTCTGCTATTCAATTGTAATTGCCTTTTCACTGATCTGATCCCTAGAGTGATTTATTAATATTTTATTGATTCTATCTCTCTTTAACCCATTAATCCCTTTCTCCTCCCCCTACTTTATTTTATTCTACATCTTACCTCCTTTATTTTTAAAGGACTCCTGGGGATAGATGTTGAGGATTAGCATCTCACTATAAACACTCATGCATCTGATACTTGCTATTTTACTTGTACCAATGGTGATTGTAATGTTCACATCAAATAAAAAATAATAACTAATATGATTGTTTAAACCCAAATTAACAATAATGAGTACAAGTACCAATTTTAAAAATCTGAGAAAGGGAAACTTAAAAAGCACTGTACACGTACAGCATTTTAGACTGTGACCTTTATTCTGTACAAGTTGTACAAATGTTTGAAAAGAAAGTGCCAACCTCTCAGAGCCACTCGCACAGTGACCCTTTTTCCAAAAGCTTCTAAATCTCGTTTACACAAATCAGGGAACATCATGTTTTGATACCTGTGTCTTCAGGGCTCTATGCGAGACATTGTGAAATGTGTTTAACCACGATGAATGTTTAACTCTGATAGCTTGCTCTTTTGACATGATTATTTATACACTTTTTTTTCGCAATTTCCCAGCATAGACATTATGAAATGTATTCATGAATGGGGTAAAATTTGTGGCAACTGTGTCCGTCCTGTTGACTTTACGCGAAGGTGCAGCAAATGCAGGCATTGTCACCAAATGCACTCTCTTGAATGATTTTCCTCTGACGAATTCCAGATGCTTCAGACTGCAGGTTTGTAAATGGCATGTCATTACCGAATGGGACAGGGTACTTCTATGTTCTGACACCCCGTGAATGTGTAATTTGGCACTAATAGATATGTGTCCTTTACAGGGTACCATACACAAGCCCCACCCCCCACGCCAAAATGTTTGATCGTTAGTGGTTTTCTTTTGTTTCAGCAGAGAGCTCATTTTCCAAGCAACGGTCCAAAAAAATGTCTGTTAATATGGAGCAAAGTTTATGGCCTTTCACACAAAACAACCACAAGACTGTAACACTCTGAACCGTGCTGTCATTAAAAATATCTCTCACATAAATACTGGCACAATTCGTATTGAGTCTGTAAAAACAGCACAGTAAAAACATGCAACAAATAATATAACAAAATTAAATAAACCTCTTCTATGCATGTAAGAAATGACACTTAATTCAAATTATCATACACTGAGATACAAAGAAAAGTCTTGCTGGATAACTCTATCCCTTGTCTTTATTTCTTGCACTAGGAGGCACCTCAGTGAAGTTACTGCAATGAATTAAAACAGCTTCATCATGAGTCATCCACAGCATCAATGCTATACCAGAAGATGAGACAGTCAAGCAGAGACACGAGGCTGCCTCCAGAGAGTGGCTCTTGCCATACTGTTAGCATGTTTTTAGCGTTGTTTAGCATATTTTTCAATTAAAGGCACAAAATTTATAAACATCAGTGTCCCATTTTTGTTTTTCCACATTTTCATTACGCCTCAACGGCCCCTAATTATACTTTACTCCAAAAAAGATACACTCAAGAGGGATAAATAAATCATGTAATGTGATAGTTTACATTTTTAGGGAAGCTGTTTAGCAAACAAAGAAGGATTTTTTTGACTGTTGTTTGTGTCTCTTTTTGCTTGAGTAGATTTGAACACACTTATGCTTGAATACACTTATGCACGTATGCTTAAGCACATTACAGTAAATTCTTCAGTGGCAAAATGGTTCACAGGTGGAAGTAAGTGATGTGTCACAAGGACAACTGAACCTTTAAAAATAGAAAAAAAAAAAAACATAATGGTATTTGATCAGTTGTGAAAGAAATCCAGGAAATAGCAATGCCCTGGTCAAAATGTCTCTGCCATTGCATTGCAAGGTCATGTTGAAAATAAACTCGGGTGAAACTCATCCCCTGTTATTGCACATCGAAAGAATACATTTTGTTAGCAATCAACCAGAAGATCCAGATTCACTCATTTCATGATCTTTGCAAATTTGCATTGAGTGACAGCGAAAAAATGCCCATCTAAAGGTGAGAACAACTGGGCTGGAGGTCCATTACAGTGGACCTCTTTGGTATTTTTCTTTTCCAATTCTCAGTGTTTTCCAGTTATTTCATTTTCAGGACTATGATCATATTAGACCTCAGCTTCCTCATCAGCAAGGGCAGCATATGACTCATTCTACCTTTACGAGGCCCTCCATAGGATCACAAACACTAAGAGCTCCATGAAAAACACATTAGAGCAGCCCAGATGACTGCCATTAGAGCCTAGAGAGCTTACATTAGGGGGATTTATTTTTAAACAGAAGATCTTCAGTGGTTTGGTAAAAAAAAATACACTTTACCTCTACAGGTATATAAAGGAATGATTATAACCAGCAGTCGGTGATGGGATATGCCTCAGATGCCCTCACAATCTGGAAGTCTTTTGATGTGCTGTATCACTGTTTATTTCCTGCTTGTATATCAGCAGATCAATCGGTTGGGTAGGTTGCTGAGCTTCTGGTTATGCATCTAAACATTTTCTTTGTTTAGACTTTTCTAAAAATGCAGAGTTTGAGGACAGGTCTGGTCATGTCTCCACACTCTGCCACAACTCAAATGGCTTTTTGCTCCAATGTTCACCTCCATCCATAATCTTCTCCTAACTTCGTCCTAACTTCTGTTTTCCTTTAAAAAAAAAAGAATTTTAATGGTTTAATGCACTTGCATCTCTACCAGCTAGCTTGTACCTTGTCTGGCCAACTATTGAAACTCATTCAGTACTTCTATTACTGTGACTCTTTGTATGGCTTTTGCTTGTGCTGTACTCTGCCTCACTTGTAAGTCGCTTTGGATAAAATCATCTGCCAAATGAATAAATGCAATGTAATGTCATGTAACCTCTGAGTTTGAGGGCCAGTAAGGCTAGAGATTCTGGCCAATTAAAGCCGTTCACACAGACATTTCGACTCCTCGGACCTTTCAGACCACCTCATTAGCTGGCTATTCAAATCAGCTGAACATTTAATTGAGCTTTACGTGAAGGTTCACACCCAGTTTGTGCAGTGCCGCGGTCTGGGCTGACTAAATTGGGTGAATGGGGACACTTGCCTTGCGACAGACCTTTGCGAAACATCCAATGAGGACAGTTATGTCACGGCGGTCGTTTGACCTTTTAGTACAATGCCCTTGCAGGATCAACGTTTTGTAATGCAAACACAGCGTTTCCAGAAAGTGGATGGCATTAAATCCAGGGAGTTATTAAGCTGACTGTCACAACTGATTCACAGCAGACTACCTCTAGCTGGCTATTCAGAGAAGAAAAGGACAGGCTGCCTATGGAATTCATCATTTTGTACAATGATTTATTGTTCTTCTGAAAGACACAGAGAACCTATAACTCAATAACACAATATGAACAGAGAAACATATGCACAACACACACAGCAAACACACATCACATTTTCACCTAGATGGATGCCTTCTGACAGCACTGATCTAAGCACACTGTGCATGTTATGTATGTATGCTATCATCATATGTTAAAGCTATCATTAGCCCATCATTCATCTGTTCATACTTATTGAGTTATAAGTACTTGGTGTTTTTTGGATGTGCAGTGAGTTATTGTCCTTTCAGAAGCTGCTCCTTTATTTCTGTGTGATCACCAACTGCTGTTCCCAGGCCTTCCCACTGCCATTCTTTTGGGTAGTTCCATGGGTAAACAGACTGACTATTACTATAGTGGCAGACCTGGCTGGCAGGCTGCCAGAGACCCACAGGGTGAGTCTTTGGACCCAAGTGACCTAAGTGTTTTTACGATGACACTTATATTATCTCTCAGCAGAGGGTTTTGATTATGACACCCATACACTACACCAGCTCTCCCCAGGGGGAGACCAGGGGAACTGATCCGTTAAAGTTTCAAATGAAGATTCAGGAAGAGAATTTGCAGACAACCAAATTAGACAAATTTAGACAAACTGGTGTCATCCATGACTATAAAAATCCCACTTACCACTTCGTTTCCACATCAGCTGTTTACAGCATCCCTCCTCCACCCCATCCCCCCCCTCCTGGATTGTCCATATGGGGGGTAAACAATTTCAGCCCACATCCAGATGTGATTCCTTCAGCAAAGCCAAATAAAGTACCGCTATAATCACATCACACGCAACCTTCACACTTTGATGGTATGGAAATTCATATTTACTGAAATTTGCTGTGTGTCAAATCAAGCTCACAAAGCCTTCTTAATCCAATGGATTTGTTTCAGCATTGAAATTGCCAGCCACTCAGGTTTGATGGCATGTTCTATCAACTTGATTTAAACCTACTGAGAACTAAATGAGAATTCAGGCAAACAAATTTCTAATCCAGGAAAACAAACAGAAGACCTAGCCATTTCTTTGGACTGGATGACTCACAAGATCTGTACATTTAACAGTAGGATAGTGAAGGCATTTTAAAAGGTGCTGCCTTCAAAAGTCAATAAATTGGTCCCTTTAGTAGACATTAATTTAAAGTACCATGAGTTTATATCTTTCAGCTCTTCCTTTACTTAGGCTAACTTAAAAATGAATGAAACTCGAGCAGTTGGTTTGGAAACCTTCACGAATGCCCCATGGGAAATAATTGGACCTAAAAATATCGCTCGATAAATCATTCACTAGAAAACTATCAGAATTTTCACTAAGCATAAGGCAGCTCTATGGGATGCTAAATTCAGAAATCGCTTTGGCAAGTCGCTCAAGGATAACAGCAGCTGAAGGAAGGAAAGTCATTACGAGCAGCTTAGCTTCCTCCAGTCAGAGAAAGCTTTGTAGCCACTTTTTCACACACTTTGCCCTCCTCTCAGAGATGCCACACTTATCTCCAGTCATTACTGACCCTATACCCCTCAAATTACCCTCCACTGATGCGTTTTCCTAAAGCTATGCTATTCTGACTCTCAAAGCATGACGTGGAATGGAAATCCAGGTCATCCAGGTTATATAAAGGAAAGTCAAAGTGGTAGAAGTCTGTTACTATATTCGTGTTTACAAAAATCTAAAATAATTTTCATTTGCTCAGTATATCAAGGATGGAGTTTTGCTGGAAAATCATGGGGTTCTATGTGTCCTATGGGTGCTGTGATAAACCGTAAACCATCCCTAAATGGTGGTGTGAATCAAATGAGGTAAATCTTTTCCCAAGGAAAGATTTGGGGATTATGTTTGCAGACTTCTGTTTTATTTGTGGACCAAATATAGGCCTCATTTAAGTTTCGTTTGTCTGATGCAGATACCTTTGTTATGGTTGAACTGCATGGCTGACATTTTACATAACATCAATTTACACAGGTGGATATTTACTGAAGCAAATATGAGCACTTTGTTCAAAGGGTACACCTATTCCTTATGGGATATAACCGTGTGGCCTTCTGGTTATATGCCCAGTTCTTTACCCACATGAGAATGCAATAAATGTAACCCTTTCCTAACTCTCCTTACCTTCAGACACAGTGACTCTGATCTCAGTGACTCTGAGCTAGAGAATGACGGGTGTTTATAAACTCAGATACTTTGGTGGGTTGAGCTGACAGCAAAGTCATTTGTGTTCAGGGTCATATTCTCATGCACAGTGGTGTCTCTTGGTGGGGTAGGGTTTGTAGGGACAAAGGGAAATTCAAGCAAAAGGCCACAACGCAGAGCGCCAGTTAGCACGCAACTCCCTTCAAAAGTGAAGTATCGATCAGGCTTGTTTTTCCTTGAGTGGAAGACACTGTTGTCAGAATGCAGTCAACTGACTGTGGAGGATTTTAAATCCTCAAGCTTTGAGGTTTGTCCATAACTTTGAAAAAATGCTGTTCAGTAAGTGTTACTTATTAATTATTAATAAAAATACAAAATAAAAAAAAATGCTCAACTGTGTTACTCGCTGTGACAAAATAAACAACATGCTTAGGTGGAATCAAAGCCAGTTTTTACCTAAAGTAACATATGCCAGACATGCATTATGTAGTATATAAAGTTACATTAATAGGTAACATTGCATAATAATATGAAGGTGATGAGGAGGTTAAGGCTTTTAAGTTCTGAATCACAGCCAGGATAGCATCATCTCCGAACATTGGTGCAGAGAATGAGAGGAAGGTGGAGCTGAATAGGAAAACACCAGTCAAATGTTTAATTCAGACCATTAATCTCTCAATGGGCCCTTTACAAACAGAGCTGGATGCTGGAATGTTAGAATCACACCAAACTCCTGGCACAGGCCGTGAGCTGTCTCCCTTCCACAGAGTGCAGCCAAGTGTTAAATTTAAGCAACCTGACCCAGCCAACTTTCAATTGTACATCACATGGCGATCTGACGAGCAGGCACAGAGAAAGGAAGAAGAAAGTCATTGTAAAGTATGTATATACACTTTTTTTGTATATATGTATATATACACTTTATTTTTATTGAAAAATAAAGCTATTTCATGTGTTGTCTTACATTATACACATCCATATGGGGATAGGGGTTGATGATAACCATTCAGATGGCCCTAGGTCCCACTTAGGTGAGATAACAGAGTGCTGCTACAATAGACCTGTCTCCCAAGGCAACACGACCACAGCGGAAGAGCACTTCCCCTCAAACCCCAAGGGGTTGTTTCCTGACTGCAAGCTGCCGCCTGTGTTTCAAAATCCCCCCCGCTGACGTGACAGGACCAACACAGTTAGTGAGTTAAGACATGGCCCATATTGGCGTTTCAACGTGACACAGTGCTTTAGAGAAAACATGTGCACTGCACAATTACAGCACACTTCAAGGAGCATTGGTAAAAACCTGGCCTGGAGCTCCCCCCTCCCCCTGACTTCATCTTCTTACTGCACGCGACCAAGCAACAGCAGGTAGAAAAAAGCACCAGTGGGAGACAGAGAAGAGACAGGAAGGAAAACACTGCCCAGCAACAATGCTCTTACCTGGTGAACAAGGTTTTCTGTGGGTTATGTGTCCTCCTTCCGTAATGTGCCCATCTGCTTTTACTGCAGAGACAGCAAGGAAAGGAAGGATAGAAGAAAACAGTTGAGCTTTGATTCCTGGTTTTGATTTGACACCCGATTTCCTGTGTTTAAAAAGAAGAAACAAGAGGCTGACATCTTTGAGCATAAAGGATGAAGATGTGGAAACAGTGCAGGGCTTCAAAGGTTCAGAGCAGTCTAAGAAGTACTAGAAACCCAGAGTCATCCCACTATACAATAGTTGTATTGAGAGCAGGTTTACAGCTACCAGCAATGGCCATCAGTTATTTTGAACATGTAGCACTTCTTCTTGTGTAATACATTTTGGTTGAGAGACATGGTATTTTTACATACATGCCTACTGCTACTGTTTTGCGGAGCCCCAGTCCCTAAGTCCCATGGTCCCAGTGACAGGAGTCAAATGCTGTCAGAGGACAGGTGCATCCTCCTGACACTATCCTAGTAACTCATGAGTGCCTGGGTGCAGAGCGATGAAATATCCTCTCAAATCCCTGAGGAAATGGAGCCAATTTGTTCAGTCAATGTCAGATCCTCATGAAATGTATTATTATTTTAATTGTATTATTACTATTAGAGGTGCAATGGTGTGTATTGGGATTGGCATTTTAAACAAAAGGCCTTTTAATTAATGTCAGAGTTCTGGTTGGATGATGACAAGCTACTTTTGGATTGCTCCTATATTGAAGCCAGAGTGAAAGGATGAGCAAGTTACTCTATTCCAATTCAAGCCACTCCTGAATATAACTGATTATCATTGGGATTCTGGTCAGTAGCAAAGAGTTTAGGGTGTAGATCAGGCCTCAGCTACAGATGGCTTCTCATCTTTGTCTTCACAGCTAAGACCTGAGTGGACACTTGAGGTTTGCCACTGATTAAGAACAAAAAAAGTAGCTAATCGCTCTAAGAAATGCAAAGGGAGTTTGTGCAGATCTGTGTTTAGGAACACTCTATGCAGTTTGGTGTAAGTCTACCTCTGAAACAGAACAGCTTTAGAAAATGCCCAAATGAGATAAAATTGAAAGGGAAACAGGGACCTTGACCATGGGTTGAGCATGAGGCTTTTTTTCTTATCAGACTTCATAAAAGAACCCCATCAAAGGCTGTAATTTCTAAGAATCTGCGTGCCCTAAAATGCAGCTCTGAATGTCAGAAAATTGAAAGATGATCTGTCACACAAAGACAATGCAATTGCTCCTTGAATTTCATTTAAAGGTCTTTATAAAAAGAAGACAATCATCAATGTCCTTGAGGTATCCAAGTTACCTGCCTTGGGAAATTTGAAGGACCAGCTGAATAATGACCAATCCTGTTGCTGTGTAGCTCAAAGGTCCACCTTGAGATTCCTGTGATTCCTGTGATCCTGCTGAATTAGTGGCAAGGGATCCATTTTCTCAGCTCTTATTGGGTAAAAAAATGTTACAATGTTACCCTTTGCACCCATTCCTTTTATCCCACATTATTCATATTAATTTTCATCCTTAAAACTGTGCCATACATGCATAATTAATGCTGAGTATCCATGCAGTAAATGTTTCTGAGAACACATCATCTAATAAGTTCTTTTAGGACAAACTATTAGAATGAATCCTTGGGACAGGCATAGATATAGTTTCCTCCACTCACTGAGTTAGGACCCAGCTGTAATAATAAGAATTATTATTATTATTATTATTATTATTATTATTATTATTATCATTGCTACTACTACTACTGGCTAGTAATAGTACTGCATTCTAAAATATTACCCTAAGTAAGTATATCTCCTAAGCTTAATTAATTTTGCCATTTGCATACATTTAAGTGAGTTCATAAAGTCTTTTTGTGACTTGTCAAATGAAAAAAATGAAAGTCAACAAACCATGACTTTTTTTCCATTTTATTTCAAATTACTGTCCCAAATGCATTAAAGCTAATAGAAACCGTTGCAATTGGTACTCATTGCCTGCATTATAAAAATAAAAACAACATCCAGAGAAGTCTTGAGTGAATGTCATCACTAGTCACAAGGTGAAGGGCTCGCTCGAACTACCATTGTTTTCTGTGCTCAGAGATACATAGGTTTTGAGGTTTGAACAGAAATATCAGAAATATGGCTATAACACAACATAAGCAACCAAACAATACACCAGACTTATTCAACAATGACCCCCCGACAACACCAACTGCATAGGATGTGTGAATAATTTATGCTTCCAGTGCAAAATGTTTCAGTGTGCCATTCTGTTTTCCAAATCCAAACCCCATTCAATTTTTTATACCTGATACCTGCGAAGTCAGTGTGTTTATTGTTGTGGACAGAATGTTGACACTTTTTTTGTTCCTTCACGTGGACTGGTAGTTTCTGATAGAAAACAGATTTCAGGTTAGTCCAAACCACCAATCAAGACTTCACTCATGCATTTTAATCTTACATATTGTTTAATATGCAAAGCTTTCCTATCTGCGAGTTTTTCATTTATACTGTCGGAATGATTGCAAATCCCTCCAGTTTTCAATTCAAATGCATATCATTCTCTGCAGGGTATCTGACATAATTAGAAAATAATGATGATGAACGACCTTCACCCAAGACTCTTAATTACAGAGACAGCTTAATATACAGAGAGGCTCAAAATAAACCATTGAGTTTTCTGTATTAACATGAACCTTGCTATAGTTTAGTTTTGTAATCTTTCAAATGGCAAGTTATGTCAATGTCAGTGCTGTGGGTTGCACTCAAGAAAAATTATTTACAACTCTATTAAGATGATCCAAGGAGGCAAAATCCCATCTATTATCATGAAGAGTGAAGAACTGAAATTATTAAAAAGTCAGTCAGGTTACTTGTCATTTTTATAAATTGAGCTTCTTGTCTGTGTGAGGGTGTAAAATCAATTTCTATCTCAAAGTACCAAGATCACCTAGAATTCCTTTGGGTGGAGTAAGGGTTTGGAATCATGGTCCCAGAGCATCACCATCACCCATGTTTTCCGGCCACCTTCAAATGACTCAGGCGATTACTACATTAATCTAACTACCTAATTATTCAGATGGAAAATAAAGGTATTTTTTTAATGCTGCTGTCTTTTAACAACGCTGTACTACAAATTTGATCTTTTTACTGCGTGGATCATTCAATCTACTAGGCTCAGAAGTTACAATGGGCCGTACAGATGATTTAGAGATTAGTGCAGTGAATCTGCAAAGTGATGCAATAAAAATAAAAATAAAAAATAGGCACAAATTCTGCTGTATTGTGGCCTTCCAGGAACAGGGTTGGGCCCTCCAGAGAGAGAGGGAATGGGGGAAGTCACATGGTCCTCTGCCAATCAGCCATAGGAGGTGGGACCAGGGAAGACAGGAGCGGGGACTTTAAATCCTGAGGATTTCAGTCATTTCTTTCCCAGAAAACAAAAACAGGACATCAGCACCCTAATCATCAGGATACTATTCTAGCATTCAACACCTCCTATGCTGCCATAACAACCTGTCAACACCCTCCCTTACACTGGCCTGAGAACTTCCACAGCTCTACTCCCTTCAGTCAGAGAAGGAGGGTCCTACAGTAACGCTGGCCTCTACCTCAACCAACAGCAGTCTGCTTAATGATGCTTGTCATTTACTCTATGCATTTGGATGCTCCGCCACCAAGTTTGCCTTTGTTTGGCCACCAAGATTGCTGCGTTTGCCTTTCATAATTTTTTCTGTTTCGACAGAGAGGCCGATTCCTAGTCACAGACTGTCATTTCTTGCATTAGGACCATAGCGTTCCACTGCTCAGCCTAACCAAAATAAACATACGATAATGACAGATGGACGACCATGCTTTTGTAATCTCCAATGGGTGTGTTGCAGACCTCTCATTTTGGGTTAGCCGCTCTATTTCTGGCATAAAGATGATGTTACCGTGCTGCACTGTGTAGGGGAGGACTTCAGCCAATGAGATAAAGAAGCCCAGGAAAGAAGCGGCCTCAGGCCAGCCAGTGGAGAAGGGTCATGGGAAGGACTGAGCCAAATGCCTTGGAGGGGCGTGAACATCACGGGTGTCCAAGAACCGCCCAATGTGTTTACGCAGCGGTATCTTTGGACCCGGGGCTGTTGATACAGTCTCTCCAAAGCGTTTGTCAAAAGGAAATACAGATGATGCTTATCATTTAATAAAAACAATATGCAATAATATGGAGTTTTGGCTGCATGATGAATTATGCACTGGGACAGTGGGTATATCTATTTATTTTATTGTTTTACTTAAAGAAAAAAATTGAACCAATGCTATAACATGTATGCAACTCAATTTCATTAATTCATTTCTCAAAATCGCACATAATCTGATCTGAAATAACACCAGTCTTGAAAAATTTTTAATGGTAATAAGATCATTTTGGAAGTCAAATTACTGAAAACTGTGGGTTACTCCACATTCAAACATTCAGAAAAAGATCTTGTTCAGGATTTTTACTGCACTAACCTCTTTGCGATGTCATACTTGCTCAGGAACATTGGAGTGTGAGGAATGTATCCCTAATACATGCAGCCAGTGTGAAACTACAAGCCCCATAATGCACTATATCAGTACAAACGACAGTTATAGGATAGTCCTGTCTCTGTTCAAATCATCCGAGTGACCTGCAGGCATCTCACAAGCCACTAGAGGGTACCTCAGAAGAACCAAGGCAGTTACATTTCACCACTATAGGTTCCCATTCATCGTCTGATAATCTTAGGCAAGAATCATTCCCACATCTGAGCTGTAGGACTCAGCCTGCTCTGAGTAAGGACCTTAACTGTCTGAGCCACTCAGCTTGTTTTTTTTCACTCATGCTTTTTAGAATTTGAAGAAATTCTGTGTAACATGAAAGCATACTCATTTTGTAACAGAACATTTGTGTCATGGGGAAAACAAGCAGCAATCAAAAGGCACACACTTAGGTGAAGGCAAACAAAGTGGACATTCCACCATGCCCATGAAGAGACATACAGTGCTAAAAACAGTTCAGTCTCAGTTCTAGTGAAATGCTGCTCTGAACTATGAAAATCAAAGCCACAAAACTAATACCAAGTACAGAAATTTTGCTGTCATGTCAGGATTTTTTTTTTTTTTTTTTTTTTGCATATTACAGTACAGTATAGCTTGCATAAAACTTTGCCTACTAGAGTTGTATACTGTATCTAAGTTCTACTGTTCTTACTTCTGAAACTGGAATCAATTAGTTTTTATTTTGCTAAGGGAGTCAAATCACATATTGTCCTCTATTACAATGTCCTCTAAAAGAAAAATCTTGGTTTAGGTTGCTTGCAGTGACATGCATGATAACATCAGAAATCAAACACCACACAGCACATTCATTATGATGGACTGATTTTGACAATGGATTGAAAGTCAACACGCACATGTATTGTGTACACGCAGATAAAGCAGTCTGCTGGAATTTTAGCAAATATACACCTTGCTGATATACCACACAGCCTTTTTGTAGATGCTACAATTATTTTTAGAAAATGGAACACTATTGTCAAATACATATGCATTTTAAAACATCATACAGTTGCCTCTTCACAGATAATAAACAAAGACAGTAATAATAGTAAAGAATAGGTCACATTTATATAGCACCTTTTAATGGATCTCATTAAATATAAATGAAAAGAAAAAAAAAACGTAAATATTTTGCACAATTTTGACAGCTAACCACAGTAACCAGGCATGTTTGCAAAAGTTGAATGAAGGTGACAGTACTCTTCATTACAGACCTGATTATATTGCATTAAGACTGGCAAGTTAGCACTTGTGCAGACCTGATTTCTATCACATCAGATGCAGTAAGTTAGCACACATGCAGACTTGCTATTGCATTAAACACAGTAAGTTAGTGTGCAGACCTGATTGCAAATGCATTACCATATATGCAGACCTCAGTGTGGGTCAGCCTCTTTTCAGCATGATGAGGCCTGACAGTGTGTACTCTGGAAGCCATTCCTGAGATATTTCTGCATGATTTGGCACTAACTAGCAGCAATGGTTGGCCACTCCATTCAATTAGTTCTGTCTGAGAGGAAGAAGCCCCATTCAGCCCCCCCCCCAAAGCACTTACCACCATTGAGAGGGTTATTACATTTACATCAAATTATGTTTTACTAAGCAGATCCAGAGCAGCTTACACAGCTCAGCATTTTTACATGTTATCCATTTACGCAGCTGGGTATTTATTGAGGCACTGTGGGTTAAGTACGTTTGCCAATGGTATAACAGCAGTGCCTACCCAGGGAATCAAACCCGCAACTTTTCCACGTACTTTCCACTATGCTAAGCTGCTGGTTGGGAATGTAGGATGCATTCATCCATCACAACCATAGCGCCTGCTGTGGGCAGCCCAGTCTCTCAGCTATCTGCACAGGCCCATTTCACCTAAGAAAGAAGCCTTCAATGGCTGCGAAACGTGGCTCTGCATGCAGGCGCTCTGTGCTGCAGACAGATAAACACCCTGCCCACTACTGTCCCAGAAACACCCGTCGCCTCCCTCTGCAGAGCCAATCACGTGGTTCATGTTCAAACTGGTGAAAATATCATATTGATCCTGAGTGGGTCTCTCACTTTTGTCTTTTTAGTCTTTGAAGATAACAGAGAGGAAATAAATGAGACTCGAGTCAGAGATTGATTTTTTTTTTCAAAGAGAATTAGTCAAACTTTTTTTGTTGGGGGGTGGGGGGGGGGTGATCAAATTTTTTGCTGTTCCATTTGATGTTTTATGTATTTTGATCATGCTCTTATGAACAAAGGGGAAAAATGTCCAACTCACGAAAGTAAGATGTATTTGGTGTGCACCCTATAGTTTCACTGTGTTACCACATTCATTACATGTCACTGATCAAAGCTTTATCATTACCAAAGGAGTCAGTCTTCCTCTAGGTGATCCCTCACTTTGAGGTTATGCCTTCTACCCCTGCTGCAACAACCTTAGCAGACTTTTCTCCAATATTCATTCTACATACTAATTCATAATTAGTAATAAGTAGTAATAATAAGTAATCAAACAAATCAACATTTGCCAGAAATTCAAATAGCAAAATTATATATAAAATCATTTACTATGTACATGATCTACAAAAATGATTAGTTCCTAAAAATGATACAGTGACTTATTTTGGCTTCAAAATCATTAAGTGAAATTTGTAGTAGTATCAGTGCATGAGTATATTTTATCTGAAATATTTAAATCAATGAATAGATTTTATTAATCGATTTATGAACTAGATGAACTGGGATAACATTTGATTTCTGGTTTCAAAGCTAAACGATATAACGGTATCACCATGAACAGATTTTAATTAGTACAATCAGGTTTACAGATTTGACATAGTAAAATGGTACACTTTATTGATCCCTGTGGGGAAATTCATCTTTTGCATTTGACCCGTCCAAAGCAGTGGGCAACTGCAGTGCAGCGCCCAGGGACCAACTCCAGTTCTTTTATCAATGCCTTGGTCAAGGGCACTGACAGCAGTATTAACCCTAACATGCATGTCTTTTTGATGGTGGGAGGAAGCTGGAGCACCCAGCAGAAACCCACACAAACACAGGGAGAACATGCAAACTCCATACAGAAAGGGCCTGGGGCAGCCAGGATTCAAACCCAGGACCTTCTTGCTGTGAGGCAACAGTGCTAACCACTAAGCCACTGTGCTGCCCATGCTGGTTAAATTTACTTTACTCAGACTGCATAGTAAAGGGGTAATCTTTCTGATGTGCTCACAGTAACCAATAAGGTATCTAAAGTTCACCATTTCTTGCATGACTCTACCAAGAACAGTAGGAAGGTATCAGACAGTTTAATCCAAACCTATGTTTCCCCTGGATCTTCCATAAAAGTTGGTACAAAGTTTGAAATGACCCTGCCTTTGCATCATTGTCTGTGACACTCAGTGTAATTTGGCTACACTGGCTGCTGAATGAATCTCAGCATGACGGAGCCTTTCAAAGCCATCAGGCTTGTTTTTCACACGCCGGTCACCAAGTTATTCCACCAATAATTTAATTTCATCCTGCTGACCAAGGCCCAGGGCCTCTACCTGAAAGAGCAGATCATGCAGACAGAAATACAAACTTTTACACAGGCGCTGTTATCTTGGTAGAGTACATTGTACATGTACCTTTTATATTCTGATCAAAATGCCTACTTGCACGTAAAAAATTTTCCAGTATTGATTGTGGTTCGACTGTAGCCGCAGCTTCCCGGACCCATGACAAAGAGCAGTGCCATCTGACGCATGCGATTCGCATCACCCATGCATGGCTGAAATCTTTCACTAAACAGCTCAAACTAACGGTGCCATTGCCCTAATACAGATAAAGAGCACAGACTTTATTTTGGCTAGCAGGATGCCAGAGAATGTATTTCGATTGTTTTCTTTCAAACAACAAAAGCATTGCCCCAGAAGGAGACGGGATGCATCTACCGCTGAACCCACACATTCCTCCGGGGTTCATTACCACGATAAACACTTCCACACTGTAACGTACACATTTAAAATGGTGTTTACATTAGGCACTGCAGCACTGATTTCAAATCGAAACCAGAGAGTATTCAGGGCTTCGTTAAGACACACCCCTCATTGCGGTGCCAAACATGCTTCCTGTGATATTCCAATTCATCACCACCATAAAAATATTAATATATTCATTTTCTCTTCTGAAGAGCCATCTGGAAGAGCCAGGGTAGGTGATGCTATACTATATGGAAAAACAAGCACAACACAGAGCTCATAGCTTGCAATTGGCTTTTAGATATTACTTACAAATACAAGCCATGTGTTACTAAAATATACGCAGATTCTGCAATCCAAGGCCTGCTACACAAACTTCAGGTGCATAGTGTGATGTTGCTTAATTTTACCTGATAAATTTTACCATTTGTCTATTTATTCCCAAATTGATCTGTATTATTTACATACACAGTACATGTATCTTTGGTTAGTTAACTAGGTATTTCTGATGCATTTGTGTAAGTACACTTGTCTGGCTAACTTGTCTGAAACTTGGTTATGCAGCACATCTATTATTGTGACTCCATGTATGGCTTTTCCTTGTGTTGTACTCTGCTTCACTTGTAAGTTGCTTTGGCTAAAGCATCTGCCAAATGAATAAATGTAAATGTACTGTAAATGCAAGTACATTGACCATCTGATGAATGTATGAAGAAAACAATGAGCAAACAGCAGCAAGAAATACAACAAGTGGCACTAAATTTAAACTTCAATTAAATTCCAAAGTGTTCTTTACCATGTCTGCGAGCAGTGAGCTGGACAGAAGCAAAAGTGTGAGCTACCTTAAACCCCCAAAAAGCCTTACTGCCAAGGAACAAAAGATCACCCAGAGCTCTGACACACAAAATAGCGTGTGTCTGGCTGACTTGCACTATGTAAATATGAGAAGCATCAAGTCAAAATACGATCGCAAGTTCAGCTGAGAGAGAGAAATGATGGGCTGACTTCCAGTAAGCACCATCTGTGTTTGAAATACCACTGGATAGTCATCTCAAGTGTTCAGTTAGACGACTTTAACCCTTAGGAGTACATCCACCCTTTTCAACATGCATTAATTTCCCTTGATACAATTAGACGTGCCACCACCCACAGTATGATTATGTGCATTAATACATTAAGTGTGGTGCTCCTCCCTGCTTCCAGAGAGGGTATGAGAGGAAAAGAATTAAAATGACACTGAAGAAATGAAAATGAAAACGCACACAGCAAGAACGCCACGAAATCCATGTAAATATTAGGCCACAATGTTTATTCAGTAGTGTGTTTCAAATTATAGATACAATACTGTCTGCTTTTGTAAGACTAAAAAAACATTTCCATTACAGTCGCCTGTGCTTATAGAATACCAGCTACTTCGTCGTGCTGTTGTATGTAGCTCTTCCGACCCAGACAGGAACAAGCACACTTCCCAATGGTAGGCACTTCAAAGGCTTAAAACATTTGTGAATATATATTTATATATATTTTTTTTCATACACTATTAAGCAGTTGGACTCAATGGTCAGGTCTCTATTAAAAACAAAAGACTTAAAATGGACATAAAAGAACAAAATAAAAACAAATTTGAAACGTGGCCATAGGAATATGCAGCAACTGTGAGAATACTGTAAGTCTTTGGGTTTGCTAATGCTTTTCCATACCTTCCTTCCTTCGGTACCATCTGAGAAGACATTGGGGTCGGGGAGGGGAGTCACACAGGGGCCCAACGGCCAGAGACGGTCATGTGACACCTACTGGTTTCGCATTACACTGGTTTAAATAGCATTTTGAGGTAACTCCTTGTCCTGCCTTCCCCATTTTGTCCAGTGAAAGAGGGATGTTGTATCCACAGGTTTTCGTACTTGTGATACAACATCTCTTGGGATTTGGGATTTGGGGGGAGGGGTTCCCTCAGACACTCCAGATAGTAACTGGTTCCTCCAATGAAGATTACGTTGCCAAAATCTTGCCTTTGTGGCTAAAACCAAGAGGTATCCCAAGCAAAAATGGCTCAGCATTTGCCTTTGCTGGTGGATGTTACGCACCAAGACATGACACTAAGAGCTGCTGAACTAAAGCAACTGCGCCCTCTCTGAGGTTTCTGAGACACAAATACCTCACCAACAGGCAGCCAGCGCTCAGAGGAACATCTGTCCAGCTTCTACCACTGAGAGAACAGATTCCCATCTGCTTGTTTGCAGAAACCGCAAACTACCGACAAGGAGGGCATAAAAGCCTTGTTTGCACTGGCAGCTCTTTGAGGAGGAAGAAAAAGAGGTATGGTACAGCTGATTGGCTGGCCACGGTCCAATGAGCTTCAACAGGCAGAGGAGGAGCAGGTAAGTCTCCGCCAAGCGCGAGAACCTTGAGGACGGCTGCTCTGCGCCCGAAACATTCCAAAACCCCACAAGTGAATGAGAACGTGACCCAGAGAAGCAACAAAACGTACCGCGCAAAAGCAAAATCTTGTCGAGTCAAAAATGAATCCACGAGTCGTACCCAAGAGCAGAGAACGGCCCTCTGCCTCTGAATATTTCCACCTTCTCGCCTTTAATACCGGTTTCCTTTGAACGTGTATGCTGCGTTTCAAAGTTATCTACAACTACTTTAAGATAAAACAGAACAAAAAAATCAATAGTGAAATGCTCACCTTTTTCTAATTTTATATGAAAGCAAGAGACAAAAAACATAACCCGAAGAGAGAAATAACATTTACATTAACTGTTATCTGAGTTAATATGAAGACAGTACAGCTTCATGAAAACTACAGAAAGGCAATTTTTTAACATCTGAAAACAGATAAATTAATGAAATACACCTTTAAGATCAACTTCAGACATGCTATGACAAAATGAAAAAGAAAAAAAAGGATAGATACAGAACAATTATATTCAATTATTTCCACTTTAAATTTTTTTTCTTTACAAATACATACTGCTACAATTAAAAGTAGTCAGTGACTAAAAACAGCTTCTTTGAAATATGCCATTGATTTCCTTACTTTTATAAACTTTTTTTTTTTCTTTCCGCCTCTTCAAATAATACACGTGTTTAAATACAATGGGACCTATTATAAAGCAGCCCTGCTGGGCGATTAATTAAAAAAATACAATCAAAAAAAGGAGACAAATGAGAGAAGAGGTCTTCATTACATTACCCTATGCAAAAGCTTTTCTTGATGTGATATTCCTCAATATATTTTTTATCATTTTAACTTATTTGAACAAGTTCATCATTGTCAATGAGTGTCTATCTCTTGTTTAGCGATAATTTTTCATCTTGCTATTGGCATTCTTTGAAGGGGGTGTGGTTTACGCATAAAACTCCTTCGTGGGGGCCTTCTGATAGGCTGCACCAGAGGGCTTGCGTTCCCCCAGGTCATAGCTGCCTTCATCCTTCTTCCTCATGCGGTAAACCAGGAGAAGGATGAGGAAGATGGCAAAGAGGAAGCCAATCACACCGCCAGCAATAACCGCTGCAACAGAAAAGGAAGAAGAGAGTCAGAGAGATTAGCAAGCTGTGAGGTCACACAAGATTAGTGCTCATCAGGGTCTTCCAGTATATCCTTTAAGGAATTAATTAGGTGCCTGGCCTACTCTTGTTTACCTCCTACTAGGTAACATGTCTTTTTTTAGCCTATGCTGTGGGGGATTTTTGTGGTGGGAATGTAACTGTTGTCTCTCACAGCAGTATACAAGGACATACTGATGTTACATGTTACATATTGCATATTACTCAAGGAAAAAAATAATCTTTTCAATCTGTAAACATCCTTTGGGAAAGGAGAAGGTAGCCGTTTTCCTGAGTCAATCCGATTTTAAGAGGGCCAACACTCCAGTGACACCATTTAGAATGAATCTGCGCTCTGCTCTCGGCTCCTGGGGTTTGCTGCTGGGCCATGGCTGCACTTTGTGCATATTGCTATTACACCTGAAGCAGCACTTTCAACACTTAATACGCTTGGCTGAAGCTCGGTGCAATTAAAGATGAGCGCGTGGAGAGGAGGCGTCGTGGCTGCCCGCCTGCATGCTGGTCACTGGCCCCTGCACAGGTGAGGCGCTGCAGACCTGCAGCACTGCACTATTGATTGCTGCAGCAGTCTCAGATTGGCTGCTTCACCCCCTCTCGCCTCTCACTACCTCCCTCCATGTCCACCTTGCCCTTACTCTCCCCTTTCACTCACTGCCAAAAAACAAACAGACGAGACGCAAATATGGAACTACAGATCCGCGGTGTGAGAGCTGAGGGTCTGTCGAAGGGAGTTTGTTTCTGGAAGGCAGCTGGGGCAAACCCCCTGTGAGGGGGCTCCCCAAAATTCCATCTTTTTCTTGTGGGGCACCAAGTTTTACACTTGTGATCACGAGAAACAAAGCAGGAACAGAAAATAGATCAACTAACCCTGACGGCTCCCACTGGGGCCTATAATGAAGTTTCAAGCATTCACAAAGCACTTCGTGGAGCACTTGTGGTGCCTCAGTTAACATGTAAACACATCCACATGGAGACTACAGTTTTTGCAACATGACACCACTGCACATGAGATGCTATGAAAAATGGGCACTACACCCGGAAGACAGCCAGCCTTCTAAACAAGAGGAAGCCATTTTAGAGCATACCCTGTTGAAATGTAACCTCTTGGCCCCTTGCAAAGGTGAGTTTTGCGCTGACATCATGAATATAATCATCACAAAAGCTGTTAAAGCTAAAAAAGAAACTGAACTGTGTACACCGTGTGAGGTTTAGCATAAGCAGTTTAGCATTTCAGTCCCAGTGTCAGTTAAATTACACATTTCATTTATGGCTTTGGTGTTTTTACTAACATGCCTTCTGAGTGAGTAATTCTGAACCATACCCTCACCAACCACAGATCCACCAGAATTACCTGCCAGAACCTCTGTTCTCTGGAAGAGGTTTTCAGATCGCACTTCAAAGGGCTCCACAGGGGAACGAGGAGGGCTGGTTGTGCTGGTTGCCTCGTTCCTGTTTCGGGGCTCCTCTGTCAGTGGTATTGGGGGCTGAGGGGAATTGTGTGGGGGGTCTGTTAGAATCATTCAGTGCTGTGCTCTGCTCCCACAACATGAGCATCATCAAGCAAAAATACACACCAGAATATAAGGCAAGACAGAGCACATCTGAAATTAGCAGTAAGTCCTAAATCCAGAAACACTTTTCATATGGCAAAAGTAGCATCTAAAAATTAGGCATTTCAATTCATTCATTTATGCAATTTTTACTGGGGTTAAGCACCTTTCCCAAGAGTACAACAGCACTGGCCTAAGTGGGAATTGAACCAACAATCTTTCAGCTGCAAGCCTAGCTCCTTACCACTACACCACACTGGTGCTGATCTTAGCTTTCAGAAGGTAACAAAGTAATGCAATATATAATAATGGGCGATGGTGCTGGAGAGGCTGGAGTTGGAAATTTTTGAGCTGAGTTAGGGGCTCAGAAGGAGGTACCTCTGTCCTGGCAGGTTTTCTGGGTGTGTCTCTGGGTGTGGCTGCCTCCACTCTGGGTGTGAAGTCTTTCGTGGAGTCCTGGGTTGGCTCTGCTTTGGGGGCGATGTACAGTGTGTTCACGGTGACCACTTCCTCCTGGGTTTCACCAATGCCTGAAATGCACAGCGATCACCTTCAGAGTCCAGCTCAAAACCATCAACAACATCTTCAGCAGTAATGTCACCATGAACGACTGTGGTGTGTTGGCCACCAGGTGAGGCATGCAGAGTGCTGCAGACTGAGGGGCAAACCCAAGGCAGGACTCTTTCACAGGTCCACAGCACTCTGAATGCTGAGATCGCCTCGTGTCAGCGGCAGCTGGCAGGAGAGATGGGTCTCACTGTCCCGCTCTCCAGGACTCGGTTCTGAGAGTGGGCCCCAAGGGCGTCCTGGCGATGTCACACGGAAACTTGTGAAAGGTGATGTGACGTGGGCAGGGACAGGCCACCCAATTCACACTGCCACCTCCAGCTGCTCATGCTGTGTGTGTGTCTGTTTCTGTGTGTCTGCATGTGTGACTGTGTATGTGTCTTTCTGTGTGTCTGCCTGGATGTCTGCGCACACGTGTGCATGCGTGTGTCTGCCCGTCTGTGTCTTTGTGCTTGTGCATGCATGTGTGTGTATGTCTCTGGGCGTGTCTATCTGTGTGCGTGCCTTTCAGTCTGTGTGTGTACATGAGCGTGTGTGAGAAGGTGAGAAGAGCATACTACTCTCTTTAAACATTCAAAGCTTAAACGCAGTGCTCATTCCCTTCCACGACACTGAGCTCAACTGAACATGAAGGCGGAGAGCACCAAGCAAAATGAGCCTTCAATCCTCAGCGAGGATCTGGCTCATCTTTGGGGGCTCAGGGGTAATCCGAAAAACCCTGGCCTCCCGCAGGAATCTGACCAATTATTATCATAATCATTACAATTGTTTTAGTTGGCCTGTGAATTAATCCATAATAATGTGAAAGGATCCAGGCATTTATAGTTTGGTGTCCTGTTTGGATTGTCAGCTCTCAGCTGCAGAAACCTGTGAAGCAGCAGAGCAGGAGAGCATGTGGCTTGGCATTTGAACCGGCAACAGGGCCCCACCCAACTGCAGCTGTGCCTCCTGTTCTGCCAGTCGGTGTATCGGAGACGTAGTCTGTCAGGGCCCAGGTCTACTGTTAGCGTGCTGCTCTCTGGCTGCTTTCTGTGCACTTGAATAAGCGTCGGAGGTCAACTGCTGATTATTCATAATGGACCGCATCTCTGCATAGCATCTGCTGGCAGACCACAGTGGTCGCATCCGAGCGGGCACTGCGAAGGGGTTGGGCTCTCAAACCCCCCGCGGTCAGTCTGAAGGAGCCAAACAAAGCGGGTACGCAGGAGCATGTGCTTGCCACATGGAAATGCAGAGGGCCAGGTTCTCCCCTGCTAACAATCCACAGGGGTTGCCAGGTTTGGCTGGAAAACTTACATCACCACTTTGCTCGCAATCAGCCAGTTACTATCCTGCTGTAATATTTTCATTATTATCGTTTCATTATCTTTCCATTGACAGGGAAAAGCCGTCTTAAAGAAAACAAAGAGGAGAGTGTTGCTCAGACCACCTTGTTAGCTTGGTAACTGATGGTTTATTGCTCCTTGGCCATGATCAAAGCAGATTTCTGAGGGCTTACAGGAGCATGCTACAGCGGTACTGCATTCTGGGATTGGGCTGCTGACATCCACAGCCCTGCCTGCAGACAGACTCCAGAACGCAGTCTGGGTTCAGTTTCCTGGTCGGGCCCATTTCTTCCCGTCAAATGGGGCATAACTTTTCCAGTGCTGCCTGCCAATTAGCATACAGCCCATTTACACAGCTGGGCATTTAATGCACCGCTGCAAATTAAGTACCTTGTAGAGAGCACAAACAACAGGGCCCCCACCGCAGGAACCAAACCTGCAACCACTGAGCCAATGCCGCAGAGCGGTTGCTCCGTGCACAGATGAGAGCCATGTGCACAGGTGTCTGACAGACAGGCAAGCTCTGGGGCCACCCAAGAGCCACCCAGAGGCTGATTTCAGTGTGGGCAGGGCATGGTCAAATGCACAATGAGGTATTCAGCGGTGGGAAAACGAGGAGATGAAGCCTGAGAACAATTAGCCAAGGTGTCAGCTCTGCTCAAATCGCTGATGGGGGCAGGGGATGCCGTGTTTCCAGTGCTCAATTGGTTTCAATGCATTCCATGACATCAGCATAGTGCTGGTCCCACCAAACAAGCCAACACACACGCCACAGGAGCACACTGCGAGAGGGAAGGGGCATCTCACCTGAGCCGGAGCCAGAATTGAAGTCATCGTCATCTACGGGGTAGTCTCCCGACTGCTGGTCGTCCAGATACAGGTCGTCGGCTGGAGCCGGGGACTGGGCAGCAACGAGTATCTGCAACAGGAGGAAGAGGACAAGCTTTACCTCCAGCCCTGCCAACCCAGAGCTGCTCTGCTAACACGCTGCTCCAAAGCCCCTTACACAACCCACGATCTCGCTTTCACACAGAATGGAGGACTCCACTGGTGATGAATACACCTTCAGGCTGTGACTAACACCTTGTTATTGTAAAGTGCTTCTTTCATCGAGAGCTTCACTGACTGCCATCTACTAAGCCAGGAATGACAGCAGCAACACTGGCTCTGGGAATGGATATGACTGTGACAGGCCTAGTAATGGGTAACCAAGAGAGGTGTCATTGTTCAAAACCAAAAGAAACTCGGGATATAAAAGGAAACAGATAAACGAATCTCTCTCCTGAAAGGAAATTCACATTCATATTCTCAAAAACAACCAGGAGAATTTACAGGTTTACAACTAAAGCTTAACATGTCAATCAAAACCCCCACAGTATATGCATTTTGAAGTCTATTACACACTACGTATAGCTATATTGCTCTCACAATTTTCCTAATTGTTTAGAAACTGAGAGGCTGGTTCTGAACCAGGAGGCACATCAGCTGTTTTTGCAGTATTGCATCTGAGTGTTAGTGACCTCAGGTGAAATGATGCATTTACAGTGGAAGGGACATAAAACACTGTTTGTTGTTGTTGTTGATGCAGGACATATGTTATTATGAAGCTACAAATACCTGGAAAGAAATGGCCTGCCTAATATTGGGGCAGGAAGCACGGGTCTAGCTTAGTCTGTTTGCGTTTCAAACACAGACCTCCTCTCCAGTATCAAACTACACATATACTTCTAAGAAACAATGAACATTTTTCCTGTGTTTGCAAGCCCTTAATTTACAAATTATTTAATAATGAAAAGATTGCCTTTGATAAGCCTCACCACACAGCGTGTCTGTGTTTGTACTGTCACAGACAAAATTGGATTAGAACACAGCAATAGCTTGTTTGTGCTCCGTAAGGACATCAATACTGGTCTCATACTGAATGAGATTTTAATTTATTTTTTTAATCATGTGTAGGTTATCAGTTAACATTGTGTCTCATCTTTCCTGCATTCAGAAGCCGAGCTGTCCATTTGCCAAGGTTCTCTTCCGTTCGCGCTTTCTTTTGTTTTCTTTGTCCCGTTCTCGGTCTTGTTTTCTGGCCTTCTGAGGCCTGTCAAGCTGCGTTAGGACAGCAGTTGGGACAGTGCGCGTGTGGGAAAGACAGTGATTGCGGGGTGGGTCGGACAGAGGGAGAGTGAAGCCAGGCAGCCACACACTCTCACACCACATGTCCCACGACACAATCTGACTCTCAAACCACAGAGAGCAACAGTCTGATCACAAAGACACAACAGTGTTTTTCTGACCCAAACAGGGGCACATTCCCTGCCAGGAGAGAGATAAAAGAAAAACAACCCACAAGGCAATGATCCCCTCCCTTCCCTAAACCCCCCCCCCAGTTCCCCTAGAAACGATCTTTACGAGTAGGAACGTTTGTCTTTCACCTCTGAGTGGTGTCCACAGAGAGAAAAGAAAAGTACAGCTACTGAACACTGTCTGACTATCCCTCCGCTAGCCCTCCGCCACCCCCATCACCCCCCAGGCCTGAACTCAAAGGACACCATGCTGCCATCGGACTACCGCAGGCTGGGCCACGGACAGGGGGCAGGCCTGTGAGCCCGCGAGCCGGACCCCTTCCTCAGACCCCTCCCCCCACCTTTAATCTCCATCCCCCCCAGCTCCTCGGCAGCCTGGTGCCACCTCTCCAAGTGGTCAAATAGCCCGTCAGGACCCATGGAAACCGGCATTCACCTCCGCTCAAGCTCACCCTAGCGCGGGATGTCGTTTCCATACAGATTGCCCTTTTGAAAATCAGGACAAAAGGGCCAACAATAAATCTTTCCTGTTTGCGTGTGTGTGTGGGTGTGTGAGCGTGTGTGTGCGTGCCTACGTTTCTCTAACCTTCCCAGTAAATTTTATTTTTCTCCAGTTAGCAAGCTGGACTGATAAACCCTGACACTAAATGAACCTACATTCAATATTTTTTTTTCAGGCTTCACTCTAACAGAAGAAAGGGAGGTAGACAAGAGGGAATCTCAGCGAGGAGAATGAAAGCCACTTTCTCTCTTCAAAAGGGGCAAATCCCACACAGTGACAATGGGTCAGGTCTGTGGTCCTGAAAGCGCTGAAAGCCAGAGCTGATAAAAACAGAACAAAACCCGCCGCGCCTCAAAAGGAGCGATGACTTCCTAAATAAAGGCCTTCCAGTTCGACTTCTGTGATCAAAGGAGGAATTTGTTCAAAGCAACTTTATTTTAACCTTTGTTGTCGTGAAGCCTTAAGATTTTTTTTCTTCCCCACACAATTAAGTTTGCTGGCTGGTAATAAATGAGCAAGCTTTTTTATTGTGCGACTGAGAAGCGGGGAATTCCACGTTCTGTGTGAAGGCATATTCTGCCCTGCAGAAATACGTCTGTGTATTAATCAGCAAGATGAAACAAAAATCTGGAAACCCTCAGGGATGGAATTTACACGACTGAAATCCACACCACTGTAATGTCAGGGCAAAATAATAACATATACCATACCATTGGGATTATACAGGCTTTCTATTGTATTCACATGTATGAAAAAGAACCATGCAATACATGGTACATTTGCCCAAATGTTTCTACTGTGTACATATTTTTCTACACTGAATGATTCAATTCAATTCAATTCGTTTTTATTTGTATAGCGCTTTTTACAACACAAGTTGTCACAAAGCAGCTTTACATTGTTCCCAGGCCTGAGACCCCCTGAGAGCAAGCCTAAGGCAACAGTGGCAAGGAAAAACTCCCTATCAGGAAGAAGCCTTGAGCAGAACCGAGCTCATAGGGGGGGCCCATCTGCTTCTGGCCGGCACTGGGAAATGATCTGTGATTTTAAAAAGTTTTGAAATATGTTGAAATAAAATAGCAATCAAAATTGGTTTTCTACATTTTCATTTTATCTCACCTGGCATACATCTTAGTTTTGAACTGCTGAAACACTGGCCGAGTCGTTCAGAGAGTCTTAAGTCAAGGACAGAATGTATTCCCAACTTCAGTTTCAAGAGAAAAACTTTTGGGTTTAATCATTATCAGAACACATTTCAGCAATTACACTCTTCCATTTAAAAGAGGAGATCTGACATCAAATGCAGTTGGCATACTCTGAAGTTGCCACATCACTTTGTCTGACCTATTACCATTAAATACTATTTGTCATGGAACAGGGACTTTGCAAGCAGTGACAGGACATAAAAGCCACTATGCTAATGAGTATGCCTTTGCACAGATTATGCCACAGGGATTTCAAATGTGCTGGTGACCATGATGGCGGTGGCGATGATGGGGATGTCCATGCAGATGATTCAATGACAATAGGGCAGATGGCTGAAAGACGTCTCTGCAGCTGGGAACTCTGGTTCTGGAATGCCTGGGGCGCCTACAGTTGGATAACTGGAAGCATGTGACCTTCTGCTCCTGGTATCGAAAGTGTTTCACCACTTAGTCGCAGAACGTATGCTGCATTGTGGCATTCAAGGAAAAAAAGCTACCTTCAGCCTGGTTTGACTTGAGGAAGGCAGAAAGATATCGCCTATGGGAGAATCCATCACATTACTCCCAGGGTGGGGAATTTTCAACTAAAGATTAGCCATCTACACTGAGAAGCATACACTTCAGGTTCATGTGGTCTGGATGAATTATGATCATACAGAAGACACCAGGTGTTTCTGTGTGACTCGAGATGGGCTTTATGGAAGCTACCGATTCAGCCCCAAGGAAGCTATGAAAGCTGACTCCCACGACCCAAGTGAACATGCCTATATTTGCTAATACGCCCTAAATCCAAAATCCTCTGCTCCTCAACAGCAGCTCATCTTTACAGTCGCCCCTGATAAAATAGCAGGTTTGCCCTGAGTTCAGGCCAACCAAGCCAAAGCAGGTGCTTCTTCTGAAAAAAATACCATCCCATCCCATAGAGCTATATATAGGCTTACTTATAGCTGCTTGCATCATCAATGCGAGATGAGATTTTGCCTCCTGTGCTGTATTCCACATCCACAAATCATCCGTATCATTTGCTGTGATCTTTGTGCTGCGGTAACACTCAAAACAAGAACATCAAGATGTCCTCTCCCACCGTAGGCAAGTGAAACAAACACATTTGGTGAGAGTCCACTCTTGCTTGTTTACAAAATACAAGGTAGCGCCAAAAAGAATTAAAAGCTAAAGGTGTTCTGGTATCAGCAGCACATTACCATGGCATGCATATGGCTAAGGCAGGTCTGTGGAAATGCAGCCACATGGGTCAACCTAACTTTATCATGTACTTACTGCAATAATCACATTGTGAAAATAACAATTTTCGACATTTCCCAGATACTCAACACTAAGTAGGTAGAAACTATACTATATCTTTTGAATCAACGTCATTACTGTTGTGTAACACAATTAGGCCTCCTTTAGCCTTAAATGTTGGTTAGGAGCTTCAGCTAGAAGGGGAGGACTCTATAACTGTGCAGTATTTTAGAAACAAAGCCTTCCAAAGCCTGGCTTTTTGTGCTATCCAGCGCTGGCTTTGAATGCCTGAGGAAAAACAATGCCTACACACTAAAAGGGTTTTCCACATCTCAGCTCTGACTTCATACAGTCATCCAAAGACTGCATACTCATGCGTGCGCGCACACACACACACACACACACACATTCTATATATATATATATATATATATATATATATATATATATATATATATATATATATATATATATATGTATGTATGTATGTATGTATGTATATATATATATATATATATATATAGGTGCATGTACTCACACACGCACACATGCATGCTCTCACACGCACACATACAGACACACCCATACAAACATCCACAGACACACACACACACAACCATGCATATATGTGCGCACACACACGTACACGCATACTGTTGTATTGTCAAAGACTTTGTGCATCTCTCTCCCAAGGCAGGCATTCATAATCTAAATAATCATTTCTGCAAAGCAAAAAATGTAGCAGCACTGGCTAAGGATGAATTCCCCTAAGAACAGCCTGGGTGCTCCACAAGCTGCAGATCTGAAATCAAAAGATGGCCTTCCTCGCGTGACAGCAACTCTGGCTAATCCGTGTGCATTATTAGGAGAAATACGCAGCTCCCACATCTCCCTATCTGTCTCCCTCTCATGAGAGAGCAGTCGCCAGGAGACCGTGTCTATACAGAGTTTTAAACATGAAAGAAGTGGACTGAGACACATAGAGGAGATGGAGAGGGAGAGAGAGAGAGACAGAAGGAGAGAGATTACTGCTGGAACAGGCAGTCTGATGCCTCCAGGTTACTTTATTAAAAGCTTGTCAAACCACCACTCCATTCCTGGCGGTCTCACAAAAGAAAGAAGAAGAAAAAAGAGAGGGATCATTCAATGCAGTTTTCAGTTAGCTGTAGGATACATTATTTTGAGGGGGTCAGAGGGGGAGGGAAATGTGGGGGTGGGGTTGTGAGTTCAGCTGAAGCATGTCAATGCCTCTATGTATAATTTAGCCACTCCCCTACAGCCCACTCCCTGCTCAGACTGCATTCACTCTTTACATCGTCAATATTAACTCAGCTTCAGGCACAGGAAGGGGAGGTGTCGGCCCAGTCTCTTCTCAGAAAGACACACACACACACACACACACACACACACACGCACGCACGCACGCACGCACACGCACGCACACGCACGCACACGCACGCACACGCACATCCCAAAATCATGCACACACGCGCATAAACTCACGAAAATGGAGGGAGACAATAATAAAAGTGAACCCAGGCAGTTACACTATTTAAAGGGATTTTCTTGTCTCTTTTCCCCCCACCCCTGGTATGACTCCCCTGAGAACACCACAGATCACAGCTTGATAACTGACAGGAATCTGGATCCACATAAAAGGTTTATTTCGTTCCCTTCTCTGCTTCAACTCAACATTCTCCCATCCTAAGACCGACCGCTTTGCCCTGATCCAAAGCTCATCCACAACACCCTGATGCCTCAATTAAAAAGGGCTTTCAGAGCGGGAGCCGTGGTCTCTGAGCTGCGGTCACGGCGCTAGCCGGTAACCTGAGCTTAACCCAACAATGGAGCGTGCAAGTTCAAGCACAAGGACCCAAACCTGACCAAGTGTTCGGGTGGGGGGGGGGGGGGTGTGGAGCAGACCAATCAGCAGCCAGCTACTCAAACCCGGTCAGATCAAGCACGATGACTGACGGAGATCTGGTCGTCACGGTAACCTGATCTGGAACAGACCATATGCACATCGGAGGTGCTGCTGCAGAAAGAGTAAACAGCAATTACCAGAAAACACAGGAGCTGCTGGAGTCAGAAAACGAGACGACAGGCCACGCTGAAACATCTCAGCAATATGCCTGCTTGTGGGGTTTTCACCGTGAACACTTCAAGCCCCATTCAGAGAGACACAGGCAGAGTGCCCGGGGCTAATTTCATTCTGAAATACTGTATATACTGCATGCATTCAAAACATTATTTTAAAGACTTTCCCAAATATTTTCCATGACTGCTGTCAGCAGCCCCTTAGCACAGTGGTCTGCATGTGTACATGTTTATGTGTCTGTGATTGGTTCAGCTCCATTTTATGCTTGGTTTTTATGCTTCAATAGGGGTCCAATAATCAATGACCAAATTAGTTGCCAACGAATTTAATTGTCAATTAGTTGGTGACATCATCACGTGTGTTTTTCATGCTGACTCGGAATGCTCAGACATGTAGCCTAAGCTATCTTGCTTTACTGGAGTGAACAATAGAGATGGCAACACCTTCACGACCAAAGACCTCAAAAATGTGGCAGCATTTCACTCTTAACTCTGCCAAGGAGGTTGTGAACTGCAACATTTGCTAACCCAACCTTGCCTGACATGGGAGCACATCCGAAGAGGTGTCATGTTGGCTCTCTGGATGATGAAGACTCGTCTCGTTAAGTTAGTTAGCTAGCTAGCATAGCTAATGTTAATGTTAACAGCCATGCTATTTCACGTTATGAGCTGCAACGTTTTCTATTCGGAAATACATTTTTTCTTCATCAATAAATTATTAATGACGTTGAACATTCAATGTAGCAAATAATAACCTATTATTCACAACGATCCATTTCATATTCCAAATGTGCCCTAACTTTACAATGTTAAACCAGAGCCCGTCTGCTATTTAGAAATTCTCTGCTTAAACGTTGCATCGTTGTCATGGTGACATTTACGGCTGGAGATAGTGTTGCTGCCGAGTGCACAAGTTTAGAGAACACCAGAGAATTTGATACTTTCTAAATTGTGAAAGATTTCTACAACTCATGTCTATGCATGCGTGCCCAATGTGGGTTGCATTCGAACGAGTTATGGGTTTGTTGGATCTTGTAATGCTACCATGGCTTTCTTCAAAGGAAGCAGACTTGAATTCCCCAGCAAGCAACTGCCCTCACTGAATTAGTCCTAGTAACCATTCATTAAAAGATGTATTTTTGAATGAAGTTCTCATCTTTATTGTCAGTTAGCATATGCCTAAAACAACCTCAAGCTAAATTAAAAGCCAATAGATAAATAAGAGCCATTGAGTAATTGTGCGATTCATAATCCGAATAGTCGATTATTCGTTTCAATAATCGATAGATTATTCGACTATCAAAATAGTCGTTACTTGCAGCCCTACTGCACATCCTTAAATAACTGAATAATTTCAATGATGGAACCAGCCTCAGAAAACAGTGAGACAAGATTTTGGAACTTGGGGAACTGCTCAAAACCAAAACTGATAGCATTAGCCTTCAGCGTACACTGTAGATCTATATCAAAGATATTCCATGAATCTACCCCATAGTCATATCATTCATTGTACAGAGCCATCAGCACAAACAACACTGAATAGTGCTTTCATATAAAGCCAGCATGAGAAGCATATATTTTTGCAATGTATTTCAGATTACTCTTCATGAGCTTTCCTTTCAATGACCATACTGTTCGGGTATGTCTGATGTCAACTGGCTGCCCTTACATTAAGTAGCATAACCCTTCCAGTCCCTTTCATTTCATTCACAGCACTCTCACAATTCATGTGCTGCATTTGAATCTCAAAATGACTTTTATCATGATAGTTCTCATATTTAAAATCCTGTACTGCAAACAACCTTGTTCACCATTTTTTATCGATGTAAACTAGTCTTTTACTTTGTTTACAAACAGTAAAATAGACCAGCACTGACATGGCATAGTTGCTGTACTTTCAGCATTTAGGCATCCCACACTATGAGACTAAGAACCTATAAATGCCAGTGGGATTAAATTCATACATTATACAATGGCTTCAGAAATAATTGGTAGAGCATTATTTTCAGCTCCCAGCTAGGAGCAGTGTTGTCTAATATCCAGCACTGTGATGACACAAAACACTGAACTTCTATGTATTCAAAACAAAACCTTTCCCCCCCCTAATTGCTACAGGAAAAGCTTACGTTGTGGAGCCTTCAGGATCATAATGTAGTTTTTGCATATTTTTGTCTCTCAGTTGAAAGTGACAGATTATTTTGTACATCATTTTTTTTCCACTGGTGAGCTATGCTGCTGTTATTTTCTCACTGCTAGATTACCAATTGCCCAAATAGATTTAGGCAACACTAATAAAACAGCTGCCCCCCACCACTAGTGCCATTTGGATGAACGAAAAGGAGCAAGCGTGGAACAGGGTGGAGGGGAAACCCTCTCTGTGTCTTCATTATTAACATTGTCATCATTATCAAAACACAGCAGTGAGGCCCTGACCAAGGGTGCCTTTCGGGGGAGTGATCAACACTGTAATCAATACTGAGGCAAAGCGTGCAGCCGGGAGCACTTAGTCCAGCTCCAGCATGCACGCACCTGCTAGCTTCCACTGAAGCAGCTCAGGCACCTTTTTGAGCAAACTGATGTTGGACTGGGTGAGAGAGTGGAAGAGTAATGGCCTCTCTGACTCGGCTCAGCCCCTCAGCCCTATTGAGCGCCTGTGGGTTTATAAATATAGTGCGACGTTCCCCCTGAGCCCAAGCACTGGAAAAGCTTGAGCACTTTTTTCAGAGACCTGTCGTGCTGGAACGGGGGGCCCTTTCATGAGTGGGCCTTTGCTCTCAGAGGGGCTGTCGTTTTACCAGCCTCCTGGGGGATCATAATCAGGCCCTAATTAATAGCCTTCCAGGGCCAGCCGGGGTGGAGGGTTGTTCCTGCAAAGGGGCCGACACAAATCAAAGCGAAACAAAACAAACCCGCAGCAGAGCGGTGGAAGAGAGTTACGGCCTGAGTGCGCTGATTCTGAGTGTCTCTTCCTCGTGGGAGGATTTACGCCGCCGTCCCCTCTCTGTCGGATTTCCGCTCAGGGCTGGCCCACAGAGGGTTGTGGAAGTTTAACCGCTCGGAGAATGGCGGGAAATGGGCCTCTTCAGTAACGGCAGCAGCAATCTCACCAGCTCAGTTTTTGAATGGCCAAAAGAAGGCATACTGAGATTGTGCAGTTGTACTCATTAATGAAAAATAATTAAAAAAAATAAAAACCGGGCATAAAATTAGTTTCAATTCCTCAGTTATGGTCATACAAACCACAACACTAAAGGATTGAAAAAAACAATGAGATGATTTAAGACTAGAGTTTTTCATTAGTACACAGCATCTGCCCAAATGTGTGCTGGTGTCAATGGTAGGGTTGGGTATCGTTTGGGTTTTTTTCCAACACCGGTTGGAAAAAACCGGTGTGACCATACGTGCGAAAGGGTTAACTGTTAACAGTTTAAAGTATCCTTAAATATATAAATATAAATAAATACAAAACACAACAAATTTACATAACAAATTCACATAATAAATAAAACCTAACCCAACTACAATAATTTAGCACTAAATAACAGTATTACAGTACTGTAATGTCTGTTTCGAAGCAGCAGAGGGCAAATATTTCAATCGACAGCTCAGGGCAGGCATTTAAGTGGCACCGAAATGAGTGACCGAAATCTGCATTGCGATTTGGTCCGGTAGATACCGGTCGTATAGGAAGTGGTGCCTCAGTATCCAACCCTAGTCAACGGCACCTAATCTTTCGCGCCACCGCGAGCTCAGCCCTGCAAGCCGGGACTTTGAGCCAGCAACGTGTGACAGCGGGACAAGATCGCAAGTGACAGCACAGCCGACGGGGATAAGCCTCCCATCCTGATCTCTCACCATACACTAGGAAAGTGCTCTCGTTCAACCCCCCCAAGGCACACACACACTTAAACTACCACGTAACAAGCTTAGCAATGAGGGAGTTCCTACCAACAAGGGGGGAAATGAGAAAGCAAAAGTAGCATCGGACACTCAATTACAATGGTACCACACAGCACTTTGGAAAGGAGAATTCTGACAAATGTAGTCCACCTGTCATGAATTATGTTCATAGTTACAGAGGTTACCACTAGTATTAGTTGCATGTTTTATATAATATGCAACAGCAATGAACTGAACTTAACCTGCTAGCTGACAAGACAAACATCCATAGTCTAAGAATTCAGCTCTCCAGCTACCAATGCTACCTCTCCTAATTATAAAACCAAGTTCATGGTTACCCACAAAATGAATCCCTAGCATCAGGATTACTATTAGCTTTCTTGTGCAGTATTCGTACCAAATGGGAGGGAGTCCTTTCTCCAGCAATATTATTAAATGAAGTATCTTTTCTATAGTTGGTTTGTAAGTGTGTTTCTTTCCTCTGCAATAGGCAGCTAGTTGGCTTTACACAGACAAGGCTAATTGCTAATTGGCTTTCTTGACGGCTTACTGCTGTAACTGGCACATTCTAACTCCCCAGGTGGCAGCTATAGTAAAAGTAAAAGCACAAATTTCTCTTCCTGTTCCTTTAAACAAAGGAATGTCAGCTTCAGTGCTGGATTCTATGGTTTAACTCTGGAAGAAATAACTGAAGCATATCAATCACCAGAATAGCATTTGACCCCACGTCCTCATTACCATAGCCACACCCAGGAACTTGGTGTGATGATGACATCATACTGTCCTCGTGTGTGGTTACAAAGAGCCCAGCGAGAACCTGCAATGTCTGCAAAACTGACCAAAATCAGGGCAAGCAGAACTACAGAGCTTCTCCTTTTCCCTCCATTGTGCACGTCTACAGGTGGAACTCCGCAGACTGTTCTAGGCGTATATTTTTCATTCATTTCAGCATGACATACAAGGGCAATGTCACAAAAGGACAATAATACTGGTGACTCAAGTAAGACTGATACATAAATATGAATAACTGCGTTACTATTCATGCTCTGCTGCTTGGCTTCAACTTTGAAGCATCAATTATGGAAAGAGTTCATCTTTCTTTGTTTATTTCGACTTTACATTATATGCAAATTACTGTAAAAAGTTCCTCTTCCTTACATGTGTTACTAAGTGACTGAGCTAAGCCACAGAGGAGGGGGAGTAAATGTTACTGTGAATCAACATCCTGCACAACCAGCTAAGTGGATCCTACCAAAGGAGAATAGAGCAAAATCACAGCTGGGTACTGGAAGCAGGAATCAAAGCCATGCCAATTAAAATAAAAGGGCCAAAAACAACTGGAGAAATCCTTACCATTGAGTTGTGCTTGGACACCCCCCGCAGATATTAATGGATCAAAGAACCCTTGGGGATACGCCCCTTATTTTAAATGGCCCTCATGCTCTTTGAGGACCTTTCAGTGATGCACATAACAGAACGAGGCAGCCAGGACTTTGTCTCTGGATATAAGCATCTTACAGCGGTCAAGATTAAGGGCGAACTTGATTTCTCTCATCGACCAGTCATGTACCTCCATGGTATTGCTGCATTCTGCCTCCCTTCTTTTAGGAGATGGGGGTGCAGTGAGAGCAGGCCAAGCAGGGAGCATGTGTGCTTGCCTCACATGGATAAAAAACGCCTCCTGTTCCAAAGCAAACGGCTGGCTGACACATGAAGGCAGCCAGCACATTCCTGAGCTCCGCCAACCACACAAGAGAGCCACTGTAGGCAGGGTGTAGGGCCTTCGCTCTCACATGGGGTAGGGGGGCATGGGGTGCAGGGGTAGAGCCGGACAGGAAGTGCCACTTCAGGGCCTTCCTGTTTCGTATCACATCATGAGCGCAGGGCTACTGGTTCACATATAAGCTGCTGTTTATACCGTACCATCTGTGGCTCTGTTCACAGCACTGAGCAATGGCAGTGAGATCACTGACCTTTTAATTCCTCTTAATAATGAATGATTTTCAGCACTCTCTAAACTTGTACAGAAGTTCATTAGTATTTCATTTTAGCTACTTTAGAACAAGATTTCTACCCAAGCAGAAGAAGAAAGCAGTATTTGACAGCTAAAGACCATTACAAAGCCTCCAGATCCTACTCTCTAATCAGTGTGCAAGTCAGTTTTGTCAACAAAGTCCTACAAAACCTCAACTTGAACAAAATAGAAATTATACAAAAAGGAGCAAAAATACAGCTGACTTCTCCATGACTGGAGGAGTGAGTTACTGCCAATCCACAGCCAGCCCTCCAGATCTGAGGTCTTATTAAAGGCTAGTGAAAATATTTCGAGTGAGGGGTACGGAGGAGTGTGGTTTATGAAGGGAGTTACTGAGCAGCGGCCAAAGCCACACGCACAACACAACAGTCATTTCTGAGTGAAACACATATACTGTGGCAGCACTGAGGTCAGTATTCTCCATCAAAATACAGTACTGCAGCTCCTCATGTTGGACATTTTATGAAGGTTCCTCAACACAAAAACATATGGTCTGCTAAACACACACAGACTACAATACCCCCCCCCCCCCCCCCCCCACACACACACACACACACACACACACACACACACACACACACACAAACAGACCTGTAAAAATAAAAATGTAAAAAATATTTTTAATAAAGCATTTGGCAATAAGTGAAACATTGACTAACCCACAGACTCAGTGCCAGGAAGCCTACACACTTCTAGATGACTTCCTCTGAGATGCATCCCCTTCATCTATGGCTTCCTCTTTCCTGTATTGCTTCCACAGAGCAAGCTGAAAGAGGAACTGCGATCCTGTTTTCTCCAGTGAAACAAGAATGTGCAGGTACATACACACAGATACGCACACAGATACGTGCACACACACGTACACGCAAACACACATATGCACCAAGTCAGATCACCACAAGTGTATCAACAGTCTCTCTTTTCCCATCTTTACACAAAGTGTTGCGAAGTTTAGAGTGTTATCCTGGTGACTCATGTCTTTAGGGATTAAAAATGCAACCCTTTTAAACCCCTGGCCTAATGGCAGAAAACGAAACCAGGTCCTTTTCTAGAATCCTAATTAACTGACAACAGGAAAGCTGTGAAGTTGGCAGCTGCACACACTCAGTCCTGTAATACTCATTCATTATTAAGCAGACATCAATCTGCAGCATTCTGGCCTGAGCTCTCACCTTTGTTAAAGACGCAACACCAGGTTTGTTTCCTTAAAGAGCTTTAAATATTTTATATGAGTGCAAAGATGCTGAACGTGGTAAATAATAGTAAAAAATGATCTCTCACACACTCAGACACACAGAGAGACACACACACTCACAGTACAATACACTAGACCTCACCACAACAGGAAAGGGTCTATTTTAAAAGACACTGCAACTTCTGTGCTAAATGGTATTGTTTTTACATTTATTTCAAACCAAAACACCAATGTTCATTTTCAAATGCTTTCAGCAGTAGTCAAGCCAAAGGCCAAAAATTTATGAGTGTGTCTGTCTGCGCTCGTGCACACATGTAAGAGACAACCAACACACACGGCCCATTTATTTGTTAATCGTGAACAAAAGGATCTGACTGACCTTTGGTCTTTTTTGGTTAAAGTTTAACAGAGGGAGGAACTGGATATATGCTTATCCAGATTAAGCCAGAAAAGACAATAGCGCCGGACACCCTCCCCCTCCCCCACAATCACTTCACTATCACTGCAGGTGTGGCTTGGAGGCCGACTTGCCTTAGATTTGGCTCAATGGCACATTTTCTCCATAGAGTACAGTGACATCAACGTAAAGGACGTCTGGCCTAGTCTGTGGCTTCACGTCACATTAAAGCACAGCACAACTTTTTACATTAATAACTGCTGAGGTCTCACCTTTGCAAAAGAGAAAAAAAAAATACACAAATGGTAGCTACTATTCAAAACATAATACAAATACATAGCCAGATGCCCACAGGCCATACATGCACTTTCTTAGTGTTAAAACTGCTAACTGAGTGAAAAGAAGTGTTTTTTCAGCTGTGGATCACAGGTATATTTTTTAAATATGGGGAAAGGAAAAAGTAACAATATGTTCATTATTCAGAAGGAACATGTCTCAGCAGTTGGCTCGCAGTTAGAAATATTCGTTCCAGGCAAACTCTGGACAATGCAGATTTGTTGATTCTTGAGCAAAACCCTGGGTACAATTCAAGCCTTATGCTAATCTTCCATAATAAGTTAAATCCTGGGCTCCAGACATCATGCAAACCTCCAATTAAGTACTGCAATGGTGCCACTTAAAGCAAACACAAACCCAAAACTGAGTTTTCAATAGATTCCTGTCCTATGGAAACTACAGTCACATTAAACCAAGTGATTAACATACATGGTGAAAAAACATGCAAGACATAACTTCTCTTTTTCTCCTGTTATCTTTGGCATTCTTAAATATATAAATGTTTATATTTTTTATGATTTCAACTCAGGCATTTTGAGGTTTTGGGTGGCAGTGGTGTATAAAAGTGCAAAACGACAGTTTTTTTTTTGTTTATTGGTTGTGCCTCTGCTAAAAAAAAAAAAATGCTAGTCGAAAAAGAAGTGTTACACTGTGTCAGGTGCACAAATTCACCTCTAATCTTTGGGAATTACAGTGAGGCATCCGGTTCTGTGCTGTCTCAATGTGGAAAATAATGAAGCAACCGCATACATTCGGATATGAGGTGAATCGAAAGCTCCTCTAATTTAAAAACACGTAACTGGAGCAGCCAGCCACATCACACTGCAGCACTTTAACTAGCCAGAACTGTAACCAAACACTGTCAGAAACTTAGCCACCTTATCTTTGTAAATTACCTCAATACTAATTAAGAGGTCAAACCGGTTTGCTTTTGGGTAGCTAGTCAGCTAATTAACAACAGTGAGAATTACAATGGCAACTGAATTCAACACTTTACTGTATTTATTAATAGTGAACAGTAAGTAATTGCCTTCATGTATTTCTTTTAAAGCAGCCTGTGACAGGTATCTAGTTTACGGTTCATTTTCCCATTAGGTGCACATCCCTGTGAATCTGTCACAGTGACCTCACTAAAAGCATCTCAACATAACATATATACATTTCATAGTCATTTCTGGCCAACAGCGATATGTTCTTGTGTACTGCGAAAATATCTGGGGGTTTGCATGGTTTTTAACAGAGGTCAAACCTGTGAATGCAGGGGTTAATCCACATGTGCCCTGAAATATCAGCAACATCAGTGATAAAAGCCTAACCAAATGAGCCCTTGTAAATTTGTGGTTCACACAAAACTAACCGATACCTAGATTTTCTTATGTGTTAGTGCATTTCACTACATAGAGCAACAGTTCAAGGGCATACAGAAATTTAATATTACCACTTTAAAGGGAGCCCCATCACTCTGCCTGCCCTGAAGAGCGGTACTTCACCCAAGCTGCCTCTGTGAAAAACCAGGTCGTACAAAATGGATTCCGAATTAGGCATGCCTGCGGGACGTAAACATACGCCACAGGCCGCGCGCAATATGGCCGCCCAAAGGCAAACAAACAGTGCCGGCACTCTGAACACATCCACCATTGTAGACCCGACCCGCTCTGCTCGGGGAGCTGGGAAATTCCTCAGCCTGCTTCCATGGCTTTTGATACGCAGACGGGAAATCCTACTCTCTTTGTCAGCGTCGAAACACTACACCCTGGGAAATGGCTTTTACTCCAGAAGCAGCTTCTCCTTCTCGCGTTTTTTAAAGAAACTTTGAGGGTCTACCGCAGTGCAGTACTTTCATTCCCTTCGGTTAAAGAGGAAACAAACAAAAAATAAATTAGGTGCAAGCACAAGATTGTGCACAAAGCCCGCAGAGAACTGTGGTGGTAGGTACTGTGAAACATTATGCCAATGTTATAAAACATTATGAAACTTAAATATGACTCTCATCTTGAGGTGTCATTTTTTGCATCTGGATGCAGCTAACACTTGAGCACCTATATCTCATTTCAGACATTCAGACATCTTGTGCATTTTTATTGTGCATGGAGCAACAAAATTCCCAGTGATTAAGTGGTGTTTTGCTGTTCCAAAGTAACAGAAACCATTTCCTGTTTGCTAACATTTCTCCTGAGCGGAGAGCTGAGAGGAATGCACAGACTGCATACCCCATCCTCTGCGTTCATCATGGCATCATCTCACAATACCCTGTGACAGATCAAATAGCTGAGAGGCTGGAGGCAAAGGTTCCCAGCCCCTGGGTGAACATGGCACATATGGTTGGCCATTGGAGGTCTGTGGCCAGAGCACAGAGGGGATGCTAAAGGTCAAACCCCTGGCTGGGGTGACCCTCCAACAAGTACTTACCCCATGGCCTATAGCCTTCACCCTGTGAGCTGTGTGTTCACAAACCAATCAACCAGCAATGTTGCAAAGGGTAGAGAGTAATGAGGAACACCAAACTTTAGGGAAGGTTTCCCTTCAGCTAAATTTTGTTTAGTTTTTATGTTACTTGTTTATTTATTTACTGTTTGGGGGGGGGGGGGGGGGAGAGATGAATGACAATGAATAACAATTTCTTACTTTGCAAGTCATACATTTGATTGATTGCCAGCACTGAGCTTAAGCTAATGGCTTTTAATACTGACATCAGGATAATGACTCCATGGTACATAATGATTCAGGCCGCACAGTACATAACAGATCCACTGAGTGAACTGGATGTAATTAATCCAACTGGAGCTTTGACCACATGAATGAATGAATTTGTCATGAATTTTGGGTAGAGTGCAACTTTCAGCTTTCCAAGATATTATCTACTACGCCATCGAACCCCAGGCCCCTCTTTGTCCAGCAAGTAGGAATCAATCCCCTCTCCGCCTGAGTACGCTTCACACAAAGCATCTTTTAGGATGGCCTTGATCGTTACCATCTGCCTCCACACCAGAGCCATTTTGGGGTGGGGTTGCTGGTTGGATTCCCAAGGAGAGATACAAGCTGCCAAGCAGAGGCCACACTAACTCATTGAGCATCAGAGGGAAAACTGCAGTAGGCACAGCCGGGTGGACGTGCAGGGTGGAAGACACCACTGTTTACAACAGAATCCATTTTTAACCTGCCAAAAGTCTCTGTTAGGTATGGAAGGGATGCTGGTTTGCTTGCTGAGAGTAAAACAGTGCCCACAAGACATATCACTAAGTGTACGGCAAAAGTGTAGAACACTGTAGAAAAAAAACTACCATACAACCACATTACCATTCCTATGAGTAGTATTCATCCAGTCAGGTGAGCAGGAACTGTAATATGGCTCCAAGGTCAAACTGTGTTTCTTTCAAATTTCTTCTTTCTCCCATTTCTTTTTACAAGGATCAACGCAAATTGGACAGATGACCTTCAGCCCACTTCATCTGCAAAGTAAACGCTAAGAAATAAGTGGACCTTTTAGCATAGTGTCACTCACACGTGTGTGATATAACACCAAGCAAACTCTCTCCTTCCTGCTGGTTAGCTGTCAGCTTAATTTATTACAGTCTCTTCTCCTCACACAGAGAATTAGGGACATTTGCTCCGAGACACCAGGTAGGAATAATTACAGCAATGGGCCTTGCAAGACTACATTCTCCCCATCATCAATTTAAGTTCTAATGAATAGCCACCGAAGGTGCTGGTCACGCGAACCCCTTCTGAAGGCAGTTTAGCCAAACGGGCATTAAACACCACGGGGCTCTCAGTATATTCAATCACTGGGAGAATAAGAGGTCTTGTAGTTGCCGTAATATGATTATACTGTGGAAATTAGCACTTTCAGCAGCTTACTGGCCCAGTCAGAATGACCCTCCAGTGACTCATTGATCTTAACATAAAACAGATCAGATTTTCATTTCCTCTCATAGTCTCAGTGGAGCCCCTAAGGGTTGGCTGTGTTTTTCAGTACCGCTTGGCTTGAACGCACCTATTTGGCCTGATTGCGGTGGTAGTATGCTCTTTATTTATATCGTCTTCTCCACATGTGTACGGGGGTCTTTGTTCAACGCTCCTGAAGCAGTGCGCACGAGCTGAAATGACCCTGATCCAAAATCAAAACCTTGACCGTTTACCGAGCGTCGCTCATCAGCCCTCTTTAAGCTTTTTAACAGAGAAAATCTCAACCAATTTCCTATTGTCCTCCACGAATTTGGGCGAGCCAGTGCTCCAGCACAGTCTGAATGAAGCTGGCGGTCCACAGCGAGCTGTCAGGGTTTGAAAGACATTCCTTCCCGATGATGTGCTCACGGAGCTCGGACGGACCTGCCAAATCCTTTTTTAGACGAGAAAAACACGACCGGCTTCTCAGCTTTTGGCGAACGACAGGACAGGCAGCTTTCACAACCGATTTATTCCAATTTATTCTCCAGAGAAATGGGAGTTCGATGCACTGACTTTATCTAGTTAATTTGGTCTCATGAGGCCGCAAAAGTTTAAATGCCAGATCTGCATTTTTCCTGCAATTGCAGACTAGCCTGTTCATGTGTTTTGGGGAAACAATTTATGATGCAAAATCATTTACATTTATTTAAAACACACACACAGACACACACCTAAAATCTCTTTCTAGTTTGAAATTTTAAAATGGCAGCTCACAGATGTTGGGTACAGTACTGATTATGAACAACTTAAAACCATTTTAATCATCTTTAAAGTTGTTTCAATACTGTAAGTATGAAACACAAGTGGTTGCACTATGACCAGTACATAGCTCAGTGATCACAGGTGTAGTATCATTACATCCTACTTGTCAATTCATTCAACCAAACAACACTCACACACATCACTAGTCAGTAAGACCCTCCAGAAACAAGCTTTATATTGTCCTATGAAAATAAAAATTTGCATTAATGGCAATACTAAATATGGTACATGGCATTTAATTAGATTAAATTTACAAGGCTTATAATAACTGAATGCACTCAGACACACATAAACAAGCACAAACTCAAATGAGGATGCTCACATATGCACATGCTTACACACACGAACACACACACTCACACACACACGAACACACACACTCACACACACACTCACACACACACTCACACACACACTCACACACACACACACACACACACACACACACACACACACACACCTATCCCAGCCATGCACAGTGGAGATGAATGCAAGCTGTTCAGGGCAGAGGCACGTCTGGTATTTCCACCAGTGCTCACACACACAGGTGCTGTTTGGGGCAGGGGAGGGAGGCAGGAATCAGCCACTTCAAACATCAACCTCTATGACACCTATACAAATTGTAAATTAGCACTTTGTTCTCTTAGCCCTGCAACTCAATGTCCCTCTGAACCTCCAGAGGTACCTGGAACCCCCTCCTCTATACACACGCACAGTCTCATGCACACATGCGCACACACTCACACATTCACCACTGACTGACAGAGTTTGCATGGGTTTCAGAGAAGGGACCCTTGGTAACAGGTAGAAATATTTTGAGCTAGCCTTACTAGATTTTCTTTGGAGCAAACTTTCTGGAGGTCTCAATCTACTGATTTACCACCCTTGACCCTGCATCAAACCAAAAGGTGATCAAGGTTTACTACTAACTGCTTCCTGCAGGCGCATCTCTGCCTTGGGCCTGGTGAGCTGTGGTCTCCTCATGATGTCATTCTGGTCAGGAACTTGACCATTTGACCAACTCATCAAGGTCACAGCTGAACCAATCAGCTTACCTTCCTTGTTCTGTGCGCATTCATGTCAGAACAAGAGCTTGGAAACACGCAACAGCACCTGCTGACTGAATAGCAGTGTTGAATCTGGGGAGGGTAGTAGGAACCCTGAAAACTATGCGTTGCTTAGGGCACAGTGAAAGAGTGATCTAGTAATCAGCTGGCATGAGAGTACTAGACAGTCTCACTGCAGACCACAGTCCAGCCCCCACCCTCACCACCCTCTCACCTTCTCAGAGCCACCATCTACCAACTGAGAAAGGGTTCACCAGTAACCTAGCCATATTTTACAATACATTTGTGCTTAGCAGATGCTCTATCCAGAGCGACTTAGACAGCGTTCAATTTGCAGGTCAACCATGAATTAGAGAGGGGCAAAACTATATAATACCACCGCATTTGCTAGTAGGACAGGAGGCTGAAGGAAAATGGGGCACCAACAGGGTGTAAAGAGCAGGCCCTGTAACCCAGAAGGGTGCTAGTTCTATTCTCAGGTGAGCCACTGTTGTACTTTTGGGCAAATTAGTTAGACATTTACTGAGGCATTTCAGGTTATCTAACCCAGAGGTTAGCGCCATTTCAGCTACCTGCTTTGTGATTTCCAAGAGGTGGACCAAAGCCTTAGAGGTCGGCAGTGCCAGGCTGACACCACTTCCAGAGGGGCCTATGGTGCAGTGTTGGCCACAGTCAGGGCTGCCATTGTGCAAGCGGGGCTTTCCAAACCCTGAAAACCCCGGTCATGTGAGACCACCTGCACCGCAGCGCAGCGCGCTGATCCGCGCTCGTGGTAAATCTGGCAGCATTAAGCCCTAACCGGCTCTGCCCTCTTTAAGCATATCGAGATGAAGCCGAGGCCTAAAGCTCATTTGCACTGGGCTTCGCACTCCTGTCTCAAAAGCAGGCCGCCACCAGCTGCGAGCTTGCTGCATACAATTAACTGCAAATTCACTTTCATTTAATCTGGGCCAAGGATTTCAGATTTGTTCAGTCCTTTAAACCTTTACATTAAAACACAACGTCTTTGTTGTTTTTTCCCCTTTATTCCTAATAGGAAGTTGCTCATGTTTTTCCCCCCTGCCAGGTCATTAACTCTTTCCTAACTAGTGCTGTCAGGGAGAGGAAGTAAATGAGAGGAGAGGGAGGAGACAATCAAGCAGTAAAGGGGTAAAGATCACCACACCACACAGTTCTCTTCAGCCATTGGCGGAAGCAAAAGCGGACAGCTAGCTTACCTGGAGAGCCAAAGCATGACCATCACACCTGACGAAGTGACAGAACGTGAAAGGGACAAAACTTCACAGGGTTTCAAAGTTGAAACAATGTGTAATTTTTTTTGAAGAGCTCTGCTTCCTGGACGAATGGGGTGAGAGAAGGGGCTGGTGCAGCTGTTTCTCAGCGCGTTTGTGCATGTGCGCACAGCAGAAATGATGACCTGCCAGATTTCTCCTCCTCCCTGCTATCTGTCCTCGTGCCTGCAAATGGGCCCTTATCTCTGCAGATAAAAGCCAGGGGGCAGAGAATGATTTCGCCGGTTCAGTGGCTGATCCATTTCAATCCTCGCTGCGCAGCAATTGAATTCCCATCCTTTCTCCTAAGAGGATTTGTGCTCAAGGGAAACGTGGGGCCACGGTGACAGAGAGAGAGAGAGAGAGAGAGAGAGAGAGCAGGGAAAGGGAGAGGGTGAGAGAGAAAGAAAGAGAGACAACAAGACAAGTGAGAAAGAGAAAGAGACTGGAGACAGGAGAGAAGACTTGGGGCAAGTATAAGAGAGGAGAGACGGAAAGAAATAGCAACGTGCAGAGTTCTGCTAAAGCATGCTCAGTGGAAAGCACTGAACAACACAAACAGGGCAAAATTAGGCCAATGCCCACTTTTAATCAACACACAAGCAAGGGGAATATTCTGGGTTGATCTAAAAAAAAAAAATATGATAAAGCCATGCAACAGTGAGAGATGAGCCCAGAGATGAATCCCTCGCTTAGCTGGTGCTCAGGCTGACTGCACTAACACCTACTAACACCGTGCCACCTCAGGACAGTACAACAACAAAAAGATTTAAAATCAATCAAATTATAATAACACAGATTACAAATTACATCACTTATGGGGACATACACACAACGGTACAAAGGAGAGTAAGCTGTCCTGTGCTAAAAAGAGAATGTACTGTGGCAAGCTACTAAACACACTGACAAAGGACTGGCTCAGAGAGCACAGCCTGGCCAGGGAGAGCAGCCGTCAGACAGACCTGGCAACCCACAGAGAGCGGAGAGCAGCCGTCACAGACAGGCCTGGCAGCTCAGAGAGGACAGGCTGTGCTCACGCTGTCAGCTTAAGGAGATGAAGACAGCACTCCATTTCCTTCTGATTTATGAAAAAAGGAAAAAAAGAACAGGAAGTCATCTTCTGTTAATGTACATGGGTTCGTCCAGCTTCCACAAATCTGCCCAATTTAGAGAAATTCCAAGTCCTTCTCAGAGATCGAAGGAGATGCACTATATTACAGGCTGCCACAGTCTGAGTGATGGCGGAGGAAATAGTCCATTCACTGGCATTAACTCACCAGCGGCAGTGTTACTTCAGTATATTCAAGTGAGTCATGCTAAGAAAGCATCTGATTCTGAAATGAGACGGAGAGAGTGATACAGGTAGGAAGAGAGTGAGCAATTGGTAAAGTGAGAGAGAAAGAGTCACGATCCAGAACTGAGACTCAGAGTATGGAGAGGAAATGGTGCAGGCGACAGGGTGTGAGTGCTGGAAGGGGCTGTGTATGATAGGCAGGCCTGGGGGTGCAGCAGCAGATGGGGGATGGGGGGTCTGATCCCATTAGGCAGGAATAATCCAGCACATGTGGGCGCAACCACTAACGGGCACTCACGGTAGGGTACCATGCCCCCGCCCAATGGTGCAACCCTCTGACACTGTACTTTGTAAAAGCCACTCTGACTTGCAGTCATCACATTCAAGACCTGACCCCATTCCTGTAAAGAGCCTCCCAGACTTCACTCTGAGGGGCTATCAAAGAGGAGGACAAATCATCCCTGAACTCCCAGAACTGCCCCAAATGGGGCACCAGCGGGGGTTGAGTGAGGAGACTGACAAACGTGATTAGCAAAGGGGGCGGCAAACTTGACTAAGAGCAGCGGACCTCACCCAGAGATTAATCTCACAGCGGATTAATGATCTCACACATGCATGGCCAGAGCTGGGGGCTGGAGAGTCAATGCTCAGTCCTGTCAACCAGCAGATTGTGTACTGTGAGCATTCATATTACCAGCTCTGATATGGCTAAGACTGAGTTAGGCTGTGGATGTTTCAATAACAATGTAAATGAGTATAACACGCCAGCCCACTGCTATCCACTTCCAGTAGACTGTAATATTCTTTCTCCCTGGTCCTCACATTACAAAGCATGGCCCATTTGTGCTGGGAAGCTGGTTAGGTAATACCACTATGAATAGGGTCCATTACTGAGTGCTAAATGGTACCTCATCCAGGCACGCTCCACCCAATCACTGCTCCCACTGAACCTGTAGCCATTTCCAGAGGAGAAACTCAATCTCTGTGGTCTGCTATATCATTTTAAAATGTAAGTTTCTAAGTAATTATTGCCTGCAGGCAGACTTAGTAATAACAGAAGCTTTCTGTCTGAAATGGGCTGATTCTCCTTTGGTGATGATAGCTTGTCTGAGGGCGGTGCGTGGGCAGTGGAGCTGTGCAAAAACATGCACACACATACACGCAAATACATACACACACACACACACACACACACACACACACTCGCATGCACGCACACACGTAGCCATAAGAGCTTAAACACTCACACTCATCTACACACAGACTTACTTCCCTGCAGATTACAGTTTATGCAGTCACCCAGGGTACAGCAGCACATGCTAATGATTAAGGAGGATTCGCAGGGTTCAGGCCAAATTCTGGCCAGTCTCCACTGGAGCGCCCAACAGTGACAGGCACAGAGCTGGCCCTGAGGAGTCATTTTCACATTCAATCACCAGTACAGGGCACAAATGCCCAGTGTTCATTCACTAAGATTCACATGTATCACTTTAAAATGGCCATATCAACAAACACCAGATGCAAGCTCCTCCTCTCAAAATGTAGCTGAGCTCTGATTTTGTGAAAAGAAGGTAAGAATGAGTGAGACTGAAAATTACTGACAGAGACATGACTTTGGCCCCAAAGAGACACCACCTGAGCTGATAAGATCTGCACACCAAAGTCAAAACACACTCCAAATTATTTGAAAGCGTTCTTTGGCTGCACTCTATCTGGAGATCTGTTCCTGTCTGGACAGCGAATTGCGTGGCAGGAGAAGGGAGCGGGTCAACCGGAGCAGGGAAGCAGAACGCGGAGCCCGTCCAAGTTCCAGTCGCCACCCACCAGGACGACGCCTGACAGCAAGCCTCCACACGCCAAGACATCTCCGAAAACACACAGGTCATGACCCAAAAAGCAAAAGCCGCAGATTTAAAAAAAGAACCAATGTCCAAAATACCACAGTCACACATAAAGAGAGCTCTAATACTTCTATCCCCTCCCATCTTCTAATCCTACTGCCAAAGCACAACTCAGCTGTGATAAAGTCACCCACATGAAAAAGGAAAGTGTGAAACACATACAGGAAGGTTTGACATGCTCTGTACTATACATTTAGCCAAAGGCAAAGCATTAATATCACACCCTGTGTATGGACTGGCATGTGTCTGAGCAGAGCTGACATACAGCAAACACGGGCAATGCACTGCAGTTTGTATCAGTGAGAATGCCAGACCTGTAAAAATAAAAGGGAATGCTTTGCCCATTTTGCGAAGAACGCAAAATTCAGAAAAAAAAAAAACTTCAAATGTTGCTGTATGCACATCTGTGGTGTGATTGTGACGTGTGGGTTGAGTCTGTCTCATGGCAGTTTGCATAACTCCGCATGGAGTCCCATTTCAGTCTGGACACAGTCAAGTGCCAGTTCAACGGTAGCGTTCGCTCTGGTAGCCGGCCCAAGACTCTCTGACATTCAACCAGCCTGGAGGAAGGCAGACGGCATAAATTCACCACTACTTAATACGTCTGCTTTGAGCTTGCATTATTCAAAAAAACAGCCGCTGCTCTTACCCAAAGGAGGAAAAAAGGGGAGCTGGAAGGGTAGAAGAAAGGAGAAGAGGGGAAAGAAAAGGAAAAGGCACGCCAGAGTTCTACACATGCTCTCCATCTGTTGGAATGCGTCTCAGCTCTGATCCAGCCGACACCAGGCACCCACAGCGGGGCCGGGTTACTGAGCGTTACGCAACGTCGTCCCCTCTGTGTGCACGCACATCACAGTGTGGGACCGGCTGCGAGAGGATGTCCCTCAGCCCCTCCATGCACGTCCCATTAATGTCAGAATCCTCTGAAATCGAGAGACCTCCGAGTGGAGAACCCTGGGAAAATTTAAAAGGAAAAGGGCCTTTTTTTAAATAAATGTATATTACCAAATTGAGGGACAGCCATTTTATCTCAAAGGGAGGAATGAGGATGGGGTGAAAAAAAGTTGGTTAAAAAAAATGCAGAACAAAAACCCTAATTCATATTCCATTCTTTCTGAATAATTAAACCCCAGCAACAGAAATAGCTCGTCTTTTCGGCCTGGTTTTAAATCTTTAATAATTCTGTGGAGGGCCCGAGTGGGAGCAGTCCTGGGGTTTATCAGCACAGTGAGCGCAGCCTCTGCAGGGAGGGAGTGCCAGCAGAAACCAAAGAGAGATCGCGACAAACTAACTACACTAAACCCGGCCACTGCACCTCAGCCAAACCTCACTTTCTATACCGCTCGACGCCTTCCTGCTGTAATTCTTCAAAAATGTGCGGTTTGAGGCTGCAGCCATTTTTCCCCCCGTTTCCTGGAAACGACACAGCCTCTTTCCTGGCTGTCCGAACGCTCCCCTCCTTACAGATCCATGTAGGAGATGGAGGGAATGTGGCCCCGATCTTCTGAGGATCTGCGGAAATCTGATCCCAAACAGGTTAACAGAGATTAACGGAGATTCCTGTCTATTCTGCCAGAGCCTCTGCGGTGTCATGGAAGAGGGCCTATCCCCGCCTCCAGGCAGCTGCCCTGGTCTATGGGAAATGCATCAGATTAAAACGCTGATGGAAGCCCATTACCAACAACAGGGTCCCGCAACGAGGGGCACGTGATGTCTCAAGGGCGGCCCTACGCAAAAAAGGACCTACTGTACCTTCTGACACAATCCAAACAACAGCTGTGCAAGACAGCCAGGAACAGCGAAACCCAGCCAGCAGAAGGGGAGCAGGCCAGCGTATCCAGTATCACATCTGGTCTCACACTCTGAGCCAGAGACAGGGAAACAAGCATACCATGCAGGCTACAGCATGAACTCTGAAGAGTTAATCCTGGGGGGGGTGGGGGGGTGGGACCTGATACCAGCTATCAGCGCATGGGTACAGCCAGTGCTGTCATCATGTTTGTGTGGAGAGGCTTCCTTGGTAATTTTCCACCAATTACTACTGTGCAGTGTCCTCAAAGGGACTACGGAAATTAGCTGTCAGTTGGTTTGATTCATCGAGTGTTACTTTGAAAATAAAATCTAATTTCTTCTGACACTTGGTTTTAAACCATGTCTTCGCCTCCCCTCCCCACCCCAACGCAGAATAAACAGGGTTTCCGCAAAATGGGGCGCTGTAAAGACACAGGCGCAGCTTTCAGTCCCATTTAGGCATTAGTAGAACCTGCAAGCTGACGGGTGTTAACAAAGACTCCATTAAGAAAGATTAGCATTAGCATGGCCGAGCGCACACGGGCGGGAGGGCCTCCGTGGTGCTTAACACGAGCTATTTAACAAGCGAAATCCATAACCCCCTCCCTTCGCTCTTCTCACACTCTTATCACATTGGTAGCACCTCCAGATCACACCCCAACCCTGTCGTTAAAAGCTTTCTCTCGCCATCCTTTTTTTTTGGCTCCTGCGAAGGCTCTGCCGCCGTGACCTCTACACATGGCGAGTATCTGGATGGAGATGAGCCGGCCTGGCTATTTTGTTAAATTACATTTGACCGATTTTGGTGAGGCTGGGCCTAAACTTCGACTGATTGCTGAGGGAGGAAGATATGAGTGGCGTGGCGACCTTTTGGCTGTCTGTTTTCTTCACCCACATGCAATGGCAAAAGGTAAACCATCAACAAGTGCCCCTGGTCACTGTCCTCTGAGTAGAGGAGGGGGTGCAAACGACGGTTAGAGACATAGTCAGTTAACCCCCATTTCAGACTATAATTATTCAGCTGACATGCTAAAAAGAAGGTTGGCTACTTATCTTATCTTTGAATCTTTGAATCATCCTCATAGTGTGGTGTGGAGGTTGAGGAGCTGGGTTTGTTCACCAAAGGTTACAGGATCAATTGCATATTGGGATTCAGCCATCCTAACCTTTAGCAATTTACTTGAAGTGAATTCCTTCAGCACATACCCAACTGTTTACCTCACCATTCGCAGATCAAATCTATGGAAGCTACCCTGAATAAAGGTGACAGGGAAGGTGCAAAATAATTCTATTTGCTTTTCTCTGCCTATGTGTTACACCATGGCACATAAGTGAATCATTATCATATCACTTGCTTAAATATCCACTAATTAACCAGCATAGAAAAATCTTCTGAAACCACATCCCAGCATAGTCTAGGCTGGGACTGTGGCATTATGGACAACATCTAAATTGGTCATTCCACAGCAAGTGAGATTGGTGGCTTGTTCAACTCAGACAAGTCCAAACATAGATCAATAATTCAGAACAATATCACTCACTAGAATGGAAAAACTCCCCAAGAGACAAAGCTCAGAAGACACTCAGAGAAAAGTGTGTTGACTGTACTTGTAACCCTTAATTGGCAGGGGACCCTTCAAGTACTTAAGATCTGTCAAGATTATGTGCTGCGCTGTTCAGTTGGATGCTTCTGCTGACCCACTCATGAATGCAAGGGCTCGCTAATGCAGTCATTGTCTTGGCTGATGTTTCACACGGGGAGGCTGCAGTTCTTGCATGCATTCGTTCTGGGTAGCATGCTCTCCGATCATCGAACGCCTTGGAGAACAGGGGGACAGAGGCAAAGGGACAACTCTGCAGTCCTTTTGATCTCTCTCGCCCCTTTCAGACATGCACTGAAAGCCAGAACTTATCTAGCCATTACCTGGAGGAGCTGTATGTGAGAACGCAAATGTCCGAATCAGTTGGACTGGACATGAGACGCACTTCATTCTGCCAGCTCCCCAGTGCAAACTCCGCCTAATGTCGGACTGAGTCCATGTGTGAATAGAGCAGGTCATTGACCAGAGAATTCACAGCTAGCAAGTGGGCGTGTTGATGACGTTTCTATCATGCGACTGGTGCAAAACCGGAAGAATACAAACATCTGCTTCGTACTCTTTTCTGCTTGCCAGTAGATTGCTTTCCACTCTTTCATTGATATTGCGGATACGTCCAAATACATGTTATTTTGATCATTAAAGAGATAGTTAGCTATAGCTATACTGCCAAAACTTGTCTCTTACGATGATTAATAACGTTGGTTAGTAGCTTATTATCTGGTTAGTAGCTAGCTAAGCTGTAGCTAAGTAATAGTGATAGGTGTAGTGAGGTGAACTGGTCACCTAACATTACATAGCGAACAACAAAAACTTACCTTATTGTTATAATAAATGTATAATTAATAATAAATTATGTGTATTGGTAGCACCATTTGGATAGCTATGTGTGATATTTTTTTATAGTCTACCCAAAAGTAAAATAGCTATGTTCGCCTTCTCCTCCTCCGTGCCACATTATGTGCACGTACCACCGAAAGGTAAGACATTGAAAAGAAAAAGCCTGAAAATACTTCAACTCGTGAATACTTTTCTTGAACTCATCAATACTTTTCAATCGTGAGAATGCAAGTGGCGTCTAATTGGAAAATACCACGAGGAAATCTGGACGTTTCTAAACTCGCAATGATTTCACACGACAATGTAACATACTACAAATGGTCGCATATTGGGTACTACATTGAAAAATAGCATGCAGTATACAGTATATACAGCCATGCGTCAATTAACGTCCACGATACGGTCTGTGAAATAGGAAGTTATGTGATTTGAACGTTGTGCGAACACCAGGGACGGAGCCAATGGCTCATTGCAGAGAGGGCGAGGACCTGTAGTGGGCCCTTATACAGCCTATTATAGGCTGTATGGAGATGCAAGACAGATCCAAGGGGAAACTTACGGAGACGAAGGGCAGAACGGAGAGAAATGCGGGTTACAATGAGGTGTGCCATTTCAGCACACCTCATTGTGTGACACCATTTTTAAATACCACAGCTCCGTCAGCAGAGACAGCGATGGGAAATAAAACAAGACAGGCGGCGATCGCCTAGTTCCTACTTTGGGACTCGAACAGAGGGCGTAATTTTTCTGTTTGCACACTTGCACAAGGATACTGGACAGCGAATAAAGTTTTCTGTAACTCTATTGTGTCTCTGCTCATTCAATATCATGGCAAGAAACTTAGCTAGAGGTTGGTCGAAACCCCCCCTCAGTCTGACTTTTTATTTTTTTGCCGCAATCAAGACACACAAACAAACTTTATTGAAAATGTTCAACTAAACAACAAAAATGCATGTTCAGTCTGGCAGATTGGGCCCAAGGTGGGCCCCTTTGTATCTAGAAGAACCGTGGGCCCAGGGCAGCCGCACCCTCTGTCCCCCCGCTCACTCCGCTACAGGTGAACACCATACTATATACAGTATATGGTATACTATGTACTGTACCATTATACACCTGGCAGCACAATCGCTTTATTTCCTTGAGACATGAGATACACGTGTTATGTTCGGGAAGCGTTGCTTTCACTACGTCCGTTTACATCCGCTACGTCCCATTCTGCGATCTTTATTAACTCGCAGATAATAACCTTATGGGACTCCGGACATATATGCGAACAGACGTTGTCCAAATGGATGTTAAGCGGCGGATGACTGTACTTGTGTAGTACGCACTACACAGTATGTAGTAGGCGGTTGCAAATAGAGACACTGCTATTTCTACAGCGTACTTTTTGTGTAATGTCCTGCCTCCTGCACGCTCTACCCAGGCGACACTCCTTGCCTAAACCAAACCAGAGTATTTCCAGTAGGGGGAAACACGGACAATCTCCTGTTGTGTGCTACATGTGTGAAAGGGCAACTCCGGACCTGATTCTCCAGACATTTCCAGCGTTCATATGTGAAAACGGCTTCTGTCTCTCTGTGAGACTGTAAGGTGGGGTGGCCGAAATGCATAGACTCCTAGCAGACAACAGTAGATATGAGCTGCTCAGTGATGGCCCTTTCCTCAACTGACTCTAAAACGAGGGCTGGCCCTTTGTAAGGAGCGGGTCGGGCCTGTTTTTCATTGCTTTTGGCTCTTCTGCGACACGACACATCAGGAGAGGCCCAGGACAGCGCAGCACCAAGTGTCCGCCCTGCTTCTAGACCAGGAGCTTCGCAGAGGAGATCCAGACAGGGAGAGACTTGGTTCACCTGCGCACATTTGTTTTGACCTTTGACCTCTCCCATTGGGACTCCATATGTGAATAACAATGGGTGGCCTCTTCAAAGAGGAAGTGGTGTGATTTGAACAATAAGTGAATGATATGAATGAATGATAAGTAGATTGTTAGGTTGTCTTTCAACCATACATTTTATCCTCTATCACTTACTGAGCGACCATCTTCCCTTTTTCACACCCGGATTTTGGGTGGGCTTCACAGAGGCTGTGCACATTTTGGAGATAACATTCAAGAACATTTGTCAGACTCCTCAGAGCCACCTCCAGATTGGAAGCCAACGCCGAATGCAACTTCATATTGTATGTGTGAATATATCCTTAAGTCATGTACCACAGAGCAGCTACAGCATTAAGGCTGTAAGAATTAAGACAGAATTTTTTTCCCTTTTTTTCTTTTTTGGGACAGTCAGAATCGGCTGTGGTTTCAGTGATGCCCAGGGCACTGCCAGTTAACCGGCCTGCTAAAGGGTTAAAAGACTTTGGCTCAGTCATATCTACATGCTAAAGTCAGTCCTACAACTGACAGGCACTCACTTGGATAAAAGAAATCAAATCAACATAATGCTGTTCAAAACAGTTACGCTTCCAAATGATATCAATTTTTATTTTTCCGCTGCAAAATTAAAGTCGTTCAGTTCCAGGGCATTTTTATTATCAATCTTCATTTTTTCAGCATGTTCAGTATGAAAAAATACAGCATTCCTCAAGCGCATCTGAGCTACATTGAGTTTCAGAGTAGAATATACAGCATAGAAGAGTGAAACGATATGCTGTGCCTACTGTGTGCCAATGATTAAATCAATTCTGAATGTGCAGTTTTGATTTCTATCATCAAAATCCATTAAAAAATCTGGAAAAACAGCAGTGGAGAGAAACGAATTTGTTCCAAAGTTCTGACTGTAATTCCTGTTTGTTACAGCTGACCACAGAGGCTAGGCAGATGTTACTGATGCGTAAATGTTTTGATAAATGTCCTTTCTGATTATTGGATCTCTAATAAAGAGTGAATGCATCATTACTCAGGTTGGAGACTATAATTTCCCTGCTCCTAAATTCAACCAGGACATTCTACCATTAAACAACTGAAACAAGTTACTACCAAAATATTTGGTGCCTTAAATAAATTAGCACACTTTAGTGATTAGTCATTAAAGAAGAAGGGCAACCTATCCACTGTGATAACATCCCTTTCACTCATCACCACCATCACCAGGTGGTCGGGGTCTATGGGTGACATTTCTAAAGATGCAGCAAAATAAAATGCAAAGTCCTTGATAAGCAAACACTCTGAATTCTGTTTTGACTTTCTTGAACTTGCCAGGTAGGGACCAAACCTTGAGATTCTATGAGATACCTTCCTTTCAGAGTGTTTATCATCCTCTGCCTATTCTGTTGTTCTTCCAGTCCTTCTGACTTCAGACGCATCCCAAGTGTCTCAACAGCCTTGTACCTCACTCTGAATGAAAGCATCTGCCAAACAAATAACTGAGTAAAAACAGCCAGGTTCTGTAGTAACAATACAAGGGCTGCTTTTATGGGGCCAGACGAGAGATAAAACAGAAAAACAGCAATGGTGGGAGCTCTGCCTATGAGAGGATCCCTTACGGTGAGTGCTGTAGCTCTTCACGTCCAGATGTTCTGCCAGAGTGGATGTCAAAATTTTCGTATCATGCAAAAAATTCATGTTGATATCAAGACTAATGCTACTGTGCAGAGGAAATAGGCTTGGTCCCTGACAGACTCACATACAGTATATGACTGCCTCCACTGTTTATTTCTCATTCCAGCCTCAATCCTCAATAAGAACGCCAGGCACAGCACGAGCAGCCTGGATCACTGGGGGCTCTGATTTCTCCAAGTACACCCTGTGTGCTTTCACACAGAGAGCAAAGGGCTGGCCAATCAGTGCTCTGGAGTTTCACTTATATGTCGCAGGGGAAACACACACACATGCACACACACATACAAACACTGCCACAAAGATACAAACACACAGACGCAATAGAAAAGCAGCACATTTCAAAGACTCTGCTCCGATCTCTGGCTCCCGGCTCTCCCTCACAGCAGATGCGTACCAGCACACGGATTTCCCATCATGCCTCTCGCCAGGCTGGCCCACGTGGACTTTTTCCCCGCAATAAACAACAGATGAAAACGGTGGACAGGGCCAAACGTCTGCTCTCCACCCCCCCGGCAGTGGAAGTGAGGCCTGGTTACAGCACGGGTAAATGTGGAAAGCAGACTGTAACACAGTGCTGTCCTCTCAGGTCTGTGGCCACTCCCAGCACACTCTACATTTGCTAAGCTAATTAAAAGAAGGAAAAACTGAAACATCACGAATGGGCTTGTGTGCTGCTGTGTGCTGACCAGTTTTTCCAGAGGATGCCCATTTGTGAGCCGTGGGGTTCCCACTCAGTCCTCTTTGAGTGGGGGGATTTTGTTCAACCTACATGTGTGTAGGGCTGGTATTGAACACATTTTTTTTTTCTCAATGTGACAGTTGCCGTGGCTCTCTGTCCCAGCCATGGTTCTGTGATGTCACTTCAGGGACTCATCCAGCAGGGTCCCCTGCCTCATGTACACACTCATTGTCGTCATCATCATCACTTAGTAGACGCTCCTCCAGAGTGACCCACAAAAAGCATCTGCATACACGCGTCCAGCAGACATAAAAGTCCTCCATACGCAGTGACTGCGTGCAGCGTGTTCACGTTTCGTCTTCTCCTTCCAGTTTTCTTTCACTCCCTCTATCTGTCCAGAGGGAGCAACAGCTCCATAACCAAAAACCGGACAGTAACTCCGAACCGCCGCTCCACTGAGGGTAAAAACCCCAGGCAAATCTACTCCACGGCTGATGACAAAACAAGAGCTGAAAGCCATTACTTCAGTGCGGGTCCTCAGAGCCTATGTCTGTGCCGGCTTTTAAGGATTACATAATGCTTGGCAGAGCTGGAGCAAATTAATAGTAATAGTAGAGTCTAAGGTGGGCTGGGGAATTCTGTGCTTCGGAGCGAATTACTCCCATGTGTGAGGGGTTTACACTCATTGCAGAGAAACTGCTCAGGTTACCAGCAGCCAGGACACATTCCATTCACGGCACTATCCCTCGCAGACAATCCAGTTTCTCAGAGTACCCAACACATTCTATGCATTCAGGGGTACATTAAATTAAATGATGCTTCTCAAACTGGCCTCCATCCACTGCACACAATTACGGAAGGCTGTTAGACAGCCTAACTGGAATCAGGACATTTGTGCTGTATCAGAATCTCATGAACTGGAATTGGCTAAGATCGTCAGAGAGAATGCAGAAAAAGCACAATAGGCTGCATCTGCATAACTATAGCACCTCAGGGTACATCTGAAACAAATATTCCACAGGGAATTCACACAATCAAAATGACGACAGTTTATTCAGGTAGGCACTGGGTGACAATAGCAGTCAGATTTCCCATAGCTAGTCATGAACCAAAGCCCAAAGGTGTTGGCTGTGTGTGCAGCCTAAAATTAAGACACAAAGACTAAAAAGTGATGCCTGGGAAAACAAGCACTGATTTCTTCTGCTGTTAGAACACAAAACTGAGAAAAGGGAATAAACGCAAAAGAACTGTGCTCTGAAGAGGATGTTGTTTAATAGCACTCACAATGCATTGTAAAACAGATAATAATGCAGCAAATCCCAATCACACAGCTTCGGCTCATTATCCTCTCTCAGAGGCCAATTCAGCCACAGGTCCTACTGCCCTTTGATAACAGCAAACAGCAACAAAAGCGTCTCTGTGCCAGACAACCCAAAGGCTGTAACCATCGGAAAAAACCCAGAGAGAGTGGGAACGCTGGCTGTACAGGCTAATTCACAGGCCAAAGAAGGCTTAGAGGATGGCATTTAAATGCCTCAACATCATTTTCACACCAGATATGTCTATGAGATGCACAAAAATCCAAAATAAAATTTAACCAAAAATGTTATGATAGCATTAGCGATACTGGAAAATGTTGCAAAGGTGCTGTGCAAGCTGGTGCAAAATCTTATACACCTGAGATGCTTAGTGCCAGGTATGAACCTTTATCAAGGCATTATTATGCAGTGGTATCTAATGTGCACAAGCATGCATGTGTGTCTCACATTAGCAGAAACTGCAACAGGCTGACCCACAGAGTCAAGAGAAGCCTAAAACAAATATATTAGATTACATTACAATAACATTATTAATTTTAAATAATTATATTATTGTACGTGGCAAAAGAAACAGTAAGAGAAACGGTGATTCAAATCAGGCACCACTCTGAAGAACACTGCGTACATGAGATCAGCAATACGCGGCTTGTAAAACGTTCTCTTTTGCAACCATGCTGCTGCCCTCCCTGCTACTCTACGCCTGGCCACAGGATCTTTTTCACAAAAGTAACGCACACAGCATGTGGTAAGAAAGTATAATTAGCAACACTGATTAGCTTATAGAAACTAAATGAAGTAGTTTACATAATGAAGTTGCACTGTAAAATGCAGGTTTCTGAACTAATTTCTCTCCTCTGGTGCAGTAGGCCTGTGTTTGCCCCTGTCATTAAATGGATAATCTATGGCCGATGTACATAGAAATGGACTCCCACTCCAGCCTGTGTTGTGTGCTCGCTTCCTCACAGAAACAGGGGACAGCAACACAAACAGGTTGGGACCACACAACCTCGTGAGGAGGCTTAATAGCCACGTTACACTGAGGTAAGAGGGACATTTTTAAAAAGAAACATAATATATTAATGTAACAAACCGTATCTGCAAGATTGCCAAAGAAACAAAGCTTTGAACGCTCAGACAGGTCCTCAATTACCACAACTGAAAAGTCACAGATCTATCAGTGGGTCCAAAAGCCAACTCTCAGCAAGTTGCTAAATGAGATCTACATTAACATTAACATATTTTTCTATCCATAGCCCATTCATGTCAAGGGATCAGTCCAAGGTCTATTAAATACTCATTCCTATATAAAGGACGGACATCAGTTGAGGCATGTGGCTATGCAGCTTGAGTGAAACAAAGACCACAGACAAACCTTAGCTGTCCTGGGACCAGGACTACGTTTACTACTGCAGTTCACATTGCACTGCAGTGTTGCTTTTTCACATAAAGAACTTGAGAAAAGGGAAGTACGAGAGACCTGAGATCAGTGTGTCCCTATCCCATGATCCTTCATTCCTGGAGGATCCTTCTCTTAAAAGACTGCAGGACAAACTCAAGAAAAACAGCGCAATCCTTTTGAAGGAAAGGCGGCAGACACCAGACATTAACAAAATGTGTGTGTGTGTGTGTGTATTCACTACTGAAAACTCAGATCAGAAGGACAGATTGAAAAGAAATCTTTATATCAACTGCCATTTCACATTCCTGTCCAAGCAGAAACTGCACCACGCTTCAGAATGGCTGACTTCAGTGCAGAGCAAACAGTATTTTGATCCAGTGTGATAAGGTGTGTTTGCGGAACGTCTCCACTTTGTCTGCTCAAACCCTCAACCCACTCTGTGGGCTTCCCACACGTGGCTTAGCACTGCTCCTTTGAGGCTTCAGAGTGAGACTGCTCAGACCTTAAATGTGTCTCCTGTTCGGAGAGATGGCCTTCGTTTCACCACCCACGCCTAACATGAAAACGCAACGCAAATTACAGGCTGAGTACGTCAGACACAAAGCAGAGCAGATCCACCCTTCCCATCAGAAACAGGCCAGAGAAACGCGGCAGAACAACCCAGAGCCCGAACAGCCGGCCCGCAACGTTCACAAGTGGCAGCTGGTATAAGACTGCTTGAAAAACCAGTCAGGGAAGACTCATTTTTGCCACTCACTTTTGTTTTACCCCGGAACACAGGGCACAGACATGGGCCATGTTGACTTGACGCCCTGCATAACTAACCTGCAGATTTGCCCAGCGGTGATCCGCAAAAGAGCTTCAATACTGCTGAAAGTGGTGGCAGTATTGAGAATCAATGTCACATATTGGCTTTAGGTGTGACAGAGACGCAGTGCTACTATGGGGGGGCTGTGGTGCGGCTGGGAAGAAGGGCAAAGTCACTTCCCAGGCAAAGACACCAGAGGCCTCTTCATCCAGCTGGTTACTTAAAACTGTACAGATGAAAGCACTGTTTCTTTTGTCTTTTTGCCATTGTGAGCACAGCAGACGACAGCATTTATTAGGCTGTTTGAAAACTGTCAAAGCCAGTGCTCTTGCCAAGGGGTAAAAGCCCACTTAAAACATGAAGAGGCGGGGCTCCTGAAGACTGAGACATAACCAAAGCAGATTGGAGGGGGAATCACTCAAACGGAAACTACAGCTTGTTAGGAAACCCTGTTTAACAACTTTCAAAAAATCACACTTTACATTTATTGTGTACCCTCTCATAGCTGGGGAATATTGCTAAAATCTCCATCCAAATGCTGAGCTCTGCTGCACTTGAATAACGGTTTCATCTTGTAAGAGAGCTGAGCAGATGGATTCAACGGAATGTCAAGGCATCAAACCCAGTTCTATAAAAAGATCAACTCCGAGGGTGACCTCATGCAAAAACAATGACTCATTAGAAGGCTGCTGTTTGACTCAGCTAATTGGATGGTGTTTCAGTGGTGGGGAAAGCCAAGGGATGACTCTCTGTCAGAGAGCACACTGCTTTTCACATGCTTGATTCCAAGCTGAATCTGACAGTGTCTTTGAATTGAATCCTGGCCGGTGTTCCACATTTGCCATCTTTACATACCCTTTATGTCATATTAGGGCTCCCTGAATTCTGAGGAAATTCTTTATGATGCTTACTGTCTTTAAGAGTATTACTTTAACTGTCCAGCTCCAGGACTTCAAATGATCCTTCAGCCAAATATCTGTCCTTACTTTTGAAAAACATGTTTACTCATGATTTCTACAGGCAGGATATAGTGACTTATTCCTGCAATGGCCATCTGAAACTAATCGTCAAATTTTGAGTATAAATAAAATCCTTTTTTTTAAATGTCACATTAATGTAGCTCTAAACACTACTATACACTACAGCATAATGCAACCTCTTCCACAAATACCCATAGTGAAAGTCACTCAACCAATCAGAATACATTCATATCTGGATCAGATGTCAATTTGACATTTCCATAAAAACGTTTATAATCCCACAATTTTTATAATCCCATCCCAAAGGCATAATAATTAGTCTACTCCTCCTCTAAAAAACACATTTAATGTTATTAGCTAACTAGCTATGTGAGGATGGACGGTCAAGACAGTCACTATTTTCCCATCTGGGTAGCTATACAGAATAACTGTTGTGTGTTGCAATATCACCCATCTTAATGTATGTTTTACCATCTAGCTACTTTAATTACTGGGCTGTGTGGATCTGAGAAACACAAAATTATATTTAGATATTTAGATCTTAAACTAATAAAATTTAATGGGAAAAGTAAGAAAAATACTGCAAAAGATAAGATCAATCCCAACTTTTAAACCATCCTCTTTTTCCCGTTTCTTCCACAGAATTCAAAGAAGGCCAGTGCTTAGTCCCAAGTAAACGTGCATGAGAACATGACCTAAGAGGTGAGTCAATCTTAAAAGTGACAATGAGTAGATAACATTAAAGGCAGCCATACCGCATCAGCCATACTGTAGCTTGTTAGCATGGTCTTTAAAAGAGTCGGACCTTCTGTGCCTCAGGTAAAATCCTATTTTCATCTGTAGAGGACGTTGCCGTTTCATCTTGCAACTTACTTTAATGTTAGGCCCGCGGTAAATATTTAAGACAAACAAATGAACTTCGCTTTGATACTGCATCAAAAACGTTCGCCCGGCTGCCCAGATGGATGGAACCGAGTACAAAACCACTCTCCACATTGTTGCTTACGGTAAAGTGAAGCAAGTTTGCCTACAGTAAACATGACTCCACAAATGAAGCCTTAACCACGAAAAGAATTATTCCCAAATACACAAAATCGATATAAAATCGTAAACATAAATAACTGACATACATTTTTTATTTGAATTAATCTAATGTTATTTAGCTACATTACTGTAATATGTCGACAGAAACATAAAGACTCATTGAAAGACTAATACTTTTAATGGTATTCCAGTTAAATGATCGGTCAAAAGTATAATTTATTGTTTTATTTTTGTATGTTTCGTCTGTGGGTGGGCATACAAAATAAGCCTTCAAAGTCATCACAGTTATAATTAGACGACGGCTTACACTCTCAAAACAGCTGAAGTGGTTAAACTTTAGAGTTTGTTTGTCGTTTTAAATGATTTAAAACGTGTCCATTGTTACCTAGCGGAAAGCTGGCTGCTGGTGCTAGAATCAATAGTCTATCAAAGTGAGAAAACAGGTTAGGCTAGGGCAAAAAAACTGAAGCAGTCTTAATGGTAGATCCGTAGCCAACAATAAAGGAAAGATTTGCCAGCATCGGGAGTCCTCTTTTATTTTGCAAAGACCTGTTAGTTAACAATAGGTCTCTGTGCCTTCATACCCGCGTCTGGTGCAGCAGACTTGCTCCATTTCAACTTCAGTCTCGGATTGAAAATCAGAACTTCAACGTCCACAATTGCTTAAGTGTTTTGATCTTCAACAACTATTTACCCACTTCTCTCGAGCTTTGACAGATTTCATTCGATCTGTCGACACTGAGCACAGAATAGCCTATTCATAAGAACGGAATATCTGGTCAATCTGAACAGATTCTCTTCAATTATTTTGATTTTCTTCATTTCACTATGTGAAAATGAAATGAGTCATGAAAATGATTGTGTTCTTATGCATAAAACTTGAGCAAACGGTAATACAATAGCAATGTTCGCAAATATCGAAGCAAAACAAACCCTTCAGAACAAGGGACAAAGATAAACAAATCAGTCATAAACAGGTTTAAAACTTTGTCACAAACCTCAAACTACAAAACTACAACGTAATGAAACCCCAGCATTCACAAGATCGGAATTACAACGTAGTGCTATTTAAACTTAAAACTGCAAGCCTATTGTTCGCAAGCAGACTGTAATCTGGAGCTATCAAAATATAGGCTATTCGTGATGTAGCCTGCATTTCCAGAAAAATGGTACTCTTTAGTTTAAACAACTGCAAGATAAAGGCTGCTACCCTTCAACATTACATACATTCCGAAACCAAATTAGGCTTCTATTACTGAATTTATATCATTCAGTTGCGACTATTACAACAGCGGTGCTGCACAACTGATATAGTAGCTAGCTGACATCAAACCGGCTACGGTAGCCAACTAATCTGTCGAGGAAGTTCGCTTGCCTGACTTAACTCCGTGTAAAAACGGCATTATTCGTTCTCCAGAAACTTACCCTTTCCCCTGAAAGAAAGGCCGCCATCCCGAGAGTCAAGATTATCCAAATGTTCCTCATTATTCCTTTGACAAATGCGTGATCGTACGAACAAAATGCCAAACCGACTCCCTCAACGCACACTAAAGCCTTTCTCCGTGTCTCGTTTCCCACTTGTCTGTGTTGGTTACTCTCGCCCCCTGCGCTCCCACTCCGATCTCTCTCTCCGGAATCCCACCGGATACGTGTTGCTCTTTTTACTATTCCTCCGCGCACTTTTTTGCAGAAAGGGGCACACTTTTGTGTCCGTTTTCCCACTGGCCTCGACTCTTTCTATAAGCAATCGAGCCGGACAGTCCCGCTCTGTTGTTTCGTGCTTCGTCTTGCACTTGTGTGCTGTATTATTGTTGCTGAGGACCAGGTCCGTTATAACAGACTAGAAATTTGAAGCCATATCACGCATCGCCCAGCGCAGAGCTTCGAGTGCAACGTGAAGCACAGGAGTGGAGAAATAACAGGACAAACGAGTCGGAGCTTGTACAATGATTGACAGATAGTCTGGCCATATGGGAGCATCGTCCAACCCAGGGTGGGGGTAGTTTGTTGCACAGTTACGTGGGAATGCTATACGTTTTAGTCATTAAAGCGAAGGTCGATATTATTGGAATTGTACATTAGGCCTAATTGTATTCTCGATCTGTTTTGGCCATACGTTGAATGTTATATATGAACTCATTAATGTTTTTACGTTTTTGTTAAACTCACTCATTTTAATTTTTGTTTATGTTGATATGCGGTAGTGACTCATTTGTCAGCCACAATATAGTGGTCTTGAAAGCTGTCATGTAAAGATTTTATTTTCTTGATAACATTTCACTTTCCTTTGTAGTTTCCTCATTTTCCAGGTACTCTGCATCATTCTGGTTACCTCTGATTTGTTTGATCTTTTCGCGACTCTAAATCCATAAGATCAATGTACTTTTTTCAACAGTTGTGCGTCACCATGTAGGACGCATCCTGTGTGCAGCAACACTGAGTTTCTGGTTATCTCGTCTTCCCACCGGCGGATTGTGTCTCCCCCAACCGATGACTACTCGTCATAAATCTGTTAACTTACTGTGTCATGCATGAAATGGTATATACATGGAGATTTAAAAGTCCTCTCGAATCCTGTACTCAATGAAGGCGGTGACACATTTTATTTTAAATGTGGAAATTATAGAGTTACAAATATGATATGCCGAATTTCACCACAAAGGAAAGCAAATTAGAGTATCTGCAGCTGCTGTCTAATCTGTTACTACTGAGAGTGCCCCCACAGTGGTCCTTCCGGTCTGTGGCTGTGTTCCACTGTTTTTCTGTCTTGCTACTCTTATTCTGGGTTTAGCCCATCACAACAGTGAAACATCAAATGTTCAAGGTGCGTAATCAAGATCGCACACTGGCGAGCTTTGTGCAAGATGAAAGCATAGTTATACAAAAACTGAAAACCGTTCAGGATCTGTTAATGGCCATGAACTAAAGGGGCTAAATAATACATAATAGCTAAATAATAAAACATTCTTAAATATTTATTATTTAAATATTTATTATTTGTCTGAAACGTAAAATGCTGAGACAGTATGTTTAATATTTACTTAAAATATTTTAAGTCCATGATATTTAAAAAACGCATTGTAAGAAGTCATGTCTGTCTTAAATGTTGGGAAATATGTATGTTGAAATGTATTAGTTTCATGTCACATTAAGCACAGCACAAAAACCAAACCTCAGCATTAGCCTCAGAATCTGAAGACTTCTGTGATGTTCTATATCTGAGACTTAAATAAAACAGGAGTTAGAGTTTTTGACTGTTTTGAGGAGTTGTTCTCAGGGGGGCTAGCATCTAGGTAGGGCCTTAGAGTAGTACAAACAGTAGTACTGTTGATGTTTGATGATCATGTGCATTGATCACTTTGAAATACTGCACCCAGTTTTGTGAAACTGAGAGATCATGGTCTTTAAACATTGTTGAGACACGCGTATTTGTCAATGTTCTGGCACAAGCATCTCCCGTTGATGCTAAATACGTATTGTAATTACAGGCCTCGGTACTTACAGTGTGTGCAATTATCAAGACAGCACATGTTGCAAGAACTACTTCAACAAATTCCAACTGGGGACAATGGAGTCTGCAGTTGTGAACATATGCCAAACTACAATGGTGGTTAGTGGCCGGGGGGGTGGTGTCACCAGCAACACAGAGTTAGTTTGTTGTGTGGGTGTATAGTAATTGGCAGTAAATCATGCCTTGCTTAATGGGTATTATATTATGGCTATATTGCAGATAGGGACAAAGAGAGCATAAAGGGGGGTAATAGGGCTCTCTGGAGGACTAAACGTTTCATCTTGGGTTGATTAAGCAACTTAATGAGTGTTTGAGTTACCTTGAGTGCTCATGTAGATACCCGATTGTATAATCACCCTCAGTATTTTAAGGGCACGTGACTTTGACAAAAAAAAAAGTTTGCACTTTTCACTGTTAGTATCCCCTATCACATTTTGGAAGTTCATGGTCAACACATTCTTACACATCCACTCTTTGCCCTAATTTTCCAGTGCACCCCCTTTCACCTGGTAACCTCACTACCTTCTTGCTCTTGTTCCAGAGAAGGGGCATCTTTTCCTCTAGAGCTCACGACAGCTGCTTAAATCTCTGCTGGGCCTTGATTCCTGGCTCCCCGGACTGATCCCATGCTGGGTTGTCCTGCAAAGAATCTGACCCTCCTGACCCCGCCTCCTGCTGCCCCCCCCCCCCCCCCCCTCCCCGAACAGTTGAGTGGGTTTAGCTCTATGCTCAGCCGGCCAGATTACCCAGCCAATTAGGATGAGGGATAAGCTGCTTCTGCCACTCCTCCTCCTTGATAACACCCTCATTCCCTCTCTTTCCCTGCAAGCCATTGCATGACCATTCCCCACTTGAGATCAGCTCGGTGTGCAGGGGCATTGCAGTGACCGAGTCGTGCCCCTGACCCTTGTGACAGTTTGGCCTCCAGCTCAGGTGGCCCCTGTCTGTATTATTTCTAGACTTCACACCTAAAGCCCAATGCGCGGTTAGACGGAGTACACTATATGGCCAAAAGTATGTGCACACCCCTCCTAATTATTGAGTTCAGGTGCTTCAGCCACACCAATTGCTAACAAGTGCATAAAATCAAGCACATAGCCATGCAATAGACAAACCTTGACAAACCTTGGAAGTAGAATGGGTCATATTGGAGAGCTCAGTGACTTTAAACGTGACACTGTCATAGGATGTCATCTTTGACACAAGTCAGTTCGCGAAATTTATGCCCTGCTACATCTGCCCCGGTCAACTGTAAGTGCTATTATTGTCAAGTGGAAGCATCTCGGAGCAACAACAGCTCAGCCACAAAGCGGTAGACCACGCAAACAGAAGTGCGTAGCACGTAAAAAAAAGCCTATCCTCTGTTGAATCACTCACTACAGAGTTCCAAACTGTCTCTGGCTGCAACATCAGCATAAGAACTGTGGATCGGGAGCTTCATGAAATGGGTTTCCATGGCCAAGCAGCTGCACACAACCCAACATCACTATGCATAATGCCAAGCAATGGCTGGAGCGGTGCAAAGCACGCCACCACTGGACTCTGGAGCAGTGGAAACGCATTCTCTGGAGTGATGAATCACAGTTCACTATCTGGCAGTCTGATAGACAAACCTGGGTTTGGCGGATGCCAGGAGAGCGCTACCTACTGGAATGCACAGTGCGTACTGTAAGGTTTGGTGGAGGAGGGATAATGGTCTGGGGCTGTTTTTCAGGGTTTGGGCTAGGCCCCTTAGTTCCAGTGAAGGGTAACATTAATGTTACAGCATACAAAGACATTATAGACAATTGTATGCTTCCAACTTTGTGGCAACAGTTTGGGGAAGGCCCTTTCCTGTTCCAGCATGACTGTGCCCCTGTGCACAAAGCAACGTCCTTAAAGACATGGTTTGACGAGTTTGGTGTGGAAGAACTCCAGTGGCCTGCACAGAGCCCTGACCTCAACCCCATTGAACACCTTTGGGATGAATTAGGACACCGATTGCAAGCCAGGCCTTCTCATCCAACATCAGTGCCTGACCTCACAAATGCTCTTTTGGCTGAATGGGCACAAATTCCCACAGACACACTGTAAAATCTTGTGGAAAGCCTTCCCAGAAGAGTGGAGGCTGCTATAGCTGCGGGGGGGCCAACTCCATATTAATGCCCATGGTTTTGGAGCGGGATGTCCAATAAGCTCATATAGGTGTGATGGTCAGGTGTCCACATACTTTTAGTCATATAGTATACCTTTGACCCAGAACACCATGCGGTGTTAAAGCAGATGCAGGTGGCAGCGCGATGTGCAGTGGTGGGAAAGGCACCTCTGCAGACCAGTTGGAGGTGGCTGCCACCCAAGCGCCGCTAGTGTCACGTCACGTCATCATTGCATGCTTCATCATTGGGTCCTTATCTTTCCAAGGAAGTGTCTTGTTTCTGGTGACAGGCTCAAGTAACTAAATAACAGCGGCGCCAGAGATTCAGATGCCCCTGGCAATACTGAATGAATGATGGCAAGACGAGATCAGAGGATTTTAGGGAGAAACACATACATATGCCATTTCCCAGTTGAAGAAAATGAAGATTTGAACTTCCAGGATTTGAATTGGGATACCTGTTGCTGACTTGACATCACAAAACCATTTAAACACCTAATAGCTGCTCTAAAAGTTGTATTATCTTGTTCTGAGTTTGTTGTTTAAAAGACAAAAACAATTGGGCAACACTGTAGTGAATCGATGCTTAAAAACATAGCTTGCTCAACTTCACAACCTCTTCTTCATACTTGCAACAGAATCACAAAGAGGGCAAAAAATGTTGCAGAATCCCAGTGTACTAAAGGACCAATCCTCTTATCTAATGCAACTCAGACCCAAGTGTTCTTTAAGTTTTAAAATCCAGTATCTTGAGGTTTCTCATGTTAACAGAGGCCAGACATGGATTTACATAACCCTAGAGTAGGCCAGCAGTTAAACTGCCTCTGTCTTTCATTCGATTACCCACCAGCAGTGCTGTTTCTGAGTGATCCCCTGTGATTATTATGATGAGGTGTGTCATGGGGCATTGAGAACTGTATAGGTGCAAAGATGTGTATTTGAAGGGTGTTACCAGGAAGATCCAGACCCCATGGCTTACATACAAGCCTAGGGTCCTCATTTCATTCCCAAATCCCAAAATTCCCTCATTTCAATCCCATCTGCTTACACACAAGGCCCACAAAGGGCAGGCTGCTCTCACTATGTCACATACTCCACAGTCAGTTGGTACCCACTTTCAGCTGTGGCTGAAGAAAAAAATTTCAACCTGATGCACAGGGCTGCCATTTCAAAGCTAACAGAGCCCTCCAAAGCAGATCACAGCTAAAGAATGATCTGGTCTTCATAGCGATAGTTTACATGCTTGGAGCTTTAGTGCTGTGTTCCATCATTAAGGGAGATTCGCTGGCAGCTGCTGGTGTTGTTTATTGCAGGTGTTTTCTTCACATTAAGCTTTAATGGGGGGGGGGGGGGGGTTAGGGGTGGGGGAGGCAGATCTTCAGTTTATTACAAGCTTATGCCGCAGCCAGAAACTGCAGTCAATAAATCCCCTGTGAGACGGACAGCAGTGCTGAAACCGCGCCTGCGGGGTGGGCTCCCAGGAGTGACATCTGTCCCCAGTGCACTGCACACCTTCTCAATCAATAGGAGCCACAGTCCACTATTCCCGTTTCTCCACTGGATAACTCAGAAATGTGTAAATGTGTGTGTGTGCCTGTGCGTTTTTGTGTGTCTCGCAGCCTCTCACTCTCACAGTGGCCTCCATCATTAATTCATACCTTTGACAAATGGAGACAGAAATTTGTGTTAACAGCAAACACACCGGAAAAGGACAATCTTTTTGCTTTTTGTTTGTTGAAGTAAATGAAAGCATGTAAAAATCTGCATGCTTCTGAAAATAAACAGAGCAAAGGAACATTTTACAAATAACGTCCAGAATAAATTTATTCGCACCATCCAAATAAGTAAGTAAGTAAGTAAGTCCAAATAAGACTGTATAAAAAAAAATTCTGTTAAGGCTTCTTTAAAATGCTCTGTCTGCTTAGAAGGGAGCTTCAACTGGACTCCCACCGTATTTAAATTGTGGCATATGTTAGCCACAACTACCAAAAGGTTGTTTACAGTTTGTTTACAGCCATGTTAAGATAAGTACAAAGGATTGTGGGCTCACTTTTTTGTGATGAATCGAAAGATAATATGAGCTTTGTGTTTGTTGATGTTGTACGAGCTAAAAGAATTATGCTGGTTCTGCTTTTCTCCATTTCTCTCCTCTGTTGAGTGCAGTAAAAAGCAACATTAGTGTAGTGCATCATATTGGGCTACAAGATGCATGGTGTCAGGGCTATTAAGTTGGTTATAAATAGGTAACTTAAAATAGTAAGAAGCCGAACCTTCCGGTTTCCTCCTTGAGCTTTACTGACATGTGCATGAGTAGTCTGTTTGATTCTAAAAAGGTGAAGATAATGTTGAGAAGAAACTCATCCCCTCAGTGAAATAAACTGAAGATGTAATTCAGTCCCAAAGCAAAACAGCTCTATTTTCCTGTGGGGCTGAATTAAATCTTCTAATCCCAGCACGCTTGTATGTAATCTGCAGATGTAAATGCAGACAGATCTCAATCCAGTCACACCCCTGTAGTTTGAACTCAGGAAAGCAGTCCATTAGAAAGAACCAATGAGAGTGAAGTGAGTACCTAACTCATAAAAGTTCTCATAAAGGAAGCATCTACCCAGCGCCATCAAAATCACAGGAGGATGCACTGACTGCATACTGATAGGAGGGGTATGAATAAATTTGACCATAATGATTCAATTTGGTGCATTTTTTTCATGTGACTTTTTGTTACAGTTTATTAAAGGTATGAATATATTTGGAATATGATATTGTGAATAATTATGATATATAAAGGTGAAAATCCCTTTCTTTTTTATTAGGTGTATTTAAATGGTTATATTTAGGGGCCACTCCCTTCAGTCTGTGTAATTTCATTGCATTTCTCTTAAAAACATATTATCTTCCATTTTTGCCATTTTCCAGATGGCAAGGAATGATTAAAGATCTAACATCATTGGGGAGAATGGACTCATACTGCTCAATTAACCACTTGATTAAAATCGAAACACTCATTAATTCCTGCCCAGATCCCATTAAAACCTACCCAACAACCCTATGTCCGTAAACCATAGCGTGCAGCTGTAAGAGCACATTTGTGGAATTGGTACAACATGCATTACATTTTGCAGACTGGACTTACTCAATAGTCCCTGAGTATTTTGGTGTGTAGCGTGAATGTAATTGTTGAGAAAAGGGTTAAGAGATATGTTTAAGGATCAGTCTGGAGCTGAACTGTGGCCACACAACATAGAGTGGCCAATCTTATATAGGCTGGTGAAAATATAAACCATCTCAAGATGGCTATCTGTGAAAACAGCATTGACTAAATCATGAGCGGATCACCGACCCATGAAAATATTTTCATTTAGATGAGTCCTGGAAAATTGCCCAAATGTTAGAAAATAAACTTAAATCTTTGTTTCTTTTATCGCTAGTGAAATGTGCCTACTACTTACAGTCATTGCTGACTGGTATTCACTGCTCAGAACATGCATGAGTGAGTTGTCTGCATGGACACAAAATATTTATAAAAATAAAGTTTTTTCCCTCAGCAATTCCATCTTCAAAGTGGCCGTATTTGTGAATAAATAGAAAAAAATATCATAGCAAATCTTGCATTTGTCATTACAAGGTCATTGAAAAGTTATGGACCATATTAATCAGATTTGAGTGGGAACCCTAAACATTTAATCCAGTTACCTTGGATTATTTTGGATGATATGCTGCTGCTTCTTCTAGATTGCTTAAAAATGCAACTGCAGGTCTCTTTATCGGAAAGGCACAGAATTACAGCCGGCACCTCAGAAGGCCAAGCAAGCAGCGGAGGACTTCAGCCTTACTTTCCAGCACTGCCAGCCAGCACACACTGCCTCAGAACATCATCATGTAAAATGGCCTGCTGTTTTTTGTATGTGATACGAGTTTCAGAACATTAAATTTGCAGGAAAGGCTTGTGGAAAAGTCCACAAACACATTAAAGTTTCATTCCAATCTTAAGTTCAACCATTGTTGAGGAAAACATATTGCATCCAGAAATAATTAACATTTCAATAACAGTTCTGGGCACAGCAGTAGTGTTCACTAAACTGGCCTTTTCTATTTTGTTTGGTGTTTAAGTCCACCCAGTTTGCTGAGGGCAGAATGATAGACACATCATACAACTTCACTGTGATATGTTTTGCCTAGAACAACAGCACCTCCAAGTGGTAAATCATTTTTACAACTTCACAGGTTTTATCAAGCTGAAATTCTAAGAATAAGAAGTATACAGTAAAAAAATAAAGTAAATCATAAAAGGCTGACCAGAATGAAAATGACAACTATGTCCAGTTAAAGAAGCGATTATAGGGACAGTCCTCTCGTAGTCCCCTCATAATCCTCCCTTAGACATGCTAGGCCCATATGGTGGGCTAACCCCCGTGGATACAGGGGGTCAGGGGGCCTGGGTCACTCTGGGTCCGAGCTCACTCCCTCGGTGGTGGCTCTGGAGACAGCGTTCTCCCGGCTGGGCCCGCCGAGCTTGTCCACGTCGGAGGTCTTCCTGCTTTGTGTTCGGTTACCGGAGTCTTTCTCCTCCTCATCCTCCTTTTCCTCGTCCTTGCTCTCCACCCCCTGTGGCAGGAGGGTGGGCCCGCTGAACTGGCTCAGGGGCTTCCCCAAGATCCCAAAACTGAAGGGTATGGAAAGGGAGCAGGAGAGGCCGAGAGGTAGTCATGAGGGGAGAACGGATCTTCACCTATCTCACCAGAGTTCTAGTGCTTTGGAGGGTAGTCAAATGGTTTATCACTCAGCTACATTTAGTCAGCTTATTTCTCCAATCCATCTCTCTAAACCTGGAATAAATTAAACCTTTAAACATGTGGGGTACAAACTCGTTTATTAACCCCCCCCCCCCCCAATAAAACCGGGTGCCAGCCTAAATTTTTAAAAATGGAAGGTGTGGATACATTGTATATGTGGTGTGTGTGGCTCTGTTACTCAGACAGAGAAGGTGCGGGGGTGTCACCTGAGAGAGGCGAGCTGAGCATTGAGCTCGTCCAGCAGGATCTCCTTGGGGCTGATCTGCATCATGGGGTCATTCTGCGACCGGGCAGTGCTGGACAGCTGCGAGGCAGCTTGCCCCACAGGTGGTAGCAGGGCCTCCATCAGCGGGGTGCGCTGTGTCAGCACCTTGCTCAGGTCCAGCCTCCGTGCTGGCTCGCTGGGGCAGGGGCAAAGAGAGCAGAGGGTTTATCGGTCCTCTGCGGTTACTGGACAAAAATCATGCGAGAGACTCTGTTTCAAATAGCTCGCTATAGCTAACATGCAAAAACAAAGCCTAAGCTTGTGAAAACATTACCTAGGTAGCTAGCTTGCTAATATGTAAAAGCAAAGTCTGCTTAGCTAACTAGCTAGCTTGATAACATGGAAACAAGAAAACAAAAACTAGGTAGCTAGCTCACTAATGTGTAAAGATAATTAGCAACACCTACGTCGATCTCATTGTCAAGGCACAAAGTTTTCAACATACACCAGACTCCTTAACATCACAATGCCGTGTGATCTCATTAAATACATTGTGTCCTTCATTCAGAGCCCAAACCCACAGGAGGCAAAGCAGAAGTGATGAAAGAGGACGTGGGGAGAAGCTGACCAAGGAGGATCAAGGTGGACGGAAACAGAGCAAAGGCTCCTTAAAAGGAGCCCTCATCAAAAGCTGAAGGTGTCAGCATGCTGGCTCCAGACCGAACCTTTCGTCAGGGGCGGTGGGGGGAGGTTCTTTGCCCTCCTTCTCCCCCTCTTTCTGGGCCTGGACGGCCTTCCTCTCCTTGTCCCGGATCTTCCGTGCAGGGTTGAAGATGTCCGAGTACAGAAGCCTGCCCACCTCCTCCTGGATGCCCCGAAGATCCTTCCGGCTGAATGTCACCCATGCAGCGTAGCACAAGAAGCTATAGAGGCACTGGGACAGAAACACCCTTGCTATAAAAAGAAACACCTCAGAGTGTCAATAACTCAACAGTAGCACCTAACACTATTGAACATGACAATATAAGATGTTTAATGATGAGACCAGACCCTATAGGCTTCTCACTTCGCCTACAGTCCAGAGTGAATCCATCATTGTGTCAAGCCTGCTCTTGAGCACTAAGGACCTCTATTTCCACCATAAATCCTGTCTGAAATTTCAATGTAATGATGAAATTATGTAATAATATCCTGCCTTGTTCTCTGAGAACATAAGCCATAATTTATCTTATGGTTATCTGATTGGATCTTTAAGTGACAATTTAAGTGTGCTGGGAAAAGTCAGAAAATGAACCCCAGGTTCATATTAGCATATACACAGTGCCATTATGAGGGTCTGCAAAGTTTCTCTTCAAGAGATGGCACCCATTTTGCCATAGGAACTACTCATTCAGAAGTAAAACGACCACAGTTCCCATGGGGCAGAAGCACCAGAGTTGCTCGTCAGATGTGCCAGTGAACCTGACCATGAATGTGGATCTGACACTCTGTTGAGTACCAGCCCTGGTTTTGGTTATGCAAATGAATATAGATCAGAAACTGGAACTGGGCTTTGGTCATTTACCTCAAGTATTGTATTACTGTGTGGAATGTCCTTCTTGTACTGCATTCAGTTTTGTTTGTTGTTTATGTTTTGTGCCTTTGTTATGATATATTTTTATGTATATTGACTTTGTGATTTAGGGAGTTAAAGGGTAGCAGGGTTTTATGTTGTTTATAAATTAGCGTTCACTATGGTTAATCCATTAACCTCTGTCTTTGATTCATTTAAGAAACCAACAGGAAACTGGTTTTACATTGGTTTACAGTGTATGGCTTACATTATGTTTATACCAGTATGTCATGCTGTGGCCTCACTTTGTTAACCCCTACCTACCACTCATAGATCCAAACACTTTTACAGATTTACAGATTTACAGAAACACAGAAATATTATTTTAGAAAAAAAACAGAACTTTCAACCCCCATGAGTGGAGTTCAAGGGCGATGTGTCTTAAACAAAGAGGAAAGTAGTTCAAATTAATTTTGAATTCAATTTAACTTCACTTACCTCAAATAACTCTCTGTCCTTGTTAGTGGATGACGCTTTTCCCCTGTCAGTACAAAACAACAGGTGTGTACATGGAAATGTGCAGTTTCTGAGAGCAGATCTGGAAATTAACATATCTTCTGTGGCACCTTGAGATCACATTTGCTCATTATCAGAGCTGATGGGAGCGGTGAAAATATGCGACAATATCACTCCCAAAGGACATGACAACACCGAGGACCTAGCTGAAAGAGACACGGGGAGCAGACGAGGTTTCACACTCTGTGACATCTCTGCTCCTCTGAAATCCATCTACTGTCTATCTCCACCCAGAGAGAACGCTCCCAGTGCATGGGGGAGCTGCATTTCAGATGTGGCACTGACAGGCTCAGTAGCTACAATTTGGCTTTAACAACAGGGCAATGCCATGAGCTGGCCCAAGTGCTTTGGATCCATCACTAATGGTGAGATAATGTAGGATGAGAATGGTATGCAGTGGTAAATTAAGAGAAATTACTTCTGGTCAGATACAATAGTATATCAACTTTGGCTCATTATATCATCCTCATGCAATCATAATCACTCAAAATCATTTCTGTGACTTGACTCCTCTCTGTCCCATACTTTTTAGACCCCGTCTCAGCCCCAGCAACCACTCCCCTCTCCACGCTTTCTGCCCCTCACATGTGCCCCTTCAACACCCTCAGTGGTCTACTGCCTCTAATATTTTCCCCTTTGCCCCCACTTCCCCCTGCTGATCCACTGGCCACAATTACCATTCAGCTCCACACTGTATTACATACATTACATTTTCCTCATTTCGCAGAGGATCTTATTAAGAGCAAGTTACAAAGAGTGAGTACAAAAGTGTATCCTATAATATGGCATGAAAACTTCTGCAAACAGGACATCATATTCAAATATTTATCAGTGCCAAACACAGTGCTGAGATGAGAAGTTTGTGTTTGTTTCAGTGTATAAGTGCTTCACAAAATAAGTACAACATAAGACTAAAACTGTTACAAACAGAGAGCTGCCACAGACCTAATGGTGAAAACTAGCACATATTTATTTACCCATGATGAGAGCAAGACCAGTCCCTCCCCAGCTCCAAACACATGTCCTCCTGTCCACCAGAAGCTGCACTGACCTGCGGGAAGACAGCAAGGGCAGGGACACCTCTAGGAGCAGCGTGGAGTAGTGGATGGCCAGCTGCTTCAGGGACAGGTCCACTTTGGCACGCGCTTCCGCCAGCATTTTCAGCTCCGTCAGACTCTGTTCCCTGGGGCAGCCAGAGACTCAGGTCAGAAGCCAAATGCATGCCCTTTCACTCCTTAAGGCCATGACACACTGGCAATTCTTTTAAGGAAATATCGTTGGCAATTGTTGCTGAAATGATCGCCCCAGCATTTTACATTGGACAGTGGGCAACCTTCTATTTTCTGGGAAAAATTGATCAGCACTGCCACCTAATGGGAAATTTTTGACATCCTGCATTTAGAGCACAGATAGAGGTCATGTACTTCACCTTCCTGAAGAAATTTTATCCTTTTTCACTGGGACCCAGTGGCACAAGAATGGAAATTACAGGATGTTCAGAAAAAATATAACTCTTACTAAATGTTATGGTGACAATATAATAATAATAAAGTAAAAATAATACTTAAAAGACATATATAATATGACTCTGTGTGATGATTTTGCCACTAGACCCTGTTTATCTCAAAGCCAGGGCGCTTCCTTCAGCAGTCATGTTGGCCTTACATCATATGGGGCGTGGTCTTCTTCTCCAGAGTCTCTCTCTCAAAATAGCAGGACATGTATAGCAGGAGGGAGGCTAGAAACGTGTCCAGCTCAGGGCGCCTGCAGGAACAAAAGGCCTGCAATCAACACCACATGGCGAGAAGTAAGGGGCCATGCCCACGCAGAAGCATGCATACTTCATTACGTGCAGGAAGGACAGAGGGATGGGGACAGACTCCTCCTGTAGCAGCAGGACCGTGGCCTCTGCAACACAAGACCAGGCAACAGTCAGTAATCAGAAGGCAGTAAAAGTCAAATAAACAACGAGGACCATTAAACGCCCAGCAGCGAGGAGGAGCTGTATGGAGACCCTGTGTGGTTTCACATGACATACTGTGCGTATTGCACATTCTGTGAAAACAAGCTGCCATATGTACGTGCCAAAATCAACTTGTCTGAAGAATTACGACGCCAGGGCATGATAAAAAAATCACCCTGTAACACAAAAAAGAAACACTATGGAATGAATTAAATATATCCTTCTTGTTTTGATTTTTATCAGTCCATAGTGGTTTATGGCCATGAGTGAAAAGGCAGTGACTAAGTACACCATAATTCCTAAAAACCAACATGTTTTGAGTACATGCAGGTAGCAATGACTAACACACCTCATAAAAAGGTTTCTGAAAGAGTGCTGGACTACAACAGCATAAACTCAGATCAAAAAATAGATGAAACCAGATGAAACCATGTAGCCGGTGACTTGATTGCACTGAAACCTACGCTTAATATCCTCTATGGTGACACAGTTCTTGTTGCCCTTCTTGGGACACATCATGTAGGCATTCAGCTGGGCTTCTCCAACAGTGTTCTTCTCTGCTGGGGCTCGTGCATTAGTCTGTCCTTTGCTGGAGGCTGACGAGGACTGTGCAAACCTAAGGAAAATAATTGGCAAAGAAATACAAGAATTTATTTTGCAGTAAAATATAAAAAAGAAATCCAATGTGGGAAAAAAAATAATTAATACAAGAGGTGGAGAAATGGGTCTAATCACACCTGACCCTAACTGGCACTAGAACGGGGGGGGGCTGGGGGCCAACAGCATAGACTAGAACTTTTATCCAAGGTTAGCTGCCTCATTAATGACTAATACAAGGCAATCAAAGGGTTTTGCTGTGGAGACCCAAGGACGTTGACAGATTCATGTCCGTAACCCTTTTAGGAATCAGTCAGCTGAAACAGCTTGCCACCACTTGGCTTTAGTCATTCATGCATCTACAATAATTGGTTTTGCAGCAAGGCTGAGTCACACATTCAATTAATGCACCTGTCGCAAAGAACCACCACACAGTTACTTTATGTTCCTTAAGTTTTCAGAAGTTTTAGACAGGTGTGGTGACATCACCATGAGAGGTGGCGTGATGGCTGAATTAACCACCTCATAGCAGAGAACCACTTTTATTGTTATTTTAGAAATATGGCTATTGCCAGTCACTCCCTCAGCTGGAGAACACTTGGGTACCAAATCACTGGAAACAACAAAGGAGCGCTGCTGTGGAATTGTAAGCATGTGTGAGGTAATCTGGTCTGAACTGTAATTTAGCATCATATTAACAACAGTCATTTGAGTGGTAGAGCCAAGTGTTGTGTGCTGACATTTATGCCGTAAATGTTGTCGCCTGAGATATATATTGCTTTAGTTCACTCTAGGGCTGCCCCCTAATAGTTGAATAAACGTTAGTTGATGGGAAGAGTCTTAGTCGACCAAGTTTTCATTAGTCGGTTAGTCGCAGAAAAAAAACCCCTCAAACTCCATTCGGGAGCTGCGCCTTGTCATTAAAAAGTTATCAATGTCAGGCAGGAAATCATCCAGTGTCGGATCATTTCCAGTGTGTAAAGGACGACCCAAGAAGGTGACATACAAACTCTCAAAGATTCGCCTATCATTCGTCTACCTCAGCGTTTCTCAACCCTCTCCTGGAGGGCCCCCTGCCCTGCATGTTTTAGATCTCTCCCTGCTCCAACACAGCTGATTCAATGAACAACTGCTTAATAACAAACTGATCATTTGAATCAGCTGTGTTGGAGCAGGGAGAGATCTAAAACATGCAGGGCAGGGGGCCCTCCAGGAGAGGGTTGAGAAACACTGGTCTACCTCAAACATGACTTATCATCTGAAACGTAGGGGAGAGCCGGTACGAAAGTAACACGTGACAAAAGTAACACGGCGATTTTCTCCGAGCCCATACAAGACTAATATGCCTGACTGCGTCAGCATGTACAGCATGCAACATTTACCAGAACCCCGAAAAATCGCGTGGATACTTCATCATACTTTCGCGGAGTTATACCCGAGAAGCTGTTTTCGATCACGGAAAGTACATTCACTCAAGCGGTAAGTTTTTGAAGGACAAGTTCTGTCTATTGTTTCATGGGTCATAGTCATGATCATCTGACAGATTAATTAATACTTTAACACATCCTGACGTTTGCCATGTCAAAGTTTTTCAGTTTAGAAGCAACTCCGGTTTAACTGTCAGGAGTCATTATAACAGTTGTTTCTTTCGTCCCTCTACAGTTCAACGTTACTATACCGAAGTCGTTCCACATTTGGACAAAATAGCACCTGGTATTGATAGAACACACATGTGAGTTGTTGATCACAACGAAAATTAGTTTGTCTATTTTTCGTTAGCGTTATTAAGCTGATCATAGTTTTCATTTAGCATTTGCGATATTTTTTTTAATGTTAAATCGCTGTTTCCTCAAAGCTAAAATTAGCTAGCTTTTTTCCAATCTAGTGTTCTAATCACACCGGTTTTAGCATACGCGCTAGAAACTAATCACACCGGCGTGACCGTAGGCCTACGCGGGAAAGGGTTATTCCACTATGCTAAATAATCAATGGCCTAATTAACATCAACGAATTGCAAAGTTAAGGCTATATGCAGCTAAATAAATTTATTGTCATATGCGCTATTAGGCTTATCCAAGCGTTCGTGGGGACTGGGGAAGCTATAAATTACCTCGCCTACTGCATGTTTAACTTCATGTTCTGTTTTTTATTTATCATTTGCTTTATAATTTTTGTGTTGGTGTTACAAGTTCATACGTTAACAAAATGTTCAGTCTCCTTGCCGGTTGTTCCGACACATTCAGAATCATTAACGACAATGCTAACGGCAAAAGCGGTAACAGGCGGCTTCGTGTCTGTGCTTGTAAAATTTATATTTTAAAGGCTCATTATAACGGTTTTGTATTTCTCTGTAATGTAGCGTTAACAATGCTACTTATAACATTCTTCCCCAGCCCTGGAACTCAAACCATTTTCTGATGACCTAAAACATAATCAATGTATATTTAAATAATTAAATTAATATAATAAACGTGCGACGACTAGTCGACTAATGGCTTGAACTAACGACTACTGGTCGACTAGGAAAATCTTTAGTCGGGGGCAGCCCTAGTTCACTCATATGCCTTTTTGCGATTGCTTGAGTGTTGCACTAATTGATTTATATGCCATTATTCTAGTAATTGTCCGTATTTAAATGCGACATATTTGGAATTCCTGTCCTGTTGTGGTAGTAAATGAGTAAATAATTCAATTAAGTGTTGTGGCAGTGAGCTAGATTTGTGTTTAAGATCAGTTGTTATAGCATAACTAATGCGTGTGTTTAATTAGCGTAATAATAATTGAATACTTATTGACTGGATTGCAGAAATGGTGATACGTCATTGAGTTATTCAAACGGAAACTTCGTCACTGCATGTTCATTTCAAAACCAAAGGTTACTACTAAACTATCCATCTAACTGTGACCTGTTGAGTGGGTCAAGAAAATGTCGAGGCGGCAAAAAGAAAACATAACACGTAAACTGTCAACTTTCTCACTGCGGCTTTTCGAATTTAGCTTTACATCATACAGGCCTTCCACAACGGGTGCCTTCTGGCAGCCACATACGCATTTTCAACACCGCAAAAGTTGTCAAAACGTAACTTACCTTTCCGGCCGCTTACTTGAATGTTCTTGGGAACTGGCCGCTTTGGTCTTCTTTTTCTTTTCCTTAGTTTCTGCGGTTGCATCGTGGCTTCAAAACAAATACAAAAATACAAAGGAAACCACACTGTGCCACCTACGTTGCCAATAGCTGCTGTTCGCTCTTTAATTTTATGCTTTTGATGTAGAAGAACGACATTCACACAGCATTTACAACAATTTCCAAACTACTTCAGGCAATCGTTTCCAGAGTGAAATTCCCTATAGCCTATGTGGAGACAAATATCGTGAAGGCACGTCATCTAAAAGAACATAGCATAAAGTTTACTGCAATTGGTCTATGTTAACGTTACCTATTTGGAATGGCTTGATTTAGCTAGAGTGCCTAAACTATGACTTTGACATTTGTCTGATTAACGCATCAGTTTAGAAACTTGCCAGCAATATTTACCTAATGAATTCAAGATTCTGAAGTTCATCATTCCAGACCCACCGGCCCGACGAAGGCGCAGGTTTATTGCTCTGTAAAATCCATAAGTAATAAAATAGCTAAATTAGCTGCTAAATGGGTTAACGTTAACGTTACAAATATTTGATGAATTAGCTGCTCAACTGAACAGCGGACTCTAGACCTCTAGTCCTTTTGCTAGAAGTAGAATTAAGCGCGTTTATATGGATAAAAAGCTCTGTCATTCACAAATCAAATCGTCAACGTTAATTAATCCTTGAGTTGATGACGCGATCCATGAATTGACGTTGACTAGTTAACGTACACAGCTAGTAATGTTAGCCAATTCATAATTCAATCACACGTTAACCATTGAACTATGTATTACACTATGCAGTTACCATCTCCATTTGCGTTTTCGACATTTCCGCGGCAGTGAGTGGTGTCTACTGTCGGCCATAGACTTTTATTTGTTTACCGTTCCATTTATGTAGTCAGAATTTATTAGTTAAATTTGTTTACAGTTGATTACGAACGGCACTTTGTCAAGCATGTTTCTTAGCAACGATGAAGCCATTACCAGCATAGACAGTTATCCACTATAGAGACAATGCATGATACTTTACTTCCTCGTTTGCCGAAGGAGTTCCGGTCATGACTTGAAAACTGGAGTATTTCCAAATGTACAATTCTAGGTGGAAAAACCTCCCACTGTAAAGACCAGAATATAGTGCTAGTTGATAAAACAGTCCTCCATTTTGGGCATACATACATCGGATATACGTTTTCATTGTGACCATATGACTCTGACATTAGTAAATTCTGGGTCCATCCCTAGGCGAGTCCTTCTCGCAGAGTCAGATACTCAGCTTCCATCCTCTGTGAGCATGCATGATATTGTTTAGCTAATTTTGGACAGCACATCTGCACACTAAGGACAGAAAGCAAACAAACACAAAAATATTTATACAAAAATGTTTTATTCTACTTTTCAGTGGTTTCAAGTTCACACAAATCCATGAATGTGATCAAGCATGTATAAAAAGCAACCCCCTTTTACCCAAAGTGCTTTTGGTTCCCCTAATGGTATCCAACAAATGTCTTATAAATTGACATCTCTTCAATGGGTACAAGGACTGAATTAATCTGGGTCTTTGTGTTTCTCCAGTGCAATTTGCAAAGTGGTGTCACTCAATTGGCCTTGGGAGTAAGAAGGTGAACTTTCTCTGTCAGATAATCCACGCCCCACTGTTTGTGTCTTTCCTCAAAAGCATCTGCAGAAGTCAGTAATTGGATGTCACAGGTCATCCCTGAAATTACAATTACTCAAATTGAAATTACTCAAAACAAAATATGAGTATTTACTCAAAACTAACACCAGCATCACCTGGGTGATCTACTTCATCTACAGTAAAGTTTTTTCAGAGGAATAACTCTATACAAACCACTCCTCTCCTAAACATCCATCCTTTCATTTCCTCCTTGTATGTAATGAAAATTGTACGCAGTCCAATTAAAAATATTTAATCCACTTAAAAAGAAATATTGGCATTTTAATCATATTCATAATTTCTTGCAAACCTACCAAAAAGGTTTTTTACATCCTCGTCAGGCACAAAAAATGGTGGACCTGTTAAAGAGACTGCTGTCAGCTAAAGGGCCATATTGCAATTATCCTGCTAAGAAAAAGGTCAAATTAAATTCAACTCAGCTACTGAATTCTGCTTCAACTAAAGCTAATTAAACATCTGTTCTGTTAGCAAAGCCATTTTTCAGTCAATCATACTTCCCCAAGACCTTACCTTTATACAACTCTGGATTGTACAGAAAAGTGTCCAAGAGATATCGACAATCCTTGTCCATTAAAGAAATGATTAGGCTGGCATACCTTTTGCAGAAAGAAAGGAAAAAGTTTCATTCCCAACATGTTTGTACTACTTTCCATAGCCTATGTTGTTGGGTGGGCTTGTGTGACCTTACCTCTGTCTGTCACAGGGGTTGATAGCCACCAAGGATCCCCGGTCCCAGATCCCCCCAAACTGGCCAGCAACCGTGCTGAGGGGTAACAGTGAATGAGTTATTGAGTTAGTACACCTAAACACATCTGTCCTCTTTTTGGTCTCTATCTGACAGAGTCCTGCGTTAGGGAAAGAGTAACATAGAACAAATACTACTCTTTCAAATGACTTCATTAAATATGTTTTTTTAATAAACACCTTTTGGAACGATAAAGCTGGTCATCTTTCCTCCCTTTTTTGTCTTCCTCTGGTGAGTGCACACTACAGCTTTTTCTTTGTTTAAAACAACAAGATGGCATGAATCATGTAAAGTGAATTATGTCTGAAGCAGTCAGTTCACTGCTAAAGGTTAACCACAGTCCTCAAAACTTGAATAGGTTTGCAAAATACATTTCCAATCACTGACTGACATCCCTACTTAAATATCCAAAAAGTGCTTTAGCATACAGTGTGAAAGAATTTATGATAATGTCCAGCAGTTATTTTGATAATGACACTGCATACTGAAGAAAGACACCTACTCTTGAAGGCATCTACTGACCACATTGCTACCACAAAGAAAAATTTACACGTAAAAACACAAAGTCTTCTAGTCTGAAAAACTTATACACACCTGGAGAATTTAAATAGGTCACACTGATACAATGATATCTTTCCATCAGAGCTCTGTTGAACAAAATACACACTCAAGTAAGATAAATACAGGGGTATAACACAAAACAGCATCTTATATTGCAGCAGGATGGATAATAATACAACAAGGCTTGTGGATGCAGACAGCATGATACCCTGAGGGACACTACATGTAAATTGCTTGATCATGTAAAGGGGAGGATGGCAAGCTCACTGATCATCACCTCCCGATCCCAGCACTCAGGAAAGACACTGCTCTGCCGGTACCTTGAATAGCCGGGCTTCAGGTATGTCTGGCACGGCTTCCTCAGTATAACTCAGGTTCTGCTCCTCAAAGAACTCTTTGATCCCCTTCTCGGATATCTCCACTCCAACCACAGAGTGGCCCATGTCTGCCAACCTGGAGGCAACAAGGGGCATAGGCTTGGGTGATACCCAAATATTCCTATCACTGTATCGGTAATTGCAAACTTTCCAGTTCGGGTGACAACGCTTATTTTGAATTATCATTGATTTGCTACATTGCTTACACCGAGGCTAGACTATCCTGACAATATAGACCAAACAGTGACTCAAAAAAATTTAGAGTTGTATTTTTAAATAACACAAATAGCTGTAACGCATCAATTCAGACCCCTCATTTACGACACTGAGGAGGCTGCTGTCACTGCCAAACCTGACCCTATTCATGTGGACTGAGAAGTATGGTAAATTGACAAGTAAAATGAGTAAAAATGAGGATGTCTTGTACATCCATCTTATGATGAAACTTTCTACAGAGTTAACAGGTAACAGCGCTGATTTAAAATGGCCTCAGTGGTGTACTTTTTTGGTACAAGATTGTTCTCAACCCATTCTGCACGCAACACCCCAAGTAACATTTTTCACCCCCTTCCCCCTATTTTTTTTGATATCACGATTATGAAAATCATACTGGTAATCGTCAAATGTCATGCAATCTGCTATTACTGACTATTGGCCGAAACGCATGGGGAGATGTGCATTTCAGAGACAATACATCATTTTGACACAAATCACTCCATCAAAACAGCAAATAAAAAACAGATTGTGATTCTGCTCTGGTATGGTCACAAAGGAGGAGCTGATATACAAGACAAAATAGTATAATATGAACAGTTTATTACCATTTCATGTCCACAGCTTTCCCACAGAGAGGGAAGAAAAATCGAACTCTCTCTCGTCCACACAGGACTTTGTCAATGTTCCTTTCCAGCATCCTGTCAGACAGGGAGAACCAACATGACACAGCATGAGAAAATGAAGGAAAGCAGTGAATTAATTACAGGGACATGGCTGTCATTGAGCTGTAAATTCCACATTTAAATACAGAAGCTGGAAACAGGTGTAACCTGTTAAGCTTTTTTTCCTGTGGTGTTGAATTTCAAGCAATTTATTTGACAAAATGGACCTTGTGATTTCTGTGCCGACATATACATAACGCATTATCAAACACCAAAACTGTATACTTAAGTCTGATCAATCAGTAGGCCTACGTCTGATTAACTAGGACAGGTGCACCTGCTTTTTGTGTGTTTCACCTCTATTACCCATGTTATCCTTATAACTTGATCTGAGGAAAAAGGTATGAGGTCAAAGTTCAGTTGGACTGGAGCCCATGAAGATCTTACTTGTGTACACACGGCTGATGGAAGCCAATTCTCCCCTCCTGCCACCTCTCCTCCCATTCGCTGAGGGCCATCACTCTGTCTGCCTGGGCACTCATGTTGAGGCGGGAGGTAGCCACGGGACTCTAGATGAAGAATACAGCAGGTGAGCTCAACTGGAACATGCATCTGAACATATCCTAATGGATAAGGAATATTTCACCACGGTAAAAAATGTTCATCTATTAAGAAAAATTCTGGGGCAATTATTACATATTAGACTTTTTAAAATGACCATACCTGATATTACCATTGGGTTTCCCCATACTCCCCATCACTCTTATTCATTTGCTATCCTACCAGTTACTGGCAGAATAAAAAAAAATACATATATATAGTCATACAAAGTCATATATGCAAAGTCATGCATGTCTGGTGTTACACAAACCACTGTAAGACATTAGTGGCATGTTTGTTAACTTGTTCTGTAAACATGATCGTCTAGCCTTTCAGGTCCCTAGGAAAACCACTATTGGCTGATAGCCAGCCAATCACACATCACCGTGAAATGTGCATTTCAGTATGGAATTAGTGTGTTCGGATGTGGAAGCTGGCGTTTTGTGGCAAGGCTACGCAAGTGGCAGGCTTTGCGGGGGGACTGAACAGTTTAGCTTGTTAGGAATCTTGATTACACAATGATGACAGTAGCTACCTACGACACACGCACCGCCCGAGGCCTGCGCTACCGTGGAAGCTCCAACCATACGCTTTAGCTCCGCCCAACGCTACACTTACCGGTTGAAGCTGTTATCCAAGGCAAGGGTCTAGACTGCTCTGGGAGGAAATTAACTGGAAGACAGATCTTTGAGAAGATACATTTGTTCTATTATTCACTTCGTCTTGCATGATCTTGCTGATGGGATAATCCGTAGTAGAATGCATTGGTCAGATAGCTGGAAAGGATTTGCTACCACATTGTAAGGTCGCGTAGGAAAGAGTAAACAGTAAACAACGACACAACTCACATGCTGGTGAGCTCATGGGAACCAAATCTTACATCAATCATATTGTTGTAACTTGTAGGCGTTTGTTTACGGAATAATTATACGACATAAATAATAGCTTTATACCACCCTACCGCGATGAGACCTGATCTAGTTAAACTGCGATTTGGCAAAATGTTGATAAATTTATCGAGGAAAAAGGGAAGTGTGTACAGTGAACGTTGCGGGTGATAATATTTACCATTGCTACTGCAGCCAACTGGTTATCTACACTTAAGGGTTTTCTCGAAATTATGTAACATTTGATTTTGTGAAATAGGACCTTGGACAAAACACAACTCTCGTTTTAGCTCGCTGGCTGGGTGCAACGCCCATGAAAGAATCTTTCTGACTACGTATTAAAGTCAAAACTCGTTTTAATTAAGTGCGTAGGTACATCTACATTATGAGACAAATATACAAATTACATAAATTGTAGCACAGCCTACCTGCAGAAGCTGCTGGTGTAAACAGTAGAATGAATTTCACTTACACTCTGTTGATGTATTCCGGTTATTCAACCATGTGAGCAGGAGGAGGAGGAGCCTATAGCCTAATGTTCAATCGGTTACCCATGCTGATCTAGGATGAGTTTTCAGTTTATCTTGTGGCTTAATGGTTAGCTTGTTAAGGTTACTGTTGTGGTCAGAAAGTCCGATACTAGGTTAGTACATACGAGCAACTCGTCATCCGTATTTCTCCGTTTTCAGTTTTTACAGTTAAACTCCAAACTCCAGACAAACCCCACCTGATCGTCTTGAGTAACTATTTGATTGGCCGTGGAGGCACGGTGTCGGTAGCAGCAAAAATCGATTTCTAACAATTGGAAACATTATTTTGCTTTCAAATTCAAAACGTATTATACACAAAACATAGTATACACTTCGATGAATGATTTATGATCACAAAATAGGTTTACACCTGAACGTGAACGTAATTTAAAAATTTGAACAAGAACTTCGTCATACAGTATTTGTTACGATGGTTGTGGTTTCATATCAAAACCCCGTCCAAAGGCCAAGGTTTGGAATACAGTAGGCTACACCCAATAACAGTATAAGATGAATGTCACCTCTTACCATGTGACCCAACTTTACCCCAAAGAGAGCAGGGCGTGTTTTCCAGATGATTAATGTCGTGTTTAAGTAGTTCGCACTGCGACGTTAACGTCTACATTTTGAACACTTTGTTGACAAATCTTACATTAGATATTAGCTTCTAACTTCCCCCACCATTACAGGAAATCTGTATTGTCACAGAAATTAGTCATATATTTTTTGTCACAATATATTTTGTAGAATTCCGCTATGGACAAGAACAGTCAACTGAATTGAATTACACACACTCACATATGAATGTTATCAGATGACTACTCATTTAATATATGATAATCATCATCATCAACAACATCATAATGACAAAGATAGTAGCAAGCACTGAGTGCAGGCAAGAGAGCAGAGCCACACCAGCAATGTTGGAAGGTAGAGTGGGAATGTGTCTGAATCTAAACAGCATTAGTACAATATGCAGACTAGCAACCAGTATTACTACATAAGATTCCTACTGTAAAGCAGAGATGCATTGTGTTATGACAGGAAACACATTGGATAAAACCATCAAAAGTGAATCAATTCAAGCAGTCACCTATTTTAAAGATATATATTATATATATATATATATATATATATATATATATATATATATATATATATATATATATATCAAAAGAAGACATCACACAAAGCTGAAGAATAGCATTCACTATAGATCTGTTAACTTATAAATCAGTAAACTCTCTCTGCATTTAATTGGTGTCTCCAACAGAACTCAGTCAATAGCTGTTGCATAATGAGAGAGAGGGGTGACTTTCCAGATGGGAACACTGCTCCTGAGCAAAGTACTTCAATTAAATTTGCAGATCACTACAAAACCACCTTAAAGAACTTTACCTCCAACAGATGGTCGATTCCTCTGTCAGGGTAGCCATTTTTTGCAGGAGACAATGAAATCCGACTTCTTTATTCAATAAATGCAAGCTTTAAGCCTTTTACATCAAATTCCACGTAATGTTTTCGAGGACTAATGTTATTTTCCAGCCACTAACACAAAACTCTTTGAAAATTGAGTTTAAGCAGACTACAATTAGAATATTGCTCCATTTTGAGGCATCTCATGGGATGAAATAATTACAATCACTTAAATGTACTACTTTGTTATTTTGTATATTGTGGGGGGCTAATCCTACTGTATTTGACATCTGCATCTTTATCATAATTCCAAGTGGGAAGGGATCTAATCTCTAATATTTGACAATGTTTTTAGTACTTTTGTTCTTCATTGTTTCCATTGCTGTGCATTTTGCTTTTTACAATTACAAAAATTACATTATATACATTTTAGAATTTGCTTTCACTTTTCCAACATTTACTTTCATCGTCTATCTTTACTGAATTTATGCAACTATGAAATTAGTAGCCAAAGACAAAATTTGTCTTCTAATTGAGTGTTGCACATTTGAGGTGATTACCTGAGATACTACAGGCTATACAAGTGCCTGGGATTAATGACTTGTAAAGTATGATGCTCTACCAATTAAATCTCATTTTTGCAAATGCTACACTGGGGTGATGAAAGCATCTCCTCAAAACATTTCCCTGCCTTCTTGTCACCTCAGAGAAATGTATACTTCAGAGCTCTGACTTTTTACATTCTCTTTTAGCAACGCTTGTTATGAAGTGAGTTAATGCGCAGAACGGTAACATTTCCTCACTCTTCCACAATTTTGGGAACCAAGGGTGGATAGTTTAAGAAGCGAAAACTGTTTGGATTGGGACTGGCAATTTAATTAAAGTGCCACAGCATATTTTCTGACCACAGCTAGTTAGGACCTTTGTGACAGACTTCCTCTGTGACATGGCCATATTAGGCACTGTGTACTGTTAATGTCCTCCAAGAAAGACAAAGGAATGAACAAGGAATCCTTAAAGGTATAAATGTCATGCATTCCTTCTAATTTTTGAGGCATCCATTTTCTTATCTAAACATAAAGAGTGGAGTCTGGACAACTGTGAGGAGATGGATATGCTTGGTCCTGAGAGAAAAAAAAAAAAAAAAAAGTTTCCTCCCAGGTAACTCCTCTCCCCATAGAGCCTAACCAGACCCAGCGCCAGCCCAGCTGGTTTTAGCTAAAGATGTAAAACTGACAGCACTGCAAAACCATCTGGAATGCTACACAACTCAATATTAAGAAATTCAATAAAAACAAGAGCATTTTTTTAATCCATTGGCAAAGGTAGGCAACTAACTGGACACTTCAGGAGCAAACATCTGGGTTGTGTGGTGTTGTAGAGAAGCTGGCCAACACTTCTCCCATAAATGAACCAAAAAGAGCAAACGTTGAGAGAACCAAAAATTTATTTTAAAGCTCAAACAAAACCAAAGAAACCAGCCTACACCAACCACCAACAGGGACAAAATGAGCCTTTCTCCTACTCTTCAGCCACACCTGTATTTAATCTGCCTTCAATTAGTAAAGTGTGGATTGTTAGCCAATAGGCTGGGCCGCATACAAATTAAGACAGGTGAACACGATTAGCACTTGACAATTATAATGTAGTCTTTAGGGGGAGGTGGTGAAGGCTCTCCTTCACAGATGTAGTCCATAGAGGTAGATAATCCATACATTTTCCTGCCAAATGTAACCAGCGCAATACTGACACATCCTTGTTCACCTGCACTAGTGCCTCGTGTGGTAATCTTGAGGGAGAGTGTTCCCTCTATTACGCTTACCACTTCTGTGAGTGATAGAGAGGTCAAGATCACACAGCTGTTGGGCCATTTATGTTCTATTGTTATTCAGATGGAAATCACTCTGAATAAGACTGTCTGCTAAATGCATGTAATATAATTTTGACAGAGCCATTTTTGCTTACTGTCAAATTTGGGAACACCAACTTTGTTTTGTGCTACAGACACTAGGAGTCTATTATAGAACAGGCAGCTAGCAATGTTTGCATGGTCTTGAACGAAGGTTTCCAGAAAAATGTTTTATCTGTATGTTTGTGCATTTCATTAGTTTATTTAGCCATAATCCCTTCGAACATAACTCTTTTGTAGTCATTCACTTCTCTCTGAGAGGAAACACTGTACAGGCATGCTAGCACAAGTAGGCTTCATGAAGCCCTGGAAAGATTTTTTTTTATTATAAATGTCTTCACAATAGTTACAGTCCACACACTTAAATTCAGGATTATCAGACACATAAAGGGTTTCTTTCCACAAATGAGAGGAACTTTACATGACAATATAGCATAGACACTCCCTGGAATTATGGAAAATTTAGCTTTCCTAGCAAAGAGGAGGCATGGCAGTTTGTTCGTGCCTGGTGGATCAATAGAAAGTTAACTCAATTAGTGAGGAGAGATACCACACATTGAAACTTAGGATACAATGGGGAAGGCATCAGTTGATCCCCAGTCAATTCACAGTAATACAGAGTTAGCCTACATGTAGTAATGGCCAAATACAATATTCCAAGATCAAATTATTTAATAGGTTTTGGTATATTTTGGTATATTTTTACCTTATGTAATATTATAATTATTACATTAATGGTAACAAATATTGTTGTGCTACATTTGCCAGAAGTTGTAACATGTACCAGTAATTGGGGACGAACAATGTTTATTAATCCATGGTGTAAAAATAATTTGTTTGTTTCACTCAAACACAAACTCTGCAGTATTTCCCGCCTAGTGGTTTGTGCAAACACAGGTAGGTGTGATGAATGTTACTGGACATTGATGTTACTTATGAAGTGAAATTCAGTCCATCTCTTACACCCTCATCTCAAGCCTCCCTTCATCTCTGGTCCTTTCAAGGTGCTCCCTGGGTTCCTCTTCCAGACGGGTGGGATCTGGGGCGAAGCCAAAGAGTCAAACAGCCAATTAGAAGCATGGGCCGATGCAGGCAGGGCCAGGGCAAACAGAGAACAGGAAATGGAGTGCCAGAGCTAACAGGAGGTAGAATTTGTTACCGGAGGCGGTGTGGAGGGCTCCAGGTGCCGACCCAGGAAGGAGAGCAGACGTCTCCAAATCAGCCCACTTCCCAGGAACATGAACCCTGTCACCAGCCAGAACACACGTGGGTCCTGTAGGCATACGGTCCGTGGACACAGGCAGAGCAACAATTTAGCAAATGAATCCACCAAAAAGAAAATACCTCAACATACAGTAAACTACTGATATTGTCATTGGTTATTGTGTGGACGTGTCTTAACACAGAGATACAGACTCCCTTTAACCTGAAACAGAATATTGTTTAATCAATTCATAATTTGCCTGATGTACATCAGCTTTCATGGTATCTTTGTGGGACAAAAGACCCGGTGCACTCTGGGTTTCTGAATGCAGGAATAGACTTGAAAAGATATACTGATAGATGGTGGACATGTCTGGTCTGATTAAACCTCTCAGAGCCAGTCGTACAGGTTCCTTCTATCAGTGTTATCACCATGGCCTTCTTCTGTACTCAGATACCATCCAACATTTGCTCTCCTGCATCCCTACCCCCTGCACGAGGCCCCACTATGCCCTAACCCTTACCTCTTCAAAAGAGGATTCCAGGTTCATCCCGAAAGCCACACCCATCAGGCCAAACAGTGACAGGGAAAAGGTTCCCATGGTGAGCTGCAGGTTCAGCCGCATCATCACATTCCGGTGGCTTAATGTGGCGGGGAGCAGGAAAGAGTTAAGAGAGTAAAACTAGAGTGATGGAGAATGCTCTTGCACAAAGAGAGAGGACTCAAACCCTCACCACACAGCCAATTTACAGTGAAAAACAGTGTTCTTAAATGTTTCACTGGGGGCATCAAGCAGTTTGTGAGCTTTCAATATGCAATTTTACATAGCTACCCTCACAGACTACTGGTGACCAGTGATTGGGTAACAGCTGTTTAAAATGGTATTTCTTCTACCAATGAATGCTGTAGCAACTGCTGCAAGACAAGCTAACAGAGAATACAGTTCATTTTTGCCCACTGAAAGGAGATTACCTATCTAAGTTGATAGGTGAGAAGACTACCTGTCCAGGTAAATAAGGCTACCTGTCCAGGTAATGAATGGTGAAGAAAGTACCTGTCCAGGTACAGACTGGGGAGGAGGCTACCTGTCCAGGTTGATGAAGATGACGCTCTCCGAGTCGTCGATGAGTCCTTTGAGTTCCCGCGTCTTGTTGCCCAGGTCCTCCGCCTGCCTGTAGTAGTTTTCTAGGAGCAGCTCCATCTCCTCTGCATGATCAATTCCCAGGCTGCTCTCCTCACTGCCTCCATACACACACGCGCACGCACAGACACACAAGTATACACACATGCACACACATATGCACATGCACATGTGTTCACACAGGAAGCCACAGTCAGACAGACAGCTGATGAAAAGCTCCTGCTCAGTGATATCTTTTCTTCACAAATGTAATAGTTTTCTTGTGAATCGCTAACTAACTGCGTTCTATCATCCTAAGCTTAGGACAGGCATAATAATTGCATTTAGGATATACTCTGGTGTTCCGCAACTCTAAAAATGTTGGCAGGGTCATATCATTCTAGTGTTTGGCATGTGGGCATGTCCAACACAGCAATTCACCTTCTGGTACAGGTGGGTGTGGTTTTGCGCAAACTGTTGATGACACCAATGATGTCAGAATGAAAAGAATGACATCACATTCTAAAAGTATGTCACTTCCTTTTCTAAAGAGTTTGACAGGCAGGAAGATACAAAAGCTGATTGTCTTTGTGAGCCACTCTGACTATTTTTCCTAGTTATCCATTTATAAATTTGGAGGCAATTAAGGCTAAGCTGCCAAAGGGTACAACAGCAGTGCCCCACATGGGAACAGAACCAGAAACCTTTGGACTACAAGCCCTGTTCCTTACTACTGCACCACACTGCTGCTCATTTGGTTATGTTTAGGTACCTGCCATAAACAGCAACAGAGTGAAAAAAACACGACTGCATTTCTAGCTACCCTGTTATGCAACTCCTCAGGAAAATACATTATTATATACATATATAAATATGCATTAAAAGGTTATACGTATATCCAGACCGACACATTTATCAAAAGCCAAAAATAAAAATTTCACCTACAACACCTGCGGGTCCGTCCACTTGGTGAGGCACAGCTCATCAACCAGCTCCTCCTCATCTAGGATCTTTAGCAGAGACTCTCTGAAGACTTTAATGTCAGTCTCGAGCTCTGACAGGCTGGACCAAATGCACAAGAGTTAGAATACTGCACAACTGAAGCACCGAATCGCCACTGAAATAATCACTACTAACAAATCATATTGTGCATAGGGTATTCTTATAAAAAGAATGCACTGCAATAATTACCTTCATACAGAAATGGTGGGGGTGTTTTTATTTTACCACTCTGATACCACTTCATTTCAGGGTAACTTTCTGTTTCTGGGTATTCATCCACACACTTATGGAAAGGTTCATCTAAATCTAACTTAACAATAGGGCTGCAACTAACGACTATTTTGATAGTCGAATAATCTATCGAATATTCTGATTATGAATCGCACAATTACTCAATGGCTGCTATTTATCTATCGGCTTTTAAATTTACCTTGAGGTTGTTTTAGGCAAATGCTAACTAACAATAAAGATGAGAACTTTCATTCAAAAATACGTCTTAATGAATGGTCACTGGGACTAATTCAGTGAGGGCAGTTGCTTGCTGGGGAGTACAAGTCTGCTTCCTTTGAAGAAAGCCATCCATGGTGGCATAACGAGATCCAACAAACCTGTTTGAATGAATTCGAATGCAAGCCACATTGGGCACGCATGCATAGACACGAGTTGTAGAAATCTTTCGCAATTTAGAAAGTATCAAATTCTCCGGTGTTCTCTAAACTTGTGCACTCGGCAGCAACCCTATATCCAGCCATAAATGTCGCCACGACAATGATGCAACGTTTAAGCAGAGAATTTCTAAATAGCAGACGGGCTCTGGTTTAACACTGTAAAGTTAGGGCACATGTGGAATGTGAACAGGATCGTTGTTAATAGGTTATTATTTGCTAAATTGTATTAATGACGTTGAACATAGAGTACCGAGGTGGCTACGTCACTGGTGTCGGAAGTGAAATTCCCCGTTCATTTTAGTCATAGACATTTTTAAAACGCACTTTTAAAGTACTTCTAGTGATTTATGGCTTACCATCGATTTCCGGATTATATATTGTTATCTCAACTTGCGACTTATATTGTTTATTTTAATTGTTTTGAGCTACATTTTACGTAATTTATTTTTTATCTTGGTTGTACTAACCACGGGCTAAAAACTACACGTCCCATGAAACCGCGGAGCGTTCTCATTCTCGCTCTCTGGCCTCGCTAGCTCGAGTGTGGCTAATCATCGCTATCAGCTATCGCTATAGCAGCTAACTTGCAAGCTCGTCTTTAGCACTCATCGCTATCGACAATAGCAAGGTCATCGTTAGCAGCAATGGTGTCGCTTAGCTGTATTCTCTTCTTCTTTAAGGATGAAACCAGAAGTTTTCAGCGGGGCAAAAACCATTATAAATCAGGGCATGTGAAGGAATTCAGTTCTTTTGAGGGCCATATTACCGGTTTGGTCAGGGCGAGCATGAGGGATAAGACCTACAGGGTGTCAGTGAGTGTAGGCCACTGTAGCTAACCAGCTAGCTAGTGGACTGATGGTTAGCCCACGATTTTGAATGATGAAAAATGCCCGAAGCCTTCGAGACATATCTACAGAGTCAGAAACACCTTGATGCTTAAGCAAAAAGGTAATTCTGATTACACATGTAGAATAAGGCACTCAACAAGTGAACATCACACCTGTTAGCTACATTTGATAGACGTCAGTAGGGTTACCACCTGTCCCGGTTTTGCCGGGATTGTCCTTTTTTTGAGCGACTGTCCCGGGAAAATTAATAATCTTTCCCGGGACACGACTTGTCCCGTTTTTTTTTTTTTTTTTTTGAAAATGTACTTCTAATTTTGAATTTCATCGTTTCAAATAAAACCTCATTTGGTTTCCTTCTACTGCTATTCTGTTTTCTTCCTGGTTATGTTTATACATCTAATCTTGTGCCTGTAAACGGGTAAAACGGATAAAACACAGCGACGATTGGCCATGTCTATACTTTTATTTGATTGGTAACGTAAATACGAACGCTTACCTTATTGCCTAGCAACTGCCTAGGCTGTCGGTCTGCCGCGCGCATCTACATCCACGACCCCACCGTGAGTTCAGTTGCTTACTAGAGATAACGTTATTTATTTATTTATTTATTTAACTTTGTTTATTTTGTCGGTTTTGTGAAATGGGGGAGAGACGGACGAGGAGGACGACAAAACAAAATCAGACGAGCCACCAACGTCGAAGAAAAAACAATTTACAACGTAGGCTAAAACTCAGACTGGTCGAAAAGAGAAAACTTTTCTGAATGGGTAAGGCCCACCCAAGGAGACCCGTTCTCCGCCACCTGTGTTTTTTGTCCAGCCAAAATTTCAGTTAAACATGAAGGAAAAACAGCGCTGGAAATCATGCAATAACAAAGAAGCACCAGAGTTTTGCACGCAAAAAATCTAGTCATTTTAACATTCATGACAAAAAAGGTTCACCAGAGGAAGACAAGATAGCAATAGCGGAGCTTAGCAGTGTATACCACGGAGTGCTTCACGGCCACAGATACTTATTTACGGATTGTGGCAATAAAGTGCGAAAAAGAGGTGAGAAATGTCAGTGTTAGGTTGCCCAAATTCATTAAATTAAATAGTTGTTTATAATCTGTTATAATACACCGAATCGTGTTTTCATTTCTAAAAGGAATGTACCTTTGGACATATGATTAGATTTTATAGTAGATTATAATTATACAGTATATGAGTAAAAAATCTATTTAATGTAGAAAGGGACAGCAGCAGACAAAGGAGTACAGAGTGAGTGCAGCTGCGTCAGGACAAACATAAGTAAGAGAGGCAATAGGGAGTCCTAAAAAATGGTCCAAGTGCCCTGGTTTTTCACAAATCAAAGGTGGCAACCCTAGACATCAGAGATAACCTTCACGGTTTCCATGATGTAAAACAATGCTGTGGGGCATTTTGGAAATCTGAAATATCTGCAGTCGTTCACATATGTACGGTGACTGCAGTCTGGGACAAAGCACTGAACCATTTTATAATGATTACGGTTGTTTGTTAGCTAGCTAACTACTGTTACGAGTGGGTAGACCGCCATTGACACACAAACACACAGTGTTTTGGGTTTATTTATTTTCTTTTGGCACCTGCAGCTGACATCATCACGCAGCTGACGGTTCCTCGGAAGGTGGGGCTGCCTGTCATTTGATTGCTATATGGAGCTCCAGGTGATCAAATGGAGGTGGTGGAAAACTGGTGGGTAATGGCAACAGCAACAGCCACCAGGAGTTGAGCGTTTGGGTTGCCTCCACAGAGAAAGGATGATGCGAGACTGATCACCTCATTGGTTCTGGCTGCAGCAAGCGAAGGGAAAAGCTAATGGTGAAAAGTATGTGGCAGTGTAGCATGGTGGTTAAGGAGCAGGACTCCTTACACCTCTCTAACACCTGATACCTCTAGTATTTGATATTTGTTTTATGTGTAGTGTTGTGATGTATTTTTGATTCTGTGTTCTCGGTACTGCTGTAACGTAGTATGCTTGGCTTTTGTCAGAATGCACAAGTTAATTTGTGTTAGGGCTTGAATAGTGTTATGCTCACACTCACTGGTCTGGGAGTGTTGTTAGCCTGGTCTGACATTGTTGCTCATTTAAATTGAATGGATACACTTATGTTCTGTTGTGCTGGAAGTTGCTCTGGATAAGAACGTCTGCTAAAATGTAGCAGTGTAGCATAGTGGTTAAGGAGCAGGACTCGTAACCGAAAGGTTGCCGGTTCAATCCCCGCTGGGACACTGATGCTGTACCCTTGGGCAAGGTACTTAACCCACAATTGCCTCAGTAAATATCCAGCTGTATAGCTGTTGTAAAGAACTGTAACCTATGTAAGTCGCTTTGGATAAAAGCGTCTGCCAAATGAATAAATGTAAATGTATGCGCATATAGGTTTAGAATAAATGCAGCAGAACCATTTATCTAACGCTAACCAGAAAAAGAAGGGTTGGTCGCCGATGCCATCCACAAGTCCACGGGAAGAGGGACTCACACGGGTGTCACGCACGGGATATTTTAAGAAAAATACAAAAAGAAAAAAAAAACCTGAACGGACAAAATACGGGACGCTCCCCGAGACCGCAGAGCTGGCCGCCGAGGCAGGCGAGGATGGGCTGGCCCAACAAGCACCAAGGAGACCCAGGCAGCAGATAGGACCCGTCCTTTTCGAGGTCCGTCTAGTGCAATTTTATTTTGTTTGTTTCCTTTTCCTCTATATTTGCACACGCCAGGTTACATTTGTACTTCTCACAACGCCATATCGACAAAACGAGCCAGGGGAGGTAGCGAGTACGTAACACTACCAACTGTAGTCGTCTTTGCTGCTGTGCCTTCCACTAGCAATCCTAGCCAGGTTCAGAGCCAACGGTTTACTAAACCGAAGATTCCAGAATGCCCGGATGAGATGGTGGCATCTGATTTGTCAGACCGTTCCCCCCGCATTGCTCAATCGGATATGTCGTTCGAAAAGTGGACTACAAAACGAACTACAAGTCTTAAATCTTAACATTTTCGGAAAATATCTAAACATTTGACGGGTCCAAATATATCCTCACACCGAACAGGTTAATTCTGGAAATTCCCAGCTCCTGAAATGAATCCTGACTTGAGTAAAGATGGATAGTGTGCAAAGCCCATTGTACTAGTGATGACGTACCCACCTCGGTACTCTATGAGTCTATAATTTATTGATCAAGAGAAAATGTATTTCAAAATAGAAAACGTTGCAGCCCATAACATGAAGTAACATGGCTAGACGAGTCATCATCATCCAGAGAGCCAAAGTGCCACCTTTTCAGATGCCCGAACATAACTGATGTGCTCCCATGCCAGGCAAGGTCAGGTTTGCAAATGTTGCAGTTTACAACTTTTTTGGCAGAGTTAACCCTTTCGCGCGTACGGTCACACTGTTGTGATTAGCCGTTTACGCGTATGCTAAAACCGGTGCGATTAGAGAACTAGATTGGAAAAATTCTAGCTAATCTCAGTTTTGAGGAAACGATGATTTAACATTAAAATATAGCAAATGCTAACTTAAAACTATGAGAAGCTTAATAACGCTAATGAAAACATGACGAACCATGTAATGTAACACGCATGCTACACAGCATAAAAAATAAGTCACATGCGAAAGGGTTAAGAGTGAAAATCTGCCACACTTTTGAGGTCTTTTGTCGTGAAGGTGTTGCCATCTCTATTGTTCACTCCAGTAAAGCAACGTAGCTTAGGCTACACGTCTGAGCATTCCGAGTCAGCATGAAAAACACACGCAATGACGTCACCAACTAATCGACAATTAAATTTGGTTGGAAACTAATTTGGTCATGGATTTTAGTCGACGTTGATTATTCGTTGCACCCCTACTTAACATTAAATATTACTACAGTTTTTCCATAGTACTACCCCTTTATCCTGTGCTATAAGGTGCAAACATATTAAAGCTCACCATTTTACTTTGACACCTCTACTGACTACCACTTTAAAGATCTTAGAGTTGGCCACAAGTCACAAGATGAGAAAATGAAACAACTGTGGCCAGAGAAGGCTGAGACAGAACCATGATGGTTTTTGAATATTTTTAACAATTAATCCATGTGTATAACATGCCACATTACACATTACAGAGTCAAAGATGATGACTGTTAAATTTCTCCCATGTGGAATTGGACTCCTTTGTCAAAATGCAATGAACATGTGCCAGGGAACCACCTACCTCTTGCTGTTCTGCAGGAGCACATGCAGCTTGCTGCGGTCTGCAGAGAGCAGTTTTGGGTCCACCAGGGACTCCAGTGTATCAAGGATCAGGGGTTGCACTTCGCTTAGCCTGGCTTGCAGCGTGTTCACCTGCAGAGATGAATGCATGCAGGGCGTCACCTGGGCCACCCCTGCCATCATCACCACCTCCTTGGCACTCTTAAGAGTGACCTTGTCATGACTTTTGCTGGCCCCTGAAGTTGGTCACCTGATTCTTGCTGTACTTTGTAATTTGCAACTTTCCATTGGACGAAGCACTGTGAACTAAAATCCAGTCACACTTTGTGTTGCATTAAACCTGCTGGGCTTTTTGTGTCATTGGATGAGGGACAGAGTGACACAGAGGCGCACTCACCCTGTGCTGCAGAATGGCTTCAATGGCTCTGAACTCGAAAGGGAGAGAGGAGGTGGCCAGGGTTCCGTCCCCGGCTAGCTGAGGCCCCAGCTCCCTGACCAGCCAGCGCTCCAGACCCATGCCGCGGAAATCTAAGACCAGCAGGCACTGGGGCGTCACCACAGCCTTCAGGGACTGTGGAGTAAAGAGACAAACCTCAACATGACAGGGTTTGCCATTGAGGCTCAGGGCTGCCAAGTTTGGCTAGTATTTTCCCTTTTTCGCTTCAAAAATCATCATCTTAACAAAACCTGCGTGTTGAGTAACAGTACTAAGATGGACTCCTTCCTAAACATAAACGGTTCTTTGGAACTTATTAATTGTCAGAGGCAATAGCTGGCAGTGTGGGGTTTTGTAAACAGTCTGGGATCCCTGCAGCAATGCTGGGAGATACTACAGCAGCTGTGTGGCCATCAGCAGCCTCCCACCCATCCCCCAGCCCTGCGATGCGAATGCGAGGAGAGGGAGCCCCAACATGCCTCCATGCGGATGATGATGCAGTTGTTGCGTGCTGTGATGCTGGTGACGTGCTGGAACCTCAGGTCCCGGGCCTGCAGGCTCAGCTCCTGGTACAGCTCGGTCTTCTTTCTCTCTGGGGGAGGAGCAGGTGGTTAGCTGCCTACCTGACCCAAAATGCACAAGACCAGGCATAAACATATTCACCATACAGGATCAGAATGATACTGGAACACAATTATTTTGAAGGCAAATAAATGTATACATACATAAACGTATATATGTAGATAAATGTGTACAACTGTCACAGTAAGTCTTACTGAAAGTAAGTATATACCCACCCCACCCCAACACACAAACTTACCAAAAGAGGTTACATTCCCTTCTTTGTCAAATTTCATCTGTGAAATAAATCAAAATCATTGCTACATCCTTCTGACATTCAAGGAAACCCAATCGTGCATGTGTAATGCCTAATAACTGAACAATGAGTGTTGAGCTAATTAATACATATAATTATACATAAGTGATGAAATAAACACCTTTGCGATTCAGGAGGGAAAATGACCTTACCACTACAAACACTGGCACTACACTAGAAAGGGTTGCTTGTGAGGTATCCGTCACTCTGTGGCGACAGAAAAATGCTGGCAGAAAAAAAAAAAAAATCAGAGAATACGTGGTTACCTAACGTACACTATTAAGCCCCATTTCCAACAGCTCGCCATACTCCTCTTTAACAAGACGTGCAAAATATGAATAAACAAAACCGTAAAATCAGTTAAACGCAATGAATTCCGTATTTAGCCAAGATGTACGTTACGGACAGCTTGCTCATACTAAATGAACAGAAATCACCGTCTTGAAAATATGGAAAAAGTGAACACTACAAGTTTTTTGTCACCCACATTCTCCACCCCGTGATAAGTCTACTTCGTTCACATGCTAATAAAAGAAAGCCACCGGATAACAAAGACGTTTCACGTACAGTTCCTACTTGACCTTTGCAACAGCCGGTGATTCGTGTCTGTTCTCCGCGACAAATGGTGCGAAGGAGGTCGGTGGGTAAAACGACTTGATCCATGCACATTTCTGCATGTCAAACAGTGGGAAAAGAGGACAGGAAAAAAGCCGACTCTTCGTTCTAGTGTTCTCCACAGACCACCTTGAGAAAGCAGTCGGAAGCATACCTCCATGTCTTTAGATTAAACAGTCTCAAAACTTTGTTTAGATGCAAAAACACTCATAAAACTATACAGTATGCGCTCAATGCAAGAGCACAACGGTGTCTTTCTAGCTAGTTAGTTAGCTACAGTTTGATATAATCACAGCATTGCTTGACCTAACTAGCCAGCCATCTGCCTAGGTAGCACGAGTGAGATAAAAGCGATGATCGGCAACACCACGTTTATCTTTGCAGATTGGCAACGTTACATATAACTCAGTTTGACTTCAATAAATAATGGAAACGATAAATGTTCACATGACTATTCCACCACAAAATAACTGCATGCAACTAACTGAAGATTTTACATGCAAGAAGTCCCTTCTGCTTCAAAACATGCCAGCTAGCTAATTAGCAATTGCGACGGTACAGCTCAGCTTATGATTGGACAGTTCAGTGGACCACAATGTATGCTGGGTACAACGCGGAAGTCAACTACATCCGCCTAAATATCCCGGAAGTGTAGACCGCTTTAGGCCAGCCCCATGCTTTAGCTATCTTGTACGAGGACAGAAAGAAGCTGACTGGGCTGGATGTATGGAGTTAGCGTCGCTACACAGAACGCAGTTCAGAGTACCTCTCGTGCAATGAAATTAGACCTCTTTTCTGAGTTGTAGAGTCGAGTCAGACCAGCTAGCGAGACAACCATGGACACTGCGTTAGCCGTGAAAAATCCCCGTAGATTTTACCCGCAACCTGCCTCGACCCCTGTAACGCTGATCTGTTGTAAATAATTTGGCACCACGTTTCAGTTTTGACGTTTTGACAAGTAACTGTTATTTTTGTTTTATGTACTGCCCTTGCTACGCAAAGTAGCTCACAAACTCACTGGACGGCATGTTTCAGAAAACGTCTTTCACGACTCTTATAGTCGGGGTGTTCGTCGTGTACGTGTTACACACCTGCTGGGTAATGTATGGCATCGTTTATACTAAACCTTGTGATAACCCCAAAAGAGAAAATTGCATCATTCCCTACCTGGCAGAAAAACCTCGATTGCAGGTTAGTAGATTGCTTGTAGCTGTAATGTTACATTGAATTGTCAGTGTTTATTTTGTCAGTCTGCCAAAGATTAGACAGTATACCAAGGCGTTATGCTTATTGATTGGTTAATAAATGCTGTCATAACAATTGGCGTAATTATGCATGTCTTGAGATGATAGTGTTGTTTGATATGCATGTTTAACGTTGCTTGACTGGGACTTCATGTGTTAGCTAGCCCGTCAGGTAATTGCATTCAACACCTGGGCAATCGTGAACCACTTGAATCAGGGGTCACGTACGGCAGACCACAAGTATCGTAAACTCCGTTTATGAAGTTACGCATTGGTCGTATTGATACTTGCCGCAAATAACACTGCACGCGAGGATGCATCAAATGAATCAAGTGACTTTTTCGATGCTGATGTTTTGCGATATGTTTGAACAGCTCAGCATTTACACGTCTTTGAAACCGAACGGTGAAGGTGGCCAGAACCTGGTCCTCAAAGTGGAGGACTTCGATATACATTCCAAGTTTGAGAGGTAAGCCTTACGTTTCCCTTTTGACCGTTCCCTTACAAAGGTAAGGCTCTGTATTAGGCAGCAAGACGCTACACTAACTCAAAGTGCACATAAAGCTGGTGCCAGCAAATATAGGATGACACAACTGAAAGTAATTCTAAAATAGCTAGCGCATCTAAGTTGTGAAACAAAAAACCATGCACCAATAATGATGTCTAGGCATTAAAGGAGTGAAACTGTTTACTTTTGTGTGTTCTAGATCCTCATAGGTTCACATGCATTCATGCACACTGAATTGTGTGCTTTCTGACACTGTTTTTTCCCTGTGGTGTATGATTGTCGTGTTCCCCATTAAAGGACAGTGAATGTGTCCCTGCCGAAGAAAACACGGAACAACGGGACTCTGTACACCCTGGTGTTTGTGCACCAATCGGGTATTTCGCCATGGCAGGACAGCCGGCAGGTGCACCAGGTGGCTCAGCTTACTACATACATGCTGCCCAAACCTCCGGAGGTCAGCCTCATCTCTGGCCAGGATGCCCCACAGGTGAGAGCTGTCATAAGGAATATGTAAAACACACATTTATTCAGAAACGCGCAGCATCACACTGCATGGAGAGAGACAGAGAGAGAGCAATGGTTGGCATGTGAAACTGGAAACAGGAAGTGCTTTTGTGAGAGGCAAGGGTTTCTTGAAAGTGCTGTGGTCATTATCTTATTGCTGGCTTGTGTGTCTCTGCTCCTCTGCATCCTCATACCAGTCTGTCTGTATTAGAATAGCAAAGAAAAGCTTGCACATTACTATTTTATCAAGCACAGGTCTTTGTTTGGTTGATAAGGATGCAGACGCAGTCTTCAGGACTCTGTTACTCTGCATCTTATGTTGAGTGCATGGAGTGTGCAGGTTACTGTTGGATCCTGTCTTTGTGCACTCTCATGATTTTCTGTGTGTACATATGTCCCTCCTGGCATTGCCCCCCTTCTTGTGTGGTGTCCCATTTCCACAGCAGCCAGTGGAACAGAAGGGCACGAGCGACACCACGATAGACAAACCTGTTTCACACTGGAGGTCCCGCCTCACCCTGAACATTGTGGCGGAGGACTTCACCTTCGACCGTGAGGCCTTGCCCAGCGACGTGCACCGCTACCTGAGAGTGTAGGTCCCGCACAGACAGGGAGGGTGGAGGAATGAGTGTGATGTCATTAGAAAAGGGGAGGGGCTTGCCACAGATCAAGGACATAAGACACGACAACACAAGGCACAACATTAGAGGGACTGACTCCCAGACAAAATGGTAGTGCAGCTATTTCACTGTGTGCTGTCTGTCCCAGATTTCAGATTGGAAAGAAGATGGTGTATCTCCCGCTGCTATTTGTGGATGAACTGAGCAACAGAGTGAAGGACTTGATGGTACATTGCATTTTTGAGTAGTTTTGCCTATGGTGTCATAATTCTGTGCATGCCTGGAAAGTTACAGAACGATGCATTTTGGGCTGATTTATGCTTTTTGCAGTCCATAACTGTTGCTTGAATGACCAATGACCAATACGACCGTAACATAGGGGGGCTCACTTGCAGTCAAGGACCTCCTAGATTTTGTAACAATGTGAAGGACTACACAGCAGACCACAAGATCACCGCATTCAATGATTGATTGATGATCAATATTGTCACATCTGGAAAGCAAATTGACCAATGGGTACTGTGGGTCAGAACTAGCCGATTTGGTGGTTATACACAACCACACACTGCCCTGTGAAAAAGCATGAAGGGTCTTCACCTGGCAGAGGGTAGCGCCATTCGCATTTGCATTCTCGTACAAATTTGAAGCATAAATCAACCTTTACACGTGTCTTAGATTGTTGAATGTAGTGCAAGGCATTACAATATGTGACACGTGTTCTGGGTGTAAAATGGATCTGTTTGCAGGAGATTAACAGCAGTACAACTGAACTTCCCCTCACTGTATCTTACGACACCATTTCCCTGGGAAAACTGCGCTTCTGGATCCACATGCAAGATGCTGTCTATTCGCTACAGCAGTTTGGTAAGTTCAACACACAGGCTTAAACAAAAACCAGTTAGAGACATATACTTGTATGAAGTTTTGATGTGTTATTAACCTTAATTATTAGAAAACCTGTAGTAAGTAACCATCACTGCTTTTGTTTCATTATCACTTATAATAGCTCAGATTTTATGTTTTGGGTTTCCAGTTGGAATTCATCGAAGAGTCACACTCTCCAGTTGTGACTATAATACAAATGTGATAGTTGTATCAGTGTGGTGTCAACTAAATATAAAAATATTCCTGCATACCTGCTGGGTAGCAGGAAGAATGTGTTGTAATTCATAAGCTTGTGAGTGCTACAGAAGAAGTGAACAAGTGTGAGAAAAATGTGAGTGTTTGTCATATTGACAGTTCTTTTGTTTTGTTTTGTTTTTTTCCTTTCAGGCTTCACAGAAAAAGATGCAGATGAAATCAAGGGCATTTTTGTGGACACCAATCTGTACTTCTTAGCACTGACATTCTTTGTGGCTGCATTCCATGTAAGTGTCACTGGTGTGCTTCCTGTTTTGCTTTGGACTTTGATCATTCACTTCTGGTTAAAATGACATTTGTAAGTTGGTCCGGATAAATGTATATGACTAAATGTAAATGTTTCATATATTTGTGTTTTGTTACAGCTCCTGTTTGATTTTCTTGCTTTTAAAAATGATATAAGCTTCTGGAAGAAGAAAAAAAGTATGGTCGGGATGTCCAGCAAGGCAGGTAAGACAGAATCCAGGACTGCATTAAATCAAGTTTGTCCTTCAGCGCAGAACGTCTGGAATGCTCCTAAAGCTCTGTGTTGTTGGTTTGAGTTTTGACTTTTATACATTTTTTCAATTGGTTGGTTTCAAGGGGTTCGGTTTTTACAACGATACAGTCAAAGAAATCAACCACTATGTTTTTGATCACTCTTATTGTTTAGATAATTCTGGTAAATCTGATTAATCTAGTTGCTTGCTAACAAGCTGTCAATGCTATTGCAGTAACAGCTAGCTTAGCAACAATAACAATGTACAGCATTAAGGCTTAGGCTGTTTTCACACTGGTCTGAACTCGAGTGCAGTTATTCCCTCCCCCTGCCCCCGCTGGTCTCCTTTCACATTACATTTTTTGGTTGCAAACCCTGGTCCGTTTACATCATCAACAATTAAGGAACATGTACCTTTTATTTACCAATGTCGCTAGGCAATGACACAAATGGAAGGCAAAATGGAAAGCCACACTATATTTGTTTTCTTATTCATCTTTTTGTTAATATGGTGTCAGCTCCAAAATACCCATGTTCAGCATTTTCACTATGCTGTAAATGCGTCCCTCTGTCTGAGAGTGATGCGAGCTGCTCGGATAAGGAGGTTTTTGCAGAGACGGGCGGCAATGCGAAATGAATTTGCAGCTTTGCTTGCAGAGCATACACGCATACCCTCAAGATGAGCGAACAGTGTGGCTACCTGCAATTATTTCCTGAACAGTTTTTAGATGCGACAAGCGTCAGCTGCCACGTAGCATTTACTTCCTGGTTTTGGATCGGATAGCTTTCACACCAAATGCGAACCACACTGGAGTTCAGGTGAACCGTACCCCAGGCCCCCGTTTTCTGGAGGACTTGGGGGCAGTCCCTTGGTGTGCACCCGAGTCTGAAAACAGCTCTCGCATCAACAATATGAACGGAACTAACGGCTCAAGCGGACTCGGGTCCGATCCAAAAGCTCTAGTGTGAAAGCGCCCTTAAAGTGCTGTTTTTATTCAAATAAATGGTCTGATTTGATGATGAGAGCAGGGGTCAGTGATGCATCAGGTGTTGTGTTTGCTTAGACCCACAGGGGTGGTGCTATTTTCAGCGCTGATCCGTTTCTGTCATTTCACAGTGCTCTGGAGATGTTTCAGCACCATTGTGATTTTCCTGTACTTGCTAGACGAGCAAACAAGCCTGCTGGTGCTCATTCCTGCTGGAATAGGCTCTGTTATCGAGGTACAGCACTCTGAGAACATGATGACAGCACATTTAACCCTGGACACAGCCAGGTGTCTCATCCCAGAATCACAGATGCCAAAGCCATATCACTGCATAGTTCTACTATATTTGGAGTATATTCCGCTCTTGATCTGCCGATCCTCTGCCTCTCTCTGCAGGTGTGGAAGGTTAAGAAGGCCTTCAAAATACAGGTGCTGTGGAAAAGCATGAAACCAACATTCCTGGTGAGTGGTCATTCAGCCCTGAGGGATCAGACAGGTGTATCTTATTGTGGTTTTTTTTAAGCCGTTTTTTAATTTTCAAATAAGGTGAAGATCTGTTTTCTTTATGAGAACCGAGTTTACAATTGACTTCCCTGGTAATGTAACGGTAATTTATAATTAAGGAAGTGTTCTCTCCACAGTTCGGAAAATCAGATGAGTCTGAGAAGAGGACAGAAGAGTATGACACTCTGGTAAGAAACAGTCCAAACTGTCCCTGGTTTAACTTGTCGTGCAATTCTAGTTTTAAATAAAGTCCACCCAATTCAGTTTCACAAGCCTTTTTTTCTGTTCCTTTTTTATTGAATAGTTTTTTATTGCTGTAAAGGCCTCCTTTCATTGCTCCAACTTCCTAAAATCAGCTTTACCGTGTAAATTTGCTAATTGTGATTTTTAATATTATAACTTTATTTCTATTTTTTACAGGCAATGAAATACCTGTCATATTTGCTCTACCCTATGTGTTTCGGTGGAGCCGTATACTCTTTGATTTATGTAAAATACAAAAGGTAAGCTAGTATGCTATTTTATTGTTTTACTACGATTCACTTTATAATGTTTTGCTTATGAATTTATTTCAAGATTTCCTCCTTTGTTTTGTTAACAGTTGGTACTCCTGGCTGATTAACAGTTTGGTGAATGGTGAGCTTCAAATTGTAAATGTTATGCCAAATGCCAATTTTTTCACTCCATATTTTCTTGGAAATCAAATAAGTCCAGGCTTAATTAATTTTAGAGTAATAACTGTGACAGCTCATTTCAAAAACAAAAATAAGTCATTATTGTGTTCTTTTTTATGTTTACAGGAGTGTACGCATTTGGGTTCCTCTTCATGCTACCTCAACTTTTTGTAAATTACAAGGTGAATGTTACCAAAATACCAGAACAGATCACAAATCTATGCAAATCTGAAGTGTTGAAATATCTGGACTTGAATGTAGAATAAAGCGATGGTGTTTAATATTAACTATTCTCTCATTTTCACAGTTAAAATCAGTGGCGCATTTACCATGGAAGGCATTCATGTACAAAGTAAGTCTGTGACATTACATACAATTGGGGGTCATCTGTGTTTTTTATTTGTGTTTTGTTTGTTTTATACTCACATTTCTTGATACATATGGTTGTAGTATTTATTTAACATAAATTTGATATTCATATAACGTAAAATCAAGGACTCTCATGCATTAAGACTAATAATGTATCTGAGCTGGTGATGATGATGATGATGATGATAGTAATAGTAGGGGCTAAGTGTTCTTTATGTCCTCCAGGCCTTCAACACCTTCATCGATGATGTCTTTGCCTTCATTATCACCATGCCCACCTCCCATAGGCTAGCCTGTTTCCGTGATGACGTGGTGTTCCTCATCTACCTATACCAGAGATGGTCAGTCACACAGGGCTCTCACCTGCTGTCCCAGAAAGCTTATGACTCTGTGGATAAATGTTTTATCCCAGTTAATTTGTTTTCAGCTGTCTGGTGCCATTGTTAGAACTTAACCGTGTAAACTGAATTGTGGTGGAAATGTAGTTTTCCTCAAACAGCACTCCTTCCAGGGAAAGCAGTGAACAGTGTCCCATGGTAGTGGTCTGTGATAAAAACACATTTTACGCCCCTCACAAGATATCAAAAAGTTTTTCACAAATACACCAGCAGTTCTTGTCATGATCTTTCAGCAACACGTGCACTGTACAGGAATGCATGAGTCAGTAATGTTCTGTACTGTTACTGTTTTTGTAAATTAGCAAATGAAACATTATTGTAGGATAGCCAGTGATGTCTGTAATTGATTTGTGGTGTCTGATTCATGCTGTGTTTGGTCCATTAACAGCACCATTAATGAACTGCATCTTTGTCTTTGAAGGCTTTACCCTGTAGACAAGAGCAGAGTGAATGAGTATGGAGTGTCATACGACGAGAAGCCCAAAGACAAATCTCACAAGGACTAAACCCAATGGCCAGAAAGACAAGCAAAAGGACACAAGGAAACTCAGTCCTTTTTCCTTCAGGAAGCTGAAAATACCTGTTGTCGGATGTCATTGTCAGTGAAAGTATTTGTTTCTGAACACACATTGTGGGGACACTTTGGCCAGGTATTGATGATGTTTGCAAGGTTAACGATGAGTCCAAATCTAGCGCTTCTGCGCCACAGCCCCGCCCCTCCCCTCGCTGCCCATCTAATTCTGAAGCAGATCTGCCCCGCCCACCCCGGCCTTTGCTCCGTATGGCTTCGTTCAGAGCTGACCTGTAGAAGCATGCCGCCTGCATTTGCTCATCTCCTCCAGCAGAAGGCACTAACTGCCCTCACCAGCTGCTCAGTTCATACAAGGATGTGCGTCAATGTTTAGTTTCATTGATAAAAACACAAACAAAAAAACCACATACTGTCGCCTAATCATGCAGAGACCTATTGTGTTTCTTTACACAGCACAGTGTTTGAAAATTAAAATTACTACAGTGCCAAATGCAAGGAAAAATGAAACTTTTATTTTTTTTCCTTTGTTAAAGGGAACTTTAATATTTCAGTTTTTGAATGAATGATGATTATGCTTATTTCTATAGCACTCACCACCACTGATCATGTGTACTGCAAGCTGCCAGTAATCTGTGCAGATGTTGTGATGTTTTTGGAATGGCTTGAACATTATATTGTGACCTTCAGGGGGAATATAGAGGACCTGTCTACTGATAATTCCAGTATGTGTGTCTGTAAATCATGTGCATTATTTAGCTTTTTACGTTATTGCTTTCCCTTGAAAATAAAATACTTTCTTGAATATAATCTCTGTGTGAAACAAGGACTGTTTTTCCAGCAGGAGATAAATTGACATTCATATCGGGATTTATTAACAGTTAACATTGACACAAAGGTATTCATCATGTTGTATTCATCGGCAGATATGTCAGATGCCAGATTTTCCTCAACTTTTTTAAAGTTTGCTTTTGTTAAAATGACCCCCTGAGTATATGTAGGACAGTTTAAAAGTCATGCAACTATAGTATTAAGTGTACTTTATTGTGTGCATTCAGGCTTTGTGAAAACATGACATGTCATGTTTCAGGAGATGTCAACATGCAGTCATTGTTGACATGTCCTGAAACAAGTAATGTGAATTAACCCACAGTATTCACCAACAGTGCTCTTAAATGCAGCCAAACCTGAATCATTTGATTGTGATTATACAATGCACCAAAACCTAAGCAACAGTAAACATTTAAATTTAGAACTGACCTGCTTAGGAAAACGGTATCAAATTGCAGCACACGGTTTGAATCATCTCTGCCTGTGTGCATAGTGTTTTTTTTTTGTATACATTGTCACAGTGCTTGTGTATGTATCATTATTCTTGCAAGCTACATTACTGCGCGTGTGTATGTGTGTATGTATGTGTTTGGGGGGTGGATAATGTTAGGGCCTCTGTGTCTTCTGTCTGTATGTAAATGTTAAATAGGGAAATATTTAAACTTGCTCAGCTGTGTGGGGTTTATCCAAGGAGCAGCCCCTCATTCTCACATTGAGAGTGGCTTGTCTGTGTTTCAGTTTAATGAATTTACTGTTGTCCTGATGCAGGGTTAGGTATGGAATTCCACTGTAAATCACATTTAATGATGTAAATCTGGATATAAATACTACTATGGAAGAGTATTTGTGGAATATTTATGTAAACTTATGTAGTTTAATTTAAAGACCTGCGTGAAGTTGGCATCCCAAGTATTTAAAAAGTTCGAAATGGTATTACTGTTCGTTTGTGCCGTAAAAACTTTCGTTTGTGCTGCTATGGTTTTTTAGATACAACAAATTATATTGTATGTGCTGTGACGTCACCCAGCACCCCAGCCTCCTCCGAATTGCTCCAAAATTGTCTCGTTCGTTTGTGCTACGTTTGTGCCGTAAAATTTTTCGTTTGTGCTGATATGGATTTGTAGATATAAATATTATATTTTAGGCGATGACGTCACCCAGCACCCCAACCTTTTCAGAATTGCTCTAAAATGGTCTCACTCCAGCACAAACGAATGAGACCATTTTGGAGCAATTCGGAGAAGGTTGGGGTGCTGTGTGACGTCATCACCCAAAAATACAATGTTTACATCTAGAAACCAGGCGCGGCTGGTTCACTTGTGCAGGTGGGGCAGAGCCCTGCCAAAGATTTATCCATTAAAAAAATGGATGTAATCAGTGAGAAAAGTACCTCAATATGTCATAACGTTTTGAAAAACAGTTTCTTTTTCTCTCTCGCAGAGATCTCGCTGATCACCTCCACCGTAGCTGCTGTACAGAAACGTTAAATATTTCAGGTAGGGCGGCTGACCTCACTGCCCTGCCGAAATTGCCAAGCGCCCCGCTGTTCTATGTAAATCTGTGGCGAAATTGTGGAACTGCAGCAAGAGCGTAGCTCGTAAAGGGTCGGAGCCGATCGTGACACTGCCCGGCCTACTGTTAACATCAGGGCTCAGTGTAACACATTACCTGTATTACTCCGCACGAACTTCGCGTGGTCAGTTTGAAAGATGGCGAGTGAGTAACATGCGTGCAACAACGTTGAGTTTCTTTTAAAGAACTCGTTCGAAAAACTTGATATTGGAGTTAAATTGGCTATAAATGAACTGGGACCTGATAAACCTGACCTGACATTAACATCGTCCAACAAACAAAGGACAAGTTCGTGGTATGACAAGAAACCATGGCTCTCGTTGTCCTAAACGGATAAAATAATAATAATAAAAATGTTCTGTTTTCCATGCCTGCTTTCCGTTCCTCTGTTACGGGGGGACAAGGAGATGTTTGGAGCAGTGTAGGTGTGTGTGACATGAAACATTTTTCAAAGTAGGCTAAAAAACCTAGCAAGTCTCATTTGAATTGTGCTGTGAAGTTAGCCATGCTGTGGAATGCTAATATTGCAGCACAACTCGATGAGGGCTACAGTGTGAGTTTAAGAAATCCCAACAAAAAAGTGGACAGGAATAGGCACATTCTGTCCAAGTTGATAGACTGCATACGATTTTGTGGGGCTTTTGAGCTAGCACTTGGGGGGCACGATGAGACTGAATCATCAAGCAATCCGGGTGTTTTCAGAAGTCTTGTGGATCTGGTTGCATCCTTAGTGTTACGCAGGAACACCTCGAAAATGCCACCGTGTTCAGAGGTACCTCCAAAACCATTCAAAAAGAACTGCTGGACTGTATGTTTGAGGTTATGCAGGACCACATCATAAATGATCTAAAAATTCCGAGTTCCTCTCTGTGCAAGCAGATGAAACTACCGATGTGTCCACGCACTGCCAACTGTTAGTTGTAGTGTTTCGCTACATTGACACCGCCAACACTGTGCAGGAGAGGTTTTTCTGTTTAAAATCAATTGATGGACAGAAAAAATCACAGTCGACCTCTAAAGTGCCTTTGGAGCAGCTCGTTATAGTTTGTTCACCCGAGAGCGAAACAGATAAAGGCCGACTGATTGCACAAACATACGATGGGGCTAATTCGCTAGATTCCGCCCGTAACTTGAACAAAACCTCGACGGTCCGCTCATAGTGGACTACCTGGGCTCTAGCTAACTGGGACGGTGCAAAATATAAAAATTTTAATCCGGTTAAATGCGAACATCAGACAATCTGCCCTACCTATTTTTCAACCCAGGAACCGCTACTGCTAGAAACCCATAGAAGCACAAACGAAATTCTTTACGGTACAAACGTAGCACAGACGAATGGGACCATTTTAGAGAAATTCGGAGAAGGTTGGGGTGCTGGGTGACGTCATCGCCTAAAAACATAATGTTTATATCTACAAATCCATATCAGCACAAGCGAAAAATTTTACGGCACAAACGTAGCACAAACGAACGAGACAATTTTGGAGCAATTCGGAGGAGGTTGGGGTGCTGGGTGACGTCACAGCACATACAATATAATTTGTTGTATCTAAAAAACCATAGCAGCAAAAACGAAAGTTTTTACGGCACAAACGTAGCACAAACGAACAGTAATACCATTTCGAACTTTTTAAATACTTGGGGTGCCAACTTCACGCAGGTAATTTAAAGTGGAGTTTTAAAGTTTAATTTAAATTTCTATCATGGGAATTCTGTGTAAGCCAACTTGTTAGTTCAGTCCACACTGTACACCTTGTCATAGCATTGGTGTCAGCCAGTAGAGCTAGCATATAGCGCTGAGCTGAGTTTGTGTACTTTGCCATTTTTGTTCTTTTGTGCATCTCAGTCTTTGTTTTGGGGCATGTATGTATGTACATTACTTACTCACTTCTAATTAATAAATCACTTCACTTAACTATTTGTAATATTCCTCCAAATACCTGTTCCTCCCTATGACCACTGCACCACATTATCTTTTTGACATTCACATGCAAGCCAAATGCCCAAATGTGTCAGGCAATAATGAATGTCAAGAAAGATTTCATGTTAGAACCCCACTGCACACACCTGAAAATAGAGCTGGTGTACACAGACAGGTCAAATGCACGCTGACTGGAGTCTTGTTTACAGTTTTCCTGCTAATGCAACACTCTTTATAAAAGCCATCTCATGCAGTTTATTATCCTCATAAACAGGTAATGTCAGACAGAATGTACAGATGCCAACCAGAGATATAAATTCTTATCATTTTCAGAGATGAATAATAAATTATTGCAGGCACAGCCACAATGCAAATATTCCAGCACTTTTCCATTCACATACACGGAAGCTTGCAGCCAAGGATAAAATCAAACAAAGGTTTTGATTACAGTAGAGAACTTGCATGTTGCATGAGTCACACAGATGCAGCTCTGAGACTTTGACATTTTCATCCTCTACCTGGACAAACAAAGGCTTCAGAGCCTTACCCTTCCTTGTTAATTCCATGATATTCTCTGGTGAAGTCTCAGACTCTCTAAGATTAGGCTCAGGTAGCCTCTTGTTTATGGGAGGATTGTCATTCCCTTTCCTAGCATATGAAAACTCATCCCACCTCTGGCCTGCCTTCTTTGTCTGGCACTGAGTAACCACCGTAATTTGCTTGGGTGTCAACATAACAGTGTCACCGTGTAGGAGGTTTATGACATCACACCACAACATTGCTGCAGGACCTCCATGGATATGAGGTAACTTTGACCTTAAGTCTGTACAGGTAAGTCTTTGGTACAGTACACTGTCTCATCCCCATGGGTGTGCTGTACTCACACTGCAATGTATGCCTCACAATATCTGGAAGACATTCCTGCCAGATGAAAGTCTCTCCACTCCCCGAAAGTGCTGTGAAAGTGTGGTTGGCCATTTAGATTTACAGTGATGGTGTTTACACAATCCTCACTGCTCCTCTCTGACTGCACAAAATACATGTTAGTTTTACTAAGATGAATTATAGGATATTCTGCTTTCTGTTGGGTAAATTGGGTAGGGTCTGAACATCTTATCTTACACCACTGACACTTGTTGGTCAATTGGGCACCCACAGTCTGCCTGAATAAAGCTGAATAATGTCTTGTTCCAGCTCACGTCAGTGTAAGCTTAACTTGGGAACTGCGGTGTGAAAAGAAGTGGTGCTTCTTTTCACTTTAGTGAAAAGTTATTGCAGCAAAAGTTACTGCCCTTAGAAACTGATACTAGATCAGAATCATAATATTACACTAAATGGTTGGGGTTAGGATTAGGGGTGGGCAAACTGATGTCTGTTGTCTGAGGCAGAAAGTACACACAGTGTTCACTATTGTAATAAGATGTCATTATAATGATATGTCATAACCACACTACAGAAGTAGCCTGAAAATGTGAGGACATCTTGCAATGGAGTCAAAAAGAATAACTCACCATTGGGGCCTGGAGTTTGGGCCACTCACTTTTTGCATGTACAATATTTTAGGGCTGCCCCCAACTAAAGATGCAAAACGAGATGAAAGCTTTCTGATTACAATGGGGAATTGAAATCTGTTTCACAAGCCACAGAGACACAGCCCAAAGCGACCCAAACATAGGTGTTCACATGTGTGTATGTGTATATTTGTCATGCCAATAAAGCTCTTTGGAACTGAAAATTTAAATTGAAAAATGAGAGAGAGAGAGGTGTGTCAGAGACATTACAAAGGAGGTAATCTTCCTTCCTTCCTTAATCAAGGAAGATAAAGGGGAACAGGTTGAAAGTAATGATAGATTTAAAGGTAATGTTTCAGCCTCCCTTGTTTCCAGCTCACCAGCCGCCACTGCTCTATAAAAACATGCTGCAATAACTTTGTAATGAGTGATTTCTGGACATAACAAGGAGTTCAATTCACAGTGGATGTCACTATGCACGATTACATTCAGAAGAAATAACACTAAACAAATGTTTCTCTCCCTGTGAGTGCGTGTGGCAGCCAAAAGATGATTGCACAAAAGAAAGTTCAGGTCTGTCAGATCCTATTGAAAGCAATGCAGTAATTTTCACCTGCTTCCCCTGCAATTAAATCCCTTTAACACCTATGAAATTTCCTCACCATGGCACCGCAGCTAACAACAGCAGAAATATGAGTAGACATGATATTCCTGGAAGTCTACACGTTAGAGGTGTGAGCAAGACCTGGGGCAGGAGAAGCGAATAGGACCTACTGCTGCATTGATCAGTCTTCACTTATGACCATCCAGTCATCAAGGCCACTTGCGATAAGAGTTTGCATTTGCCTGAGGGGAAAACAGTGAAACAGTGACCAGAATCCCTGGGAAAAGTGTTGGTTCACTTTCAGTGTGGTGGATACATAATTTTTGTGGTTGGAACTAGTAAATAGTATCACATTCACCTCAATTGAGGTTAATTGGCTCCTGTCATTTTTCCTGACAGATTGTTGTCACATGACCAGGAAATGCGAAAATGTTGCGCCAATCAGCAGATTTGTGTGGTCTGAAGCTGTATGATGTCATAGTGGATGGGGTGAAAAAAGGACAAGGATATTTCGAAGGGGGTGGCTCTAAACTATCGTGCTCTGCTGTTGAATATAGGAAATGTGTCGTTCCTAGGGAGAAGCTTAAAGGAAATGCATTGAACAATACAATGGACACAACCTATGCTGTGATTAGCATTTTTAGGGCAGCTTAGTCACGAGTTCTTAAAAGGTTTGTTGAACCTCACCTAGGGACAATATCTGAGCAACCTGAAACACCAATGACTATTTAAGCCTTGCCGAGTACCCTTTTCCTTCAGTGGAGGGAAGCTCACAGGGAGGTAAATTTCATCCAGCCAGATTCGGGAAGGTGCCAGATATGGAGACCACACACATCCTTCTCCTTGTCATTGCCTTTGGAGGACTTTCAGGTACTTAACATTAGACAGACATATAAGTGTGACAAACATTCATCACACTTTGATACCGTTTGCTTGTGAATATATTGGTGAACATAACAAGGAGATGGGGTAGCCATTATAGGTTGGACTTTTGAAAAGGCAGAAGGGTTTCCAGGATTTGCCTGCACCATTTCTAATGCCTCCATTTCATGACTTGTGTTTCAGTGGAAGCTCTCCAGTGCTATTCGTGTACAGGCACTAACAGCAATACCCAGTGTAACCAGAATACACAGAACTGCTCCAGCTTGGAGGACACCTGCATGACCACTGTCACCACTGTTTGTAAGTTAAGTACCCATTTTATTCCACTGTGGGGTAGATACTTTCTGCCCTTAGAAACTGATACTAGATCAGAATCATAATATTACACTAAATGGTTGGGGTTAGGATTAGGGGTGGGCAAACTGATGTCTGTTGTCTGAGGCAGAAAGTACACACAGTGTTCACTATTGTAATAAGATGTCATTATAATGATATGTCATAACCACACTACAGAAGTAGCCTGAAAATGTGAGGACATCTTGCAATGGAGTCAAAAAGAATAACTCACCACTGGGGCCTGGAGTTTGGGCCACTCACTTTTTGCATGTACAATATTTTAGGGCTGCCCCCAACTAAAGATTTTCCTAGTCGACTAGTAGTTGTTAGCTCACGCTATTAGTCGACTAGTCGTCGCACGTTTATGATATTAATTTAACTATTTAAATAGCCTATGTATTGCATCAGAAAATCGTTTGAGTTCCAGGGCTGAGAAAGAATGTTATAAGTAACATTGTTAACAGTGTGCGTCGTTACAGAGAAATACAAAACCGTAATAATGAGCCTTTAAAATATAAATTTTACAAGCGCATGCACGAAGCCGCCTCTTAACGACAATGCGGGAAAAACGGGAAAATCGGTAATAATTCTGAATGTGTCGGAACAACCAGCAAGGACATTGAACATTTTGTTCCTTTATTTCAACACAGTAGCCTATAACATAACACAGCTTATGAACTTGTAACACAAACACAATAACAAATGATAAATTAAAAAACAGAACATGAAGTTAAACACGCAGTAAGCGAGGTAATTTAGCTTCCCTAGCTCCCACGAAAACTTGGACAAGCCCAAGCGCATATGTCAATATATTTACTTATCTGCATATAGCCTTAACTTTCCAATTCGTTAATGTTAGTTAGCCCATTAATTATTAGCATAATGGAGTAACCCTTTAGCGTGTACGGTCACACCGGTGTAATTAGCCGTTTAGCGTGTATGCCAAAACCGGTGCGATTAGAACACTAGATTGGAAAAAATCTAGCTAATTTTATTTTATAAAAATATAGCAAATGCTAACTGAAAACTATGAGAAGCTTAATAACCCTAATTAAAAAAAGGTAACGTTACAAACAGAAACTAGTTTTCGTTGTGATCAACAACTCAACGTGTGTTCTATCAATACCAGGTGCTATTTTGTACAAATGTGGAACGACTTCGCTATAATAATATAGCCTAATAAGTATCGTTGTTGCTGTGTAGAGGGACGAAAGAAACAACTGTTATAATCGTCTCGACAATCACTCCTGACAGTTAAACCTGACTTGCTTCTAAACTGAAAAACTCTGACATGGCAAAGGTCAGGATGTGTTAAAGTAGCCTACTAATTAATCTGTCAAATGATCATGACTATGACCCATGAAACAACAGACACAACTTGCCGTTAAAAAAATTACTGCTTGAGTGAATTTACTTTCCGTGATCGAAAACAGCTTCTCGGGTATAACTCCTCGAAACTATGATGTATACACGCGATTTTCGGGGTTCTGGTAAGTGTTGCATGCTGTACATGCTGATACAGTCAGGCCTATTAGATTTTTATGGGCTCGGAGAAAATCGCCGTGTTACTTTCGCCACGTGTTACTTTCGTACCGGCTCTCCCCTACATGTTTCAGATGTTAAGTCTTGTTTGAGGTAGACGAATGATAGGCGAATCTTTGCATGCAGAGTTTGCATGTCATCTTCTTGGGGTCGTCTTTTACACGCTGGAAATGATCCCACACTTTGGATGATTTCCTGCCAGACATAGTCTGATAAATTTTAAAGACAAGGCGCAGCTCCCGAATGGAGTTTGAGGTATTTTTCTGCGACTAACCGACTAATGAAAACTTGTTCGACTAAGACTCTTCTCATCGACTAACGTTTAGTCGACTGTTAGGGGGTAGCCCTACAATATTTCGATCCTCCAGCACTGAGAGGTCAATATAGCCCCATTTTCAGCCCACCATTGTGGTGCCTCAATCATCTTAATTAATTACCACAAATAAGCATGGAGAGTATTTATTTCAAATAGTCCAGCAGTATTTATATTTCTGGACACTAGTACGTGTTGGATTCAGTGTTGTTCTTTAGCACTGCAGACAATGTGAAAACGAGCCCAGTAGCATGTTAGCCTGCACTAGCATATGAAAATGACTGACAAGTTGTTCGCAGCAGAGGCACATGTAATAAATAAATAAAAATAGCATGTTACATGTCACATATACAATTTACTGAAAGAAAGTCCAGTGTTCCTGGTTTTGTGGTTACATTTACATTGTTCAAATTGTTCAAGCCTTGGATGATGTCACTGTAAACCTTGAAGTTTAGTTCACATTGACCGATACAAACACAGTCACATTTTTAAAATAGTCCCCGTGTGCATTTAAACATTCCACAATGCCGTCTGTCACTAAGGAGTACTGCGCTTAGTTTACATACACTGCATCAGTCGCCCTCAAATTAGCTGTGATTGTCCTTGCAAACGAAAACATGCATGTGTTCACTTTCAATGACCACAGACACACTGTCAGATGTTTTGATCAATCCTTATGTTTTGGTGTTATTCAAGGCAGCAGTTTGCAGCAGATACCCCTCGCAAAGTTGGAATGATGGAATTGCCCTGCAGGTTATTATAGGCTTGTTTTGAAATGCAGATAAGGGCTCATTCATTTATTGAATGGGAAAATGTGTCCAGACTAACACATCTGCCAAATCATGAATGACATCCCTCTTTTCGCCTCCAGTTTTGACAGAGGATTCTCCCTCACCCGCTTTAACTTCAGACTGTTTTTGTTATTTACAATGGCAGAGTCTTGTTATGATGTGTGTGTGGTTTAATGACATAGTGCAAGTTGCACTAAATCAATCACATTAGGTTAATAGTGTTGCACTCACTCACTCAAAAGCTTCTTAATGTTGTTTGTACATCCAGGTTTCATTTCCTTCTCTTTTATCCATGACTGTGTCAATTTTTTTATTTTGCACTAATGACCATGTGATTGTTATAATAAATATACTAAAAATAATATAATAGTTCATAACTGTATAATTATTCATGTAACTGTGCTGTTTGCTGAGACTGGAGTGCCTATGAGAGGATAATTGAGTGAATGAGATATAGGGATACCACACACCTACAGCAGGGATACTACCATACCACACACCTTTTTCTAAAATAAAGATGTGAATCTGTCAGTATGTTATGGTATTGTACCCACATTGTCCATGACCAAGCCATGATATTTCAGGTGAGTAATTCTGTTCTGCTGTACTGCAAAAGAGGACATGTAGGTCGCTCTGTGTGCAAATCCTTGGATGCGCTTGCCTTGTCTCAGTGAGGGGTGTTTTCACCCACATTCCTTCCAGTGGGGATCCAGTCCATCTCCAAGACTTGCACCCTGAGCACCGCCTGCGCCACTGCATCTGCTAGCAACATCAACCTGGTGGTCGGAGGGAACACAGTCAGCTGCTGCGCGACCAACCTGTGCAACGTTAATGGCTTCGCCTTGACCAGACTGAATCTCCTGCTCTTGGGCCTCCCCGCAGCCTTGCTGGCGCTGACCCTGGGTGCGGTCTGACCACTGCTGCCTGTGCATCGCCCCCACTGGCAAATAGAGCCCCGAGGAATAGATGTCTCGTCCTGTTTCAGCCCTGATTACAATTCAGTCCATGTTCACACTGATACCTGAGCACTCTTTCCCTCACTGAATTATAAAATAAAGCATTTTGTGTTCTTACGTTTTTGTTCTCAGTCATCATTAACCATGTAATTACTTTGGTTAAGTGTATTTATACAGCAGGCACAAATAATGTGTCACACAGGAAGAAATGACAGTGTTCAGGAGAAAGCTGATTGTCATTTTTCTCTGCTTTGTTTGACATGATAATTGACACTGAATAATGTGAATTCTCCTAAGCAGAACCAAGGGATCTTGCAATGTAATGCCCGTGTTCTCAGAATGTTCAAATATTCATGTGACATATGAGGGACTAATGCAAGGTCTGACTTTTTTATTTGTGAATCAACTAGTATCTTATTTGCGGTTAGTAGCATTCCAGCATGTCTAAGCGGTTTGAGCTGGTTGAATTAAAAAAAACTCCCTCCTGTTGCTAGGCAGTGTGAAACAAACAAACACAGGGAGTGTTTAAAATCATGGAGTTTCATCTCCAACATATAGTTTCACCTGTTCCAAGAAAGATATGACAGGCATGATAATAACAGGTGATGGACTGATGCTATGCCATGCCGTATGACGATACAGTCAAAAGCTGTTGGACAGCTCTGAGGAACTAACTAAAGAGCTTTTGTAACAGAAAAAGTGAGCATTTTTCTAAGTTCAACAAAAGTGTTCAAAAGTGTTCTAAGTGTTCAACAAAAACATCAGTCTGGTTTTGTGGCATAAATACTTTTCACATTATTCAAAAATGTACAGCAAATATATGCAGTTTATAACATATAGTATAGTATACATATACTATAGTTTATGGTATGGAACATATAGTTAGCCAAGTTCACAAAGTAATTTTGTTTGCAAATGTATTTGACCTTTAAACAAGTTCATCTACACTAACAAAACCACACACGTATAAACAAATAACTTTGCAAATAAATACCTATATAAAGGAATTAAATTTTGACTAGAGGCAGGGTAAAATTGCAATAATAAAATAAATTTCTGATTATTTGTCTTTAAAAAATCAAAACCGAATAAGCTCACATGCCAAGTATTGCAGCATTTTTTAAACTGCAGCGGTTTGGGCAGGTGCTATCAGAACAAAGACAAAGAATGCACCATATGGGTGTATCTTTTCAGAAGCGAGTTCTGCTCCCCAGTCTGGAACAGTCTTAGAAACACCTGTATCAAAATATGAGGACTGCAACTCTCCTGCTCCTCTGTTTCTCCATCTCCTTAGGTAAGTTCTGTTTATTTGACAAACATAGACAAATAGCACCATATTAACAGCCTATACTGAGAGCAGAGGCTCTGACTGGCAGCTTCTCCCTCATCAAATGATATACAGACAGCAACACTGTATCCGATTTATAAAGATGAGTGATGATAAAGTACTATCTGATGAAAATGCATGGATTTTGTAGCCTTGTCTCTAAAAGGAGTGCAAAACTTCTCCATTGGCCAATCATCTTGGATTTTATGTTCAATATTTATAAAAACTGAGAATCTCTGCATTTTTTGCTCATTACCAGGGTAGGTTTGACTTATTCTTTTCAAAGGTTGGACTGAATCAAAAACAAATAGGTTTCTTTTGTTTTAAATCAAAACCATGAAGTGGTAATTACAAACAGGCAAGTATAATGCTTATTTCACACTTTTCAGTATGAAGATGGTCTGCATTTCAATGTGTCAATGAATTTCCCCAATTAAAATGTGCATGAATAGAAAAAATATTGATGTAGAAAAGTAAATACCGTAAATATATCTTTTCTTCATTGGCTGTGGTCAAAATTACATGAAAGTTGATTGACTAATCAAAACATAGCACATCAGATTGTCTGTATTGCTGAAATCACTTCAGTGCTCAGTAATACAGTTAGCGACAGATTCTTCTTTGATGCCAACTTCTCAGCATTCCATTAGGCTGTTGTTACACAGTGATTCAACATACAGCTGAAACCAAAACCATTTTGCTTTTTGTGTCGTTATTATGTCATGCTGTGCACATGTGGTTATGCAAGTTAAGCTACTGACGGCATCATTCAGGTACGTGCATAGAGTAGGAAATATGTTGTGCACTGATAGCAGCTATAGCAGGTTTGATTCAGGACTCTGTTGAATGGAATATTAAAACACAAGATCTATAATGCTACAGTAGAAAACATAACACTACAAACTTACCTTTGCTTAAACATGAATTATTGTTGCTTCCAAGGATTTAAGGATCCCTGGCATTGCGTGTATTTTTAAACGGGGAGAAATGGCTATGTAGATAAAAAGGGAAAAAATGGAAAAGCCCCCAGTATAACACTATTCTTAAATAATGTCTTGCATATTTCTACTGTGTTTCTTGTTGTCTGTTTCAGTCGACAGCCTGAAATGCTATGTGTGCAGCTCCACTACAACCAATGAGAACTGTAACCAGGATACCCAGTCTTGCCAAGCTCCTCTGGACACCTGCATGACCACTGTGGACACTTTTGGTGAGGACACAGCTGAACATGTGCTATCAGATAGAGTAAACATCTGCAGACCAGTTTTACTGAGGAGTACTGATTTTCCAGTCTTAACACGAGCACACCAAATGTTCAATTTCAAAATGACCTGTTTTGTTACAATATTCCCAAATTTAACACAAAGCTCCTTGAGAGTAGGATCCATGAGGAAGTAAAATGGATGCCCTCAACCCACCAGGGTCCTAAAACCCTATCGCTGGTCTCAGAGGCATGCTCCATCATATAAGATTTTTATGATTCTCAGAATAAAACCATTGTTTGCATATCAGCGGATGATGTGATATTTGATATGGTCCCTACTATAACAGAAATGCCTATCATCATTCAACCACCTTCTCACTCCTTTCATGTTCCACACTGAACCCATTCATCTTTCCAGTGCATTCCCATGACTGGTTTTATGAGATGAGCAAGGTGCCTCATTGTTCTGGTAGTTATTTTGCACCCTGTGACTTATCAGGTGCCTGCAGGCTGCTTTGATGACATCAGTGAACCCACTCCAATAGGGACTTAGCTCACTGTAGTGCAGTGGGTCGCTCATAATGTGAAAAATAGTTGCCAGATGATTGAATTCAATACGCTCCACGCTGTAAGACACTGTACCATGTAAGAGTGTCCAAAAGGCAATTACAAAAGTAGGGTGTATAAAGAAATATAATCATAAAAACCAATGGACTGAATAGATGCTGGATAGATAATAAGTTGAGCACATGCTTCATAAAAATAAACAATGGAAAATAACACACACATACCTTCCCTTTGCACAGGCAATTTCAAGGCCATAGTGAAACAGTGTGCCAGTGCAGCCACCTGCAAGGGAGCAGCGTCTGGCGCCTCTGTCAACTCCAACGGAGACGGGAACAGGGTCACCTGCTGCAGCACCAACCTGTGTAACTTCAGTGGGGCTGCAGGTGTCCAGCTCCACAGTCTGCTGTTAGTTCTGCCCCTCTGCATCCTCTCTGTCCTAAGCATGACTGCTTAACACCGCTAATGGCCGCTGTCGGCCACACTGTCCTTAATGTTTTCTCGCTGGGTCCTGCTCAAGTCACCTAGCACTTGACTTAGTGGTAGAAAGTGTTATTTTACGACAAGACACATATGTTAAACAGTAAGATGTGCTCACGTAAACACCATGATTTGATGTTGTCCATGTCAGTCCTCTGTGTAGCGTGGTCAGAGTTGGGCAGGTCCCAGCCCCAGAGGAACAGAGTTGTTCAGATTGTGCCATGACATTTATAATTGCCAGCAACACAAATTTCAGTGATTGGCACAGACTGCCCATGACATTTGAATACAGAATGGTTGCCAGATTTAGCCATAGAAGAGCCAAGTTGCCATCACTGGTCTGACATTCATGACATTCTCTGCCTGTACTCCATTTTTAAAAGTCCTGAGACTGCCCAATGTGCCTCCTTGGATACAAGCCCATTGATGATGGAGACAGCAGCTTTCTTTTGTTAATAATATGAATTCAGTCTATAATCTACCTGGAGGATGTTGGGAAAACTAACTGTAATCAGTAATCAATCTTATCAGTAGTGAACTTCACCCAAGAGCAGCATATTGGCGCTTGACACCACTAAGTGAAGGGTACTCTTTTTGCTTTGAGCACTCTTAATTCTGTACTCTTTATTCATTTATTTTATGGGCAAAAGTAACACTTGTCTGATTTTTTTAACAGCACCTACTACTTCTGTGCATTCCAACTTGTTTTGTCAAACATTGATATGAATTTTGCTACATGTATAATTGGTCAGTTAACCTAAAAGATCACACCAGGACATAGCTAGCAAGTTTAATGCAGATTGTAACCAGTTAGCTTACAGGCAGCACTGTCAGTGTCACAGACAGTGTATTTGCTGGTGAAAAGTAAAAAACTTGTGGGATGTCAGACAACAAAAATTACAGCCATGACTATGGATATGTTAGTTGTGCTCATATACTAACAGTGTTTGCTACAGTGTGCACTGAACTTGCAAGATTTTGTAACCATATCTTGGTATTTAATATTTATGCAAGGGATAGTTAACTTAATTAAAAAATACATTTTATTGTTATTCCAAATAAATGATGTCTTAAAGAAAATTAGTTCTTTTGTTTTCTTCAAAGTAAAAAGTCACCATATAGAGTGTCAAGTCCAAGCACCCAATGTCCCTATTTGCAGACAGTAATTGCAAGGGGCTGGGCTGGACCTTATGAATGTGGGAAACCATCTTATTTCTGTATGGTTCTGTGATTTTTAAAGTTTGGTAAAACCGTAAAATGCATACCCAATTTTGATTAGCTGGTGAAGAACAAAGAAAATCCCAGCATTTTCTGTTTGTAAACATGGTAGGATGTTGTAACATATCCATATCTTATATTTGTATGCATATATAAGATGTTATTGTACAAAATGCTTTTGGATTTCTCTTTCTTAATCTTCAGATTTTGTACCAGACGACCCTAACGAAAAATCTCACAGTTCAAGTGCGACGGATGTGAAATTTAAATTTGCATTTGAAGCCCGCCCTCAAACATGACGTCAGTGTCAATATAAACGCAAATGACCCGCCTTACAACTTCCTCTTTCCGCAAAGATTAGCGCTTTTGCCTGTGTGCCTAAGGTGCTCGGTTCTTCTTTGAAGCTAAGGCCTTTTAATCCGGCGACTAGCACCGTCAAAATTAGGCATCCTTTGTCACAAATATAAAATCTAAAAAGTAAAATGGCTTCCGTCTCCGAACTCGCCTGCATTTACTCTGCTCTTATCCTCCACGACGATGAAGTCACCGTCACAGTAAGTCCCGGTCCCGTCGCTGTGAGGCTAGATCTTAGTAGCTAACAATATGGCGGACAGAGACGCTGAAATGTGGTCACCCGATAAGATGAAAGTTATGTCCCCTGTGAAGTGTATGTGCTTAATAGGTAAACAGTTTGCTTAGACATACTTGAAACTGTATATACAATATGTAACATTAAACTTGGAAGTGAATGTGTCAGTGATATCTATTCAAGTTAGCCAGGTAGCTAGCGATCTGCAAAAGGAACAGCGGTAATGTCCGTATTGGTTATCCCATATCATAATTTCAGACAGCGATCTATTTGGAAACAGTTTCCAACGAAAACCTCTGTATTAGACACTAGCACGAGTAATATAATATATAATATATAATATAATCATTGTAAAACAAATTCACGTACAGTTGAATGCATGTGTTTGTTAGCCGACTGTCTTAAGCTGTGATCCACACGTGTGACGCTAAGTGTCAGAAGTAGAAGTAGAATTTGGTCATTGCCTCATTGGTGGTAAAAGCGTCTTGACAGAATGGATCGCATAATCTCGATTTTTTTTTAATTTCGTAGGAGGACAAACTAAACGCCCTCATCAAGGCGGCTGGAGTGACTGTTGAACCTTTCTGGCCCAGTCTTTTCGCCAAGGTGAGTCTGAGAATTCATGCCTATTTCACAGAACACACGTTACGTTGCGCTACATTACTGCCATTTAGCAAACGCTCTTATCCAGAAGGACTTACACAGGTTACAGCTTGTTCGTTCATACAGCTGGAGATTTTCTGAGGTAATTGTGGGTTAAGTACATTATCCAAGGGCACAGCAGCAGCACCAGAGTGGGGGCTTGAACTTGCAACCTTTTGATTATGAGCCCAGCACCTCACCACTTTGACTCTGGAGGTTTACAGTATAGAGACTGAATGTAAAGTCATTAGTCCTCCTATGATGCTGTTACCGATGATCCAGGCCAGCATGTGATTCCTAAGTGTCTATGAGGAACACCAAGCACATTATTTTATTCACGTCATGGTACATCTCAATCAATACAGCAATAAATTAATAGTATCTTCGTATTCAATATAAGGGCAAGTGTTGTTGGCACTTGCCTGTATTGCAGGACTTGCAATCCATGTATTAGGGATGAGCATATGCAGACCTGGTTAAGACTTTGTGGCTTGTCTTTTTATAATCTGGTTTGTGTCAGTGCTGAAATGAAAGGCTGACTGGTTGACCTTTGACCCTCCCCCCATTCAGGCTCTGGCCAGCGTGGATATCGGCAGTCTGATCTGCAGTGTTGGGGCTGGTGGCGGGGCACCTGCTGCACCTGCTGCTGGTGGAGCTGCTCCTGCTGGAGCTGCCCCAGGTAATCACATCAGATTGGGCTCTGCCGCCCACTGCCCCTGGCATTTTTCATCCAGAGCAGTGTATTGTAGCTTCAAACAGCTGGATATTTACTGGGGAAATTTTGGTTAAGTACTGTGCAAAAGCTGTTCCCCATCAGGTAATTGAACCAGCAACCGTAGAGTTAAGACCAGTTCCTTACCACTGGCCCACACCATGCCAGTGCGCACATTTGAGTTGATGTTTGATGGGATGCAACTGAGCAGGCAGTATTACGAGAAGAACAGGATTGAGAGTGATCGTATTGACACATGGCTCTGCTCTAAGTGCGCTACCACTTGCAGTAAGGTCTGGTGCAGATCTTGAATGTTTTTTTTTTTCCCTCTTTCAGCTGCAGAGGAAGAGAAGAAAGAGGAGAAGAAGGAAGAGTCTGAGGAGTCTGATGATGACATGGGCTTCGGTCTCTTTGATTAAACCTGTTTTTTACCCATCAGAAAAGAAAATAAAAATGAGAAAAACATCTTGTCACTTGCCTATGTGTCATTCTGTGGACTTGGACTAGGTGTTCTTACAACTGTTTCATGGTGCTTTAGGATGTGTGATCTTGTTAGGTCCATCTTAGTATATCAGTAACTCATAAGCTATGAAGCAGGAATTCCAGGAGGTTGTTTGTTGATTGTTGGAGTTTGTACTGTGATTTTTAATCCAGCTGTCTAGATGGTTTAGGCTAATGTAAGAGTAGCTGTAGCACAGATAGTCTACAAAATGCCATTGTACTGATTTACCTTTTAAATTGACAAAACATACATAGACACTGCTAGCCAGAGAACTAGCAGTCTTCAAATTCTGATAAATTTTCATTTGCCTCTAGGAAAGACATGATGCAAGATTCATGATATGGTATATCTTATGAAGACGTGCATTGGTACTTTGCTACAGCTGGGTAGTTGGCTCAAATGAACTTTTTAGCAAAGGCACTATTTGTGCCATTTTAATTGTCATAATTGCCTTTTTGATTTTCTGTGTTTTGTGAATAGTTGGTTAGCATTATGCTGATTCTAACCATATCTCATGAAGATGGTGAAAAAGCAAAATGTAACAATGTTTTGGCCTTTAAAAGAGTGGGCCATATCACCGGTTTGGTCAGGGCGAGCATGAGGGATAAGACCCACAGGGTGTCGGTGAGTGTAGGCCAGTGTAACGTTAGATAGCATAGCTAACCACACTCCCTGTGGAGCTGTTACAATAGCCCACTAGTGCACAGTTTGATAGTGGTTTACACACGTGCCCGTTCATTCACACACATTTTTAACATAGCAGGGGTCCTATTTACACATCTAAAACATATTTACACCAGTTTTAGTACATGCGCTAAACGGCTAATCACACCGGTGTGATCGTACGCGCGAAAGGGTTAAAACGAAATTTGCCGTTCAGCACATCTGCGTTTGCCATGTAAAATAAAGAATGAGTACATTTCGAGCAGTGATTGTAGTAGATAGCCTACCGACATCATGAATGTTCAATTATGTTGCATGTCTAAAAACCATAGCCTAATGTTCCCTTACCATCTTCTTATTTGTCATTTGACTTGAAAAATAATTAAAACTGTTTTAATGCGGCAACATGTAGCCTACCTGTTCATGCTGCTTCAGACGCCATTATTGTATAGCCTACAGAATTATGTGAATTAAAATATAAAATATTAAAATGTAAAATATCCGTAAGTTTGCAATCACTTTCTGAGTTGTAATCAGCCTGCCCGAGAATTTTGCCGAAAAATAAACAAGCTAAATCGCGGTAATTTGTTGCTTTATTACCGCGGGAAGAATAAAAATCATTATCGTCACAGCCCTACTCAGGGACCTTAAAATGTTAACCAAATAGTCTGATCACGGTTTAAATGCATTTTCAAAGGTCGCCAGGTCATTTTAGACGACTGACTGAAATTAGCTCATTCATTCCAATGCATTTAAATGAAAATCGCGGTTAATAATTAAAAGGCATCAAAAGCATATTTACACTTTGAATTTCGATCCCACACTCTATAGTAACACAATCTCTAAGGCCTAAACATGTTAACCAAATAGTCTGATCACGGTTTAAATACATTTCCAGAGATCGCCAGGTCATTCATTCCAATGCGTTTAAATGCTAATGTGTTAACGCATCTAAAGCGTATTTAAATTTGGAATTTCGATGGCACATGGTAGTAATACAATCATCTCCCAGGTCCCAACATATAAACCAAATACTGTATTCATGTTTTAAACGCATTTTACTGCGGCGATCGAGCTTCTAAACTACCGATTAGCGTTAGTCACGCAAGGTCTGCTATATTAAGGCAAAAAGGGCTATATCGTATAAGGTAAAGCTATTTTTTCGCCATAGCACATACTGTTACAAATTAAAATGTTATACAGTTCAATTTACCGCTTGGTGTTCGCTGCAAAGTTCAAGTGCAGAAATAAGAGCGGACGAATTAGAGCGCGTACTTTTCGAAGAACGGGCCAATGAGACATTGCGGAGTTTTCCCCATTGGCCTGTTCTTCGAAGAGCAAAAGCCAACGAGAGCCCCTCTAGACCGGAAAGGCGGGACTTGTTCGAAGAACTTCTCTGTATCGCTCGTTTCTTTAGTATATGTGCTGCCGAAACGAGCATGAATGAGAGGAAGGGAGAACTGTTATATAGCTGCCATAGTACGGTAACTGTTTTCCGTGACGGGAGCCACAGGTATCCTCAACAGAGTCTTAATATATGTGTAGTTACTCTAAAGAGTGTTGCCCTTCAAGCCAGCACTTTCAAAGCAGTCAGGAGTTCACACAGCACGACTCTTTTAAAGTAAATCTATTGTCAGTGTTTGAGCCTTACTTTTGGAACACTTTCACCTATCAGAAGTGGAATACTCCTAAATACATAGGGGTGATTTTGGAATATACACTCGGCATCCTGGTTCAATCTCACAGGGTCCTGTGTCCAACTAGCGGGGCATACCGTGTTTTCTCCCTCTTCCTCTCATGAAGCACCCTGCTGATCCTCTCTTTAGAAATCCGATACTGCGAGACCTTTCTCTTGAGCCAGCTCTGCATGTAGCTAACTGCGAATGGCACATACGTCATGACGTCACACCCTCCCTCTCTCAGGCCACCAGCAGCAGTTACCCACAATGCACTAAGAGATACGTCGGCAAAAAAGCAAAAAAGTCATCAAAAAATTAAATAACAATCAAATTTCTATTGACAGTTTGTTTTTCTATTAAGGTACGTTAGAATCATCACCCTTTAGGGTAAATACACATATATTGAGGATACCTGGGGCAACCGTCACTGAAAACAGTTATCGTAGTATGACCTTTATATAACAATTGTCCCTTCTTTCCTTTCGTGCTCGCCTCGGCAGCACATATGATAAAATTGGAACGATACAGAGAAGATTAGCATGGCCCCTGGCGCAAGGATGACACGCAAATTCGTGAAGCGTTCCACATTTTCATTCTTTTCTCAAACAATCTGACGTAAAAAGCAAAAGAAAAAAGGCGCAACAATAAAATTAGAAATCAGCAGTGGGCTTTTACTGCCATCTTCTGGTAATGTATGTGGTAAATGTAGCTATTTCAATGCTGCAGTACCCATACACACCCACCAGGTGGAAGACTAATACCAGCATTGAAAATTTTGTTTTCAATTGATTTTGGCACATTCCTGCAAACTAAGTCCCATGTACTCAAAACAGCTAACACAGCCGTGTCAACAGAATTTCCATTTTGCAAAAGAGCCAAACTGCAAAATGATGTACTGATTACATTCCTGATACTACCTTTACAAAAAATCAAATATCCACTCAAAACAATAAAAAAGTCACCTGTGGAGGAGATAAAAAATTCACCTACATCCACACAGAAATAATAAATAAGAATGTTCAGCAATCTCTGTCACTGAATTGTGTGTGCACCTGTGTTGTTTTGTGTGTGTGATGAAATTTAAGATTAATGTGACACATAAATTGCAACTCTTTATCACAATTTTGAAAATGCTGAAACATAAACTGTATCTTTATGTGTTGCATTATAAGTGTTCTGATTTCAGGAGAGCTGTGTTGCATGTGACATTTTTATGTTTAGTCACCATACATGGATGGCGGATGGATAGATGATTATTTACACACACCAGAGTTTACTTCAAAACAGACATCCACAAAACATTGACTGGAGTCAACAATTACCTCATATGTAATGATGTGCTTATTGCTGAGTGAACATTTTAGCATTTGCCACTTTCTGAAGTCACCACATTGTGAACCCACTAAGATGATGGCTGCGATATTAGAGCATGTGATTAGGTGACATCAGGTCAAACTGAATTAAATTTTGATGTTAAACCTTATTTTGGGGGATTGGTCAAAATGCGCTTAGTTATACAATTTGTGCAAGTGCAATGAAAATCTACTATTAATTCTGCAAAAAATATTACATGCTGTATTGCAGGCTACAACTTGTACTAGATGTGGAATATTCCATATGAAACCCTTTCAGGAAGAAAGAGAGGATGGGTGCAGGGCTGGAGCTCACACCACCAGTTACACCTGTTGCTGGCCTGACTGCAGAGGCAACACCATGTGGATGGTTACGGGTGAAGCAACTAGAGAAAGATGTCACTGCGGGAGACAAGGCAATCCCTTTCCTTGCTAAGAGGCAGCTTGAGGATGGTGCTTTCAAGGACCTTTACGAGTAGTCTCCCATCTCCCATCCTGTTATAAATGCTACTGACAGTGATGCAGCTAGCAGTGTGAGAGATGCTGTAAAAACAGTAAGTCTTCATCATGCAGTAACAAGAGCAGTGAAATGAGTATTGGAGACAGTGGGCCTGAGGGAAGTGGAACAGGGAGCACACCATCAAAACTCAACTGCTATGATGGGCAGTCCACATGGGAGCCACATTGGACACAGTTTAATCAGGTAGCGTAGTGGTTAAGGAGCAAGACTCGTAACCGAAAGGTTGCCGGTTCGATCCCCGCTGGGACACTACCCTTGGGCAAGGTAAATCCTCAGTAAATATCCAGCTGTATAAATGGATAACATTGTAAAGAACTGTAACCTATGTAAGTCGCTTTGGATAAAGGCATCTGCCAAATGAATAAATGTAAATGTAAAACTAACTGCTAGTGATGTACTAGAAGGAGAAGCTCATAAAATGCTGCTGGATGTGAGAGATCTGGAGGATGTGCTACAGATTAAAAATTCCCTCACTGCAGAGTTGTCCCAAATTGTAGAGATTGGCTTCCCCCAGTTTCCACAGAGGCCTTTATTAAGGGGTTAACTTAAGGCAGGATCGATCCCCTCCATTGGCCCCCTAGGAGTCGAATGATGGTTCCGCTCAGATGTGCAGATGCTGTGGGAAGAGGGGACATGTTCATCGGTTTGTACCCAATTGGACACTGCAGATCCTTCCTCAGGTGCTGGGAAAAGGTGGAGGAGAGGGCGATGCCGCTGGCCCAGTAAATATCGTGCTCCCCAGTTCACATCCTGTTTTTAACAGCTTATACCCTATAAGCAGCAGAGACTTGCTGTGTAGATATCCAAGTTTCAGGATGTCCTGTACAGGCTCTCCTGGACACAAGATCTTCTGCCACCATAACCAACCCCTCACTCCTTCGTCCTGATGTTCAGTTGATGACGGCATTAACCTTAAATCACCACACACACACCTACATAAAAATGCATCGGGTTCCTCAAAATTCCACGGCACACTTCACTTTGCCTCACAGCACACCGGTTGAGAACCACTGTACCAGTTGATCTTGACCGCTCCAATATGGCGACCACACAGCGTAGATCTCACCCGTTACGTCCAGTTCAACTTGCAACCAAAACTTTTTGACTTGCAAGCAAAGCTTGACTTGCAACCAAAGAGGACTGATACGCAATCAAAACTTTTTGTGACGCAAAAAAAGACAAACCTGATTTTTGACTGCAGTTTGAGAAATTTGCTCTCAAAAATTTGCTCTCTTATGCTTGCGTTAAAAAGACACAAAAATAAGTGGGAATATCAAAGTAAATTTAAAGCTTGAGAGTAAATCAAGGTACATTTATATTCTATTCCAGAATATTGATGTGAATTTAACTTGTGAGGCTAAATCAGGACACATTTGTATTTTATTCCGGAATACAAATGTAAATTTAACCTGTGAGGCTAAAACAGGTACCTTTGTACGGACACCCGGAAGGGACATGGAAGAAAAAAAAAAAAAAAAGATGTACTTTTGCGAGATCGCGCAAAGATTTTCATCTAGGTCAATATACTTCCGGGTCAGTTTGGCGGCTATAGAGTACCGAGGTGGGTACGTCATCACTGGTTCCTTGCTGGTGTCGGAAGGAAATTCCCTATGGGAAATTACAATGGGCTTCGCACACGATCCATCTTTTCTCAAGTTCGGATTCATTTCAGGAGCTGGGAATTTCCTGAATTAACCTGTTCGGTGTGAGGATATATATGGACCCATCAAATGTTTCGATATTTTCCGAAAATGTTAAGATTTAAGACTTGTAGTTCGAGTTGTAGTCCATTTTTCGAACGACATACCTAATAGAGCAATGTGGGGGGAACGTCCTGACAAATCAGATACCACCATCTCATCCGGGCATTCTGGGATGTTCAGTTTAGAAAACCGTTGGCTCTGAAATCAACTAGGTTTGCTAGTGGACGACGACGACGACGCTTGGTAGTTAGCTAGCTAGCAAACAACCGTAATCGTAAAATGGTTCAGTGCTCTGTCCCGGATTGCAGTCACCGTACATATGTGAACGACTGCAAATTTTTAAGATTTTCAAAATGCCCCACGGCATAGTTTCACACTATGGAAACCCTGAAAGTTATCTCTGTAAGCATACCATCAGAGAGACGTCTATCTAATGTAGCTAATTGAATGTGCATTTTCACTCAAGTCGAGTGCCCAAATCTACACGTGTATGAAGAATTATCTTTTTGCTTAAACATCAAGGTGTTTCTGACTCTGTGTCAAAGGCTTCCGGCATTTTTCATCATTCAAAATCGTGGGCTAACAATCGGTCCACTTAACAAGCTCGATGGGTGATGATGTGGTAACCTGACTTTTCTAGCTAGCTAGCTGGTTAGCTATGCTACCTAACGTTACACTGGCCTACACTCGCCGACACCCTGTGGGTCTTATCCCTCATGCTCGCCCTGACCAAACCGGTGATATGGCCCTCAAAACAACTAAATTCCTCCACATGCCCTGATTTATAATGATTTTCGCCCCGCTGAAAACTTAGGGTCTCATGCTTGAAGAAGAGGAGAATATGGCTAAGAGACACCATTGCTGCTAACGATGAGTTTGCTGATAGCGTTGAGTGCTAAAGACGATCTTGCAAGTTAGCTGCTATAACTTATATATCAGCGATATATCATAATATAATATAATAATATATAATATAATATATCAGCGATAGCTGATAGCGATGATTAGCCACACTCTAGCCACCAAGGCCAGAGAGCGGGAATGAGAACGCTCCGTGGCTTCAGGGGACGTGTAGTTTTTAGCCCGTGGTTGTACTAGCATATAAGATAAAAAAATTAAATTACGTAAAATTTAGCTCGAAACAATTAAAATAAAAAATATATGTCGCAAGTTGCGTTCACGATATAAAACCCGGAAATCGATGGTAAGCCATAAATCACCAGAAGTACTTTACAATAGCGTTTTAAAAGGAGTCTGATAAAATGAATGGGGAATTTTACCTCCGACACCAGTGTGACGTAGTCACCTCCGTACTCTATTGTGCCAGGTTGCTCGTGCACCTCAGCTCCCTGGCAATGGTGTATGAGGTGACTAGTCAGTACCAAAGACAGCAGTTACAGCAGGTGCCCTCACAAAAACATTTGCATATGATCCTTGAAGAAAGTGCTAGAAAGTCCTTGAATATGATAAGCTGATGCCTGTATGGACTGTTGGAGAGAAGCATGAGAGAAATTAAGTGTCTAGAATTCAAGCCTTGGTTCTGCAACAATGTTTGCTATCGAATTTGAAACAGTTTTTTTTAGTGCAAAAGAATACAGCAACTCATGCTCTCTGATGAATCTAAAGTTAGAATAACTATGGATATTTAGTCATTGCACCCATTTCTAGAGGATAAGAGACAAAAGCACACCTGGACATGCAATCATTGTCAGAACAGCTACACAGACTGTTGAATAAACCGTCCTGTTACATTCCCCAGTCAGAAGCAGCTCCTTCAGTTCTGTGGTGTAATCATTTGGTTACAGAATCCATAGATACAGCTTCACAATATGTACACAATTAAGTTCTCCCAGAAACTCAACGAATGCTTATGCATAAAAATCTAGAGGCAAAAACCCAGCAAGGGAGAAAAAGCCTCTTGTGGCAACTGTTCTAAAATGCTTGAATAATGAGAAATTAAGTCAATGGCTCAAAAGAGCCAGGTTCACTCAGGTCCTCACAGACATTTACTTGGCCTTCATCTCCAAATATGTACCAAATCAAGCTCATGGTATTAGTCTTTGCAGTATACACTGAGTACACATTACTGACTCATAAACAGAAGGAACATTAATTGAATAAAAGGCATTATATGGTATAAAGGGAATGACAGACTTGGGATTATCAGAGTGCCTCTTTCATGTGACAGTTGATTAAGGAAAATTGGTTTTGATTTGAAATGGCATCTACAGGACATGACTGAAACTTGCAAAAGAGGGTTCTGGTGGCGTTTCCCTTTCGAAATGGAAAATAAGCCTGCTGGAGTCGAGCATAATGATAAAACCTTTTAATAGATTATGGAACTGTACAGGTTATTGTTCCTGAGAGTGTATACCCAAAACCAGAGGGCTTTCATCAACAGATTGTACACATGGGGAAAATCTATGTTTCTTCTAGACTTTGGGAGAGTATGAAATTTGGAAACTTAATTAAAACATGGTCTGTGTGTGTGTGTGTGTTTGTTTGGGGGGGGGGGGGGGGGGGGGGGTTGGATGATCTTAATCTGTGTAATATATGCCAAATTCACAGATCCCCAATCACAACAAATCATGTTTTGTATTTACTGGCATTTTACTTCGGGGGGGGGGGGGGGGGGGGGCGGGGGGGGGGCACATGATGTCTGTGTGAAAAAAGACAAAGAGCTCGTACTTTTCCACTCAGTTTATTCACTGTTTAAGAGGCTTCCTCCTGGCCTATGTCAGAGGAGGTGGAAAAAATGAAAAGATAAAACCTCCAAAATATATATTTATGATCCTCCATTGAATGTTGGGATAAGCATACTGACTGTGTAACAATGAAAGGCAAAAAAAGAAAGAGTTTGTGTTAAATGTGAAGAATTCTCAACCATGGTGGGGTTTCCCAGAACTCTTGGCATCACAATACTGTGGATCTCCCTTCAGGTTCCGCTTGCATTTCTCCCCAGATCTGTATATCTGAAGATCCACCTGTGTTTGTCTCTGGATACAAAAACAAGGTACAATCAGCACAAACGATAGGCGCAGCCAAATAAAATAAGCGTTTGTAACCGATTTCCGAGGGTCCTAGGACTCGAAAGCAATATGAGAAGTCTATAAAAAATTTATTGGAAGTGGAGAAAAGGGGAAGTCCAGTCTCTTCCCCGGGTTTGAAGTCCTTGTGTTTGGGGGAAACAGCCTGACGTGTGCTGGGTGCTGCCCGCTGAATACCAGCTGAGTTCGGTAGCACAGACGCCTCCCTCCCGGCTCCTTGCCGAGCCGCCTCTCTCCAGCCACCACATCCCCTGGGACTAGTGTGGCCTGGCTGGGCCAATCATTTTGAGCCGGGCCTGGTCGATGACATCTAGCAGGTTCTTAGCATCCACCGCCAGCGCGTGCGCGGCCGTCAGCATCTGCTTCTTGTACTCCTGCTGCAGGCTGGTCATGACATACTGCTGCGCCAGCTTCATCTTGTTGATGAGCTCCGCCAGGTCAGAGTTCAGCAGCTTCTGCGCCATCTCAATCTGTAGGGACAGGGGCAGGTTAGACCACAGGCAGTACTCCTGATCACCTGCAGCTAGGCTGTATACAGTATCACCTGTTTCTGAGACAGCATAATATCTATCTTACGATCCCTGACTGGCATACATAGTGATCTTTAACCACTAAACTCATTAGGTTAAACTAAATTCAGCGCAGATCACGATTTTAATGCCCTCCCAGACTTTACAGATGACTTAATTAATTAATTAATTAATTAATAAGAGTTACTGCTACTTTGGAGTGGTCTTGTGGTGTACTGGCTAAGAAATTGGACTGGTAACTCTGAGTTGCATGTTCAAATCCTTGAGTGTCGCTGTACTTTTGAGCAAGGTACTCCAGCAGTAGAAACAGATAAGTCAAACAGAAGTCAAGTAAGAGACCCTTAATAAGAGGGTGATATAATGGATGAAATAAAAAAAATGGAATTTACTGACCCTGAAATCTGACAGAAGCATGTGTGACAGATGGGACAGTGTGTGAGACATTCTTAATGTACGAGGGACAGTGTTCATGCTGGTTACCTCTCTGTGAGTGCTGGCTGGGAGTATGGGTATGGTTTCATCCACTGTGGCCAGCAGTGTCCGCAATGCCAGCCCAACCTCCTGTGAACAGCATTCATAGAGATCAGTCAGTCTGCTGATAGATCACAGTATTCACAGAGACAAGTCAGTCTACTTGTCTTTATGTCTTTACAGTCTATATGTCCACAGTATTCTTAATGAGGAGTCAGTGTGGTCTGCTGAGAGGTTTATCACAGGTTTATCACAGCGAACACTTCCAGAACAGAGCAAGTTTCCTCTCTCTCTCAAATTCAAATTCAAGATGCTTTATTGGCATGACAAGGTGAGTTTCATATTGGCAAGGCATACAGTTACAAATAAAACACACAAATGTTTAACATTTAATATATAACATATATATATATATATATATACATATATATATATATATATATATATATATATCATACGTTACATAATGTACGCTATATATTATGTGATAACATACAACATAGCATACGTTTACATTTTCAAAAACAACACACAAATACAAATTCAAAGGTGATATTAATGATCTGATCATAAACTATAGCTTGGTGCTTATAAGCTTGTTCTCTCTCGTACCTTCACCATTGGCACGTACTCCTCTGGAGGCGCAGGCTGGATTTTGCTGGACATCTCGATGACTGCCTTCACCAGCCCCGTCACGTTCTCATACACCTTGTCGTTGGAGCGGTCCAGGTTCGCGGTGGGGGGCGGGCTGATCTCCTGGGGCTGGATCTGAGGGACAGCGAGCACGGTGTGAGCAAGCCGTCACCACAGGCAAGAGCGCCGCAGACAAACAACGTCGCACCTCACTCTAAGGGCCAGTCTACACTGTGCTGCTCTAAAGGTCACACTCACCACTCACAAATTATTACCACTCTGCAGTACAGTACATACACACTAACAGTGTGGTAGACACTGGGCACCATTCTACCTCCTGTGCCAACAGGATTTCTGAAACACGGTGACCCATATATATATACATTATGCACTAGCACTCTACATTTACATTATATCTACATTACATTTACATTTAGTTGCTTAGCAGAAACTTTTATAGTGCAATTTACAGAGGTTACAATATTTACCAAGGTAATTCTTGTTTAAGTACATTGCTCAAGGGTAAAAAAGCAGTGCCCCAGCAGGGAATGGGACTAGAAACCTTTGGGTTACAAGATCATGAGATTAGCAGCAGAGGTTCCTGAGATTAAGCTTTAACATATTAATTAATTTAAAAACATATTTAAAAAAGCACACATGAACAGAAGTATGTCACAAAATTGAAATAAGTCAAATTATTAACTTGTTAGATCATTATCCATTTGCCATTGGCTTACCATCTCTCTGAAGCCCACTTACGTAGGTAAGAGATGCAAAGTTAATGTGGCAATGTGTTTACTGACTGCTCTTTAACAGTGTAAACAGGCCCTTAAACTAAAACAGATAAATCACACCAACAGACCAGCTGGCACCTGTTGCTGTAATGTGACAGTGTTTCAAAGACAGCTTTTCAAGACTCTTTAAATCTGTCAAAACCTCATAAGTGTTGACAAAATTGCTGCATGCCATCTACCATTTATGGTTTAAAAAATGCATATCACTTTCTTACCAGTAGGTGGCAGCCTTTACGTTTATAAATTTTTGGCGAGAGCAAATGATTGTGAATTTGACATGGAATCTGTCACAACAGTCAACACACTGAATGAATAGATTCCAATGGTAGCGGAAGTGACCACTTAGATGACCCTAAAGTGATGAAGCCATAGACAGGGTCTCAGCCTTCTCTCGGCCTGTCTGTCTGTCTCTGAACAGGCCGTCACAGAGCCAACAGGCAGGCACTTTTCTACTCTCCTGTTAGAAGTATCAGAAAGGGAGCAATAAGCATTGAGATTATTGTACTGTTTCACCTATAAGACCAAGGATTACAGATGGCTCTGTGAAGCTGCTCGGCACACTCTGCCACAGCCCACAGAGTAGGCGAAGCCTTGTTAGGAGGACAGCGGTGATAAGGAGAGACTCTCTCATGGCAGCTATGCTAGCTAGCGATGGAAACTACGGCTCTGCTCACAAGACACGCCCACCCAGAAGAGGTGTGGCCTGCGGGGGGGGGCAGCGTCATTTCATCTTTGGCTTGCTGAGCACCTTTATTTACACAGGGGGTCATCTGCCTCCCCTTCAAGCCCCCAACCCCTGATGGCTGGAAATTCCCCTGCGCACCCCCCCTTGCAGTGCTCCAACACCCGCAGCCGGCCCTGGCTAGACTGAAGCTCCAGGGGTTCACCACAGAGTGAATACCTGGGGCCTCAGTGTGGGACGGCTTTGCTGGGAATGACGTCGGCTACATGCCCACCCCCACCCCATCCCCGGGTGAGAATGGCAGTGAGAGGCCCCTAGATGCCCAACAGTGACTGTCACAAAAACATAGAGTTCTTACCCGCCAGGGCTAAAGTTCAACAACAGAGACACAAGAGGAGAACACAGAGAGTGCAGGGAACAGAAGAGGGAGAAACGGTCAGTAATGCAGCAAGCAAAAAAAAAAATCACACATGCATCAACTTAGAGAGCAGCTAAGCTTTCCATGCACATGCCTGGTTACTGCCTTTTGGCAAGCTCAAATGCCCTACCTGTTACATTTGAAAGCTCAAATGCAATAACTGCTGTGTTTGAAAGCTCAAACACCCTAGTTGTTGTGTTTGAGAGCTTAGTGCCCTTGCTGTGTTCAACGCTGGCTCATTGTTTCTTTTGAACAGTTGAACTTTCAAAGTTGTTTAAAGAGCTTAAAGAAGTTTAAAAGGTTTAAAGATATTTTGAGGTTTAAAAAAGTGAATGCAACTCTTCCCAAAGTCCTCTTAAATAGGGAGACAAGGTGATAGATGAGGTCCACTCTACTGGGTCACTCCTTCCGCTTCATGTGGGTACAGATGTTTTGTTTCGGAAATTCACTCTCCAGTGCGACAGCTATCCCTCCAGTTTATTTTTAGTGTCTGGAGAGAGGCCCCTGAACTCCTCAGAATCTCTCCAACCCCCCCAAACCCCCAGTTGCCTGCATTTAAGAAACCAGGGAGGCCAAAATACACTTGAGTGTTTCATTTTGGGAGCGCTCCAGACTTAGATCACAACACAATCACTGCCACAAATAAGATGGGAGAGGGTTTTATTTCCATCCTCTCTTGCTGAGTGCTGGGCAGTGAGCTCGCTCCTTTTGGCAGCTAGATCATGGTGCCCTAGGGGTCACCAGAGTGTTTACATTCACCTGACCCCTGTCCTCCTCCAGAAAAACAAAAACTTTCCCAGAGAGCAGAACAACATCTGATGGCTCTCTCTTTTTCTTCCCTTTTCCTTTCGGAAAGTAAACGCACCCCTCTCCGCCCCCCCGGCCCGTGGGACTGTAATAAAGGGGTGTAATGGAAAGAGTGTCCGGTCTCAGGGTGCTGGTGTTCATGCAGGGAGGAGGCCTGGCAGCCTGGCATAACGCAGTCCTGGGGACTCCGCCCCCTCTGCTGACTCATGGCAACTCTAGCACGGCCGCGGGTAAACCAGGGGAAATACTGACATGCAGGCTGCTGTTTCTTCCCTGTCTGCTTTTCCATCTGTCTCCTACATGCCTGTTTGTGTGTGTGTGTGTGTGTGTGTGTGTGTGTGTGTGTGTGTGTGTGTGTGTGTGTGTGTGTAAGAGCGAGAGAGAGAGAGAGAGAGAGAGAGAGAGAGAGAGAGAGAGAGAGAGAGAGAGCTGGGGCAGGCCAAGTGCAGTCTGATGGCATCTCTTCTGCTCAGACGGCCTTTATGTGAAAGTGAAAAAATAACTGAAGCTGTGCACATTAGTTACTCTTTCCATGCAGTAGTCTATCAAAATATTTGCACATGAAGGAATATGATAGGAAAAAAGGTGGTCAAAGTTATTAAGTTAGTATATACATACTTCAAACCTGACACACTCAGATAATGTTGTATAGCACCTAACTACTAAGTATCCTTGTACCTATGCCTTGAAATTGCATTAGCACATGATTTGCAAGGCCTTTCTTACACGGACACACATTTATTTAGTATATGTTCCACTCCTCTGAGACTGGCTAGACTGAGTGTGGGAGGGGCTGTTGCCCTGGTGATCGTTACCTTGACTCCTTCATTGTAGCTATCCACAGGATTCAGGCTGGCCAGGCTGCCCAGGTGACTGGGTGCTCCAGGGCGGGGGGGCTTCTTTGGGGGAGCTGCATGCTCTGTTTGGGGGAAGGGGGTGTGAGAGGGCCATTAAAGAGACAAGAGGGGAAAACAAAATATGTGAAAACTTTACATTAGATCTCTGCCTCTCCTGCAGTTTGCCTGGAACTAAGATAGTGACTATTACTATGTTCAGCTCACTGATCTACTGTAGCAAAGGGCGAGAGCAGTCACCCCACCCAGCCTCGAACCTGGGTCTATGGGGTACCAACCATGTGACTTTGACCGCGACGCCAAAGAGCCAGGCTCGTTGGTATGGCAGTCAGAGTGCATACTCAACCGTAGTGACGGCAATCCATCACATCTACTCCACTGAAAATCAAGATATTTACTGCATAAATCTGTGTGTACTTTTTCATGTCAATGTGACACCTGTGTCCTCAGATTCTATTCACACTAATGTGAGGTGGCCTCTTTGATGCACTTTATCACCATTATTATATACTTTTACACCTCTCTCAAAATCCACCCTCAGCCTTCTTTTAATGACACTTAACAGATTAAGTGTCACAACTTCTCCTTAAGTTCCACAACTTCTCCTTTCAGCTATATGGAGGGTTATGCCTTTACACCAGTGTACATATCACCAAACTCCCTGCAGTCTGTCCAATATACACCACAATGCTTGCCAGTGAGCTGGTACTAACAGAGTAGGGGAGCACACATGGAAAAGGGGCTGAAGTCTGTGATGTTCTCGCATGAGTCAGTCTGTAATCTAGTATAAAGAGAATGTAAAAGTGTTCTGTTGTTGCTGGTGCTTTGCTGTCTGTGTTCCTCCTGCAGGGTGTGAGTGCTCCATGCTGAACAATCGAGGGAGTGTGAGACTGTAATTAAGTGAGTCAGCCTGCTAGGGCTGTCTTACCTGGTTTGCCTACGGGCTGGTATATATGCTGGTTTCCCGTCTGCCAAAAAAACAAATACAAACACGCAGTTAGTAATATGCAGGTTGTTTCCTGGTCTCCAGCCGTCATTTTATGGCTTTGGGGATAAAGGAGTCCCTCGGCTGCCATGTTTTGTAGTGGTTGCTCCGGGGATAGCATGCATTTTTCTCATGCTTTGAGGATCACATTCCACTGCAACAGACCACAGCAGCCCACAGAGGAGGGTGAACAGATCTGCATGTGAAAACCACACCCCCGAACAGTGACATCGCGCTTGCACTCTGATGAGGGGCAGTCTCCCATGCATTCTGTCACAAACATGCTGCTTCATAATAGAGCTGTTTCGGCACAGTTGATGTGACCCATTCTGTACAACACAACACCACGTTCCACCAATCAAACTTCAGTTGTATAACAAAACTTCTTCTGTTTCTGGTGGAACTTGTTGGTTTTATCTCTCCCGTACCCATGCTACCATGAGTTAGTTTTGCCCAGCTTTGTCACACAATCCTTTCCAGGTTGCTGGCACTTTACAATATTCCAAAAGATTCCTGGCCAATCAGTCAGAGCGCACAGTGGATAAGTGCACGTGGCTGACCTCTGGAGTGTGCCCTGCCATGGCTCGGTTTGAGCTGGGATGAGTTAAGCCTCACAGTGGAATAATTAAAGGAAAATCAGCATTGGACGTTCTAGCAGTGAGAGATGTGGCGCACATCTCTGCCTGTGTGGAGAACACAGGCGTTTTCATTCGTCTCTGAGAAAGATCCTCTCCGAGTCAAGCTTCTTCAGGAATTCAAACACAAGCTCTAGTAAACACGCCTGTGTCCAAAACTGAATTCCAAGAGCAGGAAGCATGGCTCCCTTCCCTGGAGCCACTTCAGGAGCCATACCTATTTTTCCAGTGACACTCAGTCCAGACTAATGTTTATCAATATTAATAATTCATCTGCTTTGAAGAAATTTACCCCAAAATGGATTTTTCTCAACGTTTGAGCACTGTGGATTTCTTCTATATCAATATCCTGCATGCAATACAAAGCGATTATAGTGACTAACATGGCCTAAGAAAATAAATCTCTAAATAACTGAGCAAACTACTGAACAACTGTAACAAATGACAACATTAAACACTTAGAAAGAACAAATTTTAATCACACATTGTTACAGGAGGCTGTGACAAGATATACAGATAGATTTTGTAGCTAAAAGCTTTAAAAAAAACATCAAAAATGGCAGCCTGGGCAACAGTGAGATTATAGTGACGCATGAACAGCTGGCAAGGCTCTGAGAAACCAGGCTACATTAGAGATGTTTCCCATATTTTTGTGAGATCATAAATACTCGCAAATCTGCTCTTAAAGTTGACTTTGATCATTTCTTCCCCTGAAGCTAGGCTACTCTGTTTCTTAGCTGAATTCATTATAGGCAAGTTCTACATTTGGTTTGTGGACTACTTCATAAAGCCACCTCATCAACTGGCAGAGGCCAGTAAGGACTGGGTATGTTTTTAACTGAAGTGTGACCGAAAGCTGGGCCCTCGATTTTATTGGGAGGGGGGAAGACACATTCCCTCCCTTATGCATTTAATGGCGCCACTGCCTTGTCTTAAGATTTGTACAATAATTCACGGGAGCTAACTCATCTTCGTCCATCAGTCAGAAACCATTCACATCATTTGTATCTCTTACCAAATAGTTAACAATTCAATTAAATTGACAAATAAACACTTTTCTCAGGGCCATCATGACCATCTGTCCACCAGAGATCCCACTTTTCCTTTATGCAAACATTTTTCATACCAATATTCCTCAAATAATTACGCCTGTGGTTTTTTGAAACTTCTCTGTCAGCCTTGAACCTGACTTTCTCTAAATATCCCCCAGTTAAATAAACAGCATCCTCCTCTCACACCCCTACAGTTCAAAGGGGGAGAAAAACAGAGGGACAAAAATAACAAGCCGAAACAGAATCCATGCTCAGCGAGACTGTTCCTGGGAAGAGACACGCATGTCAACTCCAGTGAGGTGATGCTGAAATGCAGTCCAAATGGAGGTGGGTGGAGCAGAACAAAGCGGCATTCTGGGTGGAAGCTAATTAATCATCATCCTCGTTCCCAATATTAGCATCCTCATTATCATCGTTGCCACTAGCAACAGTACTAATGACGGTCTGCTGGGATCGCAAAGTTGTGTAAAGTATACTCTGACCAAATGGGTCAATGGCGATGGGGAAAACACAATTCCAACAGAGAAAGCTGTTCCAACTAGCAGCCCAAAGGTTTAAGCTTCTGCCCCAATGGTGAAGCTCTTCCCACTGTCTCCAGTGCTGAGTGAACTGGTTTTGAACTCTTGAAAAACCCCAGAGCAGGATTCAGCTTTTGGTTCCCTTCTCCCATGCAACCCCAGCGCAGGGTGCACGTGCTGGGTGCTTGTTCAAACACACGGTCCCTGGAGGGCAGGCTGAGTAATCTCAGGGGTGCGAGAGACAAGAGGCTGTTCAGTGCATCCCCGGGCACCACGAATCTGGGAGTGCTTCGACATGCCTCATTTACGCTGGCGCAGAGACGAGAGCCTGGCATTCTCAGCAGCTGCTAGCATTAGCGTTATCATTAGCGGTGCTGCTGAGGGCAAACGGAATCGCTGATCGGGGAGAATGTGCAGCCAGTGCAAAAAACAGCGGATGTGGCTTCACAACCCCCTGTGCTCAAAGAGAGAGTGGAGGCTTGCACTGTTGCGGCTTTCGGACCACAGGATGAGACCCCACTAGGGCCCACTCAGGTGTGAAACCAGATTTCCCCTGTGGGACTTTACTTTCTCACATCCTCCTTATTATCCTTTTAGTGGTTTCTCAGTGAGCAGAGATTTAAACATTTGTGTGTGTGTGTACGTGTGCCAAGTGCATATGTGTCTGGATGTGTGTGTGTGTATGGGTGAATGGGTGAGTGAGTGTGTGCACATGTGTGTATGTATATATAAAAGTGATTGAGTGTGTGTGCATGTGTGTGTGTGTGTGTGTGTGTGTGTGTGTGTGAGAGAGAGACAGAGAGAGAGAGAGAGAGAGAGAGAGAGAGGAACAGAGAAGCAGAGGCTGTGGGAATTCCCCTTAGCAGAGAGCTGTCCCGTGTGGAAAAACAAACGCAGACATGAGAAACTCACCGGCCCCTGGAGACTGCCGTCCTCCCGGTCAATGCTGCCCCTGGAGTTCCGTGATTCTGGCTTCTGACGACAAGGGAAAAGAGAGGGTGAGCAAGCAATAAGCCAAAGTACTCGTTACTGCGGCAGTGCGCTCCAATGCAGGCAGCGTCCCGTGCAAAAATACACGCGAATGAATGAGCTTCCAGCACCAGGCTTTGATGTTACGCATCACTTTGCCGTTCGTTGGAGCTGCTTTTGATCAAATCCTACCTCGTGCCCTTCAGTGAGACAGTATGCCAAGCATGCCTGCTTCTAAAAACACCATCACTGGCACCAAAATGCCAGGTGTGGCCAATTTTAGTAGGAACACACAAATATCACAAGTAGCATTTCCTTCTCACAGATGCCTCTGAGACAGCTTCGTTCTCTCGTACCTTGCCTCATTAGTGAAGCAAGGAATCTTCTGCAACCAATCAACAGCAAAGCAGGGCAAAAATGCCCGTCCTTTTATTTCTGTTAAGTTACAACAGCTTTCCCACCAGCCAAGCACTGACTGCCAAACAATTCACAAAACAGACACCCCACCACCTCCCACCCTGCCCCCCACTCCCCCCTACACCCCCCCCCCCCCTTTGCAGTACCAGTTTTCCAAAGCAGGACTTGAACACTTGCATCCTCCGAGCTCTTTGCTTGTGGGAGCTTCGCTAAGTTTAAGCATGGAGAGAGCAGCAAGAAATTCCATCAGCAGGGTAGGGAGGGCAAAAGCACAAATTCCTGTTTCCTGCTGGAGGAAGGCTTATATGTACTTGGCTGATTCATGTAAGGAGAGCACGCAGCCAGTTAACTCTGCCTGCCTGCCTCTCTCTCTTTCTCTCTCTCCGTACCTCCCTCCCTCTATCTCCCCCTCCCTCCCTCTCCCTCTGAGCATGCTCATAACACATCTGAAAAAATGGCAAATGGTTTTCCTCCTCTACAGTCCCTTTCATTCAATTCAAATATTTAATTGTTTATTCTTTTCACAGTTACATTACCACTATATTCTACTGAAACATGTCCAAATGGAACTCTGGCTTCAAATACCAGGCTGACTGTTTTTCATGAATGAAGATCTGAGCATCTAACCTCTTAAAAACTGACATTTCACACAGCAGGAAGCACTCAATCAGACATATTGGAGACAGTGGCACATTCACACAAAAACAACCTGGGCATAACCTACCCTTGAGCTACATCTGCATGTAATTACCAGCAACAAAATATTTATGATACTGAAGGATTACTGTGTATTAATAAATGTATCCAGACAGCTCACTTCCATATTAAATACAGACTGTTTCCTGTGCAATACAAAAAATGTGCTTCCAAAACTCCAGCACCATGCTGAAGCAGTCTGATAACAACAAAAGAAAATTGCATGATGCTGAGCATGGCCATGCAGCCCACTGCCTATAGTGTAGAGATACATTAACACTGTGTACAGCCTGGTCTTGAACACTATATCTTTTTCGGCTTCCACGGTAAGTCCTGAAAATCCAGTTCACACATTAATAACTCTCAGCCTATGCATTAACTCTGATTAACTTTGCTGGATTACGTACTGTGTACACAAAATTTCATCTTCTGGTAAACTGTATTGCCAACATTAACTTTTTCTAGTTGGAATGAACTCCCCATTGAGGTTAGGACAGTGGATTCACTGGCAATCTTCTGACACCTCTTCAGACCGCACCTCGGTTCCACCTCAATCCCCACCCCCTAACACCTGATACCTCTAGTATTTGATATTTGTTTTATGTGTAGTGTTGTGATGTATTTTTGATTCTGTGTTCTCGGTACTGCTGTAACGTAGTATGCTTGGCTTTTGTCAGAATGCACAAGTTAATTTGTGTTAGGGCTTGAATAGTGTTACGCTCACACTCACTGGTCTGGGAGTGTTGTTAGCCTGGTCTGACACTGTTGCTCATTTAAATTGAATGGATACACTTATGTTCTGTTGTGCTGGAAGTTGCTCTGGATAAGAACGTCTGCTAAAATGTAGCAGTGTAGCATAGTGGTTAAGGAGCAGCACTCGTAACCGAAAGGTTGCCAGTTCGATCCCCGCTGGGACACTGCTGCTGTACCCTTGGGCAAGGTACTTAACCCACAATTGCCTCAGTAAATATCCAGCTGTATAAATGGATAACGTTGTAAAGAACTGTAATCTATGTAAGTCGCTTTGGATAAAAGCGTCTGCTAAATGAATAAATGTAAATGCATGTAATGTAAATGTAATGTAGTTGCGACTTCTCTTAAATGTAAACTTATTCTGTTGCAAGAATAAATGAATGCAACCTTCCTCTGTGCCAAGCTGCCTAACACTACCACTGCTGTCTGATGCCAAACTAGATTTATAATTCTCAGAAAAGCTATAACCAATACCGCAGAGATTTCCACATTATTTGGAGACCAGATGAAACTGCCATTAATAAAAGGACTTCCTGACCCATGTATGGGTTGTAGAGAAAAGGCCAGGGATCCAAAGTTTTCCACAGATTTCACCAGTTTAACTGCCACCATTCAAATACCTGATTCATAGTAACTAATACACTGCAACTATACAGTGTTGAATGTTACACTACCTACATGACATTAGCCAGTGGCATTCCTGGCAATGATTTTTCACCCTCTACCTCATGACTTTTCTTGCATTGTTGTACTTAATCTATATGTAAAGTTGAGCTCTAAGTGCAGGCTTAGTCAAGTGGGTCTCTGAAGTTTTGGAAAGCTGCGGTCTGTTTCTGACGACTTAGCTGGAGAACCAAAATATTATTAAACCAAAATATTAGGAAACCAAAAGAGTATTACTGAGAGAGATCAGAGAGGAAATTCCGCTGAACTTCTGCTGATAAAGTCTAGAGTTTCAGACAACTGGCAGGTTCCTTCGTTTCCTTGAGGAGTCGCAAGTTTTCAGGCGCAGGTTTTCTGCACAGTGCAGAGGTGCAGTGATTTAGAGGTTTGTTTTGAAACGGTCCCCTCTCAACATCAGCAAGAAAGATCATCATTCTACCTATCACAAAAACTCCCAGTCCAGACCATGAAAACAAATGGGAGGGAAACAGAATTTCAATTGGGTGCCTTCATGCCAGAAAAAACAGTGGCCGTCTGGAAACAAGCCATTTACTGCATCAGTGAACGGCAAGTGCTCTGTTTATGAAAGGCAGTGGATCTTGCTGGTAAAATGTATGCTAGTGGAAACAGCCACAGCTGGGCTGATGGAGACACATCACCATGGCAAAAAAGGGTTGAGAATTGTCCATTATTAAGATAATGAGATGAATCAAAGGGCTGTTACAAAGACAGTGAACGTGGGTGAGACCATGGTGCACTGTCGAGTCAAAGGGGAAAGACAATGGGTTTGTTACCAAGACAATGGGAGAGGACAATGGCATGTTACCAAGACGACAAGGGAAGACAAACGGACGTTACCAAGAAGCGCTCCTCTTGCTCCAGCCAACGCTGGTCCTCCTCCATTTGCTGCTGCTGCATCATCAGACGCTCCTCCATCAGGTGGGGGGGCAGACCCTGGCCCATCCCCCGCAGGTCCAATGGACCCCCGTCCTGAGAGAGAGAGAGAGAGAGAGAGAGAGAGAGAGAGATTCTAAGTTACAACTGACTCGGTCTAAAAATCAGTGCTTTGGGGAACACTGGTCAGGCAGTGAATGCATTAGGAGAGAGAGCCTGATGAGCTTTCTATACCATAAAAAGAAAAATCTACAAAATGTCATCCTGTCCGTTGCATTATATGGGAACAAAGTATGGGGTCCACTCAGTCAGTAGCATCCTGCATGCACAACTGTGTATAAATAAACATAATATATGAAAACAAACACCTCCCAATGCATGTGGGACAGAATTAGAACAGTTTCCATTGATAACAAATATCAGACAAAGAATGCTAAGATACGGATGCATATAGGTTCCCGTAACTCATGCAATTTAAGGCAATTAAAACCAAGAGCAGAACCCAAAAAGAGCCCCTGTAGTCAGATGGCTCTGAAACTAAGTAGCCAAGAACAGACTCAGTTATTGCAATCAAGCCAAGTACAGGCTAAGTGACTGCAGTCCAACTACTGAAAAACCCAAACACAAAAAACATGGCCTCCAAAAGCAAGAAACAGACATGTGATCACTGTACGACAGGTGCGGTACAGACAGAGCTGTATTTCCTTCTATATTGTGAAAAATTATCAAAATAAGAGAACATTTCTATTTGAGAATTCGATTTCTCATGACTCACTTCTTCCTAATGACAGATGAGGAAAACTCTTAATCCTCATAAGAGGGATAAAAAGCAGCACTGGCAGCTCAGTATGTTTTGCCTCGTCACAGCCTGAGAGACACTGAGCAGCTATAAACAGGGACCAAATGCCAAATGTCTTCAGTTTGTGTTAATGTATACGTGTTGTGTTTCTGAGGGATGATTTATATATCTTACATTACATTACATTTTTTCAGCAGATGCTTTATGTTAACTTATGCAACCTGACAAGACAAGGGAAGCCAAGTGTGCTACCATGTAGAGATGAATATGAAAATTTTATATCACGATTATAGTGACCAAAATTATCACGGTTATCAGTATTATCGCGGTATTGTTAAAATGTGCTGAAAATGTTTAAGAAGTACAGGTTTTATATTGAAAACCACAAATAAAATTAGCAGCACTATGCACTTTTTGTATGTACAAACATTAAAATAATAACATAGCCAATACCTGTACCAATACCATGTAAACATATGAAAACCATATCAAATGCACATTTGAGTAATGCAATGACCCCATGCAAAATTTACATAAATACAAATGAGTGTTAAGAAGAAAGTGATAGTAATTGCACTAAGCCCAAAAATTGACATAAATACTGAGTAGTATAGTGTTTCTCCTGTTGGAACACTTTTACAACCAATTCGACAACTGTCAGATTTTAAATGAACAAAATATGTTGGTTGGGTGACTAAACTACGTAACGTGTTATCGTGTGCAATGGACGAATAGAGTCTGCAGACACACGATGCATACAGCAGCAGAACAACATGCATGGGTGTAGTGCTGTTTGAAGAAACGCCTCTAAAATGAAGTGCAGATAAGTGTTTTTAAATGCAAAAGTTAAGCTACCTGGTCCAACATTCCCATGCATGGCTCCAGTTGCTTAAATGAGCTTGTAAGGAAGACATGAATTTCCGAGTGAGGACACTAAGGATGCGTTATTCATCGCAAATCAAGTGCAAAAGGAAGAGTCGAGTCTGCTTGTGCATGTTGTTTTCTAGAAGTCTTGGTATAATATAGGCTAATTTGTAGGTCATTTCAGAATATCATGATAATGCTGAATGCGTCTGGGAGACTGTTGCTAACTTTGGATGATGGATCTCTGGTGGCAGTAATCAACCACGGTTTTAATGACAATTAAAATTTTAGATGGTAATACTAACCGTCGGGAATTTTACCGTGGTTTACCGTGAAACCCGTACCCGTTTCATCCCTACTACCATCATTCATTAGATCAGAGTCCAAAACACATTACAATACTACACATAAAATAAACAGCATAAATAAACTACTGTAGCAGGTGTTAGTGGGCACGGACTGAGGTGGAGCCAAGATGCAGTCTGAAGAGATGAGTCTTCAGTCTGCGTCAGAAGATGGCCAGTGATTCCACTGTCCTGACCCCCATGGGGAGTTCATTCCATCACTGAGCAACTGGTACAGACAGGGATCGTGTTTGGGAGGAGTGACCCTGTTGGGACGGGACAGTCAGTTGCCCCATGGTCGCAGAGTGTAGCAATCTTGTTACATGTTACAGTTATGTTCATGTTTGTGGAGGTGTTGTTGCTTTGGTAGTACTATACTGTAAATGGTCATGCCAATAAGGCAAACTGAATTTAACTGAACTGACAGCAGTAAACAGAGAGGGAGAGAGTGAGAGAGAGAGAGAGGCAGGCTTTGGTTTCAGCCCTAAGGCCCTGTCTGAGGGCGAGGGAGGGGTCTGGCACTGAGGTAGGCCTGTGTGCCAAGCAGTCACTCCTCACCTCCATGTTGGGGGACCACATGGGGACGTCCTGCTGCCGGTGGTGGTTCCATGAGTCGTGGGGGTCCAGGACAGAGGCCTGGGGTGGGTAGCCCCCGCTGGGCATGGGGGACATTCCGAGGGGGCCTGAGTATCCAGACACCTGTGAAGATGGTGACATGCGGTGACATGGCAAGAACATTCAGTCCAATGCCTACACTAAACTATATCCTTTCTATGACAAAGACTGGGGACCCTGAGGAAACTACAAACATCAACATAGCAGTTAACACAACTTGAGCTACTGGAGCCGACAGAATAACTCTATTAACTCTATTGTCACCTTCCAAAAAGCTGGTGAAAATGTTAGTCTCAAATATGTTTTATTAAATATCTCACTGAAGAACTTATTGTTTTATTAATATGATAGTGGCGGTATAAGTGTGGAATTCACACAAATTCAGTAGAAATATGATGTCTCCCTGGTGTACCAGTATCTCACATCACTCAAAGCAAAAACTATGCTGTAGTGTTATTTCACTTGTCACCTCTTCATATGCTAACACGCTTAGAATCCCTTGGGGTGGGGAGTCTATGAATCCAGGGATTGGATGAGAGGCTTAAGACATCTACCTGGTAGTGGTTGTGCTGGCCCATGTGCTGTGGGCTGGGGTAGAATCCTTCACTGGACCGGGGGCTGGGGTAGCCAGGTCTGCTGGGCTGTGCACACAAAGAAGGCAAAGGTCACAGGTCAAAGGTTAAAGATCTCTCTGGGGTGCAACAGGCTGGGTAAATGAGGTTAAGCTTTTACAGGGCCAAATCCACTGTCAAAAATGTAATTTGTGAGTGAATGAAACGGGTGTTGACAGAGATAAATAAATCACATGACTACAAAGGAAGCAGGCGGTTAGTAAAAAAAAAAAAACTGTAAAACAGGGAAATGCTGGTCTCACACATTCTGCGCTGTGTCACTGATTATTGGTTTGATGACACTTATGTGAGGATGAGGAGTGTGGTTTGGTTAAGTGATGACACGAGGAATGTGATTGGCTTATACATAGACAACACCCTCCTTCCAATCTGAGCATTGTCACTGCTTAGCCAATGTAGGGGTTCTTTTTTGCAAGTTGAACCTTTTGTTGCGCCGAGGGGGAAATCTACCTTAAGCACCCTCTCATAGAAAGCTTCTCGACACCAAACCTCCGGATGTGCAACAGAAAGACACAGTAAACAAGAGACAGGTGTAAGTGACAAACAGCACATGACGGGAGCACCGTGGAACGACACACAGAGAGCGATGGCGTGTAACACACAGAGAAGCACACTCCATAAACACTGCGAGGGCCTTGCATCTCTCTGCCATAACCCTGGATACTCAAATGCCAGATGACATGAGTGGACAACAGATTTTTAAGACTGGACAGAGTAGGTCATTTACTTTCAAAAGTAAGGAGCGCAAAATGAAAGTGAACAACAGGTACATCACAAAAGAGAGTCTACTTGCCAGACAGCACCCATAGTAAGAGAGAGACAGTGTGCAGCGTGTGAACATTTTGTTCTTCCCCTTTATGTAACCCAATTTTAGAATATTGTCAATTGTACATTTGGCTCTTGTCACAGAGAAAGAGACAACCACTGCATTCTCTCAGGAGCACTCCAATGAGACAAATGCACTTGCATGCAACCAAAAGCTATTTTTTCACATCCTCTGCTGATGTCGTCCAAGCAGCTTGCAGGCTCCTGACGAATTGCTGGGTGCCTGAGAGAAGTGAGACAAAGAAACCCTGGGTGACCTACCTCTATCTCTGGCGGAACAAATTTGTTTCGCCGCCGTGGATTCCCAGTCATTGTCAGCAAATGGTGTGGCTGGGATCGAACCCGGCCAGTAGACGTCAGCTTGCATTTAAAGTGAACGCCTTAATCACTGAGCTACACAGCAGCCCCCGTGAACGCCATCATTTGAACATAACACATGGCACTGCGTCTCAGTGTTCATGAGGACACCATAGGCCATGGGAACCATGCTCTGAAGCTCAGATGGTAATCAGGTAAAGAGGGCTGAACAGCGTAAGGAACAGGGGACACAGAGGCCAAGCATGAGCGGGATGCCTTTCTGAAAGCTGAGCGCTTACAGCATGCAAACAAACATGCAGCGGCTTGCACACCTCTGCCATACACTGCTGTGCCAACAGAGAGGAATTACTGCCAGATGTAACTCATTGAACACAATGTGCAGCCAGCCGCACCCGCGTCGTACACTGGAAACATCCTATCTGGAGCTCCCTCACTAAATTTAAAGCTTCCGTCATGCAGGCGTGCCAGCGCACAGCCCGTGGTTCCAGTGCTTCCTCTTCTCCTTTTAGCCAATGAGGAGCCCAGGATACCAGCTGTCATGCTATGGCAACAGACTACAGCGTTAGATGTAGCTGCAGCTATAACTAGGTGAAATCGGGACCAGCGAAGAACTGCTTCATACATCGATACTAATACTGAAACTATGTGCATGAACTGATCTTTGACCACTTGCAGGAAAACAGTGTTTTGGCTGTAGAGGCTGAAAAATAACCCCTAATGACATGCATTATTAATTCTCAGTCATGGATGATTTGCATCTGGAAGGGCACTGGGAATACTTGGGATGTGCTCTAAGTATCTGGCTGATGTGCCATCTGCATCTCCGGGCCCTCTGGCACTATTTAACTTTCTGGGACCCCAGGATGAGTGCTATTGGTTGGACCCTGTCCCAGCTCCTGTCATGTCTGCATTGGGAGGGTAATGGGGTTTATCTGTCCCTACAGTGGTAGATTCAGTGTGCTGAGGGAGAGCCCTAGAGCATGCTGGGGGGGGGCAGCAGAAGGGATCCCTGAGGGCTATGGGTGCAGTGTAAAGCATTGTGTCATTCCACAGGGAGAGCAGAGAGCTACTGTGGGAGGCAGAAACACACAAGCACAGTGAGCGCCAAGACACAGCGACTGAAGCACAACTGGGATCATGCACTGAAACACAGAAAGCACTAAAACACAGCCGGGACTGCATATTGAAATACAGATGAGGCTGTGAACTGAAATACAGCTGAGGCTGCGTACTGAAATACAGCTGAGGATGTGTACCGAAATACAGCAAGCACTGAACCACAGCTGAGACTGCATACTGAAAAACAGCTGGGAAAGAAGCTTCACATGAAGCAGCATTGGCTGAGGTCAGAGTAGAGAGAGCGAGAGAGAGAGCAAAGCCAGCCTGCATCAATACACACAGCAGCAGCAGCAGCAGCAGAGAGGCGAGTCTGAGCGGCAGGAGCACAGGATCCCACTCCTTCCGTTAATAGCCAAGCACAAAAAATTCAGACACTGGGAATAGAACACAGCATACTTACCATTAGCACAGAAATTCTGTTTTTAATGATCAGCACTAACACATTGCAAGCAGGAGCTGGGAGAAACAGGAGGCAGGCTCAGAGCTACAGGGCCTTTACTCTGCAGAGGAATGCCAGTAATGCATCTGGCACATGTTTCCTTTAGAGAATAGTGCAGAGTGTTTTTGGCAACTGCTGTTCTTGAGGGCCGCAGGGTCTGCCAGCTCTCCTACCTCAGCTATAAGCTGTTCAGCTGAAGCCATCACTCAGATCTCATTCAGAAAGGCAATCCGTTTACCCAGAATGCTTGGCATAAAAGCCTTTATGGCTGTAAGGGAAGTCCAGGCCTGGTAGACCTCTGAGACCCTGGCTGACAGCATATTCCTCATCTGAGCTGAGCAAAAGGCAGAGCCTTTTTGGTGGGATATTCAGAATGGACCGCATGGCCCAGAGGAAGACACCAGGATTCTGGCACAACTCATCTGCAGTCTCCCTCGACCCCAACTGGCAAAGCAGAGCAGTGATACTCCACAGAGTATGCCTCCTCCACGACTTACCAGCACGCACACCAACATTACACACAGCAGCAGTCAGCTTGGTATGATTGGGATTTCTGGACCTTACCTGTTCAGCTTTATTAAAAGAGCACAGTGCAGGCTTTACCCAGAGCACGCCAGCCTGCATGTGTGTGTATTACGAAGGGATGCTACTCTGTGTCTGAGTGTGTGTGTGTAAGGGCATAATGTCATTCCTGGTCTGTGTGTGTTACGGAGGATGTATCTGTTGTGGAATGCCACTAAAACACATGGCAGTGGGGCTTACTTTTGGGGGGGCCTCATCCGATCCTCCAGAGTCCCAGGACACGGTGACCTGCCGCCTCATCTCCATGCGCATGCGCTCCTCCTGCTGAGCTTTCTCCTCTTCCAGTATGGTGCTATGATTGGGGAAAAGACAGGGTCAGGTGGTTTATGATTAGAGGAAAGACAGGGTGCTATGTTTGGAGGAAAGACAGCATCAGGTTCTACGCAACTGGGGGAAAGACAGGGGTCAGCCTTCAAGGGTGTGTGACACCAGGGTTTATCCCAAACAATAGTCTCCCTTTCTGGCCAAAACACTACCAGCTAGCTATTTTTGAATCAAAAATATTTAGAATCAAAAAGCAAAGGTCAATAGAAGCCCTCCACCCCCAATTAGTGCCCATTAGAAACGCATGGGAATTATAAAGCTATGAAACTCATGGAGTATCTCTGGAGTGTCTCCATTTAGAGAGAGAGAGAGGGAGAGAGAGCGTTTCTCCGAATGCCTCTGAATCTCCAGCTTCTCTCTGCCCGCCCCTCTACAGGGACGTGACCAAGTGTCACGTGCTGCACAGTGAGTATGAAGTGGAAATTGATTATGCTCTGGAGGAAAAATATGAGGTCTGTTCAGACAGTAGCGTGTACCCTGTGGGCTGCACTTCAAAACAGCAAAGCTGAAACGTGGGGAGCACAATCAGAGACCATTCCTCCGCCCACATATTCTCACACACACACACACATTTGTATGTGCACTCGCAGTCACTCACTTACGCACTCACTTACACACTCACGCACGCACTCACTCACGCACGCACTCACTCACGCACGCACTCACTCACGCACGCACTCACTCACGCACGCACTCACGCACGCACTCACGCACGCACTCACGCACGCACACACTCACGCACTCACGCACGCACTCACTCACTCACGCACTCACTCACGCACTCACTCACTCACGCATGCACTCACGCACGCACTCACTCACTCACGCACGCACGCACTCACTCACACATTCAAGCACTCACTCACGCACTCACTCACGCACGCACTCACTCACGCACGCACTCACGCACGCACTCACTCACGCACGCACTCACTCACGCACGCACTCACGCACACACGCACGCACTCACGCACGCACTCACGCACGCACGCACTCACTCACGCACGCACTCACTCACGCACGCACGCACGCACTCACTCACTCACTCACTCACTCACTCACTCACTCACTCACTCACTCACTCACTCACTCACTCACTCACTCACTCACTCACGCATGCACTCACGCACGCACTCACTCACTCACTCACGCACTCACTCACGCACTCACTCACTCACGCACTCACTCACGCACTCACTCACTCACGCATGCACTCACGCACGCACTCACTCACTCACGCACGCACGCACGCACTCACGCACGCACTCACTCACGCACTCACGCACGCACTCACGCACGCACTCACGCACGCACTCACGCACGCACACACTCACGCACTCACGCACGCACTCACTCACTCACGCACGCACTCACTCACGCACGCACGCACGCACTCACTCACTCACTCACTCACTCACTCACTCACTCACTCACTCACTCACTCACTCACTCACGCATGCACTCACGCACGCACTCACTCACTCACGCACTCACTCACGCACTCACTCACTCACGCACTCACTCACGCACTCACTCACTCACGCATGCACTCACGCACGCACTCACTCACTCACGCACGCACGCACGCACTCACGCACGCACTCACTCACGCACTCACGCACGCACTCACGCACGCACTCACGCACGCACTCACGCACGCACACACTCACTCACGCACTCACGCACGCACTCACTCACTCACGCACTCACTCACGCACTCACTCACTCACGCATGCACTCACGCACGCACTCACTCACTCACGCACGCACGCACTCACTCACACATTCAAGCACTCACTCACGCACTCACTCACGCACGCACTCACTCACGCACACACTCACGCACGCACTCACTCACGCACGCACTCACTCACGCACTCACTCACGCACGCACTCACTCACGCACGCACTCACGCACACACGCACGCACTCACGCACGCACTCACGCACGCACGCACTCACTCACGCACGCACTCACTCACGCACGCACGCACGCACTCACTCACTCACTCACTCACTCACTCACTCACTCACTCACTCACTCACTCACTCACTCACTCACTCACTCACTCACTCACTCACTCACTCACTCACGCATGCACTCACGCACGCACTCACTCACTCACTCACGCACTCACTCACGCACTCACTCACTCACGCACTCACTCACGCACTCACTCACTCACGCATGCACTCACGCACGCACTCACTCACTCACGCACGCACGCACGCACTCACGCACGCACTCACTCACGCACTCACGCACGCACTCACGCACGCACTCACGCACGCACGCACTCACGCACGCACTCACGCACTCACGCACGCACTCACTCACTCACGCACGCACTCACTCACGCACGCACGCACGCACTCACTCACTCACTCACTCACTCACTCACTCACTCACTCACTCACTCACTCACTCACTCACTCACGCATGCACTCACGCACGCACTCACTCACTCACGCACTCACTCACGCACTCACTCACTCACGCACTCACTCACGCACTCACTCACTCACGCATGCACTCACGCACGCACTCACTCACTCACGCACGCACGCACGCACTCACGCACGCACTCACTCACGCACTCACGCACGCACTCACGCACGCACTCACGCACGCACGCACTCACTCACGCACACACTCACTCACGCACTCACGCACGCACTCACTCACTCACGCACTCACTCACGCACTCACTCACTCACGCATGCACTCACGCACTCACTCACTCACGCACGCACGCACGCACTCACGCACGCACTCACTCACGCACTCACGCACGCACTCACGCACGCACTCACGCACGCACGCACTCACTCACGCACACACTCACTCACGCACTCACGCACGCACTCACTCACTCACGCACTCACTCACGCACTCACTCACTCACGCATGCACTCACGCACGCACTCACTCACGCACGCACTCACGCACTCACGCACGCACTCACGCACGCACTCACGCACGCACTCACGCACGCACACACTCACTCACGCACTCACGCACGCACTCACTCACTCACGCACTCACTCACGCACTCACTCACTCACGCATGCACTCACGCACGCACTCACTCACTCACGCACGCACGCACTCACTCACACATTCAAGCACTCACTCACGCACTCACTCACGCACGCACTCACTCACGCACACACTCACGCACGCACTCACTCACGCACGCACTCACTCACGCACGCACTCACGCACACACGCACGCACTCACGCACGCACTCACGCACGCACGCACTCACTCACGCACGCACTCACTCACGCACGCACGCACTCACTCACTCACTCACTCACTCACTCACTCACTCACTCACTCACTCACTCACTCACTCACTCACTCACTCACTCACTCACTCACTCACTCACTCACTCACGCATGCACTCACGCACGCACTCACTCACTCACTCACGCACTCACTCACGCACTCACTCACTCACGCACTCACTCACGCACTCACTCACTCACGCATGCACTCACGCACGCACTCACTCACTCACGCACGCACGCACGCACTCACGCACGCACTCACTCACGCACTCACTCACGCACGCACGCACTCACTCACTCACGCACTCACGCACGCACTCACGCACGCACTCACTCACTCACGCACGCACGCACTCACTCACGCACGCACGCACGCACGCACGCACTCACTCACGCACGCACTCACTCACGCACGCACTCACTCACGCACGCACTCACTCACGCACGCACTCACTCACTCACTCACTCACTCACTCACTCACGCACTCACGCACTCACTCACGCACTCACTCACGCACTCACTCACTCACGCATGCACTCACGCACGCACTCACTCACTCACTCACGCACGGACGCACTCACTCACACACACATTCAAGCACTCACTCACGCACTCACTCACGCACGCACTCACTCACGCACGCACTCACGCACGCACTCACTCACGCACTCACGCACGCACTCACTCACGCACGCACTCACTCACGCACGCACTCACTCACGCACGCACTCACGCACGCACGCACTCACTCACTCACGCACTCACGCACGCACGCACTCACTCACTCACGCACTCACGCACTCACGCACTCACTCACTCACGCACTCACTCACGCACTCACTCACGCACTCACGCACTCACTCACGCATGCACTCACACACGCACTCACTCACTCACTCACGCACTCACGCACTCACGCACTCACTCACTCACGCACTCACTCACGCACTCACTCACGCACTCACGCACTCACTCACGCATGCACTCACACACGCACGCACTCATGCACTCACTCACAGAGTTGGAGAGGCAAGGTTATTTATGGAAACAACATGTTCCTGACGTGGCCGACACAAGGAAGCGTCTAAGCAGCCAATGAGTGGGTGGAGTGGGGGACCACTGGCCCTGCCCCCTCTCCAAGACAGACAAAGCAACTTGAACTACTCCCAGTATCAGCTATGTCTGCACCTCTGCATAAAACGTGACTCATTTCAATGACTCCTTCAGACACAACACACCACTACAATACTGATGAAAGACACCTTCAATCTGAAATGTACGCTATGTCTAGGGAAATGGTACATTTTAAATCAAGTCTCTGCGGCAACATGACTGCTCAATGAAGCAGAAACACAACAGCTTTAAAATAAAACCTAAGCTTCCAAATATGGCCAACAGCACACTGACATCTAAATTTATTCATTTCTAAAATGTGCATTTGTGTCAGAACTACTCATTAATTTTCCACACTAATGACTTAATTGATACCTTTAGTATCAATTCAAATAAAAATCAATCACTTCCAAAACACTCTGACTACCTCGAACACAGGCATACAAATGAATACAAATGTGACACTAACAATAGAAAGCTGTCTATTACCTTACAGCACGTAAAGCTCATCTCCTGTGACCAGGGCTCTCTCCATAGAGGGGTAGAGACACACACACACCAGGCCGGGTCGCTGGTGAAACCACAGAGCTCAGATGCCCAGAGCCCGCCGTGATCGCTGTAAATCAGCCGGGGACGCTGTAGAAAGAGCCCTTTATGAGGGCCAGCGGTGTGCGAGGGGGACTGGCCTGCCCTGGCTCTGCCTCTTCCCTGCCCCAGGCCGCAGACTGTTGTACTTGGCGGTGGTCCCAGGCTGGCAGTTTTAAAGGAGCCCCGGCAGTTTGGAGAGCCACCAGGTCCCGCCCTGAGGAGGCCAGTTCGGGCCACTCCTCCCCCCACCAGTTTGGCAGCATGCGAACAGTCTGGCGGTCAAGGGGGCAGAACCTCTTTAAAGATAGGCATCACTATGGAGGTGTCTAGCTGCCTGCCTTTCTCAGAAACACAACACTGATTCTCTCCCACTCAGAGGCATCTTGCATAACTTTGTAGTTTCAGATTTGAGTTGTTCTTAGTTTTACATCTCAGCTCCTTTTTCTTTCACATCAAGCGGATGTTCTATCAAATAAGTTGTAGCTTCCCTCCTAAAAAGACTCCTTTGAGAATTCCATTGAAAGACTATGAAAAACTGGGCTAAAGCTGCTAAGCAAGTCTGATAATGGAAGTAATGAGCCTGTGCCTGAGGGCCCATCTTTTGGAGTCCTACACGCATGACTGTGGAGTGGCCCTCCATGAGTGTGACACGGCCCGTGGTCAGAGTGCAGCAAGAGGACACCGCATCACGCTCCAGAAACACGTTGTGGACGTGCTGGTGACTGGCTTACAGAGTGGGAATAACGCGCTTTGCTGATGACACTGTGCGCCTGCAGTGCATTGGAGGAGCAGCAGTTTGTGTCCATCAGCGCTCTACACGTGATGCCTTGCCCATGTGACAAAATGGCAAACAGCTTCATCTCTTTCAGCAACCCGCTGAACACAGAGCAGCCAGGAACAGTTACTGTGTGACTCCTTTGTGGACAAGCCTAACCCAATGTTAAGACCCAGCATATATGCTTCCAGGCACATATGATACCAGGCACACAGTATATTATACCTGACACATGTGATTCCAGATGTATATGGTATACAGTAATGTGCACATATGGTACCAGGCACACATGGGGTACCAGGCATACACAGTACCGGGGTATATGGTTTCAGGCATATAGGGCACCAGGGATATACAATACCGATATATAAGTATACACACAAACTGTACATTGGTTTGAATGTTTTGGATTTTTCACTCATTTTGTATGACTGCTTTGAGGAAAAAAGATGTGTAAAATATATATGAATCAATGGACTACTGCTTCAACATTATGAATCACCTCAAAACGCCATGTTCACACCTTCTGAGATGACACAAATGGGTGTAGAATTGCCAATGTTGTAACTTCCATTGAATCTTGGGCTGCTGAGGGTAACAGAAACCCAAACAAAGCTAAAAAAATGTCTAAAAAAATGTCTGCCCACGGGACGAGCGGCTCCCAGCAGAGCAGGAGTATCTGCTGCCAGAGACCAGTTTCACAGGCCTTTTATAACTGCCACTGGTATTCCGCTCACATGGAGGGTGCCGTCACATGACCAGAGGAACAGACCCTCTCTAAGAACTGTGGACACACTACAGCTCCATCACTCTTTGTGGTCACTTTATCAGGTTGCATTACTGCTAATTTTATTGGAAGAAATTCTCTTGTTTATGTACAGTAATGGGGTGGGTTGGGGGACAGAAGGGTAAAGCTTTGGATCAGAATAGCAGGATACAGGCTTGGCAGCTGGATCAGGATGGTTGGACTAGAACTTCCAGCTTTAGGAGAGTAAGAGCAAAGAGGAGTTTACAAACTACCACTTTGCAATAACAGCTGGGAAACCCCCTCCCTCTAATAAGCTCAAGTTAAAAATATGCAAAAAACAGCCATGCACATATTAACAGCAGATGCAGTTTTCAATCCTTGAAAAAGTCTGTGATTTAACAAAAGCTAAAAACTGGCCCCGAAATAAATTTCCTTTCCCTAACTAATTAAGAAGGTATTCCAGCAGTTTTATTTGAGCCCTCTAAAAGAACTCAGACTTCCAGCTCTGCTCTGTTCTGGATCATCCTGTTTACTTGTCAGCCGCAGTCTTCGTCTTAATCAGAAACAGGGCACAGCAAATAACCTGTGTGTGCGTGTGTATGTGTGTGTGTGCAAACTACATAATATGACAAGCAGTTCTGGACTGCACCCTGGATAGGAAGTGCTCCCCTTTAATTATATGACCAGCAGCCCTCTTCTTCAAGGATACTGCAAATCAGCAAATCCAAAGCTATGTTATACCAGTTTTTAACATATCTGAAAGTAAAGACTAATAACCTTTTTCAAATCAGAGTAATAAATGATAATATGCCAACCTAAAATAATTGTCTGATAACTCTTACAGTTTTCAATCCTATCATTCCTAAACCAGCCCATGTGTTACATGCAAGTTCTTTTAGTTCTTATTTTAAACATTTACCATTTATCTAACGTCAGCTAGTGTTGATTAACACAAGAGGTTCTCCGGGGTGGACGGGGTTGATGCTTCTTTCAGCTGGAGCGCCATTGAGAAGTGAAATGTATTGGTGCCACTTGGTATGCACAGCAACTGACTTTGAACATGGACAATAAATAAATAAACCTGAAATACAGCATGGACTGTATTTTCGAATCTATCTTCAGAATATTGTCAGATAAAAATTGCTGACTAAGAAGCAGGAGGTACTTATACAGCAGTGAGGGGAAAGCTCAGAGTCTAAATTTTAGCCACTTTAGCCACAAACTTTTCCAATGGGTCTCATTGTCACATTGCCTAATTTGTAACACAACCAAATCAGGGGCAGTATCCTTAGCTAAAGGGATGGTCTTCTTTCACCCTCAGAAGAACAATGCCCACTAGCACTGTGACAGACTTTTTAAATTATCTTATTTCAAATGCCCTCAGAAATCCAAATATTTAGTGCCATTTTATACACTGTTCCAAGAATAATAAAATCCTCAGCATGCAATGTATTAAACAGGATACACCAACCATGCACAATTTGCAGAGCAGATCAAACGTGCTATCCTCACTGGGCAGCTGTGTGACTACCACACCCCAGGAGAGGCAGGGACTTCCCCTTGTTCACCATAACCTGCCAGGTCAGAGGTCCATACGACAGAGGTCCATTCCTTATTCAAGAACCAGTTAGTCAGTGCATTCCACAATAAAAAAGATCTCTCTGCTATTGTTGAAGCTACAAGCTTTCTAATTTGCTGGCTCGCTATGAACATTCTTTAAGGGGTGTGGTCTAAAACAGAACATCTTTGTGTTAACATGAACACTGACAGCACTGGTACCTCCTGTTACAAAGTGGAGCCTCCTTGATGGAGGACAGAAGGATCCCTGGAGCTAAGTATCTGGTCATAATAAAATGTCTGTGTCCGTACCCCATCTTCACTGGCAGAGCAGAATTTTACCCACAAGGCAATGGAGTCTGCTACTGGCCAGCAGCGCGCGCGCGCGCTCTCACACACACACACACACACACACACACACACACACACACACACACACACACACACATACACATACACATACACATACACACACACAGTCTGGCAGCTGGTCCAATTAAGTTTCTAATTGACTTTATTATGACATAAAGCCTTCATCCAAAAGCTTTGATTCCATTGCCTTTTATGGTCTTAATTTGTTATAAATAGTAATAGCAGTCTAAATATTTACATGGTTTCCAAGAACACAGCCACTGCCAGCCCAGGATGGGCCTGACGTCGCAAGAGCCTAAAATGGAGCTTTGACTCATGCAGAACAACATTGTAATAACTCTCTTTCCGCCACATAACCCCAGCCTGAGGTGAGAGATCACCACACTCGTTTTCCTTGGAACCTGCACTGTTCCAGGTACTGAATGACTGAGGAAAAGTAAGAGAGGCAATGCTGCTAACCTTATGTCATAACGAATGAGAAATGAATGAGAAATGCTGAGAGGGGGCGTGTCTTGGCCACTCAGGTGTTCTTCACCTCTTGGTAACCATGCCAATAATGAGGTAAGTCGTAGACAGGATGTGCCTCAGACTGAGGGGGGCATGAATCACCCCAGGTGAGGGGAGTTCACGCATTCAGAGAGATTGGACTGATAAAACATTTTATTCCATTTGTGAAAAACTCTTGCAAACTGGTGAAAGATGTCCTGACTGATGAGGACAGCACACACAGCTAACCTTGTGTTCTTTCTTTGGGAAAATTTTTGTAGTTATTTTTGAAAGCACACACATGATTTACCCTCTCCTTTTTGTGGCCTGCTATTCTGGATTCACAGCAATGGAAAAAATTCATTGGAAATTACTGTTAACTTTATCCTATTCAAAATGGTTGCCTGAATTTTGCATGTTTGACTGTTATTTTTAACAGGGAGAGCCATCTCTAGAGAGATGCTCTTAACTGACGCTTTCATTGTCACGTGATCTCTCCTCTACTGACTGAACTGACCGTGGAACTATAATGGAATTTTTTTAATTTTCCAAAGAGCCCCTCATTACAACTACATTTCGCTGTCATCCATGCAACACAGTGCCACCTAGTGTCAAATAGTGGTTGCTTATCTTGCCCAACCAGCACCCTATTTCTGTTCAGGCAAAAGGAGAACAGCATGGTACTCTGACCTAGATAATGCTGATGCTGTGCCATGTCAGGGTCCAAATCAGGCTGCTCTTCCCAAGTTCACAATCTGCATCCTGAACAACCTGAAGTCTTGGCAATCATTATGTTACGTTATATCACAGTTGTTTAGCAGATGCTCTTGAGTGGCTGGAGTGACTTACATAGCTTTTTAACAATTATTACATGGTATCCATTGATGCAGCTGGATATTTACTGAGGCAATTCAGCAGTGACCTACCAGGGAACTGAGCCCTGTTCCCTTCCACTACACCACAATGCTGACCCTCTGAACTCCCTGAATGAGGACTTCTCCCCATTCAATAACACTCTAAACCACTCTATCCATGTAAAGTAGCCTTAGACAATATTTCCATGGACTGGGATTCTTCACTGTAGCTCTTGGAGGAGACAGCCTGTGAGATCAATAAATAAATATGTAAATATAACTGTGGTAATCTGGTCTCAAAGACAGTGCCAGTCAAACCCTTGAGTTGAGACTGAAGGGCAGAGCTGGGAGCGGGGATGGAGGCCTACCTCAGCTGGGCCTTGAGCTCGGTGAACCGGGGCCTCTTGCTGGGGTCGTAGGCCCAGCACTTGGTCATGAGGCTGTAGAGGGTAGGGGGACAGTTGTGGGGCATGGCCAGCCGCTCGCCGTTCTCGATCCGCCCAATGACGTCGTTGTTCTTTACCCCCTGAAAGGGCTTGACCCCATACATGAGGATCTCCCACATGCACACACCTGAGACAAAGAGGGGGGGTGGGGGGGGCTCTTAGACATGCTGCACCTCCACATTCCTGCCTCCCAAGTCCCTGTCAAGCAGATCAGCAGCTGTGAGGTTGAGGCCAGATGCCCCAACTCAGTCTCATGTGTGTATGGAGCATGAGTGCCATTTGGTGAAATAACTACTGATGCTCCACTCTTCACAACTGGGCATCAATGATCAGTTTTCAGTTATCACCAATACTACAGGGATCAACTCTGTGCACTGACTTAGTACACTGGAAATCAAATTCAGTTCGTTTCTTAAGACATACAAATTTGTCTACAATTTGTCTGACAGGCTATTAAAGTTGGCAAACATGGCTGTTTGGCACTTGATTATTCTGTAGACCACCTGGTGTTTCATTCATTCTAGTGACCACAGAAAAGCCTCTTTAAAAGCTACTTTTTAATTCATTTTTTATTATTTCACTTGTCATTCACATTACTAATGTGGACTGTGTTACGGTCCCACATTAAAAAATTGAGAGAAGCAGACGCGTGGGATAAGTGTGAAATGAACAGCAGCCAAGACAGGGCTGATCCCTCCATTCTGAAAAGAGAGGGGCCGAACTCACCAAACATCCACACGTCGCTGGCTGAGGTAAAGCGTCTGAAGTTAATCGACTCTGGGGCCATCCACTTTATGGGAAGTTTCCCTTTGGAAGCTGGAGAAAGTCCACAGCAAAGTCAGACTGGCTGCTGACCTCGCATAAGCGCAAGCAATATCAACAAGCACATGACATGGCAACTGATGACAGAGCACCTTTGCTTTAAGATGTTAAGAGTGTGTGCTCTGGTAGCTCAAAAGCCTGAGGGTACAGTATGCAATAACTCAACTGCATCAAGAGATGGCGCCAAAAACTCAGGCCTTGTGTTTACGTGCACCCTGTAAGTTCTGAACACACATGAATTTAAAGATTTATATGAATATTTATAATATAAACAATATCAAAATACCATATGCAATATGTACATCTAATTAGGTACAGGACGGTGTGGACACATTTATTTAAAAAAATATGACACATTTTGACACATGCTATAAAGTATATTTCATACAGCTTTCATTTTAGTATTTGAAGAGATTAAGAGTCATTACTGTGCGTATGGGCAGATTCTCCAGATGCAAAGACTACAGTTAAAACAAGACACAGTGCACAGTACATGTGCACTACAGCTACACTGGACACACTGAAACAAAACTGTCACAGCAGGCCATCACAGATGGCCAGCTCTGCTCCTTTGCAGGTACCTTTGTAGTAGGAGCTGTCCTCCATGTATCGGGAGAGCCCAAAGTCGCCCAGTTTCACGCAGTCTGTGGAAGAGACCAGGACGTTCCTCGCCGCTATGTCCCTGTGAGGAAAAGCATGCATGTTCACAGCCTAGCCATACAAACTGCTTCCACTCCAACTCAAACGGGGTGCAGGCGCAACACTCACTCAGGGGGGCAAAAACATCCAGTTTGGGATGTTTTTGTCCCCCTGAACTACTCTCCAACTATCTCCTCTGAAAAGCCTTTAATCAAATAATGTTCTTTTGTTATGCTGAGAAAATACTTGTGCCTGTGTTTACATCATTTTTAATTTGGCAGCCTTGAGCCAAAGTCGAGGTGATGCTTCTGTCGAAAGCAGCTCTTACCTATGTACGAAGCGCTTGCTTTCCAGATACGCCAGGGCTGTGCTTAGCTGGTAGGCGAAAAGAATCAGCGAGGCCAGGTCCAGGTTATACTTTCTTACTTGTAAGAAAGACCGCAGCTGTAGGGAGGGAGGAAAATCTATGTTCATACAGTAACAGCACATCAGGTCAAGACAAACAGAGTAGAGAACATTTCCATTCAACAATGGCAAAATTTCACTGTGGTTCTCAAAAATACCACCAGGTGGTGCCTGATTACAGAGTCTGCACTTCCCTGTTAAAAAAGTAGCATGCACAGAGAACAGTGGAGAGTTCTAACTTATTTAAGGCAAATAAGCAAACTACATGACTGTGTTTCATTGCCTTATTTTACTCCCACTTTAACCTATGATATCATAAATACTCAGCTATAATCAACTTGTAATCAACCATGACTGATTTTTAAAAACAGCAGGCAGATAGTAAGCATGTGGTATTAATGAGGTAATAATTAATAAAGAGTGAGTTATTCATAGATGGTTTAAAAGTGCCACGGTGCCCACCTCTCCCAGCGTGCAGAGCTCCATGATGATCCAGACCGGGTTCTCTGTGATTACGCCAATCAGCTTGACTATGTGGGGGTGGTCGAACTGCCGCATGGTCACTGTGGACACACACACACACACCACGGCCTTGGTTACTCTAGCGGCCTCTAGGCTGCAGAGTTATGTGCACATGTTAAAAATGTGACTGTAACTGGTAGATTTGTGAAGGGAGACTTTGCTGGCAGCAGGCAGGTTTGCTGCTCCTGACTGTCTGCAGGGCTGACAGCACCACAGCAGTGCTTCTCCTGCTCTGTTCAACATCAGTGGTCTTTGATAGCGCAGCTCTCAAAGGCTTCATAGAAGTGAAAAAAGTGGGATATCTAGGACACCTGGGGAGTGCTCCTCACTCTGTTTACTCTGCGCTGAGAGTGGAGCCTCTGTGTGTATGTATATGTGTGTATGTGCATCTGTGTATGAATGTATGCAGGTGTGTGTGTGTGCATACATCTCTGTATGAGTATGTATGTGTATGCACATTGTGCATGAGCGTGTGTGTGTGTGTGTGTGTGTCTGCATGCGTGTGTGTGTGTGTGTGCACGCTCCTCCTCCTGGAATGAGCCAGCTGGCCCACCTGGCCCAGGCATTTCCTCTGCATGAAGAGGCCTTTCTGAAGGAGTGGTGGGGACCAGAGAGTTCCCCCTCTTCTCCAAACACTCAACCTTCCAAAAATGTGCAGCACTTTTTAAAGGAGGGAAAAACAGCCTCCCTCTGTGCATGGGTGAAGCCAGCGAACCCTGGCGGACCCATGTTTGCCTGGCCTCGATGCGGAGGGTTTCGGTGCTCTGAACGGCCTGCTCGCCTCTCAGCTGAGTGCCAGGAAGACAGGAGTGTTTGCACATATCATCCGCTTGTGAAGAGGACACCTCTGACGGCTTCACAGCAGCACTGATGACTGCGAAAGCACCGTAGTGATAAAAAGGCTGAATGAGCACTTACAGGCCTCCTGAAGGAACTTCTCTCGGACACTATCAGAGGTGCAGTTCTTACACGTCTTGATTGCCACGGAGAGAGAGGGGTTTTCCTGTGGACAGAAACAAATCGCTTAATAGCTGGTAAAGCTGTGCTGCTGGGAAAGGATGGCAGGATTGCACAGTGGTCAGGGGACTGGATTTGCAACCAGACTGTTGTAGGTTCAATTCCCCAGTGGGACACTAATGTTTAACCTGGCTTTGCTTCTGTCAAAAAGCCTGCTGTTCAAATGGATTACTCATGCACTAAACTAAGTCACCCTTGACACACTAACTGGCTGAACAAAGAAAACAAAAGGAAGAAAAATGACCCACAATGGGGACTTCCCTGGGTTACCACAGGACTTTTAAATGATTATAATAAAGATTATTCTGCGCTTATGCGGTTTTATATTATTGTAGTATAGTATAAAGACTGGTTCATACTCAATTCATGATACAGTTTGGCAGGAAGTCAGGTGATGTGAGCATTCATACAGTCAAAATCTGACCGTTACCTTAAAGCATAACATGGATATTATTCATGTATGTGTGTGCTACAGCCACAACAGCATACATTATACAGCTGCAAAATCCTACCATCAATATCTTGGTACATATTCTGCAGCAGACAAAACATTTGACCAGTTGGTTTGGAGTACAAAAATACTACCATAGACTATAATTCTGCAAATCCATATACTTTTTTACAAGCAGAGAACTTTTAGCACTGGACCTCTGAAGAAAGCCTGGCACCAAAAGCTCAGCACTTCACATTAAGTACAGAGAACCGCAGAATTACAATGCACCAGAGGATTCTGCACTTTGAATCTGATTTCAGATCAGCTGCATTGGGAAATGTGATATTCTGCATAAAGATACAGGGTGGGGAATGGATTGGGGGGGGGGGGGGGGCAGTGGGCTCCCATTGCCTACCGGGCTCATGTATACCCCCTGGTGGACGTCTCCGAACTGGCCCTCTCCTATGCAGCGGCCCAGCTCGATCCGATCCCTCTGGATTTCATAGTCCCTGGCTGGGGATGCACAACAGCCAATAGTGAGCTCAGGGACACACTTCTCAGAAGCACAGAGCAGGATGTGATAAAAGAGTGATACCACAGGATTGTCTTTGAAAAGAAAAAAATGAGCTGTGTGTTTTACATGTTGTTTAGTGATGAGAGCTGCCACTGCCACAGCTGCCACTGTGAGGTAAACTATATAACCCTGCTGCATGGCTATGTACACCACCTCCTTCAAACAGCCTGCCAATGAGGTGCTAACTGCAAGAGGGCCAGGCTGGCTACGAGACATAAATAGATCATTTCTCACTCTCGTAAGTGACCCTGCTCTCATTGTTCAGTGCTGACTGCATTTTCACAGGGGCAGTAAACTCGTACAGGCTTAAACAGCATGCTGTGCTAAGTACAGTCCATTTGTGCCAGGCCCTATGGCCACACAGAGCATGCACTTGAATTCTTACTTGACCATGTTGGCTGGGAAAGGATTTAAACTGTGAACATCACTGCTACTGACTATGAAGACAACAATGAAACAGTTGGGACTAGCCCACTCTGCAGCCATGTTTTCCATGCATTACACCATCAGACATGCACTGAGCATCAGGTAACATTTTTACAGTCAGTCAGGTGGGTGGGGGAATGCAAATATAAGCATAACAATCGGCCAATAAAGAAGCCTCCTCTTCACACTTCCGCTTTCAGATATATACATAGCTATTAGCTTCAAAGAGTCACTTCAAATATCTTGTTACTCTTCACAAGCCAGTTCAAAAGCATGCACTATAAATTATTCATACGTTGTGTTTCCCCTCATAAAAATACTCTGGGATTCAGTTAGCTGCATTATCCCTCTTCATGTATTTGAGGGAACATATTCAAGGTACCACTAGTAAAATCAGCATTTTAAGAACCATTCTTATCAACCAGTTGAAAATGATAACCTCTAATGAACAATCACACAAACAAAAAACAGACATGAAGCACAACAAGCCAATGTCAAAATGGGTACATAAAAACCACAAACCGTTACACAATCACACCATGACAAGCAACAAGCAAATCATAAGGATCGAAAGACAAGGAAAAAAAGAGAGTGAATTACCTTCATCTAATCCATAGCTTTCTGCAGTGCAGTTAAAGCAAAGAGAAACCAAAAGAGCTGTCTTTTAGAACACATCAGAGGTGGATACAAAGACACAGAGACTGATGGGAGGGGAGAGGGGAAGGACAAAGCAGTGAGAGAAACACACTACAGAAACACAAATCAAACTGCTCCCTTCAGAAGCAAGATGGCGAGGTCTGCTCCACTGTCACATCTATGGCTGTAGAAAGGCCCATATCTTTTGTTAATGTGAATGGAGCAGTCATGTTTAGGTGAGATCTAGTCTGGTTAAAGACCTATGGTTCTGAAAGCCCCACATCTCTGGTTAATGTGATTGTAGTAGTTCTGTTTAGGTGAAATCTATTCTGGTTAAAGATCTATAATTCTGAAAGCCCCACATCTTTAGTTAATGTGAATGTGGTAGTTATGTTTAGGTGAAATCTCCTTCAATATGAGATCTATGCTTTTAAGAGCCACTTTTACCCAGGAAAAGGTGTTTGTAGGTGAGGTTTAGTGCACTATCTATGGTTCTGAGTGGCCTACATCCTTGGTAACGGGAGTGATGATACTGGATTTCGTGATTGGTGGTTGCTGCTCTGTGACGGTGTGACACGTCACGTGAGACCATGCTTTTGTTGGGGCAGACGGTTTCAGGCCATGGTTTCTCTATTCTAAGACAAATGCTAGAGCACGCTTAACAAACCAGGGGGGTTTAAAATAATCTCATCACCCATGACCCAGCAGCTGGCTGTGGAGCTGTGGAATCACATGTTGGCAAATTAAAATCCCCCCCCCCCCATATCAAATGAGCCTGAAAGTGAGCGTGCGTGAATTGAGACACTCAAGATGGAACACAGTAAAACCATAACGCTATAAAAAGAACCAGTTCCCTCTGACAGAGGTGCCCATTCATAGTCATGCAGACATCAGCTGCTCTAATCAGGCTCTGCCATGACCTTCTCCCAGCACAGCATCACCGCAATACAGCCTTCATACAGATGTCAGATTACAGCTGGATTACAGCTGTTTGTGTGTGGACCTGCACTGCATACACTCAGCCAAATAAGGGCCTGTGCCTTGCAGCCTTTGAGAAATTAAATGCAAATGGCGATGAGGGGTCAGCATATGGCAGGGGTTATGAAGGGAATGCTGAAATCGAATGTCAGAATAATCTATAAGAATCAAGCCAGACCAGTGTGTGACTATATCTGCAATGCTACAGCAACAGCATGTAGATCTTAAGGTGTAAAAAAAGACTTCTAAGCAGTTTAGAGAGGACAGGCAGGCTTGCTGGCCTTTGAGGAGCAAACATCTCAACATCAGCAGCTACTGCAGCAACAAATAACGCAAGTTGGAGGTCATCTCCTTAAAGGAAACAAAAACAGGGAAAGTAGGCTAAGGGTCGGCACACAAGCCACGTTCAAAGGGACTTGGATGTGAGGAGAACATCTGGTCTTACAGTGAAAGTGGATCTGAAAGCTATTTCTGCCCAACGTGCCACAGCTCCTGGCGGGCAGTACTTACTGGAAGGCATGGTGTAGGTGTCCTCCTCGTCTATGATTTCCGCATAGTCGTCCGTCTCTGCGGAAAGACAACAGGTCCGGTCAGTGTCCGAGGATTCTGGCATGGGCTGCGCTTGTTCCGTCCCACACGCAACACACCCGTCAGAAAACGTACCCTTCCACACCAGAAACTAAACCCTGCTGAAATAAATGTGTCCAAGAACAGGCAGCATTCTTCAGCAAATGACTACACCAGACAGACGGACAGACGCGCATACACACAAACAAGCGCGCGCACACACACACACAAACACAGGCCTGTGGTAACCCCTCCCTGCTCCGCTCCCACTGTTATGACTGCTTGTGCAGTGCGCAGTTCTGATGGGCCAATCGGCGCACAGCAGTGTAGCTGTGGCATTTGCAGAGTGAGGGAGGGCGGGGAGGAAGGGGGAGAGGGAGGGAAGGGATGTGGAGGGGAAGGATGTAGCTTTTTTTTTCATCCCCTCCTCCTCTCTTTTGGAGAAACCTCTTCAGGAAAAACAGATTAAGTCATCAGTTGCTCAGAGTCACTCTGTCTGTGCCGGCTGCTTTTTTTTCTGGAAATAGAGTAACGGCGGCCGCAGTCAGTTCCTCTCAGAGAAAAATACTGGGGCTGCTTCAGGGACTTGCTCCAGCTGAACGGGGCAGTTTGTAACGTGCTTGGGAGGAGTGAGATAACCCAAAGAGGCAGGCACAGAGGAGAGGAGTCTCGCAGTCTCCGGGAACTCGCAGCTCCTTCACACCGTGTGAAAAAGGATGAGTTCACCCCTTGTTATTTTTCACTCACGATCGATGACTGCAGGCCTACAAGTGAAACCACTCAATGCCCTGCCTGTGTCTGCACAGACAGGAAGGTATAGCCGTGACTATGCACATGCATAATTCATTAAAAAGTCTACATGTAAAAACGCAAGACCACAGTTAGATTATCCTCTTTATGCAAATAGCAGTCCCTATTTCTATCAGGATGAGTTCTATTAGGGGAATTTTTTTAATTTGACTCCCCTTTCCTGAAAACCAGTCATCACATACTATGAGTAAGTTTCAACAGCAAGCAAACTGGATAAACAGCAGCAACACACACCTGGACATAACTGAAACACAGGGATCTAAACAAGGAGAAACAGACCAATCACAAATCTACTCTATGCTGCACAAGACAGTAAGACCAATGAAGACACCTTAGTGTTTCCAAAGTGTTAGTAGCAGGTGTTGGAAAGAGTGAAATGGATTTTAAAAGCCAAACTTTACCGTCCCCACTAATTTCCTCTGCAGGTCCATGGGCATGCATAGATGAGAGAAAGAGAGAAAACACAGAAAGAGATAGAGAGTTACTTCATCATTGATTTCATATCATTTCCTATAGCTGAAAGGTTACGATGAGCCCCAGACCTCTGGCTGAACAAGGAATTCTCTAGACATTTGAAAGAGAAACCTTTTCTTCCATTGTCTTTTCATGGGTGTAATTCATTAACCACTTTTCCCCATAATCAAGCCACACCATGGACAGAATGCTCAGAGCCTGATTGAATTTGAACATGGAGGTTGCCAGGACAGCCTGGTCAGCGCTGCTCTGAGGGGTCACCTCAGTTGAAATCCTGGGCGTGTTCAAGTTAAGAGCGAGAGAAACAGGGGAGGCAAGTGGGGCGAGACGCTCCACCAGCTGTGAGGGAGGAGTCAGAGTCACATGTCCTCACAAGGGGGTGGAGCTAAAATATGTTTGCTAGGCGACATTGTCTATTTCCTCATAAAGAGAATAAATTACACCTATCCTAAGGAGCTGTGCTTTTTTTTTACAATGTAACATACATTTTCATCTACTTTATCTACATCTAATTTGTGCCATATTCTAAAATCTTTTTATCAATCGATCAACTAATAACAAATAAAAAATTAGGATATTGATGATTCAAGTAGGACGTTTTAAAACACCACTAAACATTAATGCATACAGTTATCATAAATACAGACATTTTTAAATGTCCAGAAAACAAATCAGCCATTTTAAATTTTGTGTTAAATTTCTGGTTCTGTATGTTTCTCCAGCTTATTAAATCATCAGCATTATAATGAGCTACAGAGCTACATTCAATCTGACTTTTTATGACTACCATGTCTACAGATACACAACTGACAGTTCAACCTGTCCAGATGCATTGATCAATCAATACAATGTTGTAGTCTAACCACATATTTATGGGTCAGTATTTAAACCCTGACTGATTTTCAAAGGGTCTAAAATACCAAATGGAGCTGGATCCTTTGCAGGAGGATTACAAAGGCTAAGAGACAGAATCAGCCCTTTTAATATTAATGTCTCAAAGGAGCCTGGCTGGCAACCAGGAAATTTCTCTTTCCCAAAAGAATGTGCTTTATTGATTTCTGGCAATGGCTTAAATACAATTAACGGGCAACTTAAAGTGGCTATTCTGGGCAAAATAGGACTAATTCAATTTTTGCTATCTTGTAAAGTAGTTTTTCTGTTTCATTTACTTTGCTTGAAAAATACTGAGTGCAGATGTGATCTGGACTTTTCAGCTGCATCAGACACCCACACTGAGACTGAAGGGAGGTGTGCCTGATACACTGTCCCACATAAACCATTTCGAGGGTCCTGTATAAAGACTCAGCAATCATGGTGTCAGTGTACACTTTCAAATGCCTTTCCTGTTCTTGGAAACCCCTTCCTGGAGGCCCAAGACCCTGACATGCCCAGTTTCCTGCTGATCTTTTGACCTTTACTATGGAAAGACTGGTGTCTCGCATTTCCTGTCTTACACATCCACCCGCACCTACCTGTCACCCCCCTGAGCCATCCTATGGGCACCGAATTAGGGTATGGGACAGGTGAGAAAGTGAGGTGAGTGTCTGAAACACCATGCTCCTTTACACCATTAGCCAATCCTTTTCTAATGCAGCTTGGTGTATGCCCCGCCCCATCAAACATCACACTGTCATGCATGACTAGCAGGCAGTCTCTGCCTCTGGAGGAGTTAAGACCACGATACACAGGTACCCTCCAGATGCTGTCAGTAATATCAAATGGGTTGAGCTAGCACAGATTATAGCACTGGCAGCTTAGGTGAAAATGGATGCTTACCACGAAATGAATGTTGGTGTGATATTAACTATGTCACTTCTGTTGCTTCATGGCTCACAGAGGACTCAGGTACTGACCCAGGGAGTGGGTGGTCACAGGCACCAACTGCAGTCATTAATGGAGGTAAAAACGGAGCAAACCCTTTCTTTACAGGGAGGAAAGAACCCTCGGTGTGCACTGTTTCCACTGCAAAATGAAGGGCCACTCTATCAAAGCCAGGTTAATACTTGCTGTGAGGGCCAGTGACCACTCTATAAAAGCCAAGTTAACACGCTGTGAGGGCAGGTCATTACAAATGGACAGTTCCAAGTGGCTGCAACACTGAGACAACTCTCAATGTCTTCCTTATTGGTCAGTCGATTAGAAGTACAACAGCACTCACCAGAGCCCTTTATCAAGAGGCTTGCAAGAGGCAGAATCATGCCTGACTGGTTAATCTAATGGTTCATGGAGGTTCAAATAGTTCCTGACGATTCACAGAGGAATAATGTTCTTATGATTTTTGTATGAGACTTAGATTTAGTTTAGCCTGATTAAATTTATATTTACAATTACATTTGTGTGGCAGCTATCTGGTGTTAGCTTTGGGAAACTATCAAATGTAGTTCAAATCAAATGTAGATGCTGTCTATATAAGACTATGGCATAAAAGCTATTTTAGGTACTAGCTATTACTGAAAACTGTCTTGATCACAGATGGATCACCTACCAATAACTAAGGTAAAATCGTATCAAAATGAATGAAATAAATAATGTATAACATAACTACTCATAAATGGAAACAGAATATTACCACTAATTCAGTGAATGAACACAGCAGACACATTCATCAACTGGAGTTTTAACTGGATGTTCACCATCATAGTTAACTTTGTGTGAGTCAATACTACTTCTTTGGTGAATTAAAATATCAGGTTCACGCAGTCTGTTCCAATTGGCTAAACACAAACAAACTCACTACAATCAATAGAATCTGTGTTAATCTGACCAACAAAAAATGATTTTTTTTTTTTGAGTAGGAACTGTGGGGACCCCCTTACTCCGTTGCTCTGTCTAAATAAAGGGCTCTGGTCTCACCACAGAGTTCACACAACTTCATGCTGAACAAGCCCATATCAAAGCTGGACACCACTGAGACCAGGAGCACAGGGGGTGCAGCGAGACCCTGTCTCTAAGGGATGGGCAGGCTGGAGAAAGTTTGGGGACAGACTGGGGACAGGCTGTGTTAGTGGGGGCAGACAGCAGGCCAAATAGCAGTACCCTTGGGTGGAGACTCATGGGAACAGAAGACAAAAGGAAGGAGAAAGCGCCTGGCTTTGATGGCTTTAGGTGGAGTCTGAGTCACTGATTCTTCATGTGGAGTGAGAGAGGGAGAAAGAGAGAAACAGAGAGAGGGAGAGAGGAATACCGAGAATGTAAATCAAAGTGACAAAAAACAAATGGAGTGAGCACAAATGCATGCACTTATTTCAGAGGATACCATGAGATGGATACTCTTGCTGGCACTGCTGGGAAACTAATGACGTGGTGACAATAAGGCGTGTAGCACAATATGAAAAGAACCATGGTTGACTGCGTGTTGCAATGGCACATGAAGCAAATGTATCTAATGAGGTGTCAGCCATGCTACCCCCGTCCTGGGAGACTTCATGAAGAACTGTGAACTCGGATACCCTGGTTCCCTCACCGCAGAAACCGCAAACGACAAGGCAATTTCTTCTGAGGGCGACACCCCCAATCGCTCCCCGATGAAACCGAGGAGAGGTGCCAGCCTGAGGTGGTCAGTGTACCGGGCAGACAAATCCTCTCCTCGGGAGGAAATGGGTTTCCTCTTTGATCTACTGCGCTCCGAAAGAGACATGCGGCTTATCTGCAGGTATGAGCCAATTTTGTTGAAGCTTCTGAACTTCAGTGAATGCTTTCGGCCATGACTGGGGCATTCCACTGCAGTTATATGGAGCCTGTGACCTCTCTTAAGAGAAACAGTTTATAGATCATGTGTTGATCTTCATGTAAACATCACCCTGCTAGAAGAGTACAGCCAATAAAAATGCATGGTATCGCTCCTGTGGTGAACAAATAATGCAATTGCTCAATCACTCATTCAGAGAAAGACTGAAAGGTAAGCTATGCTTGATGCACTGGTAAACATGTTATTTAGCACTTTCTACAAGGAAAAAAAGAATATCCAGGGCTGTTTTGTTAAAATGTATCGGGAGTTTATATTACAGTTATGATTTAATGTGTATGTTTGTTCTGATAATGTATTTGTTTCATGTTTGTCAAGTATTTGAAATATTTGAAAATGAACTTTGGAGAAAGCAAGTAGTTGGAAGCAGCATGCACAAACCCAGTCAATGGCCCTCACGAGTCTGTTTTATAAATAACTGATGCCCAACTGAACACTTTCCCAGAGTTTCCATTTGCTCACAGCTCACTCTAGAGGCGTTTTAAAGCAGTACACTAAGGCAGCAGTAGTCCCTCAGAAATGCAGTAATTTTACACAAATAGAGAACACAAAGAACACCATAAAAATGACAATGAGAGCAGTGTAGCTGTAACGTAATACATAATGGCTATCAGCCATCGGGAGGATCCACCTCAGCTGCTAAAGTCTGCACAGATGATTATCAGTACCACTTAGCTCTGCAGAACAATGACAGCCCCACCAGCAGCATTGGCCTCTGCCCTGCTCTCCCACCCCCACGCTGCCTGGAGCAACCCCCTCCTCAAGAGCACCCCATCCCACTCCCCCATCCCTACTTTCCCCCCTGGCCTGGACTGTCTCCTGAACAGGCCCCACCCCACCCCAGTGACTCACTCTCCCCTTGAGACAGACCTCTGCCAGCAGAGACACGTCCACTGTCTTCCCAGCGCTCGCAAGCTGGCTATCTGGGCCCTCATCTCCGTGCACAAGGTCCCCTTTGAGAGCGCGGGCTGGCCTGCTCCCGCTCCCTCTCCGGCTCATAACCCCCCCCCCCCAGCTCTGTCTGTGGGGGTCATCAGCACACAGGCTTGTCTGTGCGCTCCCTCAATCCCCTGCTCTCAATCAGCCCTTTATCTGTCTCTCCTGCACAAGCGCAATTACCACTCAACTCTTCCATCCGCCTACAGCCCGCTCCCTGCTCCCACCAGCTGAGCTCCCTGACATTTACAGGCTCAGAGAGAGAGAGCAAGGGAAAGGGAGAGTGAGAGAAAGAGGGAGAGAGGGACAGCAGAGGAGTAAAGCAGAGAGAGAGACAGCAGGAGAGATGGGGAAGGAGAGAGGGAGAGAAGGAGGTGAGAGGGGGAGGGAGGGAGAGAGGGAGAGAGGAGGAGAGAGAGGAAGACAAGTTAGATAGAATGAGAGAGAGAGACAGAATGTGTGACAGAGTGTGTAGGAGAGAGTGGGGCGGAAAGTAAAGTGAGTGGAGAGAGAAAGATAGAAAGGGCAAAGGAGAGAGAGGGGCAGAGACATAGGTGGGGGTGACAGAGAGGAGAGGCACAAAGAGAATGAGTAAGTAAGAGAGAGAGCAAGAATATGTACAGTAAGAGAGCTGGCAGTTTAATAAGGCTGTTTGCACTTCGCTGCAGTGCTGCTGCTCTGGAGTACAGTAAGCAAATTAAAATACCAACAGCAACTGTGAAAATCCTACTCTTGGCCAGCAGCCTCTGCTGCCTGAGCACCACATCCTCCACTCGTCTACACTGCATCTGTTTAAAGATTCATTCTAAACAGGTGTTTGTATACTGCCTGTAAGATACTGCATCTATTTAGAGTTTCACTCTAAACATGTCTCTGTATACTGCCTGTAAGATGCTGTGTCTGTTTAGAGTATAATTCTAAACAAGTCAGCGTACTGCCTTTAAAATACTGGGCTTTAGTTTGATTCTAAACAAATCTCCACAGTGCCTCTGAGATGCTTAGTTTGTTAGGTTTCATTCTAAACAAGTCTCCATATACTGCCTTTAAGATGCTGTGTTTGTTAAGAGTTTCATTTGAAACATGTTTCTTTCCTCTAAGATGCTTGGCTTTGATTTTCATTCTAAACAAGTCATACTTTCAGATACTAGGCTTGTTTAGAGTCCTTCTACTCCCTCTAAGATGCTGGCTTTGTTTAGCATTTCTTTTTATATACATCTGCTTTTAAGATTAAGATGATGCTGAGTAGTGACTCGCTGGTTTTCAATTCAATCTACTCACTCAATGAATCAAGAGCCACTCCCACTGTCAGTGTCATAACCTTAAAAGTGGGAGGCAGTGTGAGTTGGAGTTGAGTCTGTATAAAGCTGCCCTATTTAGTGAGGGTCAGAGGGTGGATGGTGTCAATGTGCCATCACTTCTCATGCTGCTGTTGTTTAAACCTGTCAGTTGTAGACAGGGAGTGTTTAACTTGGCCAGCAAAGCCCTGGTTCTACTTTGTACTAATGTGCATGTGTAAATGGGTGATTCACAGCCTGACTGGCCTTGCAGTCAAAATGCAACTCACAAGCTAGAGATAAACAACTCAAACACACTAACTTACACATCATTCTACATCCTTCCAAAATAATAAACATCACTATTTCAATAGACACATCTTATCATTCCGTTTGAAGCATGGAGTCAAATGCAATAAATTCCCCATCCACAGTTCAGATAACAGATCCAGGAGGGTTCAGTCTGTGACCATAAGCGGGCTAAATAACCCACTGTCACTCACCATAAAGGGCTGAGTGGCTGCACAGTTTGTTAATGGGAGAGCCCACATAAAAGATGACTGCAATTTTACAATTAGGTTAACACCGCGCCACTCATGTGATACTGTAGCTGCACACGTAGGAAATGTTTGAGACACAGCCACTTGGGCCCAAGTGCTTTAGATATTAAAATATTGGTTATGACCAAGCTGGGAGGGTTTTTCACCAGTTTTCTGTCTCTAGGTCGACAGCTGGTCAAAGGTCTACACCACACTTAGGTCTTCAGCCCACATTAGATCTGTGTGGAAATGTGCAGACCTGCAGAGATGCACCATGGGAGTTCTGGTGCAGCTGGCTCACTTTTGCCTTGGGACACATGCTGTTTTTTTTTTTTTGGTGAATTGGGGGAGAGGGGTTGCGGGTGTAGCTGTTCCCTCTCCCTCAAGGCTGTAACTTAATTATCCACAGGCTCATTAATTCACGGCACATGTCCCGCACACTGACTTTTATAGTCAGGAGTGGAGTTAGCCAATGGCTCAGCACCCTCACCATCAGTTAGACTAAAAAATCCATATATGCCATCTCACTCTCCCTGATTCCTCTCTCAGCAAACCACCCTTCTGCTCGGGAAAGAACTGTTAAAATAATACTGTGTCCCATTTAACACTTCTCCTCAGGCCAACTGCAATAACCATCATGCAGAAGTGTGATCCCTACAACTCTTTTCATTTCCTCATTATTTCTAAATGCTCTCACGGAAACAAGTGTTGAGTTCAAGAATAGCTGTCATAAAACCATGACTGTCACATGCCAAATAGTTCATTTCCAGTGGGAATCTCCCTTGTCATGCTGAAACAGCCAACTTGAAAACACCACAATGTTCTGAACACAGAGCCTATAATCAGCCACAGTCTGCGTTTACCTGCAGGAGGATTTCAGGAGGAGGATTTAGCTACGGTCTGATTTCTTAAACTAGCAGTTCGCAAAACCAGAGAACATCCAAAGCACAGCACAAAGTTTAGAATGGAAAGATGCAGCCAGACAGTTAACTTTTTGTCAGCCCTCTTCAAATAACTAAAAATCAGTTTTTAGGAAAAATAAACAGTTAAAATACTACATGAATTGACAGGTGCAGTTGTGCTTCCAAAAGAGTGATATTTACAGCAACAGCATCTGGACACAGCTTGTTTCAGATGAGCGGTCTAGGTGAGAGTCCTAAAAAAGTACATTCCTCCTTCAACATCATGACCATTAGAATATACCAGCAGCTTTTAGCGGCATCAAAATACAAATAAACTGGTCCCTGCATCGAAAACACTCTTGTAATCTGGAGTCTACACAGCAAAGAAAGCTAGAATCTGATGCTCATACCAGAGACAGATATCGCTCGCACTCCCGTTCGGACTCCTTCCAACCTCTTCTCGTTGTTGGCAAGCCTGTAAAACAGAGGTTTGAGAAGATGAAAGGTACACATTGTCCAGTGGGAGCGAGAGCCAGGAGTTTACTCTACTAGCCCATTCCAAGGCACTCGACAGCAGCCTCTGGGCAGTACCATTCACTGCTGCCACTCGCGTGCAGAGGGGGGTCTGCCCTGGACAGGAGAAACAGGAGCTACCACCAGGAAGAGGTTTAAAGGGGGGCAGAGAGCAGCACTTTAAAGAGGATCAAATTCACATTATAGCACACAGAGAAATTCCTCACGATTCAGCCAAAAAAGCTGAGAGGAGCCTGTGTTGGTTTTTTATAAGGAACCTGAAATCTGAGCCAGAGGCGGAAAGTCTTTCCACATGTTCAAAAAAAAAAAAAAAAGGGGAAGAAAACTTTTGGCTTCAAAACATTTCTCCTTATTTGACCAAATCAGATTAGGCCACTTGCCTAGCTGAATAGGTGTAGTTGTTTAAAAGGAACAGACATGAGCCTAATTATAACACAGAATTGTGGGAATGGAAGCCATTCTAAGCATTCATGGATATAAAAAGAGTAATCTGATGAGATAATAACATAGTCTGAAAAAGCACCCACACGAAATGCACACTGTGCATATAAAATGCGATAAAGCTAGCTGCAAAACTGTGCAGATTTGTACCTTGTATCAGCCAGCAAAGGTTTGCCTATGTGATTTGCAAAAAAAAAAAAAAAAAGTCTTCCTGCGCACTCAGCCCAATTCATCCATCACTGTAAAATTAGTATGGTGAGAGGACCATATTGTGGTACTCCTTTGCATTGATTGCCTGCAATGTGATTCACGGTAAGGCTGGACGCATTCCTCTGTGAATTCTTCAGAGGCATTCCTCCACACTGTTAATGCTCCAGTGAGGGTGGAGTGAAAAGGATAGTTGAACTCATCTGTTCTGCTGCATGACTGGTGCAGCCTGATCAGGCGCGCTCTGCTCAGAGCATTGGTGGGAGCTGTGGCTATCACATCCCTTTCCTGTGTTTAAGGGACAGAGGGTCACAAACCACTGAAGCAAATGTGGAATCCATGCTTCAGCTGCACCATACTTTAAAGAGAAGAAAAAAAAGGCTTATGCTCCAGTTACACTCGCCATACTTGTAGCCCGAGAAGGTTTCTGTTTGAAAGATGTCATCTTTCACTGGGTCTTATTTGACTCAAGAATTCACTACATTTATGGTTAAGTAGTAAAGTTAAGTGTAACATTGACTCCTACAATATTAAACATAGAACTTTTGCACATGATTTTTGTAGTAATGGAAAATGAATATTGTACTGTACTTACTTTGGGATTGATGGCAATGCTCTCTCTCCCTCTGTTGGACAAAAGAGAGTAAGTCATTTTCAGCTGAGACAGGGGATGTTTGTAAACAGTCATGGCGTACAGTACAGACTAACAAGTTTTTGTGTGTGTGTGTGTGTGTGTGTGTGTGTGTGTTTGCGTACAATTTGCTCATTCACTGCAAGGAATCAGATTAGTGTCCACAAAGTTTTGACAGTTTGCAACATAAAGCTCATTACTTCTTTCACATAAGGAAAAGACATTGTCTGAGAATGCACCAGTGAACTGCACCTTTCCTGACCTGCTGAGAATGACACGTTGCAACTGCAGCATAAACAACAAAAGACACTGGCTCCAAAACTAGAGTCCACACCGAGCCCATACTTAAGAGGAGAAGATGAGTCCAGCAGGAGGCAAACACACATTTCCTTTCAATACGGCAGCTGTGTGGAGAGGAGACAAGGTACCGTACCGATTCACTGTCTTGCTGTTTGGCAGCCACAGTGTACCGGGTTTGGCAGTTGCACTTTTCGGCTGAAAAGCGAAAATCTTTGCTGTGAATCACTGCTCTGCGACTACAGTAGAGACAGTGACTCTCCTGTGAGCCACTGTGGGCTCCTCTCCCCTCCCACACACCATTACCCTGCTGAGAGAGAAAGCCACGCAGACCTCGCTCTCAAGCTTCCAGCTGCACTTCAACATCTACAATCTAAAATCAATACCTGTCCTTTCATCTTTTTGGAGACTGGAATCCAAGTAAAACAATAGTTCATTTACTTCATGTAAAACCATAGCAGTCAGTCAGTTTCAATAAATAAGGTCTAAAAATCCTTGTATCTTCTTAACTTATGAATGTGTGAATAGTTTACATTGTGTGCATTCAATACAACCTTCTTCTTCAGGACGAAAGAGATATATGTGTCTTAGCTTTAACAAAACAGACTTTCTCCACAGTGAGAGCGTTTTTAAATAGGACCTAAATAATTTTATTACTACTGGTATGACAATATTCTTAAACATAACAATGACTACTTCTTTACAAATAGCATTAGCACAAGGCTGCACATGCAGCAGAAAGATTCTGGATTCTCATTTGTGTATGAGAATACTCCCCTTTGAAGAAAGACAACCGAGTTCCCATTCAGCCTCATTTTTCTTCCAAATGGCTATGCATGCCCCGCGTTGTCTACATACGGAATGTCATCATCGGAAAGCTGCCTGAACAGTCTTGAATGACCGTTATAAAATGATTATGTGCAAGTTTTTTCCTAACCTGTGAAGAAAGGGAGGAATCAGGCTGAAAAGCGTGAGAAGCGTACCTTTCTGCGGTCTGATGATGAAGGACTGGGAGGCTCTGTTCACCAGGCGGCAGTAACCATCTATCAAGTCGGCCATGTTTTCCGCTGTGTTCAGTGACGGCGTTGTCACTGTGAGGGGCTGCAGTGCAGGGAGTCCACAAAGAGGCATTATTAGCACCACAACTGCACCCAATCACCCAGCTGCCCCCTCCCATCCGGACACGGCACGCATACAGGGACACACACACACACAAAGCGAACACACAGCACACAAGCACACACACAGCACACATGCGCACACACAGCACACACACCAGCTACCAGCTGTCTCTACCAGCTAGCTTGTACCTTGTCTGACCAACTATTGAAACTTGGTCATGCAACCTTTCTTATATTGTGACTCCTTGTATGGCTCGAAAGTCATTTTGGATAAAAGCATCTGCCAAATGCATAAATGTAAATGTAACAAACACACACACACACACACTAACACACTCACTCTCCTCTCCCTCCCACACACACACACACACACACACACACACACACACACACACAAACACACTCACTCTCCTCTCCCTCCCCCACACACACACACACACACACACACTAACACACTCACTCTCCTCTCCCTCCCACACACACACACACACACACACACAAGCAGGCATGCACAGTCACACACATGCACGTGTACACACAGCACTTGCAGAAGGACTGAAGTGCTGACTGCAGTACCGAATGAACTTTTGTCCTTTTTTCCTTTGCAAACACACAACTGTAAGTTCTGATTCAATACTTTCTGTAAGTCAGTTATGAATTCATTTACATCAGGGGCAGGTGATGAATGAGGCATTTGTAAGGAGAAGTTTTCCCAATAGGAAGTTTTCTGGTCAGCACTCACAGCAAGACAGCCACTTGAATATTTTAAGGGCCACGCTCCCGTTGAATGCTGAGAAATACGGAAAAATCAATGCTTTGCACTCCACAGCCTCTCCTGACCCTGCCAATATTGAGCGAGGGCCCCACGTCTGCATGCGTGCACAGACAAAGACACAAGGGCACAGGGGTGACCACTGGTTGCAGTAAAAATGATTTTATATCGTCCCTGATTTATGGTGTCATGAGCAGAGGGCATCCACTGCTCAGTGTATCTCAGGTTGTTCCTGACATAGAGGCCAGGGGCAATGTTAAGTAGCTTGATGGCCTCCTAATGGGCCAGTGCAGTCACGCTTGGGAGGGAGAGTGTTCGTCCTCTGTAGCTTCACTCCTTCAGCACACCCTTTAGAAGCCTTTCTATAGCAGGTATGAGGAGATCCACTCTGTTCCAATACTGCTATGTCACACCCTAATAGGGTGAGAGGGGGTGTGATCTGGGTCACACACAGAAGCCACTTTGTCACGCCCACTGCACACATTACTGGATTACTGGATGGGCAGGCTGAAAGGGGCGGAGTCCTGGCATACCTCCGCTGCTCCCGCCACGTTGAGCTGCAGCATACCCTTCCTCTCCTTGTCCTCTGCGCTCGAGTACTGGATGGTCTGCACCTGGTTGAAATTGGCCAGGTGCGTCGGCTGCAAGGAGAAAACCAATGAACTGCGTGCACGCGTCAACACCGTGACTACTGCACAACACAGCAACTCAAGAGGAGATTCTGCCCGATCACTTTGCAGTGTTCAGCTTATTCGGAGTTATACTCTGCTAGTGTGGGGGTTAGTTTTTAACTATAATACATTATACATCATATATTATATGCAATACACTTTTAAAAATGTGCTATGAATTCCACAAGTGCTGTAACACTGGTGCTTTCCAATAACGGAATTAAGTCAGAGCACTGTATTAGCATTTCAAAATGGCACAAGAGCAGCACAGAACAACATAATCATCCACACAATTCAATGTGAAGTAGATCTGCACAGGAGTACATTAAAAGCTTTGCTGTTTCAAATTCAGCCAATATCTTCCATCAAAACACAAGACACCACTGTACTGGAACAAAGTTACACTGCAGATTGCCTGGTTTGCTGTATGGAACGCCAAAGCGAGCTCAATGGATCTGGTTCTTGAGGAGATCAAATTGTTGTTAATTGAGACGTCCAATACTGCAGTAGTAATTTACAGAGCGCAAAAGCATCAGTGGACCTACATCAACTATCATTTTTCTCTTCTGGCTTAATCCCTACCAACAAAACCTGCATTTGATCCAATTGCACTCTCTGAAGGCGATGCCTGCCACAGACACTCCTTCTTCTGCATACACTGCTGAGGTGTTGTTATAAGATTTGAGGTTGTAACTGAACTGTAATCCTGGAGAGACTGAGAGTACACTTTAATATCGCCTCCACTCCTTTTAGAAGCAGTCTTCATGTTTCCACAACACAGATCTTTCATGTTTTATCACCATCGCCCTCATCATCTTCTGTTTCCTCCACAGTGTTAGCTAGTCTCTTAGCAACAGGTCTGCAGCTACACACAGTTGCTGGGGATGCTCTGATCAAGAGATGAGTTACTCCCAGTCCTTTCACCTTCTGAGCATTTGACGGAGCAACGCCAAGCAATAGAGTCAACACACCACGGAATGTTAGACATTTCATTTTTTTTAAATCTAACTGTAATAAAGTAAGCATTTTCAAAAACTGAGGTCATATTTAGCAACAAACGTGGAACCATTGTGAAATTATTGCAGTAATTACTGAGGCAGCATGTATCAAAATTGATATCAATATCAAACAGTTTATCATTGCATGACTAGACAGCAGGTCAAATCACTTTAAAACTCAGAGAGTATACCATGCCACAGAGGGGGTAAAGGGAATGTGTCTGTGCTTGTGAGCAGAATAAAGGAGCAGCAGCAGCTCAAAGGATTGATTTTGATGCTTTGTTGAATTGCTTCAACTCCAAAAGTGAAGCCTTGTAACAACGGCAGCAGACAAAATATAAAAATACACTCAAGAAGTATTATGTGTTTTTTTTTTTTAAGTGAACAGGAAGTTAACCTATTCATTGCCATATAACTACATGTTAGGATGTTAATTTACTATAAAACATAAAAACATACCATTCAAGCAATATCAATACTGCAATACTGGTGTGGTGACATAAAAGTTTACTGTGGTTGTCAAAATTCTGGTAGCAGTATGTAGTATATGTAGTACTACAACCTGGCACTGAGCATCAGTGCAGGTGATGTTTTATCAGTCGAGACAGAAAGGCACTGCTGAGAGGCTGGCATGTAGGATGGATGACTAATCTTAAGAATTAAGCAGCAGGAGAGCAAATGCAAGCAATGCTATAGTTCACCATAGCTCAGAGAACCAATGATCATTTTTTTCTGTACTTTAAGGTTGAATTTATAAATTTAATTATGTTGAAAAAAGACAGCGGTATAGGATGTCGTCTTCTCCCTCCCACACTGCCTTATAATGATGAATTTAATTTTGAATTTATCTGATTCAAACATGACATTCAATATATTTCCACATTGGTTATTGGCTTTTCCAAGTATCTAATACTGCAATAAGTATAAATATCCCTCAGTGCTTTATGTTTTCACACGTCACCATATTAACCATGGGCTTCCTGTTCCAACAAGCTCCTCCACTGTGGGGCAGACAGCCCCACACAGCAGTGAGCCTCAGCCCTGAGAGCTGGAGCTAGTGGTTTTGGCCATCCGTTCCCTTCCAAACAAAAGACCAGACTGCTCTTCCAGAAATATCCCTCATCAAGCCTCACCCGGCAGCTAAACAACATGCAGGAGATCTGATGCCTTCAATCTGTGAAGAAAACACCTCTGGGTGATCTCCCCTCCCGCGGTACGCCAAGGGCCTTGTGATGTGAATATTCACTCAGTTCCACTCTATCAATCCCTGTGGACCACATGGCATAATTATTCTGAGTGCTCTTCGACACACTGTTATGTGTGTGTGTGTGTGTGTGTGTGTGTGTGTGTAATGGGAGGGGGACTCTGATCATCTTCAAGGTGAGATGAGAAGGCTGGGACAGCCTTCATGCCAAGGTTCATGCCAATGCCAAGGCTGAATACCATCATCACCACAATGCAGCCCAAACAGTCACAGTTGCATAAAAGCACCCACACAAAGCAGCATTTTCTAAAGCATTTGTGAGCAGATTCACTCCTTCATTGAAAAAGACCTCTCAGGTCAAGAGAAACAGGCACAAACCTTTACATCATACTCGTGAATGCCGCTGTCATTATTCAACACAAGCACATGTGAAATAAAGACAGTACTTATGAACTTCCTGGTATTGCTGACTGTATGATTACATTCTATGAACAGACAGGATGGCATCTGACTCCAGGCACGACAGTACTCACAGTTGAACCCTTGTCTGTAAGGTAGCTGATCCCCTCCTCAGGCCCAATTGCAAGCTCCACTGAGATGATCCAACTCGACTGCAGGGCACAGGCAGAAAGATACAGAAAGAGAAAGATATTACTCATGCATATTTTATATATATATATATATATATATATATATATATATATATATATATATATGTGTGTGTGTGTGTGTGTGTGTGTGTGTGTGCATATATTTGAGTTGCAGAAAATAATGGAACATTAAACACACGGCAAGTCAGACATTCTGACTCAACAGAGGATACAGGTTACACACGTATGAAAGAAACTACTGGTGGCAAAACAATTACTGTTTTTCTCTTTGTGCCCTGCAGGTGTCACTGTAATGCAGTAATCCTCTGTAGACAGACCACTGACCCAACCCAACGGAGCATGCCTGGCACGTTCTAAGCACAGAGCCACTAATCTCCCCAAAACACACTTTACTGAAAGGCAGGTAACAGCTCTGTTTAGAAATACCTACCCCAAGGGCACATTTGAAACATTCCTTGTCAAATCTGTAAACCGGCGACAGGATTTCGAAGAACTTGAGGATGCTCTGCTCGTCATTCAGGTTGGCGAACTGCTTGAAGGTCTGCTGGATTAACTTCCTCAGCGTTTTTGCCTTTTCAGGAAAATGGACACATCTTGTGGTTAGAGATGTGGATACTACCATCATTGAGTTTAGTAGTAATTTAATGTAAAATGTGCCAATGCAGTTACAAGACATGCTACACAATAAGCATTACAGCATTATATTACACAACCTACATGCTATTTATTTGGTTACCAGACAAAAGCTTATTTACTCAGCATACACTTTACATATAATCCATTTCTGCTGATGGATCTTCACCTTAACAGTAGCTAAGAAGCTTGCACAAAATTAAAACATGACCACCTCAAGTGCAAAGTACAAATCTAACACTCCATCATCTGCAGCACAGTCTTAACATGTAGTTGACTGTAGCACTGAAATACTAGCGAATGTGAGTTTCAAACAGGTATATCATTGATCTCTTCCTATTGTAGCTGGTCAGTTTATGTTGACCATCACAAGCTTGGTGTATTTAGCGTAAGTATACAGACTTCTGTAGAGAAGAATCATTAATTTAGTGGTGACATAAAGGGTAAATATTCCTTCCATGAAGAGCAAGACAAATAACCTCCAGAAGACAATAAACATCTTTCCCATCATTTTTCATTGATCACTTCTTATCCTATTATAACTGTGAATTAAACATGCTTGACAGACAGAGATAGATACATAGACAGCATAGCTTGTGTTTAATCCACAATGCGATCCTAAGCAGGAAACAACATCTAATTAAATCTGTCAACTGTAATTTCTTTCACTATCTGATAAATAAAACATGCATTTTTATGAAGGGGAAACAGTTCTATTTTTACTTTTTCCTTCGCGTTTGAAATCCTCAGAGGAAAGCATAAAGCTCAGAGCGTGCGGGACGCATTCACAAAGGAACGAACATCTCTATGCCCTGTACTAAGACTGCCACCATAATCACTCATGTTATGTGTTTATACATGACACATACACGTGACCTTGAGTTAAGCTCATTAACTTGTGATGTGTGTGGGCAGCTGTCTGACTCTCGCCCGTTAGGAGCTAAACTCGTACAAGGCATTTTAGCCTGCTCTTAATGGGCCCAGGGTAAGGATGTAGAGTCAGGGGGATCAGCACACTAGGATGTAATGACTGAGGAATAATCTGGGAATCTGTTTTCGTGCCATCCACCCTTCCGCACTGTATCTCTGTCCATCTCCACAGGAAATGTGGAGCAGAGTTCAGAGGCACGGAATGCCCTCAGAGCCTAAAATGGCCTCCGAGTTCATCTTTTACGAGGGTGTGGAGGATTCGGTGGGTGTTCTCGCGATGGTCAAGAGATGGCAGCCCATTCTCCAGCACTCTGAAGGTTCCTGTCCTGCACCGCGGACACCTTGTTGACACAATCAGGTGTAAATTTCATGTGACCTTTCACAGCACTGGCTCTTTATCGGCTCTCGAGTGCTTTTAAACAGGCCCTTCCAGCGTAAATCAGGGGTTTAATTATGCTATTGCCACGTCGGTGCATCCATCCTTTCTTTACTGCGTAATTTGATTACGCTTTCGATGAGTTCTATTACAAACCGGAGCCATCTGTCATGTGGAGTCTGGGGGAAAGAACTCATGTGGATAGCTAAAATAATCACATTAACAATTTCTGCTAGTTCAAATCACCACAAAGCCTTAACACGGCTTCATTTGAAAAGACCGACACATGGGCAGCATTCTGGGGTGTAATGTGGATCACGCTCACACTGTTACACGGCTGCTGCTCTGCAATAAACACATGCTCCTTGTGTCAGAGGGGGTTACAGTGGTCACAGACAGAGCTTCGCTCAGGGGATGGGGGCAGGAACGTCACACGTGCCGAGGGTACATGGGCGAGCACCAAGCAGGTGACCTTCCTGAACAGTGATGTCTGTATGACAGAAGGAAGGGGCCCACGGGCTGCCCCCTCTCTAATCCTCCCAGCACTGGGGGTTGGGGGAGGGTGGAGCTTTATGATGACCTCCAGGGTCAAAGCCTCCCACACACACACACGCCCGCTGGCGGAGCATCTGTCCAAACCCCCCCCCATTCCCTTGCTTGGTATCCGCGCCCTGCTTTCCCTCCTGGCTCACTGTCTGTGGCTGGGTGGCATGCTCAGCCTCGTGCCCTAAATTCATCACTGCTGCTGGGGACTGCCCCTGCGGACACATCTGGCGTGGATTTTAGGCTCCTGTCGGCAGAGGCCATACAGAGTCCACATCTGGCTCCCTCGCTCCTCAGAACAGCCGTGAGAATGGCTGTGCCACTGACAGGCTTGCAGGTTTACATCCAATGGTGTGGCAGGCTTCCCTGCAGGAGTCAAGCTTCACTGAAAAACAAGGTTGTACGAGGCAGTACACCAGCTCCCCTCACAGGCGGGGGGGCGGGGGGGGGGCGGGGGTGGGCAGTGAAGAGCGTGGGGCTGACAGCAGCGGGGGTGGTTCTATCAGGCCTGCTCAGAGAACGCCCACAAGCGGGAGGCAGAACTAGGCCGCTCGCTCTCTGGGGTGTAACGCCCAGCGATACAGAGGGATTCCACAGGAAGGGAGTGGAATTGAATCCACCATGAGGAGGCTGTGGGGGCAGGGGGACATCTCTCACCTTGACGGAGTCCAGCAGACTCTTGGGGAAGAACCTTCTCAAGCCCACATCTTTCCTGTGAAAGCCAGAAAAAGCAAAGCATTAGTTTGCCTGGGATAAAAACAGCATGTATATAATACATACAGACACATAAAATGTTCCACAAGCAGAGATAACTGGCACCTGCACTGTAAGAAGAGCAATAATTTAAGCTGATAGAGCATTTTTCTGAATCATCTTTTACTTTGCTTTACGGTCATTTGTATTTATCTATGGGCTGAACTCTAAAGGAAGTCCTCCATTTGCAAAAAGATCATCAAGGATTTTAACTGATCTGAAAAAAGGCCTCTAGAAGCAGCGCATTCTACAGTATTGGACAGAAAAACAGGATGTTTGTTAATTATACACATACTCCTCTGAGACTCTGGATTGCTGCTTTTACTCAGACAGAAACGGGGTGGATCTGACAATTTAAAAGCCTATAAATCCTGCTCTCCTTTGCAATCATTTTATCATTCAGTTCAGATGAAAAGAAAGCTTGTTAAATTTGAACTCATTCCACTGGCTATTAATGTTCAGTGGCAAAAGAGATCAATGGTGTTTATTAGAGTCGTGAGAGGGTGCCGTAAAGCTGATGCTTTTGCCCCGGCGAGACATAACAGAGCAGTAAAAGAGGGAGATGGGCTAAGTGCTCAGTAGCAGACATGACACTTAGCCCTGCCAATATTACAGAGACCTGCTAAAAACAAATATCACAGAGGAAATGCAGCCCAAGTGCAAATAGCACATATTCGTGGGCAAAAGGAAAAGAAGGCAAACCCTGTCATGTGTTTTAGCAGAGCAACAAGCTGCTATATGTAGCAGAACGAAGAATGGTAACAGTGAAGGTAGCTGTCACAGGAATGATTCCTGATTTATTCCCTTAAATTACAGTGCTGCTATGGTTCTATTCTGTTAGCACTTTATTAGATTTCGATCACATCAAATTTAATGTCCTCTCTGAGGTTTTCTGCGTCAACCCTCCCAGCCGTAACAGAGCGAGCATTAACCAAGAGCGCATAATCTGGAGAACCACCAATCAACTGGGGGCTTTATCAGTGGGAAAATGCACAAGGAAAAGCTTGGATAAGCATTAGCATTTTGCCATGCGGGCATATGCCTTTCAGAGAGGCTCCAACGGCACTCGCTGAAATTAATTTTTTCGCTCGCGAGTCCCCCCCTCCCCCTGCTACAGTCCCCTGTAATCAGAGCTGCCCACTGGCGTTACCGTGCCACATCTGCCGGCTTGTTAGCCGTGGCCCAGATTGGAAATTACGTCTGATTGGAGTGCGTTTGGCAACCGCCATCCTCCCCCTCCCCAACCCCTTCTCGCGCTCTTGCCTGGTTCAGGGCCAGAGCTAGGCTGGCATGTATGCGCCCAGCGTAGTGACTGACCTGGAAATAACATTAGCATTTGCACAGCCTGCCTCCCTGTCTATTGTGCGGGTCTAGGAGAGGAGCTACGGGGCTGTGGAATGTGTGGCCTGAGAAGGGAGCTGGCAGGAAGTACGTGGTCATTAGAAGCACGCTTTGTCCTCCCAGATAAATGCCCCCCCAGAAAAAATCCCCACCCACACCACATCAGATGCACCGAGGTGAGAGGATGGTATCGGTACACATTCTTTATGTGCTAATCAGATATGCAGGTCGTCACACTGAAAATTTGCTGAAGCTATGCGAGTTCTGATTTGCTAGCTCGTTATGAGCATTCTTGAGAGGACATGGTCTAGAAGAGAACATCCATAGGAATGCATAGGAACGCATAGGACAGCAGGCAGCACCAGAATCAACCAGCACCAATCACAACCTCCTAGATGGAGGATGGAAGGAATGCAAGAGCTGAATATCTTGTCCAATTAGAACATCTGTAGTATCAGAACAAGACTGTTCTGCAGATCTCCAAACAATTCCACAGGGGATTTCCTGCTTGTGAAACGGTCGAATGGTCTTATTCCAGTATTCAGTGTGCAGATTCATGCAGGAAACTCCATGTTGGATGGTAGTTTACCAAACACTTTTAAAAGAAGGAGAAGATGGTTAGTGGAGAAGAGGGCTGTTAGGAGCATAATCATTTGTTGATAATACGAGGCACTGATCGGTCCTTGCTATGCATCTTAATCGATATGGTAACACTAATTTCAATGACAGATTTTCCCAGTATGTACAGATTTAATATAGCTCCGTATTTTTCATAAAAAGGTATCTTTTTTCATCTCACGCTGCCTCATGGCCCATATAAGGTCCCCTGATGTGCTACTACAAAGGTTCACACTGTGACTACCCACACAGGGTAGCCCACCTACAAGACATTCACCTTTAAATCTACAAAAACGATGGGCCATCAGTTTCTCTCACTTATTGAGCGAAGCAAAGCCATCCGTGTGCACTCCATCATAGGAGATATCATCATTCTGCTAGATATGACCATGGATCAATTATCCTCCTCTATAAATAGCATCGCGTTTCATCGCAGGGCTGCTGAGGCGATAACCCACATGAGTCAGGCCTGAAAAAAACAGCACCATTAAAGATTCAGCTCCCCTTCCTCACTCCTGCTGCATGCGTATTACTGATCAAACGAACAGGTGCACAGACGGACAGAGAACTTTAGTCTAAAGCTGGTCTTTAATGACATTCAGCCGCAGGGGAGAGACAGAAGGTCGCTTTAGGAAAGGACAGTCCTGAGCATATTCCTCCCCGTATCTCTCAGGTGTGCTTCCCGCTGTACACCTTAGATTTATGCCGTACGCTGCCAGATGATGCTGCCTCATTTCTCACGACAATGACCCCATTAGCCAGAGCACTACCATCGTGCGAGAATGCAAGAGCTGCAGGAGCTGTGTGCGGAAGCCAGCTCTGTACAAGTGTGGCTTCACACTAATCTGTGAGCTTCTCTTTCACTCTGGCTTTGTCAAATAATGAACCCCTAACTGTGGATTCTGAGAGCCGGGGAAATTAATTTCCCTTAAGACAAATGCTGAACTCCCTCTGGGTTCTCTGGCGGCACAGAGTGGATCACAGGAGCTCGGATAATGACCCAGGGGCCCATGGGGGTGGGGGTGGGGGTGTGGGGTTGGGGGGGGGGGGCACATGTCGATTGTGGTGGTTCACGCTTGGACTTTGAAAAACATCACGATCCAACCAGTTCGAGGTGACTGCTGATAAGGAACAGAGGAATTGGGGAACCAAGGAACAGTTTTGCTCAGAACATGCGTTCCCATAAAAATTCATGGCCTTAGACATGCCAGCTCTTTGTTTATAAGTTTCCTGCACCTTAACATTACTGAACAGCTTTCCTCATAATGTGTCCCTTAAAACCTACAGCCTTAGAAAGAACACCACCATTTGGTTTTTTGTTTTTGGAAAGGAACATCTGAAAAATACATGATAGTCTGCTGCATTCAGAACTTGAGGGATAAAAAGCAGCCTGTTGTTAGTGAGCCTCATTATAATGGAAGAGGTCCTGAAGTCTCAAAGAGCAAGATGCATTAGCACACATTAGTATTAGATTGCCTCTCAGTGCATTTTGGCTCTTTAATACCTGAAGGATATGACTGTGGATTTGAATCTCTCTCGACTATGCTTATGGAACAAACACTTCCTATCTGCTCACTCATGAAGGCTCTTTTCACTCTTTTCAGCACTGCCCATTTTCTCAATCATAGGCCTTGACCTTTGTTGACAAACCCCGCCTCCTGAAACTCAATACTCAGCCTGCCTCACTGCTGTCCTTACATTGAGACTTGGATGTCCCTCTCTATGTAACAGCTGCAGAGGAGATGTAGGTTTATTTGCCATGTCCTGTTAACCTAGTTATGTGATCGCTCTTGTGTTACATAATTTAAGACATGTTAAAGCAGCAGGATACTTACTCTAATAATTCATAGTTTGATTTCTTATCCAGAGCATTTCCCCGCATTTCCCTGAAAAACCTCCTGCAACAGAAACACATCAGTTATTAGTATGGATGTGACAAATGTATATGCAAAGACACATCACAGCAATCACAACGATTACTGGTGAAGCCATAAAATAAATATATGCTCTGTATAATAGGGTGCAGGTGCACATGTAAATGAAATATAGTAGCTGAAGAAAAAACAGTGGCTGAATGTTTCCCACATTATTCTTACATGGCTCCAAGAGAAGGTGTGGTTAGTAGTAGCAAGCATTCATTCATCACACTTGGCTGTCCCCTTGGGATGCTATTTATCTGTGCAATCAAATTCAGGTCTCACTGTTGGGTAACACTGAACCAGTACTAATCAATAATAGGCCTAACAATTCATATTACCAGTGAAATTATGTAACAATCTGGTTTCTCATTAAACCTAATACGATGTTCCAAACAGACATATTTAAAATGATTACGAATTGATCATCTTTGCAGAAGAGTCTGATGCATTCGCTGATGTCAGTGTAACTAACTCACCGAATTTCAAGGCATCCCAGCTTCAGAGCGATGTCCTGCTCCACCTGATCAGCTATTTCCAACATGTAATCACTTTTAACCTGAGAAACGAGACTACCATCAGTCCTCTGAATTAAAACAAACAGCCAATTCTCTTCCACCCTGATGAGGAAAGGCCCAACTGTGCTGTATGCTGTCACCATTCACACAAGTAACACTGTACAGAACTCAGAGTCCACAAATGTGCGTAATCTAACAGGTTACAACTTGACTTGACTAGCCGTTTCTCTCCTAGATTCTGTGGTCTAGTGACTGCAACCTACTAACTAATACCTATGACTACTCACACAACAACTCTGAGTATCTGCCTGGGCTCTGGGACATTGTGGGTTCCATCATGTCTTTGTAAATGCCGAGTTCTGTGGTGAGAGGGAGTGCCTGCTGTTTTCAAAGATGGATTATGGGTAAGCCCTGTGATGGACAGAAAGCTGGTCCATTGGGTGCACTTAAACATCAATGTTGTTCAGCAATAGTGAAATGGGGAAACACTCAGATCCTCTGAGCTACCCGGGCAAAGCAGCTTCTAGTATTGCTCTCCTCACAAGACAAAACTGCTTTTTTTCCCCCTCCTTCTTCCCACCAGCCATCTCTTCACTTCAGAGCACACCAAACGAGCCACAGGGTGCAGCAGGTTTAAAGAAAGAGGATATGAAGGTGGTGGGGGGGGTAAGGGGGCATTCTGGGCTTGGTCCAGGCCCAGGGGGTTGACCTCATGTGGTAGCCAGCCTGCGCAGTGTACATTTGAGAGCTGCCCAGAAGGGGTGGGGTGGCGTGACACCCCCCTGAGGAGGTGGGGGAGGGCTGAGGGCTGAGGGCTGCAGAGGCTCATTGAGATGCGTGGCGTGGTGGACGCGGGAGCCTGGCCGTTAAACGAGCCGGGGAACACATGGTGCGGGACGGCGCCCTTTCGGGGGACAGCACTGAAATATGGCTCTCTGGTACACAATGGCCGCTCTCTCCTTCTGCCTGCTGCCATAAATATTGATGCGGTGGGCAGCTGCAGTAAACCTCACCGCGCATAAAAAGCGATGCACCGTTGCTTTGCTGCTAGATTTGCTGGCGACAGCTTTGCGCCGCTGCTTTAATGCGTATTCGGCTTCCCCCCAGTGCGCACAGCACAAAGCTCTTTTCTTTGTGCGATGAGCCTCCCCCTTTGAAGGCGAGCAGCGGGTACGTCACTTAGATCTAATCGTCTCTGAGGCGTGCTCTTTGCCAGCATGCAGACGCGTCTCTTTTCATCATCCGGAGTCGCAGGCAGGGAGCAGGCCCTTCTCTGTCCTTCTGTCTGGCTCTGCCAGTCGGCCCTGCTTCTTAAGGTCAATTGCTTGGTGCCTCTCTGGCCTCGAGAGGCCCAGCAGAGCCCCCTCTGGAACAGGCCAGGCAGCAGACCTGCTGGGCCCTTTGATTTTGCTCCGAGACGGAAGTGGGGGCCTGAGAAGCACACTTCTGAGCCCCTCAGAGGAACGGATGGCACGGCGGAGGCTGCTGACCCATTTAGCCTGTCCGCAGACTGTCTGGGGGAGTGTGTTAGGCCTGTGACTGCGCGCTGCTCCAGAGCACATCTCCCCCCACGCACCAAACACTGGGAGGCGGCCATGTGATGGGGCCGTACTCTCCATCTGAGGGAGATGGAGTCAAAAACTGTCTCCACAGATAAGTGTCCATGACCTGTGCTGTCCTCGGCTTCATTCAGCTGAGGAGAAGCTTTCACATCTGCACAACTTGTTCCTCTTTCACAGCAGATGAACACAGGACTCATCATCATTTCAAATATTTCTCTTTTCTACACACATCATTTTTGACGTTTAGGGAAATATCTGATGCACAGCTCAGTCTACCAGTCTCACACAAGTAGGCCCAAATTCACACGGTTTTGGGATCAGGCAATTTTTTTCCCACTAAGTCTGTGCCTGCTGAAACAGCACATTCCATCTGCTGCTTTATAATGAGTAGTTTAAAGAGTAGGATTCAAGCTAAACGCATCCTCCAGTCCAGCTGATGGTTTACAGCTGTCTGAGGCCTTGGGCAGGTGCATTTGTATCTTATCAATTACCTGAGTTTCTATCTTAGAAATTGAATTTATCATTTATATCATTATACATCAATTATGCATTGACATATCAACTGCTGTGAATTCCTACCATTGAAATGAAAAAAAAAAAATGAGGGGAAGAGACAGCCTTGGGTGTGAATAGAGTTCTGCTTGTTCCCAGGTCAGTTAAACAGAAATTACAGCAGTGGTGCAGAGCAGTGAAGCCTCTGGTTCTCCAGGGGCAGGACTCCCGGGGACAGCCCTGTGGGGCTACACTAGACTCCCGGGGACAGCCCTGTGGGGCTACACTAGACTCCCGGGGACAGCCCTGGGGGGCTACACTAGACTCCCAGGGAAGCCCTGTGAGGCTACACTGGACTTCCGGGGACAGCTCTGTGAGGCTACACTGGACTCCAGGGGACAGGCCTGTGAAGCGACATTGGACTCCTGGGGACAGCCCTTTGAGGCTACACTGGACTCCCAGGGACAGGGCTGCAAAGCTAAATACTTTTCCATGTAGCCCAGGCTCACCTGCTGGTAAAAGTAGTTTAGTGTCGGCTTGTCTTCAGTGAACTGGTTCATGAATCCTTTTGGCAGGTAGCGGATCCTCAGCTCATACCTGGAAAAGAAAAAGTGAAACTGGTTACAAGGATGAGGTGGAAAGAGAGAGCATATCAAGCAATGGAATTACACTTCTGTGGCCATGTCACATTAAGGGCATTTGAGATGTAGCCAGTTTTACCTTGTACAGTCTGAAAGCTGTCAAAAACAACAAACTACATTACACGAATGTCACCCTGACCAACAGCGGTGAGGACCTAGTAGTATAGGGGGAGCACCTGTCCTACTAGGTGATGATACTTTTCCTCCCATATAGCCCCTCTGACTCAAACGTAGCCTTAAATAAGGGAGTGAATGCCCTGTGTTGCTTCCATTCCCCCATCCATAGGCATTCCTATCTGTAAAGCTGCAGTGTGACTTCACTTTGACCTGCACTGCTAATGTTTTGTTTGGATATGAGGTAGACCCCAAATTCTGTCCAAACTGGAGGGTGACGGATGGTCAAAGGCCTTTTAACAGAGTTGGAAACAAAGACTGTCAGCAGTTGATAGAGAAAAAAGCAGCTAAAAAAAAAAACATTGATTATGGTGAGAACCCATTTAAGAACCATAACAACGAGACACTATCCAGCTCAAGGCAAGGCAATCACAATCAGAAAAAGTATCTCAATGAGATGAAAAAAAAAAAAACAGACAAGCTGCTAAAGAACACAAAGAGAGGACTCTAATCAGAGATCTATCACACAGAATATGCAAACAGAAAGCAGCCACATGTGAGCCATCTGCCTTTTATTCTGTACAACACAAAGCACATGTTTCCATTTTACTGCGTGACCCTGAGGCTTCCTTTCAAGAGGAGGGGAAAGAGAACGAGACTCATCTGCAGTTTCAGGAGACCTGCACAGTAACTCTGCTGCTCCAATATGTACTGTGTCACCTACTGCTCTGAAGGGTGGGATCACCTAGAGCCTCTACCTCACTGCTGCACACAGATGGTACATTGATCCTTCCGATCAAGAACCGACTCTTTGATACAGCAAATTGCTTCATTTCCCTTGTATACCAGGTGCCACTGTAAATGAGCTAATTCTTCAGCCCGCTCTCAAGTGAATTTATGTTTCACAGCAAAGGAAAATGCAGGGTGATTCCACATTCAGATGAACTGAGTGTTGAGTCCACATTTAGCTGAACTGCGCATTCAGGTGAACGGTGAACTTGAGCGGAGCAGGTGATGCTGTCAGAGACAGCACCGGTCAAGGTGTCTGTGTCTCATTAGCGCTGACAGAACTCTCACTCTGTCCACCAATCACAGAGTGAAAAATATCCTCTCCTTTCCTCTCGTGCTGATGGGAGCAGTCACAACAGACGTTGAGCGATGAGCGGAGGAATTTCGGAACAAGAAAGATCAGCCCTGCCACCCCCTGAGAGACAATTACCCAGCATGACACGCTACCCAGTAGCAGCTGCAGCAGGGGGTGTAGGGTCAGGCTTCAGCGAGGGGTAAGCCCCCCCCATCTCTCATAACTACAAAAAAAGAAATGTCTAGAAAAAAATCTTGTTTCACACAAGGACAAAAAGCCACACAATACTCACAAAAGCAACGCATAGGGAACAGAAAATCATCATTTGAGTCTGGAGTTAGGACCCTACCCTGGGCATTACAGGTTACAGGGTGAACTTAGCCTCAGAGTGAGGAGGTGGCTGCTGGAAAAGGAATAGTCCCAGTGGTACACTTTTTTGGCTTCATTCAAGAATTAGGACATTCAAAAACAATCAAGAGGTCAGATCCCAAATCCTGAGACAAACACAAGAATGTGCCTCAGGGTGCGCAAAAACATTTTGGGAGAGCACACCATCTTGTGAGGTGAATATTGATGTCTACTTTTCAAAATGTGGGTGTACCAAGCCGAATGTGGCTTAAGATCGAGTGTGCAATGATGTGCTTGATCTGTTGTTTTAACTTTGTTTAATTTGGTCACTAGGTTGGAATGCTTTATTTTCACTGAGTGCAATTCAGCTGCACTGTGATCTGGACAGGTACTTAAAAGCAGTTCAGCCACTTGTTGGAAAATAAAAATCTTCACCACTTCATAAAACAACAGTCTGTTCTCCCAAAACACTTTCATCACATCCCAAATCACCTTCAAACTCTTAGACCTAGGTTGAGCCAGGCTACAGTCCGACCTGCAAATGAGACGTGGAACACTGGAGTCAGCACATCTGAGAAATACACTTTTACAGTCCATTTCAACTAGTTCATCCAGAATGCACTCATTCAATGCATATGCTACCAGCCCCACTGTGGAGCCCAAGCCACTGTGGAGTACCTGTAGTGGAGCTCCGGGTAGCCTCACAGAGGGAAAGAGCACAGCCTTTACCCTTTTGTTTGACTCGCAGCACCTCAGTGTCCCCAGTGTGTGCCACATCCCATCTCTGGTTTATTAGCTTTGGTTTTTATGATGAAACTGATCTGGGCCCAGTGCAGCTGCTCGGTTTGGTTTTGCAAGGACCGCTGGGACCCCCACACAGCTGTCAATCTCCATCCCAGATGGTTTGTTGGTGGCCCCCCTGTATTCATATTATCCAATCATGCTGTCAATAGCCACAAAACAAACACGCATGCCCAGAAAGCCCTGACCAGTCTCCGCCCGGCCAACCCCCACCGTGAGGGAGAAGTCCACATGTACTTGCTAAGCTGAAGCGAGATGACCATGGATGAAAGGGTTTAAGTTTGGTGCTCTCCCCGCTCCTGTAAATCTCCCTGGAAAAGCAGCATGCCGGTGCCAAACCGAACTCTGAAAGTGAGGCTCAGGGTAAATACTCGAGCTCCATGGCTCCTCTGCACTGAAGCTACGGAATGCTAACCAGCCTCCCACATCCCTGCAGCGACCTCAGCGTGGCAGCAAGAATCTGAAACGCTAACATAGCTGCCGGATTCTTCTGCGCTGTCCTCTCAGGGCTAATGGGAGAGACACTGGCCTTCTGTTTTTGTAATTCTCGTATTTCCCCTTTTACAGTAACTGAGCCCTGAATGATGAGTGATGACTGAGAAAAGGAAACAGCTCACTGTCTCTGTGCATCCTGCCTCTGTGACACGCAGAATGCGTAAGCCTGCGGATGTGATGATGTTACAGATGACTGAGTCCTCAGTGCCTTTCAAATCCCTTTTTTGGCAGACCTGCATGACATAAACTATACCATCATTCTCTATCGCATGCAGGGTACAAGAGAGACCACACCTTCGCTCCACAAACTGAGCTACTGGTACAAACATAGATGGGAAATCTGTTTAGCAGAAAATCCACCATAAGTAAGAACAGCAAATGTTTTGGGCAGCTACAAGAAAAACATCCAATGATTTTCACGTTACTTGTTTGTAGTTAATCCACCTCAAGGCGAAATCGGTGACGTGGGTTATTCGGAGCTCACCTCCTTTGATTTAGTAAACACAAGCTTACCAGTGAGAGATGGTTGTAGTCTGTTTTAGGATATACAATATTCAGGCAGGACCTGCTAAGCTGATCATATCCTTCACCCCTGAGAGGAATTTAAAGGTGCTTTTCGCATCTACCGAAAAGTCACATGACAGCCACTTGGAGCAAAAATTTCAGGAAATACAGGATACCCTGGCCATTAGTGAAGCATACACTCTGGAGAACCCCATATACAGAGATATTCACAAATACTGTACTGTGCCATTAATAAGAATTTATGTATAATGGGATTTGATCCAAATCCTAACAAAAGATAATTTCAGTAAGAAAAAGTACAATAATAAAAATGAAAAATACTGTAAGTGTAATAAACCACTGATTCAAACATGTATATACATCATAAAGCACTGAAAACTGTGTAACATGTAAAGTATGTAAAGTGATCCTATATGCTGCACTGTCATGAGAATGAAGTAGCAGTGTGACCACGCTGTGTGGAGAGAGAGAGAGAGGGCGGTTTGGCCCGGGAGCAGGGAGCCCAGCGGGCAGCAGGGAGCACTGTGTGGTGCGAGACACAAATCTGCAGAATGGTGGGGGTCTCCCGCACGCGTGCTACACCAAAGGGGGCCAGATCAGCCAGGGAGTTCTCTAATGTGGAGCGGCCCAGTGCACAGGACAGATGGAGGCAATAAACAGACCCACATAAAGAGCCCTGAGAGGACCCAATGCTCCATGCACCAGAAGCTGCTGCAGGCATGTCAGCAGGGCTTGTAAAAACATGATGACCCTGCACTGCCCTCTAGGGGCTTGGGGGACAAACGGTTCTGGTGACTGAAGAAGCACAGGCTGCAGAAACAGCATTACTGCATGTGTTCACAGTGCTGAACCATTTGCGTATCAGATGAATACGCCGATGGAAAGTTACTTGAGCGTCTAGTTTCGGAAGAAAACGAAAGTAATAAGACCTGCTAAAGAACAACACAACCCTGCTCACTATTCATGTGTGTCCCCTGGGGCCTGGTCCCACAGAGCAGGGTGGCAAGAAGGCTCTCCCAAACTGAGGGCCCTTTCTGCTTATTGAAAAGGGGGGGGGAGATTCCAGCTCGCTCATGACAAAAGCCCTGGGCTCAGGCTGGGGAAAGAGATCTGAACCCTGTCAGAGAGGGTCAGAGAGAAACACACTCACTCACACGCACACACACACACACACACACACACACACACACACACACACACACACACACACACACACACACACACACACACACACACACACACACACACACACACACACTTACAGAGATTTCTGCTGTGTTGGGGAAACAATACATGCTCACATATTATTAAGCAGACAGAACAAAGGTAAAACTGATTGGGACCTGTGTTCAATACAGGATAAGGCAAGAGCTACTTGGTGACACTTTATAGAAAAACAGTAATCACAGTTTAAGAGGCAAAACTCTCACACGCAGAGACACACACACAAACCTACAAGCACACAGCAAATACTCAAAAGGACTCACAGAGGATAAAAAAATCTGCAGACGTAACTGCTACATTTAAAATAAGAACAGCCACTGTTTAGGGTCTTTCATTTGTCTTCAGAGAAATTAGTACTGGCACAGAAAACCTTCTAAACCTGCAGATACCAGTGCACGTATTGTGAATTGTGCACTTAAGTGTGAATTATAAACAGGCAGAAAAATGGTGTGAGTGTTCCAGATGTTTCTCACAGTCCTATTCCAGGACTTCTCCACAGAAGCCAGGGAAAGTTAGTGAATAACAACATGAACGTGCATCTGCCTCTCACGGTATTTCAAAAGGGCTTGCCATACAGAAACCTGTGACAGCTGTTCCCTCCACCCACGTACCTCCATGAGCGAACGTCACAGACGGGATGGGGGACTTGAAAGCCGGTGAAAGGAGCAGGTTTTGGAAGCGGGACCTGACAGAGACACCATCCCCCGGCTCCAATAATCTATTGTTTAAAGGAGGCGGGGGGGGGGGGGGGGGGGGGGGGGGGGCACTGGAGTGCCATCTGTGCTGCGGCGGCTTGCAGACTTCTGAAGACATAAATAACGGTGGCCGTACACCCCCCCCCCCCCCCCCCCCATGCCCCCTGCTCTGCAGAGGTTGGCCGAGGCTGCGTAGTCTCGCCTGCCAGGTTTATGGAGGTCCATCCATGCCACAGTGCCACAGACTACCTCACAGATCTCCATGACAACAAGGGCGGACCATCATCACTAGTTCCTGTCTGAGAGGCGCCGAATAATTTTCTGCACCCGATGTCAGGCAAATATTCCCACTCTTGGAAGTGAGCAGATTAATGCTGGACACCTCTGAGCTTACCCAATAAAAACATGTTCTTAGGGTTGCTAAGAGGCTAACTGTCTGATGGGCCCCAGTACTCTGTGATAGGGAAACTGCAGACTGAATCCATGTGCATCTAGGCCCTTTAATGGTCACACTTGCATTGCTTCAGTCAAGATTTTGGTACAAGTACTTAAAGTAGTATCACTTTCCTTTATTTTGCACATTGTCAGGCAAATTGACCTCATTGGTTGTTATAGCTGTCAATCAAAATGGAAGAATGGGAAAACAGCTCAGGGGAGGCAGGGGACTTCCAGTCCTGCACCTGCAGCCCTAGCATCATCCTTCTGCAGTACTTTGAACACATTCAGTACAATCTGCCTCTGAAACGGGCGAGAATACAAACAGCACTGAGTTGGGTGCTCTCTTGCCTTAATCAGCAGGGTTGCCAGGTGGCATTGCCTTACCTCCATTCTTCCTGCGGATGGTTCAGCTCATACTTCTCCCTCACGTGAGACACGCCCATGTCCGGGTGGAGCCAATGGACCTCTTCCGACTTCAGGTGGCTGAGGCGCAGCCCGAAGCAGGACACACACTTAACCTTATGGATATCCACAATCTTCTGGATGATTCCCTGTCAGAGCAGAGACACAGTTAGAGTCTGGGGCATTACCACTGTGCCCTGTCCCTGCACAGAGACACAGAGCCTGGGGCATTACCATCATGTCCTCCCCCTGCACAGAGACACAGTTAGAGCCTGAGGCATTACCACTGTCCTCTCTAGCATGCTATGCTAAGAAGTGATCAAAGGTCTATCTCACAATTCTGTGCACATGTGCAAAAGCATAACCAGTCATATGGTTTATATACATACAAAACTGCCATATTTGCCATCCTAATTTATGTACTCCAGTCACACAGACAGAGATCAGGGAGTGCATACATCACGTGCAAATGTCAACAGCCCCAGATCCATCAGTTTTAAAGGCCAGTTATCGCTACCTTCCAGCTCTCATTTAACACCAACATCCCGTTTGACCTTGGAAGTCAATCCGACTCAAGCATTTTGAAATGATCCTCAGGGAAATAATGCAGCTGGGACATATCAAGCACAGACCAATTCTACAGCCTTTTACAAAGCCCTTGCGCCGTGATGTGGTACATCTAACCAAAAGCTTGCCTGGGTTTTGTCACTGTAATGCTTAAACACACGGAGCTGTGCGGAGCCGAGAGAGCAGCAGTGTGTTGAATGCACTGCCACAGCACTGGCTGCATGGGGTCCGGGTGGGGCCACGCTGCCGGAGGGTGGGGGTGGCAGCACCAGGCCTGTCCGCGGGAGCAGCGATGCTATCTGCCCGCGGACGGCCTCTGATGGGATTACAGGGACAGGATGTCAGCGCGGCTGGCAGCAGGGCACCAGGCCAGATCTGCTCCCCACTCTCTCCCTGTCTCAGGCCATTACTCACAGCTTCACACCTCTCCAGAACACCCCTCTCTGACACCATTACCCAGTCTCCCTGTCCCCATGCTCCCCACTCTTACCTCTCACCACTCTCCCTGTACGCTCACTGCTAATGTGCACAGCTTACTGCTGGAAAGCACACCTCATAACCTTCAACAAAACATCTTCTTTATCAAACCGGTCAATTTATGCTAAAACCTCCTAGCACAGACAGTTCAAACTGCAAAGTCCATGAGATATTTCTAATGTTTACTTCCATGGCATAGATGAAGGGAGGGGGAAGGAGGGAGTGGGTGTCTACCGCTGTGTGCACGCCCGGAACGATTCAATGTGACACTCCAGCCAAAACACTTAACAGCTACCGCATATTTATGGAGTCGCAGTTGTGGGAGAAGCCCTAAAGGTTGCTGAGTGTCCCAGTTTTTCCGCAACTGTGATTGCAGGGCCTTCTTTGGGTGCATGGAGTCAAACCCAATTTGATAAATGCCCTGGGGAAAGTTGGCTCAACCGGTCCAAACGGGAGCCATCACGTAGGGTGGAGCTACGGTGAAGAGCGTGCTGCCCAACAGATAGCCCTTTGTGACATCAATGACACTCGAGTGAAAGCCCACACTTAAAAACCAGATGCAGTCCAGTACCATAAATGTGTTCTGGCACTCACCGAAGACAGGTAATGTTAGCCATAAATAGGGCCGGACCCGAATATTCGACTATTCAGATATTCGTTAGGGAGGTATTCGGTTTTCAGTTTTGGGATTCGATTTTTTTTTTTTTTTTTGCTAAATGTAGGCTTTCAATAAAGGCGAACTGCAAAATACATTTTGTCAGCACATTCTTGTACTATATTTATACTTTTTAATTGCACTGTTAAAAAGTGGAAATATATACTATCTCAGCTTGGGCGCCTGATATCCCTCTCACTCACAGCAGTGAACGTCACGGTGATGGGAAGTAGCCGGCGATCGCCGAGCTCGTGCTTTGGGACTCGAACGGAGGGTCTAATTGTTTCGACCGACCCAAGCTAAGTTTGTCACCCTGGAAGGATGATAGCTGTACCGATGCCATGCTTCTCTCTGCTTCCGGAGGGACGTGAGACCATTTAAAAATTGCGGCTCCTTCAGCGGCAATGGGAAAAGAAAGTAGCCGGCGTCCGGCTAGTTCCTACTTTGGGACTCGAACAGAGGGCGTAATAGTTTCGACCCAGCCCTAGCTAAGTTTGTCACCCTGAAAGGATGTTAGCTGCATCGATGCCATGCTTGTCTCTGCTTCCAGTGGGGCGTGAGACCATTTTTAAATACCGCGGCTACGTAAGCAGTGAAGGCGATGAGTGTATAGAATGGGTTAAATGCAGAGGACAAATTTCGTTTCAATGTATGCGAGTACTGAGAAATGACAAGAAATTATAAATGATATAAATATTATAAATATAAATCTCAAATCTTAAATTTGTTGGAGCTAGTATGCTGTTTCTGCGCTTCTGTTTCACAGCGTTTTGTCAGGTGTTGTCTCTGTTTCGGAGGCTATTATGAGAATTTATGTAGGTCTATAATTCTGATAAGAAAAATTGTCACAAGCTGTTATTATGTCACAAAAAGTGAGTAGATAGGACCTCGTTCAACCAAACCCTTCGGGCTTACAAGCATGCATAAAACACACCAAAGCTTTTGGAAAATGTTTTTTTTATTATTATTAACAAATAACAATACAGCCATGCGTCCCTTAAAGTCCACAATACGTTCTGTGAAATAGGACGTTATGTGATTTGGACGTTGTGCGAACACCATAATATATACAGTATATGCCATGCAGTAGGCTATATATACCATGGTAGGCCTATACTATGTACTGTACCATATACGCCTGGCAGCGAAATCGCTTTATTTCCATGAGAGATGAGATACACGTGTTGTGTGTGGGAAGCGCTGCCTTCACTACATCCGGTACGTCCGCTACATCCCGTTCTGCGATTGGGTTTTTAAACTTCATTATAACCTTATGGGACTACGGACGTATATGCGAAGGGACGTTGTCCGAATGGACGTTAAGCGGCGCATGATCGTACAAACATCAATACTGTAGAATAACAGAATCCTTAAAAAATAATGCCTTTAATTAAACCGAAAGACACGGGTTGCAACGCTATGCCGTCCATTTCAGCCGAGAACGGAGAAATATCTGGCTGAGTCCTTCCCGAATCCTGCTCAGCACCCCCCAGGGCCGAAGCTTCGAATATTCGCTGTTGATTACTACCGAAGCTCCGGGGCCCAAAAATGGTATTCGGGACAGCACTAGCCATAACCCAATAAGTTTCTTGTAATTAAGTATGAGGTTTTGGTTGGGGAGCACCCTTTCCCTTCAGGATTCCCCATCCTAATTTTAATGCCGAATAAACACCTTCAGGCCTTGTGTAATCAGTTCTTCCCCATACTGACAGTTGAACACTGTCACAGGAGAGAGCAGCACATGTGCCCTGTTTGGATCACTTCACAAACAGGATCTCGGCTTGCTCCGCCAGCCACATCTGCCAGCTCTCCGGTCAGGCGAGGAGGGAGCTCTGTGTGTTCCAGCACCCGCTGCTGTTAGAAAGCTCCTGTCAGGAGCGAATTATAATTAGCCATTTGTCAAACTGTGAAACACGCTGAGGGTTTGCTGCCGACTGGCCTGGATGAGGGGTGCTGGGTATAGGAGTCGTCTGGCACATCACAGACATGCTCTGAAAATGCTGCCGTTCCATCTGATGAATTTACACGTCACCAAGTAAACACATCTTTACGGGCTTCCATTTGTCAAGAAGGAAGGGGCAGAAACTCGGAGAATGAATATACAATTTAAGGAAAAGCAAAACAACAGCGATAACCCCCTGGAATAAAAAACATCTCCATACCCTTGTTCTGTGCCTGTGTGGCAAGGGGTGATGAGTCACCCAGGGGGAGTGTGGCGTTAATATTATGCACTGTGTGGATTCTCCGCAGTAAGGTGGGGGTACCGTGTAGGAAACGGGGTGAGGAGCGAGGGGCTCCCCATCACAGGGGGGTGATGTTAAACTGGCAGGGGTCTGAGAGAGTGAAGGAGCCAGCAGAAACCTGCCTTTTCTCCACAGCTCCCATTTCACCCAAACCCATCTCCTCTCTGCAGAAACAAGCGTGGATTTCTAACTACTGCTACATCCACACCGAGAGCATAAACCGGCACTAACTCAGTGGACTGGAGGCCTGTCAAAAGCAAATATTTATGAAACAGCCTAGCAGACCAAAACAACACTACCTGCAGAGAAAATCAAAGCCTTGGGATGTGACAGTTAGCCATTTAGCCATCAACCCCATCCTCTGCTTAAAGCAGTGCATTGTATTACGAGCTCAAAACACCAGCCTGGAGTAAGTAATGGCTAACCGTGTGGGTAAGTGCCGCGCGCTGCCAGTGACACTGATGTGTGTAGAACACAGCAGCAGAAATGCTAGCGTAAACTGCTCCTGTGAGGGACTGAGGACTGAGGACTGAGGACTCCACTGTGCAGCCAGTCTGCTATCTGCATTTGCAAAGGGGCACATTAATTCCAGTTGGCCCGTTAAGAAGATTACAGGCTGTGAATGGCCTCAGCAGAGCCGCGCACACGCGGGACAGAGGGACCTTGTGCGTGACTGAGCCTCACAGGAGTGCTCCAGAGGTGGAGGCAAGCGCCGGGGAACAGAACATCCCAGGCCTGTTTGGACCAATCACAGAGCCTCTGCTGACTAACGGATGGGCTGCATGCGTGGTCTCTGCTCCCCTCTGACCCCCAAGCTCCCATCAAGCTAGGTCAGCATGACCAAATCCGCTCCTGCCTGTCCAGAATGGACCCTGACTCTAAACATTTTAAACACAACACAAACACAAACATGACCTCAAATGTAAGCACTCCGTAGGTACGGCATTGTACCTGAATGTAAATGAATGTAGTGTAATGTAGCCAATTTAGAGAATCACCGCTGATGGCAACCGCACAGAACAGCATGAAATTGGCAGCAGTGTGGTGTAGTGCAGCGTTTCCCAACCCTGCTCCTGAAGGCACACCGTCCTGCATATCTTCTATCTATCCCTGCTCTACCTACCTGACTGAACTCATCAGTGGCACTTTTGATTAGCTGAGCACACCTGATTTTGTCAAGCAGCAAGGATACATAGAAGATATGCAGGACAGTGTGCCTCCAGGAGCAGGGTTGGGAAACACGGGTGTAGTGTTAAGAAGGAGTGGTAAGGAGCAGGAGTCAAATCCAGCAAGGCTGCTTGTTTGATTTCCCACTGGAGCACTGCTGTGGACCTTTGGGCAACGTACTTAACCCACAGCTGCCTCTGTAAATATTTTAGCTGTATAAAATGCAATGTAAAAAGTGTAACCTATGAAAGATAAGACTGTTTGCTAAGTAATGCAATGTAATGAAAAGCTGGCTGGACTGAGCTAACGTTGCCTACTGAAGGCTGTGCGTGCTGCCCTCCTCTGTATTCTCCTCAGCCTGCCATATGAGGCCAGCAAACGTCTGCACAAATTGATGTTGGCTCTCAACAGCCGCCGCTACCAAGGTGCGCACCCGTAGGATGAGCAGAACCAAATTTGCATCTGTAATTAATTAGAAACAAAGCTATTTGCATGTAAATACTAATTGCCTTTGCTCATCAGCAAGGACTGTTAGCGATTCAAGCTCTTCTCCAAAAAACAAGATGACACATAACTACCGCACAGGAGTGCACGTTCAAGCCGTGATCGATTTGACTGTCTTTTTGGAGCTGCAGCCAGTGAATCCAGTTGAACAAATACACTCAATCACTACCAAGGTTTAGCATCGAGGAATATGACTGGAACACTAATAAAGGCCAAAAAAATAACTAGATCAAACACAAAGTACAAAGCAAAATGCATATCGTTTGAAGTTTAAGGATTCAAGGTTACACACAATTGGTTCTGTGTCCTTCAATATGGAAACGAAAGTTCAACCACTTTGACAGCACTCTCAGCTGAGGGTTTAAGCTTTTTCTAAAGAGGTCTCCACAGCTCTCTTACTAAAGCTACCAGCAGGGAGTCCTAGTCCTAAACTACATATAAATCACAACACATTCAACAATGTGAGCATCATTTGACATGATATTTTCACACATGTAATCACTCCCAAAACATAACAGTGATAAATCCTTATGAAAGCTGCAAAGGCAAAGCCATTTTAATGCTTGTTTGCAATCAATATAAACTCATTGCAGGAAGAATAAATCTTACATCAGACCCATAAAAATCTGATTTCTCACAAAGATGGCTCTCAGACACATACATCCCAAAACAAATAAAAACCTGTAAACAACGCTCAGACTTTTGACAAAGAGCGAGTGGGTCTCCATAGCGACAGTGCTAGAGGACTGAGGCCCAGGCCAAGATTACACCAACCAAGAGCCCTTGAACAAACAAACATTACAGTGTGACCATCTCTTGCATAACATGCAAGGTCAACTGTCAGGAATTTTTCAGGGCATTTTCCAAAACCTGTGTGACCCATTCTGTCCTCAAGGGAGCCCTTTAAAAACTGTGATTTAAAGACGGCAAAGTTTCTCCCCCTCCCAGGAAAAATTTCACCTCCACAGGACAGGAATACGGTACAAGGTTCACGATTACAGTGTTGTAGCGATATCTTGTTCGCACATGTGCTCAGTACATAATTTAAACCAAGACGTATAGGAGCATCCACCCCTGGGAGTCACAGTTCTGCACCGGCTGCTTAACGCTGGGCCCAAGTATGCATAGCCGTGGGATGGACGACACCGAGCCCTCTTAACCTTACACCTCTTCCCCAGTCACTGGTTGTACACCAACTTCCCCTCTGCTCAGGCAACCTTGACTCAGAGGAATAGCATGCTTTGTACAAAACTCTAAGCAGCTTCTATTGCCATGCTTTGGGAGTGCCTTTTCTGTCCCTGGGAAAGGAATTTTAGTCCAATATGGTGGAGTCTTAATGTGTACCAAGGGGACAAATACTGTAGCAAGTAGTATAGTATTATGTAATATATAGAATTATACTATTATATAGTACAATACTATTATGATATAATTATATATTTAATTATGTTATATAGTATAACATAATAATATAATTATTTTTAATTTAATTATATAAACCTTTACAAAAATACAGAAAGGAAAAAATCCTTTCACTCTGTTGAATAGTGAATTCAACACTGAATTAGGCATGACTAAAAATGAACATCATAAATAAATAATTCGTGAAAAATGAATGCATACTACTTATTAAATTACAGTAATACAATACGCACAATACCGTTGGCTTTAAGTAACTTAAGTGATACTATACACTGATGATAAGTAAGCAAAATTGCACAAACTGCACATCACATCCTGGCTAGAGTGACGCTAATTAGGAGGGGAAAGGTCACAGATCAGGTTATTGTACACAACACTCTGGGCAATATCTAAACTCTGCAGGGACCGATCAGAGGGCCTAAACACACTGTTCATCACAGGGGCTGACGTCGATTCATTGGTTATTTCAGCAAGTAACTCACTGAAGTCCCTTGATCAATAAGCATTTGTTTCAACTTGTAAGAGATGATGGCTTCTTCTCTCTCAGCCCCCCTGAAAGACGCCTTGGCCAGCAAAACGAAAGTTACGCCAGTGATAATCACGCTCCATTTGACTATGACTGCCTCTGCAGCACAGGAAATATAACTTTTCCCAAACAAAGGTTCTGTGTAGATCATTTTGTTCTCTGTATCATTGACATGGTTTACGGTTAATTTACATGAAGAGAAATGGTACTATTCCATTCCAAGACATGTGCATCAATGCATATGAAATACTGACAAACTGCACTAAGAGGCCTGTTTGGAGTCATTTACATTCTGTAAGGGAAAAACACACTCAGATGAGATCAGTTGTACTGGGCGTAGCAGCAAATTGTCTCAACACGGAAGACCAACCCCGCCAACATCCGGAGGTCATTTCCTGATCCTTCCTAATACATGGATATTGACAAAGCAAGCAGGCAACTAAATCTCCATTGTGACGAGAAGCCGTAATCAATACACTCCTTTTCCGTTTCAGGTTTGCTTCGCATCCAGACAGCCTTCCACCTACTCAATTATTCATGCTCCCCCGATATGCAGAGGGGGTTATATGTGAGCAGGACGTTAAGAGACTGGCTCCAGGTACTAACCGCTCGTAGGCACTGCGACCTCTGCGCAACCCCTGCCACTCACCCGCACGTCGGTGGCGTCTCCGTGCCGGATGTTGCTGGCCCAGGTGCTGGGCTCGCTGTTGCTTTCGAAGTAGTGGAAGACCTTGAGCACGCGGTCGAGCGCGCCTGGCGAGCGCTCCGTTCCCATGCTGAGGCGGGACTTGGCTCCGGAGCCCAGCGCGTGGTTCAGGTTGGGGTCCAGGTACGCTGCTGCCATGCCTCTACTCGGGGCTAGGTGTCTGTCATATTCTGTCGGGGGAGGGAGAGAAGGAAGAACAAGGTAAATACATCTATACATACAGTAAGATGAGCACCTATATACTGCTAAATAAAATGAGTATGTATATACTTCCAAACAAAGTAAGAACTTATATACCGCCAAAAAAGGTAAGTACCTACATACTGCCAAACAAGGTGGGTACATAGGCTACATAATTCCAAACAAGATGAGTATGTACATACTGCCTGCTCTTTAACAAGACAGGGAATTAACATTCATATTTTATCATCTGGCAGACTCTCTTATCCAGAGTGACTTCCAAAGGGAAGCAGAGGTGGAACAGCCAGGGGTGCTGGGTAAAGTACCCCAACCGGCCAGTCATCCTGCTATCCTCACTGCCATCCTTGCTACAGTGAGAACAGAGAGCTCATTTCTGTTCGAGTTGGCTGTGGCTGAAAATGACGATCACATTTTTCAAACCCACCCATGTTCTGCTCAGTGTACCGCTGGCATGGTTCATAGTAAAAAAAAGGTGCCTCAATCTTTACACCCCAGGCACAGTATTGATGACTTCCCTTCATACATATTCATTCAATGATATGCTATGCTGTAGGGACAAACATAGGAGCCATTTTGCAGCCTCTCACCATCTCACTGCTAGGTGAGAAAAACAGAGGAGGTGCCATTTACACCAGCTATAAATACCACCTTCCACAAAATATACTGGAGAACCAACTGAGGCTTATATTTCCTGCAATTAAATGCAAAGAAGTAGTTTGTGATAGACTAGAGCAATTTGCGGCTTTAATATGAATAACATATCCCTGACAGGGTCAAACAGCTTGGGATATTGGTTTGATTATAATGGGATCTGAATGCAGAGAAAGTCACCTTAATAGCCTAGCAGGATTTCTCAATTTCACTTGGTAAATGCATTACATTAACATGCAAATGTGTTACAGGGAGGGTTGTATTATCTAGCCGATACTTTCTCACAGCCTCACCAACATGGTATTTTTTCAGTGATTTTGGTGTGCAAAACTCAGTTCCTTTCAGTCTAAATTCTCTTGTTTTCACATAGTGTTTATTGGCATTAATTTGCACCAAATCTCCCCAATAACCTATTTGTTTGGTTCTTATTGCAGATGCTGGGTGCCAGTTTTCAGGCCCAAGATTGGTGGATATCCACTGCATTTTCATTTTAATATTTTAACATGTGTACCATGTTCTTGTTGTATTCAAATACACTGTTTTATGCTGCATACCCTTATAGATAGCGTATTTGCGGCAATTTGTCATATAACACTTGGATATATCTCGTGTCTGGGAAAGACTGCAAACTACATCAGTAAAAAATGCTAAAAATCCAACAGAAAAAAACAAGCACTTTGCAAAAGCCTCTTAAACAACACAAGCACACAAACACAACACTAAAACAAAGCTAAAGACCCACAGTAGTGGAAAAACCTCTAGGAAGAGCATCCGTGTTACATACTTGGCTATTAGACAATGGTTCAACAGTTGGCAAATACTCAAAAGCAGATTTACACTTACATCATCAGAGAGAAAAATACAGGGATGCCTAAAGGAATGCTTAAAAACAGGACCATCTGGGGCTCCATTTGAAAACTCTTGATCCAGGCTGAGAGACAGATTTAGGGTCAAAGTTATGCCTGCATGTGATTTCATTAATCCCTGATCTCCAACAAGCAAGGTGAAAAGCAAACAGAAGGCCATGATATTATTATAACCCTAACCCTTCATTCATTCCTTTTGTCATTTATCTGCACATTAAGGCTGCATTGATCACATGGTGAAGACTACAGCATTAATGTAATTACTGCTATTGCAAATGTCTTTGTTCTCAAATGCAACAGAACTCATTCCCTCATACTGAGTGACAGAACAGACTGTTTGTGTGTAAATGGTTCTTCACAATATGACAGGACAAATTCCCACACCCACAGCATCTGATTAGGCAGTTCTGCTGAAAATTTACAGAACTGCATCAAAGACCACAAGTCCTCCAGCTTCCTGAAGTCTTCTAAACCCCATAATCACAGATGGATGAGCTACTGGTTTTGATCTGTGTTTTCTGCTCAAGTGTGCAGCTCTATTATTATGTCATCTGCATGAATTCATGAAATCACAGTTTTATTGCATAATTCTCAATGTTTCTTTTAATCAAGCCACTCTGAAAGTGTTGATTTTATTTGTAAAATAAACCTTTTCAGGAGATCAGTTTTGTGTTCATTACAGGTGTATGTATTAAAGCTCCTGTGGAAACAGAAACAACACTTTGCATTCTGGGAGAGCATAGAAAGATTGCTGTATGCTGGGCACAGACATTTGTGAGAAGAATAAAAAAAAGAGAAAGCAAAAAAGGCAAAAATAAAATAGACTGCAATTTAGTGTGAGCCAGCACAACAGGTTTTATGTGTGTGGTAGGAAAACCTAAAAATAAATACATCGTTTAATAAATGAGAGGCAGTGTGAGTGTGAGTGCACGGATATCAAAAGACACAGAGGTTTCCTGGACTGGATCTGCACTGCATGGGTTCAACATCTGAGGTAGAGACAGAATCAGATCTCTCCGGAACATTTCAGCATCTGAGCTGGAGACTAAACCAGAGTTCTGCAGAATGTGTCAGCTTCTGGGCTGGAGACAGAATCAGAGCTCTGGATAAGTTCAGCCACAGAAGATGAGGACTGCAGTGGAGCTGTACAGAGGGTTTCTGGGGGAGAAGGAGCCTGAGCCACATGGAGAGTACAGATGGGACCCATCTCCTCTGGAAAGGCAAAGTGGCGAGCACTGGAAAGGCAGTGACGAGTGTACGTGCACAACTCTTTATCATGGCATCAGCTTGGGCCATCCGGCAGCTCCAGGGGCTCTCAGATGTTATGCCAGTGTGAAAACAACAGGCTACACCCCTCCCTCTGGGGCTCGGCCACAAACACAAGAGCAACCTCAGGAAAATCCATCCAGAGGCACTGCTCAGACCCCCCCCCCCCAAGTATCCTCCTGTTAATAAGGATCTAAAACTGTTAATAAGAAGTCCGATGTTTACCTGCATTACTGAATACTCTCCTGTGGTGAAACATGGATATATGAGTTCATACTATAATTGACCTTGACCACAGATTATGGGCAATTAACAATGTATATTGCTGACTTTTTTACACACAGAGGTTGTAACATTAGCATTTAAGAACCATTTAATGACATAATGTGAAAGTTACAAAGCATTTGTACATCTTGCATAGTATTTCTGAAACTAAATTAGCAACTGTACTGAAAAAGGCTTTCAGTGCAAGAATTTTCTTAGATCATCCAGATGTCACAATGTCAAAGAGGAATAAAACATACTTAAAGGAGGGAAGACCTTTGGCCTGAGTACAAAACAGCAGAGGCCAAGAGTTTGAAATGTTGTTCCATGTCTAATTAAAATGTAAAAATAGGTGTGACTGCAATAATGTTGGGCGGCGCTGCTATCTGACCAGAGAGAACGTTTTGTTGGCCTAAAATTGCATGTTGTCTCTCCAGATGGGTTTATATCAAAACGAGCCAGTCTCAGTGCAGCTTACATTTCACAGCTACTGACCCGTTAGCTCAGCAGACTGTGCAGCTCTCCCGAACCTCTGAGTATCTGCTGTGAGCTCAGACCACCTACCTCTAACCAGCAGCGTGACAGCACATCTGACCGCTCGACGCAGCGAGCCTCAAACACAGACCTCCCAGAGTTCTGTGCTGTACAGTACACGGTGAGCGCTATTGAAGCCTGCGGCGCTCCGAAACTTCAAAGGGAATTCTCTTATTCCCCCCTGTCATGGAAATGCCACTCAGACACGAAACATCAAAGCGGGAGTGTCTGTTAGCGCTAGCAGAACAACCCCAGACACACCCACAAAACTATCAGCCGGACAGGGAGGAGAGTTTCTGATCTGCACAACAAACAACACAAATCCTCTACATTTCAGCTCAAGCACAAATCAGAAGTAACAGGTCCTGCAATACTGATGGAGCTGTCAGGTTCAGCTTGGACAGGTTCCCAAGAACGTCATTTCCAGTGATGTCAGACATCCTCTGCACTACAAACCCAATAAGCAGTCTGCTCCTGCTGTATGTGTTACCACGCCAACACCCTTGGTCCTACCTTTGTGCAGAAAAGGCCAGCAGGTGCAGGGTGCTCTGGACTGGCGGGGTGACAGGCACCCGTAACCCTCGGAATACATGAGGCAGAGGCTGACAGCCTGGACGCGTTTCTATTCCTGCTGCTCCCTGAGGAAGCAGTGCCACTCTGAGATTTCACTTCTTAGCTTTCCCATCCACAGCGGTAAACCACAGACGCATAAACAGACACACACAGACACACAAACACACACATACATATACATACATACACATACACAGAGATACAAACACGAAGTGTACACTGACAAAAACACATCCACACGTGCGCAGACAAAGACGCACACAGGCAGATTAAAAGTGCACACACTCACAGACACACACAGACTCTGTCCTCCTTCCTCTACTCTCACATCACATTCTGGTTACCACAAAGCCCTCCAGCGCTTGGACCCCACCGTGAGTAATTTGGACTGTCTGCATTGCTGCTCTGCTGCCTCTGAGTCTGCAGGTATGTGGGAGAGGCGATGGAGACCCTCACACCAAGGCCCTGCTGAGTGCACCCTGCCAGGCCCCGCCCCCTGGCCTGCCCATTGGCTGTCCGCCGCAGTAAACAAGTGCTGCATGTTTCAGTGGGCTGGCCTCCAGCCATACCTGCTGCCCTTCTGGATGTTAACCCTTACATTGCAGCAACAAAGCAAACATTTACACAACTCCAATCAGCTCCTTCCCCCCAAACCAAGGGTAAATCTTCCCCAGCTCCCCTATCCCATGAGCCTCAGAGTGACAATTAAAGATTACTATGCCAATGAATTGCAAACCACTTGTTTCTTATGGCTATAAAACAGAGTAAAAGCCAAATTCAGTGGTCTCTAACTTGGTTTGTTTTATAAATGTATATAAATATCAGGTTTGCCATCTTCAGCTGCATGCTCAAATCTGAAATCTGGAAGAAGGAAAAGGGCAAACACATTCATCACAAGGCTGCAGATTAGTAGCCCAAATGAGTTAGGTTGAGTCATAAGATACAATGCTTGATTTGGTTATATTTTTTAAAAATATTTCATTTAACATAGTCTGTGAAATGAAAAGTTACAGGTAGTGAGGGTGATGATGAAAAGTATTAATAAACACTAGTTCCTGTAGGGTAGGCTTAATCAACAAATACTGAAATATGACCGAAATATCCACCCAAAAGATGATACTACAATACTTCATGTGCCCACCCTGTTCCTTTGCCTAGAGCACATATTAAAGCCTCTGTTAATATTAATGCTAATATTAACAGACTCATATTACAGCTACTTCTAACATATTAATGCTACTTATAAATATGATCTTTGGTTATCCTGAAATATACCCATACAGAATCCCACTGTAGTTATATTAGGAAAAACATTTGAAATGACAATTTGAAAAGGTGCAAAGTCAACAAAACAATTCCAGACTAAAACAAATGATGGCTATTTTAACACAGAGCAGCACAGTATGAGTGTTTTAAAGCAGGAAAGGGAACAATACTCACAGCCCAGATCACTGATCCAGGCGTCTAAAATAAGACTCGTGTAAGCCAAATATTAGGAAATATTAGGAAACTATGAAGGCGCGTCAACAGGGAGCAAGTGGAGAGCGGCCGGCGGCTGCAGGGAGTCCAGACTACAGCGGCTTTCATCTCTGCCACCCTCCGGATACAGCTATGTTTGATCATCAGGAAAAACAGGACATGATTAATGGCAAATGCTGTTTTTCTGCCAAACCGCCATCTTTATAACGGCGTAACCAGTTCCTGTCCGACTCCTACTGGTAAGGCAGCAGTTATTATTAGCGATAGTGTCTTTCAAGGACATCATCTGTCTAAAGGCTGTTTTTGTCCCATCACTGAACCTGTATAACTATGCTAAAGGAACTGCTTCCTGCCCCCCCAAACCCCCCCCCCCTCTTTCCAGGGTCTGCGGTGAGTCCTTCCTTTGTGGCTTTAGGACAGAATAACCCTGACACAGTGATTCACCTGGAGCCTGCTGGCTATCCCTCCTAGTGCCTTCAGACTGCCACTGACAATAATGAGTGAAACTCCAGCACTCTGTGGCCATCGCTGCACGCCCATGCACGTGCGTGTGTGTGTGTGTGTGTGTGTGTGTGTGTGTGTGTGTGTGTGTGAGCATGCGCACACTCCAGGATGCCAGTCGCGGTGCCGCAGCATGCTGGGCAAGCATGTGTCTGGGACGGCCGGAGGCTAACGACCTCAGCTGGGTGAGGGAGTGTCATGTGGGCAGGATGACCCCGCACAAGGCCATCTGATGGAGTGCAGGCAGCACAAACGACCGCACTGGCTGCCAGTCACCTGCCATGATGTCATACCCAGCAGGAGCAGGGCAAGGGGGTGAGATACGTGCTCTCTCCACCCTGAAGCAAGCACAGCATAGGCACATGGAACCCTATTCCCACATTCAAAATACATGATCCTTTGGGTCCAGACAAAGTCTAGATGCTATGACAATGAGAGATACTGAAAGTACTAGCTGCTATCACTGTTATCCATTAATTGTGTATTGGAGTTCACAGAAGGCTTGTTCTTGTGCCAGAAGAGGAACTGCAGAATTACCATGCCAAGGGGGAACTTTAGGAACTGGTCCTCTTTGGTCGCTTGCGGAAAAAGTTGCCTACGATTTGACTACTCCCTCACCCTCTGGCCAGGGAGGGAGGTATCCCTGGGAGGGCAGCTGGGTCATGGGAGACAAAGGGTTAATTGTCCAACCCTGTCCGCCCCGGGGATCAGCTGACGCTGCCGTGACAATGGAGGCGCTGATGCGTTGGGCTGCCTGGCGTTCCTGCTCCAGCTCAAAGCACGCTGACACAGGCCTCTATGGGGCAGCTCTCATTCGCTGCCCTCACTGCCACGGTAACAAAGCCGCTGGGCCTGGACCACGGACAGGAGGAGGAGGGGGGCCTTCACTCTATAGAAACCCTGCATGCTTTGCCATTGGCCTGGCCGTCTCCAGGGGCAACTAGAATAGCTCACCCTTATACAGCTGGATAAGGACTAAGGCAATTCATGAGTCTGTTCAATGCTCAAGGGTAGAGGGATCGTTTCCCCACTTGGGATTCGAACGTTACACCTTCTGGTAATGAGTCCCAACAGTTACGCCACTCCTGCTGTGTGGATGCTAAAAACTCCAGAGCAGAATGAGTTGAGCTTGAGGGGTGGGGGGGCTGGGGGGGAGTGGGACTGTTACCGTGGTAATGTGAGAGAATGGCGCAGTGTTGTACTGCAGCGTGGGGCCTGAGGCGCGGTCCCCAGCCGGAAAGAGCTGATCTCACTTTACGTGGCGTTGCCCCGATTGGCTGGCAGACGAGTCCGCAACGCTCAGAATCACGCCTCGCCTCACTGGTCCTGGGTTTATCTGCCACATGTTCACGGGATGGTGAGATTAGCGGTCCCGCAGCCACTGGACAACGTTCCCTCAGAACGTCCAGTTTCACCTGCTATAAAGCGAGACGATTCCAGGTGGCCCTTAAACACCTACCAGTGGTCCCTGTTGCGCCCGTCTCCGAATCAGAATGACGGAGGACAGCTACGCACTCGGGAGAGCTCAAATGCCAAGAACTATCTGTCTAAGCCGGTGTCAGCTCTACAACACAAAGGCACATCCTCCCTTGACAGTATATTTCAGCACTGAAAGACGCTGTCAATCAAGGCAGGCTCCGCAGGGGCAGAGCTGGGAAAACAACACAGCGCTTTGCTCTCTTCCTTTCAGAAAAGGACATCTTTGAAAATGGCTGAAATGGAAGTGAACGTGCACAGCTGACTATCCCTGTGATGAAATGCTGTTATTTTCCTTGTGCAGGTTGTGATTATGTAAACCGCGGTGACTAACACTGCTACTGCACACAGCCCTGGACTCCACACAGGGGAGAGTGAGCGCAGGGGCCTCCCACCCGGAGCTGCAGAGCAAGGCTAAAGCAGAGCTCAGCACAGCACCAAACAAACATTACTGTTGATCAGCATGCCTTCCTGCTGGACTGTGGTCAACACGCACACACACATTCATACACACACACACACATACCCTCACACAAGCACACACACGTGCACAGACACACACGCACACGCACAGAGGGAGTCGGATTCCTCCTCAGTATCTGCACAGTGGAAGCCCTTTTAAGCAGATTTATGCATTAGGCCCTGCAGTGTAGCTTAGCATTTTCAGGAAGGTCCAACTGGTGCTCTGCTAATACACAATGGCATGCGCTCTCCACAGCCTTCTGGTGACACACCCTCCACCCACTCCCCACAGCCTTCTCCAGTCTAAGAGTCCTCACTAATCCTAGAAAAAACCTGACAAGCCTCCACACTACAATACAACAGGAACATGATGTAACACATCTTTGAACAACGCACAAGCGTTTACACTGCACAAGCTATCAGAATGATAAACGCACCAAGGGGGAAGGGCAGCGTATTGCACAGTGCTTCTCCATACGTCTGCACTGAGGCAAGCGAGAATGCCCAGGTCCTAACGTGCTCACTGGGCAGTGCAGAAAATTCTGTCCTCCCCGCACTGTGTGAAAGATATTGCCTTTCCTGCTGAGGAGGAGAAGTAACCTGCCATGGGACAAAGCACACTCAGAGAGAGCTCAGACAGACACTCTTCGCCATTACAAGTAAAGTGACTTTATAAAGAGCAGTCAGAATGAGTTGATGTAAAGAGAAATGGTTAGTTAATATCCCACTGACTGCACTCTACCCTCACAAAACCTGGAAAATCCACAGAAAGCACAGCACCATGTCCATGGGCAAACAGCAACGAGATACTATCACATGCCACACACTGGTGTCCCACATGCTAGTGTGACTGAGTGCACTGCTGAACGCTTATGTGAAATGACATAACCTACAAAAGACTTTTCTGTCTAGTGTCTGAAGGTCCTTTACCACAGACCAGGCAGTCTGGAGGATCTGCTGGAGATCTTTAGGAGATGTGAAGGGAGACCCACAGGAGACCTGCAGGAGATCTACCAAAGTTATGAAGGAGCTCTGAGAGGAGAGCTGCGCAGGATCTACTGGAGATATGCCTGTATATCTGCAGTAGTGAGGGTCATGCGACTCTATGGGCAAAATGAAGGAGAGACCCTGCCCCTCTCTGCAGATCCCTCACCCCTATGCCCATGTATCCGGGAAGGGGGGGGGGGGGGCTATTAGCCGGGAAGCCGATAGCTCTTTGCAGGTAATTACTGTGAAAAGGGACAGTTTCTGCAGACTCACAGCTGTAAGTCTATAGCCCCCTGTATGAAAGGGCGGGTGTCAGCGGGAGAAATGATCTGCAGCTCCGGGCATCAATGTTCCCTCTGCAAAGACTCTCGGGAAGTGAGAAATGATGCTGCACCCTCTCGGCACCGCTCCACTCTTCCTCTTGCACCCTGTTCAATGCCCTCAAAATGCTGTGCAGTTAATGCACACATCCACCCGGAGCGTCAAAGCCAAATTTACTCCGATGTGCCAAGTCCCATGTTAAGTCTGGTTGTCAGGTATGCTGCATGTTGTATATGGAAGCAAACCAACTTACATTTGTGAAAAAACTACACAAGTACATTGAGTTCCAGACAGCACATGCAGGTGCCCTTCAGATGCCTTTGAAATCAATGCCTAACAGAAAATATTGAAGTGTCCTGTGCTGCTGTGCTGGTTTGAGACAAGAGCTTAATAACCAGGTTTCGGACTCTGTTGAGATTCATTTGGACCATTCTGTTATGTACTTAATCTAACCTACATCACAGAACAACCATCTGTATAAACAAATCATTCATTAAAACATAAGATATGTAATTCTGTTAAGCAGATGAATTATAACAATGGTGATGATAATAAAATCCAAGCAGGAGGGGAGAGTGACACTATGGATCCGAGTCGATTCAGACGCTTTGACACAAGGCAGGAACCCCCCTGCAGGGCTATTCCTAGTACAGTCCCCCCAAGTGTGAGCCGAGCATTGGGACAAGCCGTTCCCCACACCCACAGCTCGCCCAGCTCCCTGGTGCGCACGGGCGCGAGAGAGGATGTTATGAAGCAACAGAGGAATGCGTCCGTGCCAGCCAAACACATGTACAGAGATTACAGAGCCAAGCCCCAGTGGCAGCAGGGAGCACTAAGTACCAACTCCCAACATCTCCCAACGGTGTCTGCTCCTAACGGCCACAGTGTGGGGGAGGTCTTTAACCCTCACCTTATACCGTAAAACACCTCTAACCAAACAAATCCTTAATGTTGCCTTGAGTACTGAGGGAAACAGAAATGCAGAAATGTTTGGAAGATTAAAACACAGAGCCAGAGATCTTCACAGCCAAATACCACACAATTAGTCAGTCAAACAAGGTATAAAATAAGGTATGCTGCTTCATATAATTTGTGACAAATGCTTGACCTATACCACAGGGACTGTTTTTCCGAGGAATTTGCTGTAAATCAGAGAAGCTGAGCAAATTCTGGTTGCTGATAAAGGAAGGGAGATTTCATCAGCTGCTAAAGGCAGGATGGGGACGTGTCTGTGGGAGAGAGCGGATGGCTCTCTCTCGTCCCTGCCTTCCTGTTCTGTCGGGAGGGAACTCCCTCGACACGTCCCACAGGCCCCTGACCACATCCTAATACAGCCTGCTGGACGTCGGAAAGCCAAAGCTCCCCCGCCACCTGTGCACATTCCCGAGTGGGTCCTGTGAAACGCTGCTTCGGTGGTGACAACACCCCCCCCCCTTTCCTGCACCCCCCTCATGTTCTGCTGCTGCTGCAGGATATCCGCCACCAAACTAATCACTGTGCAAGCAGGCTCATCAGTCCACCGCCAATGGGAATTCAAGCCTCCTGTAGTGAAACATTATTAAGGAGAGGCCCTGCCTTCCCCTGATAGACATGGCTAAGAAGCAAGGAATAACTGTTCCGTGCTACACAGGGACTATGGAGGTTATTTGTTAGGAGCTGCTCCCGTGGAAGGTGCTTGAGTCTGTGCTGCAGTCAGGAGGGGCAGCGCACTGCTTAGCCTTTAGCACAGGTCAGGGGATAAAGATGCAATCAGTCTGAGAGCATCGCACTGACTCCATGAGATCACTCTGATCTGCAGGTGCTAATGAGCTACACTGCTACACAGCTAGCATGGTAAAGCCTACAGTGACACATACTGTCCTGCATGCGTACCTGCTGTTTGGATATACTTGGGAGGGGCTGAAGAGGACAGAGAAGCAGAGGGAGAGGAGGAGGAGGAAGAGTAAGAGGAGGAAGGCGGGAGCGCGAGTACCTCGAGCCCAGCACATGGGGAATGGGCTGCAGCCTCCTCCTTCCATGCAGACGGCACCTGTGTTTCTCTCCCGGGCCCGACGGCCGGCAGGCTCCCAGCTCCCTCACGCAAACACATAGGGGCCAGGCTCCAGCCCCCCCCCCAAAAAAACCTGCACCCCCCCGGGTTCCTCTCAGCCCGCGACCCTCTGACCCGCACCCCACGGAGGTGGCTTGGGGGCAGGGGGGAGTACAGCAGATTAGGGGGGAAGGGGGGAGGGGGAGCTGGGAGACTCCTTTAAAGCAGTGCTTGAGAGCTTCCAATCACCCAGGCTACAGAGAACTACACCAGCTGGGGGGTCAGGGCACGCTGATAAATGTCAAAAGAAGAAAGGGACGAGAGAATTGCTTTTTAAAAGTTTCTCATCTGAATCCCCCCGCTCCGATGGGTTTTTTAAGAGAGGACAGCCACGCAGCGAAGCCGCAGCTCTGAGCATTCCCTACTATGATAATCCGCCTCAGCACTCAGAAGCCAGGACCTGCAGGACGCGACGAGGAGGGGGAAAAGGAAAAATAAAAAAGTCTTCATTAATAGAATCCTCTCACGCAACAGAAGAACATTTCCTTTGGCTTTTATTTTGTATCCAGTGAGAGCAGCTGCTGAGCGCATTCCACCCGAGCAGCCTGACAGGAGAGTGTATTAGAGTTTGAGAGTGTGACTCAGAGAGAGAGTGAGAGAGAGAGAGAGAGAGCGCGACGGAGCGAGTGAGAGAGAGACCGAGAATGAGCAAGCGAGAGAGAGAGAGAGAGAGAGAGAGAGAAAAAGAGCGAGCGCCTGTGTATTCCACAGCATTCATTCAGAGGACTGGGACAGGAGAGGGCGGTTGCAGAAGCAGGGGGGTGTTATTAGAGAAGGGCCCTCATTAATATGCTAATCTCAGCCCTGCTCCAATTCAACCAGCCCACTTGTGTTTACAAAATGGACTGCACTTGTCCACAGCCAGGCAGGGCTGCAAATCATGGCTGGCCTGGGTCCTGCAGCACTGAAACACCCTCCCCCCTGCCCCCTCCACAAACCAACACTCTTTTCAGGACGTCCCCTGCCTCTGGCTCTCTGCCAGCTCCAGCTCCCCACCCCTCCTCCTGCGAAACCTCCCCCTTTTCTATCGTTTTATTAGCGCAGGCTGTCCTGGGGAGGGGTCAGGTGAGGAATGCACACAGTTTTGCACAGTGCGCCCCCACCCTGGAATCACCCCACCCCTGGAAGGAGAAACCAATTGCACGCAGAGAGAGCTGTGTCAGAGCAGCTGGTGTGGAGGGAAAACGCACCCTGTCCACGTGCGATCGAACGCTCCCATCGATGGGCTCTCGGCGGGGTCCGTGCGGGATCAATGCACCATGCTGATCGGACGCCTTCAGACATTAGTAATCCATGTCCTCTCCACTGCGGTGTGTTTCACCTTTGAAAAAAAACGATTGACTTCCTCCTGCCAGAGTACATTATGGCCATCTCCGCGCTCCCTAAAAAACTCCCGCCGGCCGCAGCTGCCAAACCACCAGATGCTACACAGCACAGAACAGCAATAACACCCACCTTAGCCTTTCACATACATGCTAGGGCTAAAATCTTTGCTAATTAAGGAGCCTTGCTATGGAAGGCTGTGGAATTTGGCAGAAAGGAGCTCTGAGAGAGTGAGTGTGTCTGTCCAGTGACAGCACTGTTGGAGGCTTCCTGCCCTTCCGATCTCTTAGCTGAACACAGTGGTCCTGGGTGTTCTGTCTCTCTCCTTCTCTCGCACTCCACATACTTCTTTTGGATTCAAACTCAATTTCAGAGGAAATATTCATATTCTTATCTGTTTTATCAGAAGTACCCTTGTAGAAGGTCACCGTTTCCAACTCTATCTCGAAGGGGGAATGCCTCTTGGTGGCACTGTGACTGTGACTACAGAGTTTCTCAGTGTATATTAAGTCCCTGTTGAGGGTTTTGGGGGTGCGGTTTGTGGGTCCTCTTGTCAGTCACATTCCCTTCAAAGGACACAACTGCTTGATGAAAGGTGTGAATGCACTCAAGACGCACTGAGATCCGATCGCTCAGACCACATTCGGAGGTGGTCTGGGCCGCATATGGCCACATTCTTTTAGCAGTGTGTACACGAATGTGTCCTGGGCCACACTGAAGGACCACCTACTCAACTGATGTCCTCTGCGTAAGTGGAAGTACGTAGTACGTCCATGATGTCTGAAAATTTCAAAAGCCCATAGAGATATATTACTAGTGCATCAAACATCTTGGGAGATTTGGTTTGCCTGGAACACGCCAAGGAATAGACCCAGCCTGTATTGTCTTGATTTCTTCTCCTTCTTTTAATTCCCGGCAGACTAGGCATGGGAGGTACATTGCTGCCTCCCACCGGTTAAAAACAACAACGTATTTGGTCTTTGCAAACGAAAATGATGTACGTGTTTATTTGCATATAGAGCAGGGAAGTGAGATCCGATCACAAGTGGTCATGCGAAATGCATGTGGAGACACATTCTAATGCCAGGTGTGAATTGATGTACTTAGAGCTTGTGATTACTCCTGTTGTGTTTCTACACATACACTTTTACACACACCCACACTCACATATACACACACTCTCCCTCTCCCTCTCTCTCTCTCTCTCACACACACACACACACACACACACACACACACACACACACACACACACACACACACACACACACACACAGAAGCTATAAGAACTGCAGATATGTATTAGTAATTCAATAGTGTAAAGATGCTTCATGCAAGGGCTCCAGCATAACTGCAGATGGTGCTTTGCCCATTCAACCAAAAACATGTCCACCTGCGAGACAAACCACAGCATAGCTGTGCTGTATAGCTCCTTTTGCTTCTTATATAGAACCAGCAGATGGCACCTGGCTTTTATAGGCAAGTTCTTGGTAAGTCAATATCAAACACTGCAGCTGAATTAAATACTTATTCCTTATGTCCTTTTGTAAAAAAAAAAAATCTCATGAACAGTGAAGAAAAAAGGCAAAATCAACCCCTAGTTAATAAAACATGGTAATAATATGATTTAATGTTATGAATAAATTGATACAGCAACCTGACATTCACATTATGTGTTACAAAAGATGATAGTGAGGGCAACCAAAAATTAGTGATACTTTCTCGTTCATTAAGAAAGTGAAAAGCTGTGTATTCCCTATTCAGTCAGGTTCATTAAAGGCTTTAAATGAATGTTTGTTCACATTATGCCTGGGTCTAATATAGTCGCATGCAAAATGAACATCACATGCACGTTTATAGGATTACTGAAGCAGTTAGCACAAACAGGAAAAATCTGGCTACTCTAATGACATTTTGCTTCACCTTTGGCTGTTAATCTTTCTTTCATCCACAGACGCAGTCACACGTTTGATGGCAGTAGTTTTGTCAGGTTTCTGTATAATAAAATGCAAAACAAAGCACACAGTATCAACAATGTGCTCTCTGCTAAAGCTAATTGAGCCCGCTAGTCAAATGTGGAAGTAACTGCCATGTGTGTGGACTGGGCTGTATTTAAACCTGAAAGGTGTCACCAAGTATACTCTACACCAGGGTTCCTCAGTGCATAAGACCAGCTCAACTTGAAAGTGTAGCCTAACATACCAGCAAATGGAACATATTATATTTATTGAAAATATAAACATTTCTATGGATGAAAAACTGCCTGCTTGAATCTTACATTAGAGCACATGAGAGAAAGGTTGCATGCGGAACTGAGGAAGCATCAAATCATGGAAACAAATTCAAACCAGCAAAGCACCACATCACTAATTATCACAGAGACACTGGAAAATAATTATCATGGGGCAAGCTATGATTTTAAGTTGAATTTGGCTAAAGACATGGACTGGGTAGCACTGCTCCTTGGACAATACCCACAATTCACACAGTGACATTCCAATAATTAACAAGAATCACATAAATTTTATTTTATTTAAAAAGTATCAAGCAACAAATACTGAACACTTAAAACACACTGTGTTTCATGTTTGCTAAGGACATTTGTCAATGAAGTGGAAATCCTTAAAATGTTTATTCTACATCTTCATTTGGAACTGTTTTTAAGAGTCTCTCACTTCTAAGAATTGAATCTCACTGGACAGATGCAGCCCTTTTAAACAGAGTATGCCATATTAGCACATTAAGAGTACATCCCTGACAAACACTGAAAGAACCATGTATGCTGACACACTGTACACATCACAACTGTACTCTGTGTGTGTGCGCACGTAAGTAACAGTTGCCTCATGGGTGACAGCCCTTTATGCAGTTACTTAATTTTCTAGAGGACAAAACTCACATTGACCCCTAAAGTCTGCACTTTAACGCAGAATTGTAGTCACTAAAGCTCTGACGCAGCACTGTCGCTGGGTAACAGCAGACAGGGCTACGTATAGCAGGCTATTTACAGCTGACTAGCGTTAGCTACAACATGGCAGCATTGCAGTGAACATTACTTGTGGCTTATGGGAATTGGGCAGCACCTCACAGTAAATGATTCAAGAGCTCATCCAGACAGGGACAGAACCCAGCATTTGGTAATGTCTGGGTAACCTGTTCAAACCGAAAAGATTACACTTTTCCGCCTCAGAGAGGATGCCAAGTTGTCCGGCGTGGGTGACTGTGTGCATGCCGCTGTTGAATATTTCAATCCAAATATAAAAAAAGATGGTGAGTGACAACAGGAGACATGGCCCCGCTCGTCAGAGAAAACACAGCTCATAGTTTCAGCCAGCTGACTCCTGGGAGCACAGAGTGTAGGAGCCTTGTCTCTTGCTCACTGAACGAGAGGGGAGTTTAAGGTAAGAGGAGCATGTAGGAACAGGGAGGCCTAGGCACCACACAGACCAAACCAGCCAGGACCACTGCCTGTCCCAACACTGTCAGAGACAAAGGCCCATCCCCTTTAATCTGGCCTGGTTCTACCAGAAAGACACATCCACTTTAACCTGGCTGGCTCTGCCAGAGACAAAGACATGTCCACTTTAATCTGGCTGTTTCTGTCAGAGGCACATCAACATTTGCGCTGCAGGCCGAGGGAGGGGAGAGACCAGGCCAAAGTGTCCCTTGACCAGTTTACCTGGACACCTCTGAAAAAGACCAGCACATGAGATACTGGCAGTTCAACATCCCTTTTAGCAATTGTAATGGCCTTGGGGGAACTGTTTTTCCTCATGTGGACCACAGGTTCTGCAAATGGAGCTGACCATATGGAGGTTTTCATACAATGTGAAAATTTGTGAATCCTCCTCTTAAAAAAACAGAAAACACTTTTTTTTGTTCCAATTTTCACATGAGGGCAGTTAAGAAGGGGCAGACTGTGGCTGTCCTGGGGAGGAATTGCAGCATGAAGTCAATGATGGATTTATTGCCATGAGGTTTCTCCAAGGCTTTTGTGTCAATGCAGTGAAATGTGGAGAGAGGCACTTAGTTTAACATGTCCAAACCCTGGGAGGCTCTAAGACGATTAAGCACATTAGCGCAGGCCTTTTTAAATGATCTGAAAGGACAACTATTCACAGAAGGGAACACTGGAACGTCCTACACTTCGCTATCTAAAATCTTGTTGTTGAATGTTAGCTTCAGCTAAATGATGGGACAACTTCATGCACAGACATGCACAGGAGCTGCAATGAGGGTCATTCTGCAGGCCAGTATTTACTGTGTGCATTGATGCAGGCCTGAATGGAGAGCTGCAAACGCCAACAAAGAGCAATGGAGACAAAAGCTATCCGAGAGGGCTGGGGAAATGAGGTGCCCTTCTCCCATAAGCCCTCCTACCCTGTCCATGATTTCGCCCTCCAATGGCTTTCAAAAAACCCTCATTTACATACCAAGGGCCTGGGCTAAGACACGTGGTGGAAATCTTCTTTCCTGCTTGGTTTCACACTTATCACAGCAACACATGAGGCATGACAGACCGGGAAGAATGGCAAGTCCACCAAGTGGTCTTATACAGTAGTTACAATAATAGCTGGATTCACACTCAAGTTCTTAAGTAAGCACTTACCGAAACATACCTGTTTTTATTTTAATGAAAAATAATTTTAATGATTTATAATGCAGATTGTGTAAGCATGGATAGACAGACAGACAGACAGACATCACTGGCTTGTCAAATCAATGTTTAACCAATTTGCAGGGAGTGGTTTTGTCCAATTAAACAAGGAATACGAGTTGAGTACCAGGGCTCAACATTAATGGTTTTCCAGTTGCCCCGGGCAACAAAATTTCATTGATCAAAAGGTTTTGGCATCCATTTCATGTGGAATCTGTATTTATATTTATATTTTTATATTTATTTTTCTATATTTATAAACCTACCATGTGCCTGGATGCCCTTGCTGTAAATATTTGTAGCTTGTTTTCTGTGAAAATTATTGTTCTTGTCTCTCAGTGTCAGTGTCTTATGTCGAACTGTTGTATTGTCACCGTGGGCCTGAGAGAAACGCAATTTCAATCCTCTGTATGTCCTGTGCATACTGGAGAATTGACAATAAAGTTGACTTTGACTTTGATGTTGTCTGGCTGCCAATCTTGGCAACCAAAAAATACGGAAAAAAAACAACTGTAAAGTTTTTTTCTGTTTTAAATGAAATTCTCTTTGCTGGCCAACCTTTACAATAACTCTATCACCTAATCCTATCCTCTTTAAAACTTGACAATCTGTATTTCAAGCTGGAAAAAAACAATGGCATTCATAAGTTCTCATGAATCTCATGTGCCAAATACTTGTTGTAACTGTTCAATCTAATGAATTTTGTAACTGACAGCGCAGCTGCCAATCAATACATGAGCACTGTGACTCGAGCAGCCAACACATCTCTGATCTGCCCACCTCTGCGCTATGTATCACTCTTGACTCAAGTACACACTTCAGTGAGCCACCGCTATACCAACCAAATTGCAGTTGTCATCAAGCAAACAATAAGTCCTTTCCAGCTACACATTTCATTTTTTTCTGTGTACGTTACCATATTGAATCTATTTCCTTAGAAGAACAACACTGTGTCAGTTGCTTTGAGGTGGTAGCTTTAAGGTTGAATTGTGACATCTTCAACTCAGCTGAGCTACTAGCAGTGAACAAATGTATGCTTTGGACAGAACACAAACCTAAACAGAGTACTGTACACCTGTATGCTGCAATATCACAGATCTCCCTGCAAATACATCACCCCCACAGGAAATGGTGTCGGGTTACAACCTTAGCCATGTCCCAACTAACATATCAGACGTGACTGAGGGCACCAGGAAAACCTGCGTCATTAAGAACCATGTTAATGTCATCCCTGTGATGACAGCATGGGCTAACCCAGGGCTGAGGATCTACAGCTGACCTTTAATTCCAGCTTGCAAATACCTGGAGCCATACTGTATTCACTGGAATATATGGGCCCCCAGCTTTTTGTCTGTGAAAGTACGCATCGGATCTGGGTGGTAGTGGAACACCTGCTCAGGCCCGACAGATGGCAGAGGGGCAGGAGAGGCCACTGGAGGCGCGAGCCGCGGTCGACTTGATCCGACCCCGCACCTGGCTCCAAATATCAACACCGTTCTCAGCCTCCCAGCACATGCCGGGTAACTGCTGCTCTGCATTTCATATTCATCTGTAAATATCATCACTTTATTATTTATATCTGCTCAAGATGACAGATACAAGACCATACTAAGGTCAGCATGAGAGACTCTGGAGAATCTACTGCCAGAGGTTCATGAATCATTTAAATAACCATGCACTACATCTTTGAAGCACTAATTAGCACTGCCCTGGTTAAGAATGCACGTGTATCTCCTGGCAAAGTGTATCAGAAAAAATTAATGTTCACAAAAATGAGGTGACCACCCTATTTAATAACAAACAGCATGACTGCCAGGGAGATGGTTACATAAATAAGTCTATTAAAAATTAAAAGAGGATATCCTTAAGAAGAGAAAACTCTATACTTTATCTGAACTATAGTCAATGTTACCAACAGTTTATCTCACTCCTCTTGTTCGTTAAAAGTACCAGGTTGCAGTGTGCTGGTACTCAGGTCAGAGGAGTGGTGTGAGAGATGGGCTAGTATTAATCTCCAGGCTGGGAATCTGGCACGGCTGTGAGCACGCGCCCCAGACAGGCTCAGCCGCACTTCTCAGGATGCATATATGTACACACGCACACACGAAAACAAATTCACATGTACACTCACACATACACATACACACAAATGCACACATGCGCACACACACCTGCACACACCCATATACACATGTGTGCATGCACATACAAATGCACATACACACGCAAATGCATGTACATGTAGACACACATAGACTCACAGATACATGTACTTATACTCACGACAAAGACACTCTCATTCACACACAATCTCTCACTCACGCAATCTCACACTCACTCACACTCACTCACACACACACGTGCTCACTCTCCAGCCCCCACACTTGCGGTACCCTGCTATACCCTACCCCACCCCCCCCAGTGTATGTTCTCATGCAGGCTGGAGCTGCTGGTGCTCCATTCTCACAGAAAGAAAGTAGGACACATCCACAAGGACAGTGCTGCCCCTCCACATGTGCTCTCCCAGCCCGGCGTGTTCTTCCGGCATCCAGCTGAGTGCTTCACTCAGGACTCCGCCCTCTCAGCGCTGCAGCCTAACCACACAGCACACATCTTCTGCCTTCACACTCACTGAGAATAACAGACCGTCTTGGGCCACAGCACCGTGTTACTTTACCCAGCCAATGAGCATTCAGCCGCATTTCGAAGCGCAGTGAACTCTGTTGGCCTAGCATGTAGGTGTGGACGGTATAAACGGTATAGAAAGCACACCGGTATGAATTTGACTATACCATGCTGACCGGTAGAGCCCTCACAGATCTAGGTGTATAATAACGTGTTATTCTCTTTCCATTACTCTTGAATTATGCTATGCATTGCGTGTGCGATCAGTTGATTATATTGTATAATGTAGACGAATAGGACGTCCTCACAAGCCAAGTGCTAGGGATGAGGGGAAGTTAGTGTGCGCATGCAGGTGAACACGGCATTCGGGCTCATCTAATTGCAAACTGTCATGATTCTTAGCTGCTGGAATAAACTTTCCTTGTGGATTATTCTCGGTCAGAAGATGTGGGTGATTGCAAAAGGATTGCTTTCTTCTCATTCGTCGGAGTGGTGAGATTGCAGGTTGCTTCTGTTTGAACCGCAGCTTCTCGCTCCTTCTTCGTCACAAACTTTGACTTTCATTGCAATCTTGATCAATTTTATTCATATTTGAACTATTTCTATTGCTTGCTGGAGATTAAGACTCTCGTAATTTGGGGGTTTTGGGGTATTTTGTCACGTTTATAAATGTATATTTTTATGTTAATCTAACGTCGGCTTGTGTGTAGACTAAAGCTGAATGTGTGTGCGTCCGCCGAGACGTGATTAATTGATTAGCCTACTTCAATACAATGTGGGGCCATATTATTTATCGTCTCCAATTGTTTCGATAGGCTATATATAACCGACATCCAAGTAGATTGTATGCCTATACAAATCAGCTACCTATCACCTGGTAGCGCGATCCCATAACACCCCACCTCCCTTCACTTTTTTTCCCCTTTGGATCTTCTCTGATCTCAAACATGGCCTCTCTGGAATCCAATTGATGGAAATCCAGCATAGCGACGGAGAACTTTAATCCCTGAGTCAGTTTTTATTTTCATTTCGTGCATCTTGATTTTTTTTTAGCCTATTCCATGAAAAAGTGTTTTTCAGAGATGGAAGTTACTTGAGAAAAGGTTTTGTATTTTTTTCTATTTATTATTGCAGTTTTGCACAATAAATGTTCTTGAAATACCTCTGTTCTATGTGAAATATGTCCTAGTAATACAGTTAAGAGTACAGTAATAGCTGCCATGCAGTTGCCATACCAGTGCTTTACCCCTTCAGAAGCATTTATATTGAAATTTTAAGAAAAACGTATATACCATGATATATACCGTTACCGTCTGTGCTTCAAATTATACCATGATATAAATTTTAGGCCATACCGCCCAGCCCTACTAGCATGATTTGTATTTAACTACAACAGGGGGACTAAAACGACAAGGATGCAGGGGCTAGACAGCTCGCTTTCCCCTTTGAGCTCTCCCTCCACTTAAAGCAGTCTCTGAAGAATATAGAAACACACATTCCGGTAACAACACAGCCACTCAAAAGCACAAGAATGCCACATTCTTCCAGGGTTCGAGTACCCAGTCTCAGGTGTACAAAGTAATCTTACATATGTCAAGTGCACTTCACTAGATGTTTTGGACATACTTCACAAAGATGATGCCTTCAAAACTCCAACCTGCAACCATCTCAATCGTCCCTGAGTCAGGAATAAAATACTGTTGAAAATGGAGCTTCTGATAGTGTCTTTGTGATTTTTGACTGTCTACCATCTAGACTGCTTCAAGGACAAAGGCCCATTCTTGGAGACGAGGACAGACAATCTTCACGACTATCAATGTTCAACAACCTCTACTGCAGCCTCTACTTATTTCAACAAAAAGACATGGCATGAAAAGCACGTCTTCACAGACGTATGGACACTTAAACATGAGTTTTAATGATGAGACTGTAAAATTTTCAGTTTCAGTTTTAGGCTTGTCACTGTGGTGACTGCACATTAAAATGGCATTTTCAATGAAAAACAGCTGAAAATGTTTGTGTGTAAGGCAGTTAGCACGACAGAGCTGGGGCTGAGTGGAGAGGTGCAGAGCCACAGAGCACTGCTCTACATTATGTATGTTTCAGCTCCTCTTCACCCTCTCTTTCACTTAAGCCAGAGCTCTGTTCAGGCACTACAAGGATTACTGAAACTAGCAGAAGCATGCTGACTATTGAACTGACTGAGACCAGCATGATGTCTGAGTCTACAAGAGACAAGCTGTCTACCAAAATGACTGAGACTAGCACAATGACTGAAAATAGCAGACATGCTGTCTATCAAACTGACTACGACCAGCAGAATAACTAAGACAAGAACAGACAAGCTGCCTATCAAAATGCCTGAGACTAGCAGAGGCAAGTGCACTATCTATCAAAATAGCCATGATTAGCATAATTACTGAGAGCAGCAGAGACAGGCAGACTATAACTATTAATCAACTGAGACTATCAGAATGAACTGAGACCAGAAGAAACAAGCACACCAAGGCTGGAATGAGTAGTCTGTGGCCTTCTCCTATTCAGTCCTAGCACAGGGTCCTATAATCACACTGGCCCATTCACGCAAGCGAAATCCCTATCAGTAGAGCATGACGGACTGTGCAATGAACATCACATGACAAGCACCCACTTCATCTTTTCAACCAGTGTTAGAGGAAAAAAAATAATTAAGCAATAACTCAGGGTTTGTATTAATTCGTCACTGTCTGCCAAGGAATATTTATGCTGCCTGCTGTGGAAAATTGAGTTTTCTCATTTTAATAATGATGAGGTACAGTGAGTTTCCATGGCAAAAACATTTTTTGAATTATGAATTATGTATTCATAATTCAAATACAAACAAAGAAAATGGAGTAAAATAAAGGGTTGTCCCATTAAAAGGACCAGGGACAGACCCATAAGCAATCTATTCTCTGCCAAAGGAAACCTTATTAACTTTTTACATTACATTTATTCATTCAGCAGGGGATCTCAGAGCCACTTACAAGAAAGAGCATTCAATAGGGTTTGGCAAGTAGCCGTATAGATGCCGAATTGTGCCTTACTTTTAATATGAGGCCAACATGGGAGTCATTGCTACAATAAGTGCTCTCATAAGCCATACAACCATATACTACTACTTCCATGCTCAGCCACCAAGCTGCCGGAAGCTTCTATCATCACCTTAACCCTTAATGTCAAATTGTCTGAAAAGCCTCAGATTGAATATGGGCCACAGCACTGCTTCCTCAGTTGGTGGGCACTTCTGTCTTGCGTGAGGCTTGTTTGAGTGTGAGATGAATATACCACTGTTCCACACTGACCTCCCTGTACTGGCAACAAGAAACAGATGCTCTTCCACACAATATGCTGTGAAACTAATCTAATATCCCTCTCTTAAAAAATGATCTTAAGAAATCTGAGCTCTTAAAACACAGTGAGAGGACACTGGGCGTGACTAATAAGAGAGCGATTGCTGTTATAACCCAGGACACGCTCCAGGCACTTTAAATTCCGCATTAGGTACCGGGGAGACTAAGTGGTGCTGGCGGAAATCAATCAAAGCTCATGGCGTTGTATCCTAATGCTTTCAAATGCAAGGGAACGATTACATTTAAAGCCCAGGTCCCAGGACCTTACCTGTGTAGTAGGAAATTCTGGAAATATCTGAAAAAGAACAGAAAGAGAGGGAGAGATCAGTGTATTGTCAGTTTGTGGGCTGCTTTGAAGCGATGGCTTTAATTGGCTGAGTGCATTCGGCCCTGTGGGTCAATCACAGTGCGGCAGAGGTGACAGAAGGCTGAAAATGGACAGGTGGAGATGGCCCCCTAGCTGTGGAGCTTTCAGCACGACCGCGAGGCCATCCCCTCTGCGATGGCGCCAGAGTCACAAGCCCCCAGAGACCGCTACCGGCTCAGCCGTGACCTGAGCAACGGCGTAACGTAACAGCACAGCCTGTGACACCAATCGCCCCTAGCATGATGGATAAAGACGGACCATGTGTGAACCACTTCCTGTCAGGAAGGAAGTGGTTCACTTCAGGTTTTGATTCACAGAAAGGAGCTGATCACTTGTTAACCGCAAGCAGCGTGGATGGGGGAGGAGTGGGTAGAGACTGGGCTGTGTGAATGCACTGCAGATGAAAAACGCTTCACTGAAATGAGCACAGGGCAGCAGAGCGTTACCTACAGTTAAAGTATTGAGCAGCTGTGATCACACAAACACACACACGTGCACATGAATGAACATATATACACAAGTATGGGAACATGTGCATGGACACACACACCCCCAACAACAAACAATATACACACATCTCCACATAACACTAACAGGAAAATATGCACACACACACACACACACACACACACAGAGTGCCCTTATGCACTTACACAAGCATACACAAAAAATATGCAGCAGTGTTTCCCACAGGTTTGAAATATACTTGTGGCGGTAGCCGGCGGAAAGGGCCAGCATTACCTGCTGGCACAAAAATGGTCTACTACATGTGACAAACAACAAATACGTGTGACCTTAACACAATATTTTGATTTATTGAATATTTCTATTCATTTAAAATGTAATTATTGTGGCTTATGCATTTATTTATCACCATTTCATGCTAAATGCTAACATTGGCTAAGTTACCTATGGTGCTGTGCGTTTCTCTTCCTCACGTGGTATTCTCTTACCAACGCAACATAGTTGCCACTTTCATTCACAGAATTTGAAGCTACTACCACAGTCAGAGAACAATTACACAATAAGGAGAAAAGGAGTTGCTTTATCTGGTCCGTGGTTGTAAAATATCCACTATGTCTGTGTCTTCTAACGTAATACCAGATAACGTCTCTCTCTCTCTCTCTCTCTCTCTCTCTGCAGAGCATGTGCGACTGTCAGTAGACCCTTCTTGCGATAGCAGAACGAACAAGTATGGGGGGGTAGAGCAATGGGAGATCATCCACTAGTTAACCGATCGCAGATGGCATCGTTTTCTCGAACGGATAAATTTTTAAAAAAAAAAAATGCTAAAACGGGTCACCAAATCTAGTTTGGTGGCCATTAATATACCTGGGCGGCCCGCCCAAGTAAAGTGTGTGGGAAACACTGTACAGTCACACAGTCATGGACATAGCTGCACATGTGTACACACAGATACACAGCCAAGCACACTCAGCCATGGATGCAACAGCTCTCACACACTGACTGACTGACTGAAAGGATGCCTACTCTTCCAACAGTGACCTCCTGCCTCAGAGAAAGGACAGGATTAGCCCAGTGATGGGCTTTAACAGCAGGGCACGAGGCTCTGGGCCGAAGCACAGGGACCGCACCTTGATAAGATCACCCCTGCATGCTGTTCACGCATTAGTATTCCGCTGTCGCCAGGGAGATAGTGAACAAATCAATTACCGGCTGGACCAGCACAGCCACACGCCCTAATCTGGAGTGTTGCAGGCGCGGCTAGGCCCCCTGCATACCCCAAACCCGAGACCTGTATGAAAAGGAATCACACAGCAGGGGAAGATACAAAGACAGTATCAGAGGGAATCACATATGGAAGCTGATAAGAGGAGCCACAGTATTCAGCCATTCACAGCGCAGATCACTGACTTCAGAGGCCATGAATAGGGGGAGGATCAGCAGGGGAGAAGGATGGCAGGGCCAGCCTGGTGCTCCAGGCCCTGCTAATGAAACACTTGGTTTGCTCTGCTCTTCGCTGCTACTGTATCTGAGGTGGGACCGTGAGCAGCAAGATTTTATTCAGACGAGGGCACATCACTCTTGCCAGATGATAGCTCCATGCAAATTTTCAATCTTGAGTCAGACACTTTCCCTTAAAAAATCAGGCAATGATAATATTTCAGCATACTGGATTCAACAGTATCACAATCACATTTCTGCTTTAACTCAAAAATCAGCAGGGAAGTAGAACCAACAAAACATGTTCCATTAAAATGGCCACAAGAATCAAGAATATGGTTGCCAAACAAGTGTAGAAATGCGATCTTGCCATATCTTGGTGTGTGACATGGGGTGACACCACAATAAGCACAATGTAGGAGAGTGGTGGGGTGTTTGTGCTTGGGCAGCACGCAAGCTAGCCAGCAGTCGGCTGCCTTTGGATTAAAGAGCCATAGCTCGTTTCCAGCTCCCAGCCTTATCTATGGCAGCAGTGGCCCTGGAACAGCTGAGCCGAGACACCTGCATTAACATCCACACCAGGGGGCTGCATCCGAGCCCTTGTGAATTATCCTGTAGCTGATCCAGCTGAGAAGCCAAGCTGTAAATACGAAACTCATGAAAACAAAGAGAATTCAATGGCAGATCCGGAGTGGAGAGTCACTTGTTGACAGTTGACTATGTTTTAGTGTTTTTTTTTTGTCTGTCTTTGTTTTGGAGTCTATTCAGAGTGATCAGGCTTCATCCAAAGCACATGTGGTCCCTTGTGAAATTACCTCACTGGCTGCTGGCTTTCAACAGGCCAAGAACTTAACGCAAAGCACAGTGTTGAGAGAACAAAAGACATCAGCGATTGTGTGGTTCGGTGCAGTCATTCACCGCGTGGCTGAAACCTTCACCGTGAACGCCACGTCGGCGAACATTCTCTGGGCCTGAGTCATTTATGGTGAAGGAAACAAACTTGCAGCACTGTGTACCTTTGTTGGGCGGGTCAATTGTTCAGAGCATAATAAAATGCAGGGGTCTGTAATAAACTTGGAATATATATCTGTGACATCAGTGGCGTGGTCAAAGGGCAATTCTGGTCCTTGTTCTGAAACCTTGACTGTGCCAATCAGGTTTCCCTGACCTTCTGACTTTGGCACTAAAACACATTCACAGTGTCTCCATCTATTCAATGCTAGACACTTCCTTTTAAAACCACACCCATAACCTTGGGTTAAAACTCCACCCATTTAGAACTTTACCAAGACAATAACATAATCAATGGCCTACATTTTGCTAGTTTATCAAATCTGCCAATAAGTGGCAGTGAAAGGTTGCTGAAATTGACCCCCATCCAGGGCTTAACGGATTAAAATGGCAAACTGGCTTTTACCCATCAGGCCTGGAGCCCCTTTAATAGACTGATCACACTACTCTACATATGTTCCCCTTTCAGAGCAGGCCTGACCGGCTGGGCCCATATGTCAGAGTGTCGGGACAGTGAAACCTCACTGTGGCCCCATGTCTCCCTCTGCAACGCCTCACAAAAGCCTCTGTCTGACAGGCTGGCCCACTCCCAAACACCTGTTCCTCAAGCTGTCCTCAGAAGGAGCTCTGTGTGTGCATGTGTGTTTATGTGTGTGTGTGCGCGCGTGCGCGTGTGTATGTGTGTGTGTATATTATGACCACCTGCCTAATATGCAGGTCCTCTGTGTGCCACCAAAACAGCACTGACCCACCGAGGCATGGACTTTACAAGACCCCTGAAGGTGTCCTTTGGTATCTGGCACCAAAACATTAGCAGTAGATCCTTCAAGTCCTGTAAGTTGCGAGCTGGAGCCGCCATGGATCAGACTTGTCGGTCCAGCACATCCCACAGATGTTCAATCGGATCGAGATCTGGAGAATTTGGAGGCCAGGGCAACACCTTGAACACTTCATCATGTTCCTCAAACCATTCCCGAACAATGTGTGCAGTGTGGCAGGGTGCATTATCCTGCTGAAAGAGGCCACTGCCATCAGGGAATACCATTGCCATGAAGGGGTGTACCTGGTCTGCAATGATGTTTAGGTAGGTGGCACGTGTCAAATTGACGTCCACATGAATGGCCAGACCCAGGGCTTACCAGCAGAACACTGCCCAGAGCATCACACTTCCTTCACAGGCTTGTCGTCTTCCCACAGTGCATCCTGGTGCCATCAGTTCCCCAGGTAAATGGCGCACACGTGCACGGCCATCCACGTGACCTAAAAGAAAACGGGACTCATCGGACCAGACGACCTTCTTCCACTGCTCCAAGGTCCAGTTCAGATGCTCGCATGCCCATTGTAGGCACTTTTGACAGTGGACAGGGGTAATCAAGGGCACTCTGACGGGTCTGCGGCTACACAGTCCCATACACAGCAGGGTGTGATGCACTGTGTGTTGTGACACATTCCTCCCGTAGCCATCATTAAAATTTTGTGACTTGTGCCACAGTAGACCTGTCGGTTCAGACCAGACGGGATAGCCTTCATTGCCCTTGCGCATCGATAAGCCTTGGGCGCCCAACACCCTGTCGCCAGTTTGTAGTTTGTCACTCCTCGGACCACTGTCAGTAGGCACTTACCACTGCTGACCAGGGGCACCCCACAAGCCTTGCCGTTTCAGAGATGCTCTGACCCAGTCGTCTGGCCATAACAATTTGGCCCTTGTCAAAGTCGCTCATGTCTTTACTCCTGCCCATTTCTCCTGCATCCAACACGTTGAATAAAAGAACTGATTGTTCTACGTCTACCCAGACCTTGATATGTGCCCTTGTTTGGAGATGATCAACGTTATTCAGTTCACCTGTGAGTGATGTGTGTGTGTGTGTGTGTGTGTGTGTGTGTGTATATATATACACACACACACACACACACACGTAATTAATTTGCGTGCATAAATGCATACATTGTACACTCATTACATTGTAGAAGAGGAGGTAAGTGGTTCTGGCTTGAAGGCTCAATCTGCAGTCCACCAGGCCCCTACTTCAGCCACATATTTCATTTTTCAGTTAGTACCAGCACTCAGAGCAGGCTATGAATATGCTGGTGACAAGCTTGTGAGCTAGCACAGGGCTCGTTACTGCAGCACCTCAGTCAGTCTGACAGCAAAGGTCAACAGTCACTCTAATGCCAACCACTTTTCAACAGCTATTATATAAATCCAGCATCAATCTAAAGGATCAATCACTTGGCAGAAAACATCATCTTTTCGATACAATTAACCTACACTCCCCGCTCACTCAAATAACTACAGAAATGAATTTCCATTATCATACTCCATGCAGGTCAATGCTTTTTTTTTTAAACAGCTGAAAAATTTGGTAACACTGTGAGCTCCATTGCTGTCAAGAAGTCTGCTTGCAGGTTTTTAAACAGCCCCGGGAATTACAGAGCAGGATAATTACAGGGGAGGAATCAGGCGTACTGCTGGCTGAGACAGAAAGTCACTGTGTAAGTGATAATACCCCACGTTTTGCAGGGCTGAAATGTGTGTGCTTTGTCATACGCCCGGCCCAGGAAGCTCTAACACGTGCGCACTGTGTGTATGTGCTGACCAACAGTGAGCAGAATACATACATCATCATCATCTCTCTTGAAAAAGGTGTCAGCGCTGCTATCAATGTGTTAATTATGTTAACCCCCTGCACAGGTAGAGGGTTCAGAGCCACGCTCTAGGTGATAAGGGGGCAGCCCTGCTCCAAGGCCTGGGTGTTAGAGGTCAGCTGTACCCCGTTTGTTTCGATGATGCTGTTTTATTAGCGTCCTTGGGAGCATCGCATTTGTGCAGCGGTGCACCGCTCACAGCTCCCAGCTGAGCCGTTCTGCTGTTTACTGTCACCAAATTACATTTAGGCACGCAAAGCCGGTGCTCTGTTTCTTTACTGAGGAATCAGAAATGCTGCAGTGCCATTCTTGCGTTTATCACAGCAGAGTGCTGGGAAAAGCATGTTTCTCTCTCTCGCTCTCTCTCTGACTTCTAGAGGGAAGGCTGGTAACCCTACCCTCTGAAGGGTTGACTTAACACTGTCAACATTACCCAAATAAAGTCATTATTATTTCAATGCTAATGACATTTAATGTTATATTACCATCACTGTAATCATCAATTAACATATGTCCCATCTGTGGCTGACATCTACTGGACAAATGCATCATAGGGGTCATAAGAGTGACAATTGCAGTACCAAACAAAATTGCTTAAATACTGATATTGGAATGGACTCAGAATTCATCAGCTCAGCTGTTAAGGGGCTCCCTTTGAGTGCAGGCTGAGCCCTACAGCTTGAGTTGGACTGCAGGCAATTCAGCAGCCAATGATAAGCTTGGGATGGGGGTGGATGTCTCAGTGGGAAATGCTCATCTCACCACTCCAAGGCACCTTGTAATTTATCAAGTGCCTGAGACACCTATTCTCCAATGAGAGCCCACTCTACTGTGGCACGCTGTGTGACTCAATGTGTGTAAAATAGCTGTTGCCTGTGTGCAACTATTTTGGAGGAGTGTACTGGTCTCAACTCAGTGCTTCTGCAGGAGTGCAGAGGTTGTCAGGGTGAGATGAATCTAATATATAACTGGCAACTGGAAAATAGGTTTGCATAGAAGGGTAAAAAAAACCAAGAGGTACATAACTCCAGAGAAAGCACACCAACTGCCTGTCCAACAAAATTCAAGAAACTGTGTGAAAGATCCTCATTATGGGGTTAAAGAGAGGCGCAATGAATTGGGCTGAAACAGTGTTTAAAGAGCACTCAAACAGACAGTGTATACTCCACACGCACAGCTGTCTCCTGAGGAGTCGCGCGGTCAGAGTGTCTCTTTACAGATCGCTCATATCCTGGCCATGCCCCCTGCCTTAGGCCACTGGCAGGCTGTCGTTATGAGACAAAGAGCCCAGGACAGCATGACACTGGAGAGAGCACACCACAGGAGAACACAGGAACCCCCCAGGGTCTGAGCACCTGCCACAGATTCACAATCACACACACAATCACACACACACAGGAAATCGCACACTATAGCACACAGTAACCCTCACACACACAAATGCGCACACAAATACAAGTGCACGTGCAGACACACACGCAAGCATATACACAAACAAGCATTCATGCACATAAACACACACATGTGCACATATTACCACACACACATCCATGAAAACACATGCATGCACACACATATACGCATACACAGAAATGCACTCATGCACACATACGCTCTTGTACAAATACACACATGCACTCACACGCACATATGCCCATACACTCATGCATGTGCCAGCACACATTACAATTAAGACTACATACTTACTGGCATACAGAATCCAGCATGCTCACTGACAGCAGTAGGTCAGGTTACCAGAGCCAGTCTAATTCTGCCATTAATCTCATCCCGGATGGAGGTCCCATTCATGAGAGAGTGAGAGGAGCAGCTCTCCAGAGCAGAGCTGACATACACCAGGGCACTTCCTGCCTCACCTCAGCAGTGATCTGCACACGTCAGGCGCTCTTAACCCGTTGGCTGGTGTGCGCTAACGCTGATGAAATTCTGATGAAATTCTTTGTACTGGTACAAAACGTTGACATCTGTGTGAAACCTTTTCTGTTTTTAATGTGGAAAATGATTAAATGATGGCCGTGTGGCTCCACTTCATCTCGCGTGTGGAGAACACCAAGCAGTCAGCAAACACTGCTTGTTCCGCAACTTCCACATCAATATTTCATGAGGGAACAATAATAAAATGTCATTAAATATTAATCAGAAATGATGATCTAACCCAGAAAAACAGTGCTCTGGATGTTTAATGGACACGCTTCGCTAAACAGTATTGATTTAATATGAATTAAGAGGAAAGTAGGAGCAACAGTCACTCATAAGGAACATGTGGGTCGCCAGCACACTGGGGTATGAAGCTGAGCTGATATAAACAAGACATGCTCAAAACCCACACAGCTCTATGTGTTAAAAAGACAGAATCCACTGTGATTTTGAATAGAGACAGTTCAGCACTTCCTCAATGAAAAAACGTGCATTATCAAACAAGAATGTGCCTTTCCTGTTTATTATGCAAAACACACAAATGCTCCACTAAATCCATTACGTTCACTTCCTGGTCCTGAAATCAGTGCAAATTAAATTTGTTGCATTTCAGACAGGATGCCGGACAGAAACAAGACGAGCAGCAGCAGCCTTCATTTTGCATTGTGCCAGTTCCAGTGTGATAAAAGTCAATATTCTAGCCACTGAAAATTGTATTTCACAAACACAGCCCGGGAACAGGGACTCCCTAAACCTGAAGATGAATTTAGCGTGGTTTAGCTGTTGGTCCTCCAAACGGCGGGAGGCTGAGTACCGTGCAGCGGCGGCAGCAGGCGCGCTTACCGTGATAGAGCCCTTCCATTGGCCGCGGTTTGAAAAGCAAACGCGTAATCCCAGCGGTCTTGTTTTCCTCAACCTCAGCGGCGTGAGGATGGTTTCATTTTCCGGCCTTTATCAGTGCAAAATGACGGAGCACGGCCGAAGCACAGCCGCCTTCCTGGGCAGTGGGATGTGTGTGTGTGTGTGTACGCGCTCGGCAAAAGGACAGGCTCCAAACAAGAGAGCGAGAGGAAATGTGAGAGGGGGGGGTCTTTGTCTCTCATTCAAAGCTGGAGCGAGGGCGGGGGGGAGAGCCAGGGGGAGGGGAGAAGGGGGATTGAAGCGCACGCGTAACAAACAAAAAGCATCCATCAATGGCTCCCCTGCCTGCCCTGCCTGCATCCAGATGGGGGGAGAAGCTGCTCCCCTGCCCTGGATCGGCAGCCCTGGATCGGGAGTCCTCGTGGTGGTGCCTCCGGCCCCCGGGCCCCCAAAATCTCCCCTCTCAGCCTCTCCCCTCACCCCGCGCTCTGGGAACGGGACTCAGACCAGATTACCGCGGCAAACGCAACAGGGTATCGCTGCAATTTGCAGAATTTTTCCGCGCAAATCTAATTTCCCAGTTTGCTGCTGGCGGCGAATCAATCAGGCCTTGTTTGCTTGACTCGCAGGCCAGACGGGCCTGGCTGAGAGAGGGGAAGCCAGCTCAGCCCTCTGCTCCCAAGGAGAGAGAGGTTCACCCCTCATGTCCTCGGGATGGCCTCACGGCCATTTAGTGTATCACAAGCGCTTAAGAGCTGGCATTCTTTACATCTTTCTCTTAATACGCATCAGGGTAGAGAGTATGGCTTCTATTCAATATGATCACATTGTGCTTTGTCTGCAACCTTGTATCTGAGCAAGTAGGACTTGTTTTTGGGTCTAAACACATCTTTTGCCATTTGTAGTGACTGCTGAACACATATAGTCACATTCTCATCAACATGCACAAAAATGGCTTTCAGTGCACAAAACCACAAAGTTACTCAAATAGACTTAACCTATATAAGTCATTGTAAACACTTGCGAAAATACATCTACGCTTAAAACTAGGCAAGTTGACACGTGAAGTGCATTATGGCTAGACTGCACAGAGCCTGGAGCAAGTAGCGCAGTACCTCCCCCTCTTGCATGTGGTCCAGACCTTTGATAACCAGATGACAATAGGCCCTGTGCACTGCAATAAATCATTGGACAATGCACAGCACAGAAGTGGCATGCAGAATTGATGTATAAGAGTCAGGGGATGCGTTATGACACCAATAATCTAACGTCGTGCCCCGGAGGACCTCCTAGAGGTAATAACTGGCAGCTGTGTCTGAAAGAGGCTGCATGGCGTGTGACGTGAGAGGGTCTTAGGGGGCCCCGGGAGCGGGCTTAACCCCGCGCGGAGGCTCGCAGCATGCTTGTGCTAAGTGGCAGGTGTGATGGCCCACTGTGGTCTGCCATCTGAAATCCGTGGGAGACTGCGTGCTCTCCCTTTTGCCCCTGCCTCTGCCCAAGGAGATGCTCTGCACTGGACAAGGAGTGACACGTGTCTAGTGTGATTCACTGTGGTTTTTGAATAAGGAGTCCTGACCAGGTGTGAGTGGTCTGTGGTACAGTCCAGGTATACTGGTGGACAGCTACCCTCAGAAGGTTACGTATTCCCAAATGCTCTGACAGAAACAGAACCAAGCTTGCCAATCAGATTGCAAGGAGAAAGCTGCAGGATGACAGCAGAGGGTGGAAAACAAAAAACACTGAATACAGTGGAGGGAAACTTTTATTTGTCTATTTCTGAAAACCAGTGACCCAGGTGTGGAAGCCTTACAAGGCAGCGAAAAGAGAAAAGGAAAACCTGAATCTCCACAGACAATAAAAAACAGGCAATAAACTTCACTGCCACAAAGCCTGTTTGTGGCTGACCGACTGACAGACCCTGTACAGCAGGCCATCTTTGTGTTTGGTGGTGAGAATGATGAAAAGGGTAAATGTACAGGCTAATGCACATAAAGAACAGCCGGCTGGCTGGTCCATGGATACTGGGACACAGAGGATCTACGGGTATCAAACTACAGCATACCTTACTGTGATGCATCTGATGCACAGAAAAGCAGTGACCATTTAAATAGTGCATTAGTTTCATTCAACACTTAGGCCTAAGGGTGTCTGGTATCATTAAAAATGGTTAGCTTCTGAGCCTTACAGGAAACTCTACACTTTATTGTATGCACATCAAAGCTTTGTGCTGGAGAAATGACCCACCCCAGGAAAAGACCTGAGGCCTTCCCACACGTCTCTGGTAACCAAAATATTCCCAAATTAAATCATATCCTATATCTCATAGTCAGCCTGGGTCTAAATTGTATTGTGTTCCATCTCCCCAGCCTCAATTTTACTGCCAGGACGTAACTCAATTTATACAATTTAACCTGTTTCATTATCTGTCCTGATTGTTCCATTTGATAGTGCCGCTGAGCGCCACATCAGAATAATATTGACTCAACAGAATTCAGTCATTTAAAGACAATGAAGAAGGAACAGATGCTAAGCAGAGGCACCAGGCAGCATCTCTGACTCAATATACGTAATCTCACAGACACAGCACACTTCTGTCAGATAATAACTAAAGGGCACAGGACACTTATTCAATTTCAACAGGAGCCTTGGGCCTGGGACATCTGTCTTTCTGTAACATGACAGAACAAAGACAGATACACATCTGCACCTACATCCCATCAACACCTTTCTTTGTTCTGTTGATATAAATTATGTATTCTGCACATAATCATTTTCTAGCCTTTACTACAGCCTAAAGGAGCTTCAGTGCTGTTTTAAGCCGAGTATGTGATGTGTTTGCCCACCTCCTCCAGTTTAAAACTGCTACCAACATATATGGATTTAATTACTTCATTTAAAATGGTTTTATAGGAAGAGGGGCAAGAAACATTGAAATCTGGCATTGGGACATGCGCCAGCTATAATCGGCAGCTACAGGAACCAGACGCTGGCAGGCAGAGGGGGGCGGAAGGAAGCATTTTGCCGGAGCGCGCATCCTGCTGCCAGTGGCCATCGTACAGTGGGAGGCAGTCCACAAAGGTGCCTGCTGAGCTCCAGGCCACGTTTCATTTGGCTCTGTGTGCTGCTCTTCACTGAAAGAGATTTACACGCATGGGCCACCTTTTCCTGTACGGTCAAACAGGGAACCTTTTCACCCTTTGGACCTGGAGGTCCCCCTCTTCAGCCTACGTGATATTGCTTCCAGCCAATGCAGAGCCATGGAGGAGCCAACTGGGACAGGGTAACATCCACAGCTCAGACTGACAGGCTACACCTGGACCCCAGCAGCCAAACGCTTGCATCACAAAATGAAATTGCATTAAGACTTGTCACCCAGAGAAGACCCTTTCAATCAACTCTCCAGGGGAACTCTGTTTTCATATCCCCATAGTGCTCTCCACTAGATGTGCTGCCTGTCATCGTTTCAGGAAATCCTCTCTAGCCAAGGCAAAATTCATTTTTTATTTAAAGGATCATTATAAAGAGTTGAATATAAGTTACACCAGTGTGATTTTTTTTTCCTTGTGTCTGCTGCTGAAGGAACTGAGACCTCAAAGCAAGGGCTATGACAGTATGATGTTAAGGGCGTTTCAGAGGAGCCCCTGCACCTAGCATTTGTTTGCAAGGAACACAGCGAAGGGAAGGTCTGACTGAAGAATGCAGTCCCCCAGTTAGCCCAGCCTGGGCCTGTGGTGCTGGGATTTGTTCCTTTTGTAAGTACAGTCATTAGACAGTCATTAAGCAGATATATTGGCTGTCTTGTTGAGTGGAGTGGCCAAGGAGCTGAGCCAGCGCGCTGGATGAAACACAGTGTTCATAAACATGCTGTAATCGCACCTGATGAAACCCATGATTCAAAGGACCAGCCACCATTTCCTTAAAGGGAAAAAGCCTCAGTCACTTGTCAGTTCTCTACGCTGTCACCCCATGACAGGGGTCTCGTTTCTCAATGCTGCAATGGGCCTTCTCTGTGTCTGTGAATTACTTTCCCAACACTCCATTGTTACATCTGTAGCCACATTAGCAAAGCTCACATGAAAGTGGTCGCATGACAGAAAAAAATAAAAACATAGTGTCTTTCTGGAATCAAACACAACCCTGTCAGCTACAGCAAGCAGCCACCAGTGTGGAAATAAACACCACAGCAAAGATCTGTAACCTTTCAAAATACTGCCACACTCCACTGCCAAACTGGGCATGCAAGAGTGGTAAATACAGTCCTGCAAGCCATGTCTCTGATGGCATCCAGTGAGGCTGGATTTGAATACATACACATTTTATCTGGATATCTACAAACAGTGGCTCTGCACCAAATTCTGAGGAGGGTAAAAAATCAATGAAAGGCCAAATTAAAAGCTTAACCTGACAAGCGCCCTTTTGGGTTAGATAATCCCTGTCTACCTAGTGGACCTCTGCTGATGTCATAGTGCTCCCTTGGCAACAGTGCTGACTGACATGTCAGATCTGATTAGGAGGAAAAGGGACTGGAGCGAAGTGAAAAAGAGCTTCCTCACTGGGTGGTAAAGCAGCCAGAAAATAGTTGGATTGTTGTGTAGTTCCTTTGACTGGAGCAAATATCTTAGCCAATATGTTGGCCTGAATCGGTGAATGCATACTGAATAGCTGCAAGACCTTCTGAAATACCAGCTTCTATCATAGATGAACCAAAACCCTTATAGTATGGCCACTCAGTTTTTGCAAACAATGGAATGTTCCTTTAAATGAGAGGATAAATTCTAGTATTTCTATTTCTATGGAAACTAAATGTCCTGAATGTGAACAGAAAGTGGCACACTACCACAGCTTTAAGTCAGACAAGGGCCCAAACAGACTGGAGCAATACCAACATAGCACACCAATATAAGCCGTTTTCACATATGAACTTCGGACAATGTCCGGAGAATCAGGTCCGCACGTTGTCCGGAGTTGCCCTTTCACACATGCAGCACACAACAGGAGCTTGTCCGTGTCAAGACGCGTTCTCACCTACTGGAAATACTCCGTTTGGTGTAGGCGAGGGGTGGCGCCCACTGCAGAAATCGCAATGGCTGTATTCGAAACGGCCTACTGCATACTGTGTACTGCGTACTACACACGTATATACTGTATACTGCATGCTATTTTTCAGTGTAGTACCCAGTATGTGACCATTAATGATTACATCTGTAGTATGTTACATTGTTGTGTGAAATCATTACGAGTTTAGAAACGTCCAGATTTTCCAGTTAGACGCCACTTGCATTCTCACAAGTGAAAAGTATTGACGAATTCACTAAAAGTATTCGCAAGTTGAAGTATTTTCAGGTTTTTTCTTTTCAATGTTTTACCTTTCGGTGGTGCGGGCACATAATGTGGCACGGAGGAGGAGAAGGCGAACATAGCGATTGTACTTTTGGGTAGTCTATAAAAAAATATCACACATAGCCATCCAAATGGTGCTACTGGTACACATACTTTATTATTAATTATACATTTATTATAACAGGGAGGTAAGTTTTTGTTGTTCGCTATGTAATGTTAGGTCACCAGTTCACCTATCTCACTACACCTATCACTATTACTTAGCTACAGCTTAGCTAGCTACTAATCGGATAATAAACTACTAACCAACGTTGTTAATCATCGTCAGAGACAAGTTTTGGCAGTATAGCTATAGTTAACTATCTCTTTAACGATCATTGGACTCAAAATAGCATGTATTTGGACCTATCTGCAATGTCAACCAAAGAGTGGAAAGCAATATTAGGGGTGGACAAATCTGAACTTTTTTCCAAAATCTCTTATAAGTGGATTCCATGGCCATTTTAGCTGCTGAACATGAATCCACCAAGTTCTTGAACCTAAAATATATTCTTGAACTGGTTCAGTGAACTTTTTCAAAATGGTGGCAAAACGTTGACTTTTTTCAGGATATTTCTTTACAAATTTACCACTGTTCCTTGTAATACATCTTTTTATAGGTTTTTCATGTTGTTGACTTCAAAAATAAAGGAATTAGAACAATCCAAGCATGTCTATTGCCTGAAATGTGTAAAAAGTGGGTAATTTCACCACCGTGAACATGCTACAGAGAAGCAGGATTTGAAACAAAGTTATCATATTGTCAGTGCATTTATCAATAGACTGTCAATATCACTTGCGATATTGTCCTCTGGCTTCAAAGCATTTCTTATGGAAGTTTGAAGTTCCTCGATACTGAATGTCTCCATCTTGAACTTTCCCTCTGCTGTTTTGACACGTCTCATCTGCCGAATGTCTGGGGCAATCATTAGTCTTAGATAGGAAATTTCAGCTAAAAGCTGCTTCTCACTCAGTTTAGACAAATCATCCAAATTGTTTGGTGTCATAGGCCCACCATGGCTTTTACAACTCTCCAGAACAGTCAATGTTTTGTTAGCTTTCATCTTCTTCTTCTTGTGTAGTGCCAATTTCTTTGCAGAATGTACTGTGGCAAGAAAGTCCGCCTCTAGCTTCTTTACTTGCTTGACCTCATCCGAACACCTTTCCCATTTCCATTATTACATTACATTACATTATTGGCATTTAGCAGATGCTCTTATCGAGTGACTTACACAGGTTGCAGGTATTTACAATGTTATCCATTTATACAGCTAGATATTTACTGAGACAACTGTGGGTTAAGTACCTTGCCCAAGGGTACAGCAGCAGTGTCCCAGCGGGGATCGAACCAGCAATCTTTCAGTTACGAGTCCTGCTCCTTAACCACTATGCTACACTGCTGCCCATTTCCATCTGGCTTGTCTATCCTCTGGAAATTTTGATTCAAAATCAGAATCTACCAGTAGAGCATTGCTTACAACAACATTCTTTCTAGAATGTGTTTGCACGGACGTACTACCACCACTGGCTTTGATCCGATGGTCGAACTTAGAAAATTCTGACTCACAACCCAAATTTAATTTCATTGTTTTCATCTTGAAGGCAATATGAATGCTCCAGTTGCTTTGATTCCTTCATTTTTGCATTCAGCAACCTTGAAAACCTAAAAAAAGATATATCTATAAAAACCTATAAAAAGCTATAAAAAGATTGCAAGCCATGTTGGTAAATTTCTAAGGAAATTACCAAAAAAACCATGTATTTTGGCTACCATTTTGAAAAAGTCCACTGAACCAGTTCAAAAAATTATTTTAGGGCAAAAATCTTGATGGATTAGTGTTCAGCAGCCAAAACCGCCATAAAATAGCCACTTAAAGTTCAGATTTGCCCACCCCTAGCAATATACAAGTAAGCAGAAAAGAGTATGAAGCAGATGTTTGTATTCTTCCAGCTTCGCGCCAGTCGCATGATAGAAAGATATAAACGTCTTCAACACGCCTACTTGTTTGCCATGGATTCTCCGGAACATGACCTGCTCTATTCACACACGGACTCAATTCGACATTAGCCGGACTTTGAACTAGGGAGCTGGCAGAGTGAAGTCTGTCTCATGTCCAGTCCAACTGATTCGGACATTTGCGTTCTCACATACAGCTCCTCCGGGTAATGGCTAGATAAGTTCTGGCTATCAGTGCATGTCGGAAAGGGGCTATAGAAACAAATGCTAACCACTAGAAAACAGAATATGCCATTAGGCTAAAGGTGTAATTCACAAGATGTTAGACCACATACAGACACAGACAGCCACTAACAAACAGCATCTCCTACACCAGACATGCCTTGCTATCAGATGAGGTCTGGAGGCCATGAAAGATGTCCCTCGCACTCGTCCTTATCTCAGAGCACCGCTGAAACATCTTTGTCTCTGCGCCTGCCCCCCTTCAGCAGAAACTGAGACTGAAAAGATTTCTCACACTGACAGCTTAATCTTGTTTTGGTGCCTGTGAGTGCTGTGCTTCAGTACTTCAGAGAATGCCATTGCTACGCTGCTGTTGTCAATGGTGTTCATTTTGCATGTGCCAACTTTGCGAAGTCATAGGAGAACTGTGAGGATTCCCGGAGCTAAACGCTCAAGCGTGGTTCATTAATAAAAACCTAGGAATGTCCCAGTGGCCGGGGGGGGGGCTCGGCTCATCTGATTCAAATTTCAGCGCTGGGAGAGCTCTGCACTCAGGCTTGATGCTACTTCACTGTAGCTACTGCCAGAGAATTACAAAAACTCATTATGCGCATTCTGATCGCAAACGGGATGTTATAGCGTGAGAAGGCTCTGCTGCTGAATGCCCCATGAACACGTCAGTGTCAGATGTATTGCATGCATGTGGGCCCACTGCTGCATGCTGGGGCTTTCCTGCTTCCACCATTTCCATATATGCCGCCCTCACCGACACCGGCCAGCAAAGGCAACTGTGCTCTAAATGACGCTCTTCATGTAATTGGACCTCCCCCCAGCAAAGTGTGTTCTTCATCTCTCTCACAACATGTTCACAGATTGGGCTTTGATGATGAGTCACTGCACACATTAGTTTGGTTGAGGCACACGCTGCAAGCACCTAAGGTCGTTTACACATTTTTCTTACTCAATTACTCATTCATAAATAATTTTTGAATTTACATACATTAAATTAAGTATTTACTTTTTCAAAATGTGTAAACATACTTTTTAAAATTATTCTGTAAGAGAGCAATTACTGGTGCTAAAAGGGATCAGCCCAGGAAACAGTACCGTGGTTTCCCTCTAACTGTAATAGCCCGAGCACCAACTGTACTAACAACTTTTAACCAGTAGAGGCACTGGAGGGAGTGAAGGCCAGCAAAGGAGTTACAACAAATATGAGCGCTTCCTATTCAGTTTGTGCTCAGAGCTTGGATGGCCTTCACTGGCAGGGACAGAGTGCTTCCCCTCATCCTGAAAGCAGTGACTGATTGAAACCTGGACATAAGAAATGCTTATCTACGCAGCCCCCTCTGCCCACAGCAGGTGCGGCTGGTTATCTGCCGCCTCTGACTGATTCATGAGCCTTTCTCAAACTCAGCCCTCATCCGACCTCAGATGGAAATGGGATGTGACCTACCATCAGGACAAAGAGTTTTCTGCTCTTAAATAAATCCCTGGCTCAGACAAACAAACTCAAACACATTCAGAGAAAGGAATTTGCGTAGACACCTGCCTTCACAAGTCAGACACTAATCAAACTTTGATTTCTGATAGCGAGAAGCCCGCAAAGGTCCAGGTCTTCAAAGCAGCATTAGGGACTCATCTGAGTCAAAGTGTGTGATTTAACATTTTCACTAATCTCCCTGTGACTAAGCCGCAATTTGCCTGCTGTCCTGTTACCCGGAAGACTGGATCCCCTGTTGACTTTCTCCGGATTAAGTCCCTTTAATTTAACTTGCTGCTTTCATTTTCCGTGGGTTTTAAGATTCTCCGTTAATGGGGGAGGGGGGGGGGGTCCACGGGCACGCTAGAATGAACACATCAAGGTCTTTTATTTGCTGCTCAGTCTAAACACTCCCAGGAATAAACACTCTCATATTCACAAGGTTACAATAACTGCACTGAACGAATCAGTTCCACTTTATATAATGCAAAACAGTTTAGCATTCCATTCAGAAGAAATTCAGCAAGCCTGACAAGCAGCCACATTCAGCGCAAAAGCTACTTAATAAAAACACGCTCTCTGGAGATTATGAACACACAAGCCAACAGTGCAGGCCTTCCACTGTTCATGAGGCATGCTTGACATAAAGAGCTTTCATGCCTGCGTTCCTGTCAAACGCCTTGCCTGTCAAAAGTATGGGAATGATTCTTGTGTTGTGTGTTCCTGTTTGTGTGCCTGTGTGTGTGTATATGCTTCATGCAGGCTCAGTCTAAGCAGGCCTGTTTTGTGTCCTTTATGGCTGAGAAACACAATTCTAACACAAGTGATCCCCCTAGTGGTTAAGGTATTATGCAATTAATCGGTTTGGCAGCTTGCACACACTGCGTGACACATGACAGAGAGACAGAGCCAAAGCCCCTGAGAGAGCTGCCACAGAATGCCATGCAGCCAGTCGGAGCCCTTCCGAACCTGGGAGGATCCCCCTGCCACACGGGACTACTCATAGATCTGTCACAGATATTCTGCATACTAACCAGATATTCAACTCAGTGCTGCTCACAGAGAGCTCTGTCTCTTCCAAGTCTTAAGTGTAACAAATTTTCTGGCTTGTTTAAAATATTCTGAAAGGGGTGTGGTCAGAAAGAGAATACCCATCCGCTTAGCATTACAACACAGACATCAATGAAACCTCCTGTTATCGACTGAAGCCTCTGAGACGAGAAAGCAAAGGGACTGAATAAGGTCAGGAGCGGAACATCCAGTCATTTGATAGAGTATCTGTGGTTCGGTTCTCTTCCAAATGTGTGCTTACAGTTTACTCGAGTAATAGGCCACGCATCTGCGTTTCACTGGCCCAGTGTTGCTCTGCGAGTGTATTCGGTTGTCGCTATGTATCATTACTGCCACCCCTACTGCGCTGCATTCCACTTTGACCTCATCTGATGAAAACAGATTCTCCCCGAAGAGCTGCTTTTGAATCACTGCTATTAAGTCATGTTAATGGCCTCTTTCCATGAAATCTCGCTTACCCTCCTCTACCCCTGGCCCCCGTCCTCTTTTCCAAGAAATGCTAGCTGATATCCAGCTCTTTGTGTAAAATTTACATCATTTGATTAGTCTAGCAGATGCCAATATCCCAATTGCTTCAACATTTGTCTTTGTTTCTCCCTTTCTCAGATGCCTTCATTTCTTGACCAAAAAGAACTCCAAAACACATTAGAAAACAAAGAAACCTCCTGATGTGGAGAGATGTGAGAAGTTACGCCCTTTTCCAGTGCCAGCCAGATGCACGGAGATACAGGTCGCGAGGCAGTTGAAGGCAGGATACATCGTTTCCCCATCTGAAACAAATTAACATGCTGCAGAGCTGGAGGCCCGGAGTCTATCTCTGCCTCTGCACCAACCTGCTGGGGAAGTTCCCAACACAAACCCCTGCCTAATGGGAGCCCGGTATCTGCATTCATCATTCCATGCGCCTTCCTTTCACTTGCAAAAATAGTTTTCGGCTTTTTTTATTGGGCTTTTATCCCCCTGTAATGTCTTACTTTGTGTCTGCTCTGTTCCCCCAGCCCAGGCACAGATGTAGCTTTATATGGAGCAGCGCACACTGGACTTTGGTATCAGCCAGAAGTGGATAACAGGAGTGAAAGCCTTCATCATGCTTTGAATGGCTGTCATTATACTCATTCAATAGCAAAGGACTTTTGAAGTGATTGCTTCAGAAGTATAATTTTTACCTGTGGTCCATGTAGCTAACAATGGGATTCGGTGTGTCCTGACTACATAAAAATAATAAGCCCTGGATACATTTTTTTCCTTTTAAAAAACAAAATGGTGGATTGGGAGAACAGGGTAGGCATTTTTTGCCAGTCAACGAATTTCTGATGCAATGTGATTTAATTACTTGATGAGGCATCTTGCTTGAGTGGCAGGAATGGATTGATCCAATTGATTCACTAGCGTCCCTCAATGATGAGCCATTAAATCAATGACCGAGGGATCCCATAAACACAAGCTACAAGCAGATCACCACCGTAACACCCCACCTATTGATTCCTACATTTAGCACTGTGATAAATAGGGGGAGCCTCATTTTGAATAGACACCCTGCAGAGCGCACCAAGAGCATCTGCAGAGGCATCCCTTCTCTCGCTCTCCCTCAGGGACCAGTCGGCCGACACACTGGGCTACAGAGGCAGCTTTTGTTTCTGGTCTGTACGCTTCTCTGTGAGTCAGTGTCGTGTAATTGCAGACGCCATCCCAGAGATCTATTGTACAGCCCTATTCTATTCCACAGGAAGGTCATTGGCTGAGTCACGCAGCTCGGAATCTGGAATCAGAGCATTGTGACGCAGGGTGACGCCCACAACTGCTGGGACTTCCCAGAGTGACTGACAATAAAGAACGCTACTGTCCACCTACAGTCACAGACTTGGCTGTAGCTCATGCAACCTAGCAGTCACTGCAGGCCAAATCAACATGGCAAGCTGAAATATCAGGGTTTTACCTTTTTATCTAAGGTGGAGATGGAATTGTGGGGCACAGAGCATGTAGCCCTATCAAATCTATCAAGTGTTTATTTTACCAGACCACCCACCTGTCCCTGAGGATCGACAGACTAGCAATAGCAAATGCGGGGTATCAGATGTCCCCATCGCCCCCTGCCTCCGGTTCAGGCCCAGGCGGGCCTCAGAGTACCTAGGCTTGGACTGACGGCTTCCGACAGGCTAATCTGTGCGATCTGAGACTGGGTTATGGAGTCGGCTCAGCACACACAGCCTGGAGGAAGAGTCCTCTTCCACGCAATAGAGGCAGCAGTGAGAAACAGCCTATGGCGAAAGGAGCCTTTCACCTGGCTGGGTCCCCACAGTGGGGCAGTCTCTCAGCAGGACATAGAAGAGAGAACCAGTGGTCAGTCTTTCAGCAGGACACAGACAGAGCCAACAGAACAGAGTAATAAACATTTCAAGTTCATTAAAGACATCAAAAATTCAGGACACAACAAAAGCACCTCCTTCTGTTTTTCAAATTGCTGTGGTAATGAGGGTAAAATAAGGGGTTTCACCGATCCTTCACAGTCAGATAGGGAGCTTGGTCAAACCCCTGTTCCTTGAGACTACCTGGGGCACTCAGCATATGAAAATCAAATAATTTTTAAAGACCACCTTTAACTCTGTATGAATGAGCCATCAGTCTCATTTTCATCCCGAGCAGAAAAAAAATCCTCCATTTTGTTAATTACTAATGTCCTCCATAATTTCAGTCCTGTGCAAATCTAAATCAATTTTTTACAAATTATGGAAGCATATCCTTGTGGGTTGTCCAAATCATTTGTGCAGAAGAATGCATATGTGTGCCTTTTGTTAAATTTGCAACATTCAAAGAACATCATGCTATCTGTAATATAATGATTGTTTCAATTTAATTATTAAATGCAAAAACCAAGACACAGAAACTTCCTGTCATTGAGTTCTATGACACATACAGCTGGTCACATTGAATCCCTGACTGTTTACTTTTAAGGGTTGGCGTTATTCTTTGTTGCAACTGCTAACCTGAATGGATAAAGTGTAGACAATTGTCTTTACTGTTGCTGCTATATTAACATGTGTTTACCTCTTGATGGACAGAGTGTCATTTCAGAATCTGTGTTTATAATCCATTCATTTATCAGGGACACTGTGAAATTAAAAACGTTCATGCATTCACAATTTACAGGCACCTTTTCATTGGTAGTACCAGAGTGGGTGTGACAACTTCTCTTGAGTATAACTAGCTAACAAGGTTAATTGCTGATTTAGTACACAACTGTTTCAGACGTAAACAAATTCTATTCGTGTTTTAAGTTTAATAAAAAAAACTGAACACAGCCCTCTCTCTGTGGCCCTCTGTGGTTTTCAGGGCTAATCCAAGCCTGTTAGAGTGCCCCAAATCCTGGGGATTTTTCTTGGTTAAACACTCAGAGGACCAAAGCTAACCTTCATTCACAACAAACAGCGCTTTTGGCAAGGAGGGCTCCTCGCCTACATGCCTGCTCCCCCAGCGCGTGTGTAGGATCCCGCTGATGATGTCATCCCCCATCACCCTGCGGCGGAGGGGTTGACTGTGATGTTGCCGTCCTCCACTGTTAGCAGTTCTGACTGTCATTGCGGCCCAAGGAGAGGGTGAATCCAGAGGGCCTCCGTTAGCCCTCTCACTCCTTGCTGTCATAACATGGCCGCCGCCAGAGTGAGCTTCACTGTGTTAACGTGCACTCAAGCACAGGAAGGGCCCTCCAAGTCTTTGGGGGAAGGTGGATAATTAGTTGCACATGTCCAGAAGAGCTCTTCAAAGTGCAGAGTGTGGTAGATTCGATCTCTGTTATGAGACAGCCAGCTGGTATAGGCCTACACTGGGAAGGACCAAACCCTACTTTTACAATAAGGGCAGGAAAGCAAAGGGCACTGAGAATATATTCCATTACATGAAACCATAAAATTGAAATACACATCCACAGGGAGACACACAGACCGACTGACGAACACACCCAACAGACACAGACACACACACACACACACAAGGCCTGGGTATTGGCACAGATGGCCCGATTAGATTCGATTACGATTCACAAGCTAACGATTCGATTCAATCCTAATCAATTCGATATCGATTCAATAGGAATGAGATATGAAATACTATATAGCAGCTTTCCATATTTGGAGAGATGTTTAGAAAGCTCTAAAGGGAACACAATTTTACAAATGCGGAGTCACTGGAAATAAATTGTGAAAACCACTAAAGAAAAGGCCAAAGGGTTGTATACCAAAATCTTTTTATTTGGGGAACACATGGCTATAGCTGCTTAAAAACAAAACCAACCTGTATCATTGCCTTCTTATTAATAACACGAAGCAGCAATGTGTTTGCTCTTGAATTGCGCTAAATTATACTGCATTCGTGAGCAAGTGTTGCTGTTCAGTTTAGCTAGCTAGCTAGCTAGGTAGGTAGCTAGGTAGTGGTTGTGCTCTGTATTAAAGTTAAAGCTAAAAGGCTGTGACTGCAGTGCACATATATATGAATATGTATTCCAGGCATCTCCACGATTTTGGACACTCTTCTCTGTGCATCATTTTTTTTAAATTTATATCTCTGTACGTATCAAGAAACAAATTTTAAAGTATGGGGAAACCCGACAATGAACTCTCAAATGCATAACACCAAATTTCTGTAAACTGTGGGAAGCCCAGCTTCCCTCCTCAAACCGCGGAAGACAAGCACCTTTACTGCAAAGGTGGGAGCGGAGACGGGCGCTTGTTGTGCAGTCAGCACACGCTCTGTTCAACAAGCAGTGAAGCAGAGGGAAAACATGACCTGAAGCTCTATGACTCACTACCGCTACAGTACTGTTGTCCCTAAGCTGCGGATTCCAAGCCTCCAGCATGGGAATGCATCTCAACCACGCAGGGCCAAGGGTCTAATTGGATCCTCTCTCTCTTCATGGGTGACGTATGGCATGGCAAACATCAGAGGGTTCGGGGCAGTGTGTTACTAATATGTCTTTTTTTTTGTTTGCGGCCCTAACGTTTGATCTCAGTTGCAGACGGGGCTCCTCAGCAGGTCGCTGCTTGTACCCGTCAGACAGCAACACATTCCTCCCCCGAGGGCCCGGTGCTACCACGCGTCATGGAACACTCCGGATCTGGGGGCACGCCTCTGAGCGGCAGGGCCTGCGTGCTCTGGAACAACACCTACGCCCCCCACCCCGACACCAGCACCGTCATTAGCCTTAGCACCCCTCTAAAATTTTCAGCAAATATGACATGTACTTTATTTTTTTTATGCAACAGGGGCACACGGATCCTTCCTTTCAATCAGCTGGAGTGCCATGTTATGCCTTACTCCACTGATTACTTGAGAGCACTGCACGCACACACACAAACACACACACACACACACACATACACACACATACACAAACACACACACACAAACACACACACACACACACACACACACAAACACACACACACACACACACACACACACACACCTCGTTCCCTTCTCTGCTTCAGCCCCGCCCCCAATTACACAAACTACATTATCAAACAAATGAAACAAAATGAATACAATACTATTCAGTGGCTTTTCATTAAAATTTTAAGGACTAAACTTTTACAATGATTTTTAAATTGCTGCAATATTCAGATTTCCCTGACATTGGACGGTTTTGTAGATTTGGAGAATAGTGGGGAATACATTATCCTGTGTCGAAATGTATTTTGTCTCTGTGTGGACAGACCCTTTTGGATTCCCTGAACAAAAGTGAATCCCATGCTAACAACCTAGCAAACTTGTGAACAATACTTGCACATTGAAATTGCTAAACTTAAAAGTAAATAACATCAAGGTAGTGAGGGAAAAAATTGAACTTTGAACAACTTTCCATGACTCAGGGCATTAACAATTACCTATGGCTTTTGACAGTTATCTATACATTTTCCTGTAAGAAATTGTGGAAACAGGGATTGTAAACATTGTCAGTGTTGGCTAATAAGAAAAATTAAGAGGGAAAACCACTGTATGTGCTCCTTATCAGTTTTGTGGCAGGCCTGCCTTTTTAAACCAGGCTTAAATTCATCTGGTGAAAACCATTCTCTCAAGTGAGCTAAGTATGCAGGGATCCCCCATTCACACACATATACACTTACAATAAAACAGCATTGCTTGCTAATGCCTTGTCCCTCACGTAATTTGGAATGCCTACTACCTGCTGACTGAGTGGGTGAAGAGACAGATGGTTTCTATTGCTCAGCCTCTGTGCATGCTTTATCTCAGTTTAGAGCACGGCTATCACTAGACAGCTAGGTACTATCAGGCCTGGTGCACAGCTAGTCAGCCAGGTGAAGCCGAAAGCCACTTCCTCATTCTTTGAACGGAAGTCAAACATGATTACATCAGGATGTGGACAAGCCTTATTTTCAACCTTGAAATTTCACACAACCCTGGAAAAATGGAGTGAGAAACTCATCCTCTCAGCTGCTACCTAATGAACAGTGAAAATAAAAAATGTTTTTTACTGCCTGAGGAACATCTTAGCAAAGGATCATTACAGACCTCACATCAGAGGTAGCCCCATTTCCTATAACTCTGCTAAAAAATAACAATCCAAAAATGTATTCATGAGACTTTATTACTCTGAATATTTTCCCATGCACCGCTCTCTGGAGAATGCTGCATAGAACGAGCAATATCCTGAGCTGGCACTCCCTCCATCAGAACATACAGGTATCGATTCCTGCAGATGCTCAGCTTTGATTACTGACAATTGTAAATTGTCTTCACTGTCATTACTTGAGGAGAGCAAATCCTGGGCACTGTGTACTCATCACCAACTAGTGACAGATCAGGGATTTAAACATGACACTCAGGAATTCCTGACAGATTAAGAGACGCTTCCATGTCCATTCCCACAAAAGTGGCCCTTTTCCCAAGCAGAGTAGGTGGAGCTAATCAAAGATAGGTCAAACCGTACACATCACATGCTCCCCCAGCTTGTTTTCGAAGTGCCAAACCGGTGGCTCCTTGGTGCCAACCGGTGACAGACGGCAAACAGACATGGCCTGGGTGACTCTGGCGTCCTCCTGGACACCAAATGCGAAAAATGGGGAGGGGGGAGCACAGTAAATTTAGCCATGGTATGTGACGGGTCCCTTCGGACATCTGTTGGCAGTTTATTTACGGGCGGCACATTAAATCCACCAGTCGAAAGCGCCACTGAGAATCAGATTTGGGGGTATTAGCTTTGACTGAAATGGCATTAACAGCACCCCCACCCTGACAAAAACTCAAAAAACCCCCAAAAATCTAGGCTAATTCTCAATCTCTGAAAAGCATGCACAGCATTGCCTGATATATCTAACAGCAACTGAGCAGCCTCTGTCAGTGCTAGTTAGATAACATGGCAGTCCATTTCGATTCAGTAAGAATTCAAATTTGGTATCAGTTGTTCACAAACCAAACTACTGCAAATGTGTATTATGCAACCAATAGTAAAGCCAAGAAGAAAAATAAGCACAGAGAAGCTACAAGTATACCTTCAAAATCCAGATTTAAATGCAGCAACCTGGAGGTGAGGTTGGAAGCATTTCAAAGGATAACATTTGCAAACAAAGGCCTGCATCATCTTTCTCTAGCATTAAATAAAAGCTGGGTGCATCTCCAAAGCACGCTTCCGGCTGATCTCTCTCCTCTCCTGACACAACTTGAGCGGTTCCAGTTTATCGCAGAACAGAGAGGCCGACAGCGGCACCTTCTCACAACACAGAGGGAGCTAAAGATAGAACGCAGGCCACTTGAGGTACTGGCAGATGCGGCGAGCCAGGTTGCCAGGTCTGGCGTTTTCAGCCCAATCTGCTGAGGTTCCTCTGATTTCACACTGGCATATGGGACTGCACGGGAACGGCAAACTTGGCACCCATTCTAGGGCTGTTTTTTCCCCCCTCATTGACAAACTGACTGGAACAAATTGGCTGCCGTTTCGGTTACATTCTGTATTTATTTTTGGAGTTTATATTTAGTTCATAAGGTTATTGGTTTCTGTTACATACTGAAGTGGAAAAAAAGGATACTGAGGCTTAGTGAGGTTTTTTGATTTTTTTTGGCTGCTTAGCAATATCATTGTTTGGCATCTTTGGCTAACTTTTGTCAACACGTCAATCAGCGAGGTTCATCTGCTACCCTGGGCGAAACCCCAGTGGCTCAGCAATCTTAAGCCAGGTACATCCATCAATCTCGACTCACCACAAACACCACGCTTCCAAGCCTTGCCGGGGGGAAAATATAAACCTCAGTCTATGAGCTACTCTTGCTCTTGCTTAAGAGTCATTTTGAACCCTGGTACACCCCTGTGACTCAAGGCCTCACAGTCACTCTTTATCAACAGCTGCTGTAGTCTTTCCACACGTGCGCTGTAGTTACACTCCTCACGGCTTACTGTGGTTCATTCAGTTAAAGCGCCGGTTGTGATAGACAGTGTTTAAAGGGACACGGCCCCACTCCTGGTGCGGTTGTGGTCTGACATGACCAGGTTTGCACGAGTAACATTACTGAGAGAGGACTGGCAGACTAAACCGATGACTCTCCGTGCCAGCCGTATCCCTGCTCCTCACACAGGTGTCGCACTCCTCTCATGTTAATCTCATTAACAGAGTACTTGGCAAAAGTGTCGTGGGCTTACATTGTTTGTGCTCCCCTTCCTGTCATTCTTGACGGCTTTAGAGGCAGTTCTGTAAACAGCCGGCCTATGGCTGAACAGGATTTTGCCTCGAGGAAGGAGAGAGGTAGGGTGGAGGTGGGTCACTGTAACCCAGAGCTCTCTGCCTGGAGCTGGCCTGAGACGTGAGACTGGCCTTCTGCAGACAGAATGCAGACAGGGATGAGGGCTTAGATTCTCGCACTCCAGCCTCAGTGTGTGCGGCCCTCACATCCAAAGATGACAGTAAAGCATGTTGTGGTCACACAGAAACAAGGTTAAAGTCTGCAGGTAATGACATACAGTGCAATGGCTCCTGATTGATTTTTGGAGGCTTTGATAACATCTATCAGTGGAGCACAGTTGCTACACACTGTAAAAGTCAGTCAATGTGAAGACTTGTGAACTCTGCCTCTAACTTATTTCAGTTACCTCAGATGGATGTTGATGGGATTAACTGTGTTAATATAAACCAAAAGGAGTAGCATATGGCCAGAGTACAACTGGAACATAAATGGATTTTTCCCCTTGAGATGAGTGCACAGAATCCAAATCTAAAAATGCAGAATTCAAACTTCCAGACACACACAATTCACCCTTCTAGACTACATAGGAATGCCAAATTCATACTTCCAGACCACACAGAAATGCCAAATGAATACATCTAGACAACACAGAAATGCACAATTCACATTTATAGGCTACATAGGAACTCACAATTCACACTTCTAGACAACACAGAAATGCAGAATTCATACTCCCAGACCACAGCCTAACCTTCAAAGGCCAAGCATGGAAAGGTATCATTACTGTTTGTAAATAGCAACTTGTGTGCAGCACAGTGGTGAATTGTAATCAGGGCACCAGAATGTAAGGGTTCCTGCAGAGGGCCAGTCAGGAGCCTCCCACTCTATTTACTGCTAAGGCACTCTGAACTGCTACACACTCTCCTCCCTTCTTCCCTGATCTCCACATACATGAAGAGCAGCTCTGGGTCTACACAGCTACAGCAGCCAAACATCCCGCCGTGTCTGTCACAAGCGCTTCAACCAAGTCACCAATCCGTCATAACCGTGCACCAGCCGCAGCACTGTTCCCCGCTGTTTCTGGCGCATTTTGTGACATTAATTTCTGGCCCATTTCATTCTCACAGAAATGACCCTGAACATGGAGGACAGTCGTGGCGATGACGCATGTAGCTCATTAAGTGACCCTGTGACCCACTTGTCCTGTGGCGCATGGACACTGCTGTCATAATTCAGGTGGCAATATAACCCAAGATGGGTGTGTGGGGCCTGCTCTGCTCATCGGGTTCCGCCCCGCATCCTCCTGTGAGTGGGGCTGAATAAAGGGCTGCCTGAGTAAGTATCTGACCTGTACGGCCAAAAGCAATATGGAAACAAACACCCCTTCACCTGTGGACACACACACACCCATGCTCTCACAGAGCCAAAGTTACAAATTGAGCCTCAGTGTAAAATTAAGTCAGCATATGCCAAGCAACATTTTTACATGATTTCACTGCAATGTGTGGGCCTACACATTAGTTATAGTTACTGGAGAGAGAGAGAAGGAGAAGCATTAATTTGTTGCCATGTGAGATCATTTCCAACCATACATAACTATAGATCCCAGAATGCAAATGCATCAGACACATTTACTTCCTGACTGAGGCAGTGAGGTTACTAAGGGATGACTAATTATGTTGCTGAAAAGTACAGTATGGTTTCTGTGGCAATTTCATGACCTACGAGTATTCATCATTCCAGTCAGTCAGCAATCTCTGCCAGCCTCATATGATATTCACACAAGGTGTCTACTCTGTCACCATTTTGAGGAATCTCCCTCCCATGAGCAACATGTGTACATGAACAGAGAGGTCTTTGCGCCTTTTAAATCATATTACTATGAGAACATTAACTACAACACAAACCGTATGCATAGAAAATGATTTCATGACCTGCCATTTCCCTTATTTCAGTGTCTTACTATAATGCAAATATTCTGAGGAAGTGAGGAAGCTGCATTAGGTGGAGGTGCCATTCCGGCAATCCAAGGGGTGTGCAAGTGTGACAAAAATACCTATGGCTGGAGCGAGGACCAGATAATCCCTACTGTAAGGAATCTGGGTTGAGTGTCAAGTTTGGTTGTTCAGGAAAAAAGAAAATGAACATTTTGAAGAGCCCCTCTGCCAACATGGTACAGACTAGACATGGTATTAGCCCTCACAGCCATTTGTCAAGGAAAAGGTGAGGTTGTTTACTAGAAAATATAAACTGGTCTCATGATGTTTATGAAATCCTACAACATGATAAAAGAGAGGTTAAACCCTCATTTACACTAATGATATAACAACAACCAAAAAAAGAGAACAAAACAGTTTCTCCCATGGGGATTTTGTGAACGCTTGGTAATTACTGCTTGGAAGCTAAGCTTTTTCAGAATTATCCGCTAGTGTGTTGATAAGTACCTGCACTTTTATTTTTGAATTACTCTTTACCAACTTCCTTTAATGCTGGCACTCTTTACAGCTCTAGGCTGAGAGGATTAAGACACCGCGTTACAGCGCGGGGGCGACCGCAGCTGCGACGTGCCACACCAGGCCATCGAGCCGCTGCTGCCGAAAGGAAAAAGGCGTTTTCCCCCGAATCCTGCGGGACATGAAATGAGGCAAGAACATCCTGCATCTACAATCTCAGCAGAATACAGCAACAAACTGTGCGGATTAATATAGGCTTCCTGTCGCAGGCAGCTGCTGAAAACAGAGTCTCTCTTCCTTAGCCGCTAAAACAATATCAGGGTGATACCGCATACAAGCACTGAAGCAAAGTTGCCAATTTGAAACTGCAACCGATTGTGTCATTTTGCGCTTTTAAAACAATGCGAAGGAAAGAATGAACTTCTAAATTACACAGTGCTGATTTAAACACATCCATATACTGTACCGCACCACATTTTTAATCAACTGGCTTTTTATTTCACGCTTTTATTTACTGCCAAGCTCTGCTCTATAAAGTCTAGTCTACCGTATATGTTCCGTAATATTGTCTTAGTGTACATCTGGCCTCCTGGCTTTTGAAGCCAGTTTTTAAAGCCTATATGGGTTTCCAGTCCAGGCCTACAGTTAGCTTTACTGCAGTGTTGTATTTGATCTTATCCATAAGAAAGGGGTATAGGTCTCCACCCTTTCTCTATAGGTCACATGCGAGAAATCTATACTTTGTCGTGAGTGTTCAAGAAGTTGTAATTATTTTGTGATCGAGTACTTTGAATTTGTTGTATCTTCTTGGTGGTAGGCTACCTTAACCATACTGCACTGAAAAGAAAAATGATTTGCCGTTGCGCCCGTTGATAACTATTATTTCACCGGGACGCTGAAACGCAAGAGTTCAATATATTAGTAGTGTTAAACTAAGAGTTTGTCTCCAGCTAAAGGCTGGATCTTGTTCTCCATTCTACCGTCTCCGTGGTAGTGTCACTGTACCGTAGGAGTCGGTCTTTCCCGTTTCCGGAATGCTCGTGTCGGAACTTCGGGGGGAAAAAACAGATGAATGGAGAACACTATGCTTAAGACGAAAAACTCTTCAGCAGCTCGTGTCCTCCACAGCATGTGCAAAACCGCTGTGAATCAACAGAGTTGTGCGGTGTGGGATTACGGCATTATTTCACAACACAAACACTGCTTAGACGCACAATGCCACTTCATTCAGTGTTAATGTTTCTCTTCGGGATTTGTCATGAAAATGCGGCAAAATAAACTTGTAAATGTGGCGTGCCTAGAGGTTAAGTGTGTCTAGCACATTCAAGCGGGCCAATTGTGTCAAAATAATACGGCCTTCTACACTGTAATTTCCAACGCCCCAGGATAGGAAATCACAGCACCCGCTACTGTTGACAACTGCAGAACTGCCAATTGAAACATAATCAATTTCACCGCGTTGCGATAGTCGTTACTCGACAAGCACTGTTAGTACAGTGAACTATGAACACAACCCTTACGCGTTTCGCCTATAGAAAGGTAGGCGCACAATGGGGAAAACCTTAGTTTACGGCATTCGCTTCAAACGTGAATTTAGGAAACCACATATGCCTGTTACTATTCAACATGGACACGAACGTGTGTTGAATATTGACTTGTCAATTGGCAGATTGTTTACCTTAGCTGGTTAGCAATCCAGCTACATTGTATCTAGCACACACAAAAACATAGCCGCCGCAGTCTGTATGAATTGCGCATTCTGTCAGACAGCCCAGCGCGTTCGGACGTGATTTACTAACATTATAGCCAATCATAAAAAGATTACCCTGCTATCCTCTGTACAGATTAGCTTTACTATATTACAATCCTAATATCCACCATGATGGTTTAGTCGGAGAAAATCCAAGTGCTAAATGCAAGATTACTTTGGTGAGAACCTAGCCTTACACACAGCGCCTTTCTTGTGATAGTGAGCTATAGCATATACTATGAAAAAAACAGAATCCTTATCACACTGCACTGTTCAGATACAGCAATATTAAGATATTTCAGAAATTCTCTGGAATTTCTTCTCAAATTTTCACAACGCATGCTCAGTCATTAGAGTTTGGTATGGAAACGCAAACCCTGCTGTCAGCTACCCCCTCCACGGCTCTGCCGCTAGCCACATACGCACTGGAGTTATTTATTTTTTCATGTTTTAGAACAATCTTTACATCCAAACTGTACTCACTTTAATGTTTCCCGGTGACCGTATGCCTGTTCGCCTGGCTTTTCCCGGTCTGATTTCTCGATATTAGGAGTTCAGATCCAGTTAAAATGCGTGGTTTGTCGGGCTGTGAGTGCGCTTCCTTTCCACCGCCTCTACTCCAAGCTCTCTCCCCTCGATCTGACACTGAAACACTGCATCCTGGGCCGAGGATTCCAACATGGCTGACGCATAGCAACCGGCCAACCAGCAGTTACACCCTTTCGGAAACGGAACCGTGGCCGAACCAGTGAGTAAAGTGGACCAGCTTCACTGCGAATATACGTTTAAAAAGCCTGTTAGTTTCACTGACTCTACTGTTTATTTTTCCTTTGTAGTGGTAGTGAGTTGTAGTGAGGTTATCTACAAACATATTGCACTTTAACCCCTCGGGCTCAGGGGAATTTGGCAGCTTTTTCTACTTTCTGTAGCTACATGGATAACTCTTGCTTCTTGTAACTTAACCTAATTTTATACTGAAGACTCGAGCCTACGTTCACTGCATTAGCAATAGAAACCATGGAAAGCAATCCTAATTCATAACGACCAATAAAAAGCATAAATGTTGAACACAAGTAATTGTTGTCCTCAAGTATTTCAACTGGTTAAACCTTTACCAGCTATAAATAAAAGCAACAAGTTCATAGAAAACTTAAATTCCATTCACTGTGAGTGTATCTGGATCACCGTCTCGCCCCTTTCAAGCGCTGTGGTTGCCATGGGAATTTCCCTTGAGGTGAAACAAATTTGAAGCAGGGGAAGCTGGCTAATCATAATCATAACACAGACACGCAGGGCATACGCGTCATAAAAAAACATCAACACAACAATATCATATTTATGTTTCTGACATATCCGTCTGGATGCACTTTTTCTACACGTTTTCGTCCTGAAACCATTGATATCTGTGTCACGGGCTTTTAGACTTCAGTAATGCACACAAGCCACATCAACTACATTAAAAGACAAGTTTCCAAATGATGTCTTTCCTATACTCACAGAGTTCGTTTGCACTGTTGTGTCACTGTAAATACGACCACATGCAGTAGTGATGACAAATACTGTATATGACCATGAGATGAATAGTCGATCAGTTGAATTGTATTCAAAATCTTGTTAACTACCAATATAGAAAATTACTGTGTTCTTACTCATTGATATTCATGATGTAGAACCAGGGACGTTTCTAGCTATTGAAAAGATCCGGGGCTAAGTCACTAAGTCAACTTTGCCCGGGGGTTGTCTTTTTTTGAACGGTGATCCGCATCGGTAGGTTGGGGAGGTTATATTTACCTTTATAATAAATAAATATTATCACACACTTTAGGATGCAGCAAGTCCCGCTTTGTTACACAGTCTGTTTGTTGTTTTGCTATAAACACCTCCTTTTTCAGGGCGAAAATATTCGGGGCTATAGACCCGAATGATCGAACCTAACGACGCCACTGTGTAGAACCAAAGAAGGCAAAATAGGGAAGGAGGGAAGGAAGGTAATTCACTGATTTTATACTTTTCTCGAGTGAACGCTGATCCATTTGCAGTGAATCATTTGCAAAACAGTTGGTGTTTCATACAGAGCTCAGGGAGATGCAGACTGAATATTCGGTCTTTGGAGCCAAGGAATTATTCAAATATCAGATCATTGTAAATGTACACCTTTAATGGGAAGTAGTCATTCTAGTAGGCTACAATGGCTGGGCATCCCCTGCTCCTGTACACAAGGGGTTAAAGCCTTTCCATCCTTGTCCCCTTTTGATGATGTTTTAAGCCATGACTCCACCCCCAGACATTCTATCACTTGCCTTAGAGACAACATTCAGTACAGGGTAACCCCTTTACTGTATATTTGCTGTTGTCCCTTTCTAGCTCTCTAGCTGGGAGGAAAGAGCTGTCAAGAAAATCACATCATTGCTGGAAGTAAGATTAGGAATGCCCAGCAGGGGACAGTATTCCCCACAAACAGTGATGAAACCATTGGACCAAACGTGTGATGGAGAGGGGATTCTGTCTTTGAACCCAAGACCCTGGCCCTAGGATCCTCCATTTCATTGTGTGGAGAGTTAGAGGCAATCAGGAACAAAAGGTTTAGAAATTGTTTGTAATGAAATCCAGATTAATTAAAGCCTTAAACTTTATCAGCTCAATGAGTGTTCACTGTAAAGTTAAAATGGTTTTTACTTATTGTTGTAAAACACTTCTTATTCCACAGCTGACAGCATTAGCTCTGGTGCTGTCATTTTACTTCAGACTTTAAGCACATACCTGAGGCATAAATGCCATTTCAAGTGGTGACACCTCCCTGTGGAATCCTACATTTAGCCGTGGATGAAACGAATTGTCACTCAAACCTTCAGATATCCCCACAGCTTATTCACGGGATTGCTTTCAGCACTTTCACTCTGCAGTCACCCCTGCATTTCGCATTCTGTCCAGCCCACTGCTGCCTTCCTACCTCCCTGAGGCGGCAGAAAGTCCACGGTCAAACATGACAAATCCTCAGAGATAAAGACATATTGAAAACAGACAGATTTATTCATCATAATGTGATGTATTTATCACAGAGGGCAGCACAATGTTGTGCTATATTGAAGTCCTCACCAGCAGCTCTGTAACGTTGGTGGCTCCTTTTCTGTGGCGCTGACCGGTAGGAAGAAATGCTGGTGCCCTAACATGGAAGGTCATTCAGAGGTCTGACACACAGATAACCGTCCTTGTCGTTTCAACATAGTGCACCCTGTTTGTAGGACCACAACTGGCTTTGGGTTTTCACACCCGGAAGTAAAGTGATTCGTGATGTTGACCTGTTGCACTGGCCCCGTGGCAGGTCTGTGTGCACTTCAGCCTTCACATATGAGCAAGGCACACATTTCAAATTGTGGAAGGTGTACAGAGACAGGTAAGGGTATGTTCCTCCATTCCTGGCCAATAGACATCATGACCTCACAGTAACAGTCAACTTGTAATCTCTTTCCTTACAAGGAAATTCAAAACTGGTTAGGCACAACCAATAGACTCAAATTTCATTGTTCTGCATAAAGCCACTTCCAAAGGGCTGATTAATTCTACAGTAATGTGGAGAAACATACACATGGTGTTTTCTGTGTTGTGGAGGGTTGAAACTACTGGGATGCACACTGAATGCATCTCACTCTAACTCTAAATATTTACTGCACACAATAGGCTGTATCACATACACCCACACACAGTGCAAGAGCTCAGGGAAGCTGTGAGTTTCCATTGTCCAGCGGACGCATCCCGAAAATTCCTTCCGCTTGCCTCTCCAGATAGCACTGCGGCACGCTGCCGCCTGGGGTCAGCTCCACTATTGAGCCACTTCCCACCATGTATTGGGTTCATGCCAAACCCCCTCGACTTGGGCGAGAAGAATGTTATCTTGCATTCAGGGCACATTGGAGAGAAAGGCGTGCACAACCGCAAGTCAGCTCACAGACTGCCGTTCTACTACGTCTTAGAAAGTCTCATTTGTGAAAACATCTGCTCTTGAGAGGGATTTATTACAGAAAGGCTAAATGTTCAAAATACTCAGACTGTTTCAAAATACCCCTCATTTTTGTTATTTTGTCTTGTGCAACAATGGTTTGCTTGCTATCTCATGAATATGCTTCTACAGTTACATAAATGCAGCTTTGCTTTAAATTAAATGTTTATAGCACCTCAGTATATCCAATAATGCAGTGAGCAGCATGACTCATCTCAACCCCTGCTAAAGTGGAGTGCCAATCTGGGTGATGCATGGTGGCTGTTTTCCTCCTCAAGCCTCAGCGCACACAGTAAACTTGGAACCAGTAAAATAAGAACCAAGAACCAAGATAAAAACAGCCAAACACACTCATTTACAGTGGTCATATAATGCACAAACATACATATTTGTTTAAGAAACTTGAAAGACTATAAGAGTACAGTAAACATCAAAGAGACAAACCTGGGTCCTGACAGCTCTGTAAATTTCCAATTTTTCAAACTGTAGGGCTTTAAACGTTAAAACAATTTTGAGACATATTTGCTTTCATTTGCATGATTTGAACCTAGGTCTTGAACGATGCATACAGCATTCTCAAATCTTTTTATCATGGGCACAATGAAGTTACCAGTGAAAGTAAGCAGTAAAACTAAACAGTTGAATAAAAATAAAATTGTCTAAAATGCTGCACAGGGCAGTGGTGGGCAACATCATGGCAAGTGAACTAAATGAATGGGCCTCATTCACCTAAAACAGGCTGCAGAGCTGTGGACAAACAAGAGACTTGATGAGCTGGCAAACCAATATGTACCACACTGCTCAGCCAACATTTGAACCCATTCATCTCTCTCTTTCATTCTGATAGGCTACACTTTGTATTTCCTGGTTGCTTCTGAATGTCCTATCAAATTCGTGGCATGAGGTTGAACGGAATGATTCCCTTGCACGACAGACCCATCCATATCCAGGACATGTGCTGTCTGTTGCAGCTAGTGAGCAGGCCATATCACTGGTTTTCATACTCCTTAAAGGACCATAATGGCCAATGTGGTACTTTAAGAAGTGTAAGTGTGCACATTCAAGAACGCGCTTTGTAAATCAACTTCCTGTAAACCACAAATATTACAACATAAATGGTAATATGCAGGGAATACACACATTTTTCACACATTTTTTCATATAATATGTTCTTTAGCAGGGAGGCATCCACAATGCTGACCACACATTAGGTAGGCTAGAGGCAGAGTTTATTTACCCAATTAAACTGGGGGATGGGTAGGTGGCTAGACTAAGCAGCCAGGCCACTTGACAACACCTCAGCACTACAGTGAATTTCACTGGATCTTTTTTGATCAGATTGAGTCAAGCCTACAGTCTAGCTTCAGAACGCATCTCCTACGGGCCACTAATTTCCAGCTTGGTCCAGAGTGAACACTGCCCCCTGCAGGCTCACTCACAACACTGGTTTTCCTCACTCCCAAGCAAAAGTATAAATGACAGCAGCCTCCTGTTGGTTTTCCTTGGCCTGGTTTCTGTTTAACTTTATTCATGTTAATACACAGAAAATCCAGGCAAAATTTTCCCAACTTTTTTTTTTCAAATAAACTAGGTGTTTATCTTTTATAATATACTTCTCTACTGGGAGTGATTTCAATAGTTTTTGAGCTTCATGTTGGAGATCATATCTTGGACACAGCCCAAACCCATAGCTCAATTAGAGCACAAATAAGATCATGACATCTATCCCATGACTGTTACTCTGCCAATCTTCCACTCCCACTGAGCTGCTGTAATCCTTACAGTAATGCCACTTAGCTAATGCAACCATTACATGGTAATGAATTAATTCTCAGTATTTATTGCTCCTGATGAGTTCATCTGACTTTCAAAGTATTAGATAAATTAAAAGCCTGGGTTGTAGTGAATAATTCTCATGATCACATATTCTAAAACTTAATGAAAGGTTTTGTCTTTGCCATAAAATCGTATCCCATTAATTTTTATAATGTGCAAGACATTGGTAAGATTTAATCTGCAGTCGTAATGAAACATGTTTACAGGGTACACACAAATCTGATTAACATAAAACAGAGTATCCAATGCCAAAGTACATCATGGGACAAATGGACACACAATACTTCACAGTACGTCTAAGGGTGCTTTCACACTAGAGCTTTTGGTGCGGACCTGAGTCCGCTTGAGCCGTTAGTTTGGTTCGTTTTGTTGATGTGAACGCTGTTTTCCGAACTTGTGTGCGCACGCGGAACCGTGCCCGAGTCCTCCAGAAAACGGGAGTCTGGGATACGGTTCACCTGAACTCCAGTGCGGTTCGCATTTGGTGGGAAAGCTATCCGATCTAAAACCAAGAAGTAAACGCTATTTTGCCTCCTTTTTGTGTCGTTGCCTAGCGACATTGGTAAATAAAAGCTGCGTGTTCCCTACGTGTTGATGACTTAAACGGACCAGGGTTCGCAACCAAAAAATGTAATGTGAAAGGAGACCAGCGGGGGCAGGGGGAGAGGGGAATAATCGCACTGGAGTTTGGACCAGCAAAACGGACCAAGAGTGAAAACAGCCTAAGTCAACACATTATAAGCAGGCCTCTGCAGTGCTTTGGGCTAATGTTAATGACGTAAGACAGGTACTCAAAATTTCACTGATCAATCCTCGCTCACTGCAAGGAGCCAACAGATACCCGGAGAGAGACATAATTATTCAGTCATGGTATGATGAGCTAGAAAGCTTGTCTCCTGGCAGTTCATTTTAAAATTTTATCATCCACCTCTTAATAGATTAGCTTTTGCACAAAGGTACTCAGATGGACGTGACAGACATTAATATACAGTATAGAGTACCAATGTTCTTCCTTTTGAAACAAAAAATCTTATTACTTTTATCATTTTCTCACGAGTTAACATTCTGCATCAGCAGTTACCAATTTGATTAATTTACATCTTAGGATCTAGGTTTTTGACATGAACAGTAGTACTTATAACTTCATTAGCTTTTCTGGTTTTGACCTAATACCAAGTTGAGTAAGAGGTTCATGATTGGAGAAGATCCTCCTGGGAGCAGGGCTCTATGACACCAGCTTCATGAGGTCAGGGAGAGTGCTTCAACAGCATAAAACCCAAAATCTAGGTGAGCACAGAGTGTGATCCTTAATCGTTAATCTAGTGCAGATTTAAGGGCCAGTGTCAGATAAGCTGTCTGTGCTTATTGTATAGATCTGGAGCAAAGGGGGATTTTCAGTCCCACTGAAACGAACGAAGAACGAGGAAGGATAATTCTGACACTAACACTGGGAATGAATAATGGTCAGAGCAGTTTAACATCTGCTGAAACCTCCATGAGAAGGAATACTCAATGTGGATATAAAAATCACCTGGATAATATCCCCATAAACACTGTTATTAATTGTGAATCTGATGGAGATGTCAGCCATGAGATTATTGGAACAGACTGCATATCACAGACATGGACCAAACAATCTTAATCTGGCACAGTGCCTACAGCTATAGTAGCGTGCTCCATCCAGCAATGGAAGATCCCTAGCAAAATCATGTCAAGATACAGAACACTGACGTTACTCACTTCTAATATCGAATATTCTCCATAGGTCAAAGAGAAGCTGTTTGTCAAAACGGCTCTGCTACACAAAGTATCAAGATCAATACAAACCTTACACACCCTCACACACACTAAAGAGGCACTATTCCAAAGGCATTTTAGACAATGTTTTCTCTATGTGCAAGAGAATCCATCTGTAGAGAATTAATGTATTAGAACTCGATTTCAGTGAGGTTTGATGGAAAATACAGTGAAATACAGTGCATTCAGAAAGTATTCAGACCCCTTCACATTTTTCACATCTTATGTTGCAGCCTTATGCTGAAATTGTTTAAATTCATTTTTTTCCTCAGCAGTCTACACTCAATACCCAATAATGACAAAGCAAAAACAGGATTTTAGAAAATCTTTGCAAATTTATTAATTTAAATAACACATTGAGACCCCATATTCAGACCCTTAACTCAGTACTTAGTTGAAGCACTTTTGGCAGTGATTACAGCCTCAAGTCTTCTTGGAGACGCAATAAGCTTTACACACCTGGATTTGGGGATTTTCTGTCATTCATCTCTGCAGATCCTCTCAACCTCTCTCAGGTTGGATGGGGTCCATCAGTGGACAGTCATTTTCAGGTCTCTCTGTAACAGGACGACGAGCGGCAAACAGGTGATGACAACAGAGATTGGGGTGAACAAAGACAAGATGTTTAATTGTGCTATACAACAAACAAGAGATAACTATTTATAATAATAAATAACACCAGGCAATTATTCCCAGGTGCATGCTTCTTTCACTGGCTCACAGAGTATAAACTCTCCTACACCTTCTCCCCCAAATGACAGAACCTGGGTGCTTAAATAGCCTGAGCCCTGCCCTGGACTAACCCATTACCTGGGTCAAAATATTAAAATCAATTTACATTGGCAGCAGAATCTCCCCCTTCCACGTTTCAACACATGGGAACTACGCTACCCATAATACTATATAATTCCCATGATCCGTGTACGCACTCCTTTTGCCTGTTCCTGGTAGCAGCTCTAACGCACAGGTGAGTCATTTAAAACTTAATTGCAATTATCACATTTGTTTTAAAGTAACAATCATAATTGCTGTCTGTTAAATAAGCAGACCCGATCGCTTGTTTTCGTGTGGACCCGAAACAAACGCTTGTGTTCGCTACCTTAAAGTTTTGGCAAATCCAAACAACAAACAAACAATCCAAACATATATGGCTGTAGCAATCCTACACATAGTTGTAACAGTCTTCTTTCCTCTTGCAGGACTGAACACATCTCGCTAGTTGAAGAAATAAACCGATGCCATTTAAACAGAGTCCGTGTATTATTTAAACATTGTAATTTGCTCCGTTCAGCTTTCCCTCAACCCTGACCAGTTTCCCAGTCCCTGCCGCTGAAAAACACCCCCATAACAGGATGCTGCCACCACCATGCTTCACCGTTGGGATGGTATTGCGCAGGTGATGAGCGATGCCTGGTTTCCTGCAGACATGATGCTTAGAATTGATGCCAAGAGAATCTTGTTTCTCGCAGTCTGAGAGTCCTTTAGGTATGTTTTTTGTAAACTCCAAGCGGACTTTCATGTGCCTTTACAGAGGCTTCCGTCTGGCCACTCTGCCATAAGACCCAGAACGGTGGAATGTTGCAGTGATGGTTGTGCTTCTGGAACTTTCTCCCATCTCCACACAGGATCTCTGGAGCTCAGCCAGGGTGACCCTCAAGTTCTTGGTCACCTCTTTTACCAAGGCCCTTCTCCCCCAGTTGCTCAGTTTGGCCAGGCAGCCAGCTCTAGGAAGAGTCGTAGTTGTTCCAAACTTCTTCTATTTAAGAATTATGGAGGCCACTGTGCTCTTGGGAACCGTCAATGCGGCAGAAATTTTTTGTAGCCTTCCTCAAATCTGTGCCTTGACACAATCCTATCTCTGAGCTCTGCAGGCAGTTCCTTCAACCTCATGTCTTGGTTTTTGCTCTGATATGTATTGTCAGCTGAGAGACCTTAGAAAGACAGGTGTGTGCCTTTCCAAATCATGTCAAATCAATGGAATTTACCACAGGTAGACTCCAATCAAGGTGTAGTAACATCTTGAAGATGATCAAGAGAAATAGGATACACCTGAGCTAAATTTCAGCAAAGGGTCTGAATACTTATGTCAATGTGCTATTTCAGTTTATTTAATAAATTTGCAAAAATGTCTAAAGTTCTGCTTTCACTTTGTCATCATGGGGTATTTAGTGTAGATTGATGAGGAAAAAATGAATTTAAACAATTTTAGCATAACATAACATACCAAAATGTGAAAAAAGTGAAGGGGTCTGAATACTTTCTGAATGCACTGTAAATGTTAAAGAGTGTTTTTCTTGTAGCAAACCCCAAAGTGGACCTAAATCACATTGCTATATAGGTATAGTGTTTGCCTCACCAACCCATACCTCCAAGGAGCAATACCTGTTATCTCAGTCCCAGCCTCACAGGCACACTAGAATACCACATATTTAAGTTGGGAAAGAAGGGACAATGTAAGGACATGACCCAAAATTTCAAAAGGAGTGAATCTGTAATCAAAGAATAAATTTCCTCCATCTCTAAATATGTATCCAAATGTACTCAGCATACCGAATGTAGTTACAAACTCGCTGAAGATGGCAAACTAAAACACAGCCTCTGCAAAACATGGACAACAATAGAAGAGTACATATATTTACTTGTTCCTTCCAATACAGGAGATCATAATTATTCATTTCACCTACTTATCCATAATTTGTGAGGCTGTCTTGACAGCAATGAGGAGTGTTTTCAAACTTTAAGCAGACTGAAGGGATCTCTGCTGCCCCTTAGTGGTAGAAACAACAGTCGCGCACCCATGGCTAAGTGTTTTAAGGTCATGTTTCACTGCTTCCAAAGTACTCCACCCACTGAAAATGATTGCAAATGAGTAGCTGTTGCCAGATCTGGGGAAAAAACTGAATAAAATCAATGAGCAAATCCCAAGGCAAATTATACAGAGCTCTAAATTTGCAGAAAACATGCACCAATGCCTCCATTGTTTTCCAGAATGTCTCTGTGGAAAAGACCTCTACCCATGCTGTTCTTGAGCTGTAACAATGAGTTTCCATTTTTCTTTTTTAAATGTAACTGAAAGTGTCAAGATAACACAGTCCAATGAACTCCTGTCTGTCAGTAATTAACACCAATGTCTCCACCGGCTTAAGCAGAGTATCCAGTCATTATACTCTCTCAGTGAACACGATGACATGCACAGTAAGTACAAGTGGATATACGATTGGCTCAATTCTAACTTTAATACACTCACAAATGGAGTATTTACAAATGCTGCTCAAAACTATGAAGGTGAAAAAACAAAAATGAATATATTTATTAGTGTGTGTACAATATACACAAAAAAACAAAAAACATTTCAGAGGGGTAATAGGACTCATGATAAAACAAAGACAAATATATTTATATTTTTAATAAATCATGTCTTCATAAAAAATGTTGCATCTACAGTAAACAGCAGGGAGAGGAGTGAGACAGGTGCAGCTTAACACTACAGTAAACAGCAGAGAGAGGAGTGAGACAGGTGCAGCTTAACACTACAGTAAACAGCTGGGAGAGGAGTGAGCTAAGAAAAGTTATTTGCCAATTAACACAGAGCATATAAGAGAGAGAGGGAGATGGAGTAACAGTGACAGAGTGAGTAAGAGAGAGGGAGAATTTTCAATGCAGGTCTTAATTGTTCCGGCTCACAGTAGGTCCTTCTGCAGCATCTGGTATCCTTAAGGAACAATGAGTCAATTCCACTGCAGCGATGCAAACAGCACTCTCCCTTTTGGATCATATATGTACAGGCTTTGTAGTGCTTTCCTGTTATGCCCAGCAGCACCAGCAGGGGTTATCCAGGTTCCAGTAAACCGCTGGGCCAGCAGGGGCAGCAGAGTGCAGCCACGCTCTACTCCACCTTCCAGATGGCAATTTTCCCGTCTTCGCAAGCCGAGCCGCTGAGCACATAGCGGTCCTCAGCGGAGCACAGGGCCTGCACACTGTCAGTGTGTGCCACCAGCTCCTTCTCCACAGTGTGCTTGTCTGTGTCCACCACGTAAATCTTCCCCCTCACCTTCCCCTGGCTCCACCCCCGGCAGCCGACCCAGATCTAAGGGGGCAGGGCCAAAAGCAGGCACAAAAGAACTACTCAGTCCACTGTACACTTACAGGTCACTACAGTCAATTCCTGCTACGTCCTAATGAAATGAATCTTAAATTTCTGCATTCTCTCATGAAACAGAATGTGTTTGGGCTTGTGCATGCATTCTGTAGGAGACATTTAATTCTCAAAACAGCAAGGGACAGAGGAGACAGAGAATCTGCCCTGAATCAATTAAATTCATTCACAAACTCACATAGATATTACAACTAGCATAAATACGAGCAGGGAATTTGCACATTGCATTTCTGTTTGCGCTTAAACATCGGGCCTCTCTAAAGCTGTGTCCATGACACAGTGCCGGACTCACCTGGTTCTTGACCTTGATCATACAGGTGACCCCTTCGCAGTCCTGCAGCGGAATCCTCTGGAAAGGCTTGGCCAGATCCCGGGTGTGCCACACGCAGAGCTCGGCTGCTTCCGCGCAGCCTGTCCACAGCTGCTCCTTCTGTAAGGAGCAGTACAGTTTGCAAAAACTACAAGTACATGTTTGACCTTGAAAAGTATAAATCAAAATAAAGCAACAGTGAATACTAAATAGTGTCATTTGGAAAAAAGTTTGAGGCATCTCAATTAGGCAATGATTGGTGGAATGTGCCTGGGTCACTGAGCTGTTAGGGTTTAAATAATGCTTTGTCGTGCCCCACGACTATAGCCGCAGCTTTCATGCTTCCCTCCCCATTGAAAATAATGGCATATCCAGTAATTCTGCACAATGGAGCACTCTGTGTGAGCCAGACTGTGCCAACGTCTCTCCAACCTGCAACAGAGGCCAGATTATATGCTTGAAGAGCAACTCTATCACACTGAAGCAGCACTGCTCTGGTAAAGGGCTTGTGACTAGGACTGGCTAGGACTGTGTGTTTTCTGTGCCATCTGTGGCTTTGCTTGGTGTGGATTACCCAGGTAATTGATGCGCTGTCATGATTGCGACGAGCAGGGAGCAGGTACACTGACCGGGGCAGTGAGAGTGGGGTGAGTGGAGGCCAGGCGGAGCATACGTACCTCTGTGAGGAGGGTGAAGCCACTGAAGGTGCTTGGCCTGCTGCTGAGGTGCTCAGGGAGGGACAGCCGGCGGTGGGGCACCCCGTTCTTCCTCATCTCCATGATGCAGTCTCGGGCACCTGGTTGGACCGAGAAAACTCAGTCAAACGGACACTCTCTGCCTAAAGACAGCCTTCCATGTGAGTTCCCTACATCTGTCATTACAGCACCGCAGAGTTTGCACTCAAAGTCTGCTTGTGAGGACAGTGCAGTGTCCTTACAGCACCAGTTTAAAATAAGTCCATTGTGTGGACAGTGCAACATACTTCCAGCATCATAGAGCTTAAAATAAGTCTGTTGTGAGGAGTGTGCAGTGTACTTACAGCACCATAGAATCCCACTGAACAGCTGAATTGACTGCAGCCTGTCACAGCTCAGCCGAAACTGCTTTCTCACTTGCAGTGTTGAGACATCCCAGATTATCACTGTTCCATCCACACTGCAGGAGTAGGCCTGCCTTTGGCTATAAAGAGGACATAAATGTGAATGCATTTTACAGGAAATGGAAGGGATCCCTTACAGAATAATTCCTTCTTGCAAGTGGTTCCTGAACGGTACGCTCTCTTCAGCCACCCAGGGTGATGGTGGGGTCTTACCTGTATGCTTCCCCCCTCTCTTCCAGGGCAAAGCCAGTCACCTCGTTTCGATGTTCTGTCAGCTGCTTATTGCAGGACATGCTGCGGGTGTTGATTATGTAAATGACAGAATCCTGGGAGCCAATCCACACTTGATACAGGTCCAATCCCAGCATGCAGTTCTGGACACATGCAAAACAGGCATGAGACACTGTTTACCAACTGGACACCGAAAACTGGTCAGACAAGGCCAGCGTTACAAGTTTAAGCACTTCCACTACTGACTTTCTTTGTACAGGCAGTATTAAAGGAAACCACCAGGGGGCAACAAGTCCCCATGTGCCATAACATATCCAAAAGGAAAAAATTATTGGTCACAGTCAGAGCTTTCTTTCCTTAATTTAATATAGTAACATTTCAACTGATCACTGCTCTGTGGTTTACTCCTATGTAGTTTTCAACTGTAAGAGCTACTGTTGCAACACACTTCCAAGAGATCCTCAGTTTCCATTTGACGTTTTACATCTATTAACTTTGCACACTGTACATTAATTAAAATACATACAGACAAAGTGTCTGACCAAATCTTAGGAAAAAAAAATCAATATGTCACACAATGCTACAATAACCGGTACCGTAAATACAAGCTAATGCTATGATAATCAAAACATGAATAGCATAATTTATGTGCAAATGTATAAACTGACACTATATTACCTTTATCCTGTTTTCATGTTCCCTGATCACATTATTTTCAAGTGCTGCACCACACAGTGAGACTTTAATGTTACAACAATTAGTTACTGGAGCCAATACTCCTCTTAACTGACATATGTTAGCTGTTACACTAGAATTTATGAATATACATACAAACACACCAATCTGACCTATACTTATTTAGTTGCTGAATGATGTTCCTGACCTAAGGTCCAGCTGATGAAGTGCAGAGTGTATGTTACAGATTTCATCCTCCATGCCAGAACGTAGCTGCTCCTCTGAGCGAGACTACACTACCCCCTGGGGGTTCTGTGCTCACAGAGAACTAACAACCAACATTAAAAACAGCCCAGGACTTTGATGACTCAGCCTTTTCTCTGATCAGCTCATTTCCCGTAAGCATCCATCACTTCGCTGCTAAAGGAAAACCGAAAGGGGCCCCCCCACACCCGTCGGGCTCTCACCAGGCGTGACGCCCCGGCTTGGACACAGCTCTGCTGCATGGACCAGCTGGCCGCGTCGAACACCACCACCTTCCCATCGCTCAGCGCACACCACAGCTTGGGGTTCCCATCGCTGTCCGGGTCTGACACGCTCAGCTGGCCTAGGCAGGGGGGAGGAACTCGAGGTCACCTCACAGACTCCCATGGCAGTAGGGAGAGGCACTGGGACAGTGGCTTGGGCTAAACTCCCCTCCCTCCCTTCCTCCCTCACAGCACAATAGACTTTTGGCATGAATACAAATCCCCTAGAATCATGAATATTTACACTGCGCTTAAAAAGGGAGTAAAAACTCTGACTCATTCTGTCGCATTTCTTCTTTCTTCTACAGGGAGAACAGAATGGGATTGACCTGGACATCTTCCAGGGGCGAATTTATGGCCTGCAATTGGGTCACAGGACTCAATGGCGCTCTGTGCTTGCCCAATGGTGTTACTAATGCGACGGGTCAATTTGAGAGCGGGTAATGAAATCATGTGACTATCTAATGAGACACAAACAGAACAACCTGGGGCCTGAACAAACACATTGGTGTTCAGCCTGGGGTGGGGCCACAGACAAGGTAGTGCAAGAATTCCCACAAGATAGTGAGTTTTACAACAGGCTGAGGGAGTTCTGTAAAATATTAAATTCATTATATTCACTGAGTACAGTGTGGAGGCCAAGACAATGTGTTGTTTTGATTTCTTATTCTTTTTTACGTGACAGGCCTCGTACAAAATGACTTCCTATGACCTTACACCCTCACAGAGGATGACATATGCAAGATTAGTGGGAAGTTTACTCAGATCCAGCAGCACTGGGTTCAGTAATAATTTTCATCTGTTTGACTGTTGGACGGGTGGACATGTTTAACATTCTTGTGCAGGTCAAAGGTCACTCAGCAAGCGGGTGATTCACCAAATAAACCACACATATTAAAACAAAAAATTCCATTTGTTAAAGGAAAACAGAACAGATTCTGAGGCAACAGGAAGAACATTTGGATACCATAGGATAATAATGTAGGTGGTCACATTTGGCTTCAAGACCATGTTTCCTAAGCAACGAAAAATAAAAAGTATGTTTTATATAATATATACGCATGTATTATAAATGTATTTATATATTATTGTATATATTTATTATATATGTATTTGTCTAATATATAATTATCATAATTCATTATTTATCAATTATTCATTCATTACTGCATTATATTATATATATATATATATATATATATACACACACACAGTTGCAAGAAAAAGTATGTGAACCCTTTGGGATTACTTGGATTTCTGCATAAATTGGTCATAAAATATGTTCTGATCTTCATCTAAGTCACATCACTAGACAAACACAGTCTGTAAGTTTCCATGTTTTTATTGAACACAACATGTAAACATTCACAGTGCAAGGTGGAAAAAGTATGTGAACCCCTAGGCTAATGACTTCTCCAAGAGCTAATTGGAGCCAGGAGTCAGCCAACCTGGAGTCCAATCAATGTGATGAGATTGGATGTGTTGATTAAAGCTGCCCTGCCCTATAAAAAACACACACCAGTTTTGAGTTTGCTGTTCTCAAGAGGCATTGCCTGATGTGAACCATGGCTTGCACAAAAGAGCTCTCAGAAGATCTACAATCAAGAATTGTTGACTTGCATCAAGCTGGAAAGGGTTACAAAAGTATCTCTAAAAGCCTTGATGCCCATGTGTCCACGGTAAGACAGACTGTCTACAAATGGAGAAAGTTCAGCACTGTTGCTACTCTCCCTAGGTGTGGTCGTCCTGTAAAGATGGCTGTGAGAGCACAGCGCAGAATGCTCAATGAGGTGAAGAAGAATCCTAGAGTGTCAGTTAAAAACTTACAGAAATCTCTGGCACATGCTAACATTATTGTTGACAAATCTACAATAAGTAAAACATTAAACAAGAATGGAGTTCATGGGAGGACACCACGGAGGAAGCCATTGCTGTCCAAAAAAAACATTGCTGCACGTTTGAAGTTTGCAAAAGAGCACCTGGATGTTCCACAGCACTACTGGCAAAATATTCTGTGGACAGATGAAACCAAAATTGAGTTGTTTGGAAGGAACACACAACGCTATGTGTGGAGAAAAGAAGGCACAGCACACCAACATCAAAACCTCATCCCAACTGTGAAATATGGTGGAGGGGGCATCATGGTTTGGGGCTGCTTTGCTGCCTCAGGGCCTGGACGGATTGCTGTCATCGACGGAAAAATGAATTCCCAAGTTTATCAAGACATTTTGCAGGAAAACTTAAGACCATCTGTCCGCCAACTGAAGCTCAACAGAGGATGGGTGATGCAACAGGACAACGATCCAAAGCATAGAAGTAAATCAACAACAGAATGGCTTCAACAGAAGAAAATACGCCTTCTGGAGTGGCCCAGTCAGAGTCCTGACCTCAACCCGATTGAGATGCTGTGGCATGACCTCAAGAGAGCGATTCACACCAGAGATCCCAAGAATATTGCTGAACTGAAACAGTTTTGTACAGAGGAATGGTCCAAAATTCCTCCTGACTGTTGTGCAGGTCTGATCTGCAACTACAGGAAATGTTTGGTTGAGGTTATTGCTGCCAAAGGAGGGTCAACCAGTTATTAAATCCAAAGGTTCACATACTTTTTCCACCCTGCACTGTGAATGTTTACATGTTGTGTTCAATAAAAACATGGAAACTTATAATTTTTTGTGCGGTATTAGTTTAAGCAGACTGTGTTTGTCTAGTGATGTGACTTAGATGAAGATCAGAACATATTTTATGACCAATTTAAGCAGAAATCCAAGTAATCCCAAAGGGTTCATACTTTTTCTTGCAACTGTATATGTGTGTGTATATATATTATATACTATACTTATAAATCTCTCCTGGTTGCTTTGACTTAGTTCCTGAAAAGAACCTGTAACCTGACACTACTGATTATGAAGCATTCCAGGGATGTGTGTGACTAGTGGTGTAACAGACCGTAGTTGATCCGTGATCTGTACGGATCCCCCCCCCCCCACAGTTCGGCACGCATGTGAACTGCAGATTAATTGCAAAGTTCAACCATAATAGTGTGAAATACAGTTTTACTGCTGCTGTTACTTTTTAATAATTCCCTAAAATCTTGATGCTGCGTTGCAAAGATGAAAAGTGAAAAGATACAAGCACCATTTTAAAAACCAGCAACCTTACTTAGCAGAAGCGTTGCGAAGACAAAAACTGCGTCCAAAATCGCTCACTCCTTCACTCATTCACTTTTCACAGTCATACAATAAATTAATAATTTTCTGGATATAGTTTTATGTTTGCAAGTTTATTCGAACATTTGTATGAACATCTTTGTGTCTAACTGTGCCAGCTAGCTAACTAAGTGACTAGCTAGTTGCAACTGACATTAACCTGCTAGCTAGATAATATATATAAATATATTTATATATATATATATAAATATATATTTATATTTATTATATTATATTTAACTATTATTGGAGGCCCTATGTCTTTATTATTTAGAAATGTGACCAATAATTTTATATTTAGATTGATTCCTCCTCTCTAAACTGTTTCTCAAGCACACTCTCATCTCCACTGCTGTCAGTGGCCAATTCTCGTGAAGTCTCTTGGCCAAGTCTTGCACTAGTTGGAGGTGTGTCCAGGCGTCAAATGTTTGGTGACACTTCGGATTTTTCAAGAGAGACGGACAATAAATGAGATGCTTACTGAGTTGCAATACTAGAGAAACAAATATGTGAAGTAAAAATGGCACTTTTTTAGTTAATTTATGATTTGCTGTTTGCTTAAGAAGAACCAAAAAATGAAATCAAACTATCTGTAACATATTGAATTGCACAGCATCATATTCTTTTGCATCGCATAGTATCGCTTGTGTTGAATCAAATTGTGTCAAATTGCACTGCATTGCAATAGGGGGGAATCATACCGTATCACATTAGTAGTTGCTTTATATGTATCTTTAATGTATCGGATCATTGGCAATGCATCGAGATTTGTATCGCATCGGCCTCAGTGACGGGGATGCACATCCCTAATATATATGCACTATATAGTGAATAGGGAGCGATTTCGGACACAGCCGAAGAACAACAGAACAAGCACTCATATTGCACTTTAATTTAACAATTGAGTACTGAATATTTTAAGATTTTCTAAGATTTTTTATTTAAGACTTTTCGACATCTTTAATGTTGTTTTCAACCATGGGCAAAAGTTCCTTGCTTTATGTGTTCTTTAAGTTCTTTAAGTAATAAATGGAAAACAAAGTTATATTTGTCTCCCTTTTTTTTGCTGATCCGAAAAATGATCCTATCCATGACTCAAAAACCGTGATCCGATCCAAACCGTGAGTTTTGTGATCCGCTGCACCCCTATTTGTGCCGCAGGTATCCAGGTAACCAGTAACACAAGGTCCCTCTGCTGTCCTACCTGGGGTGTACAGCAGCACGTCCACCGCCCGCGGCTCCGTCTGGTCCACGGACGGGTTGATCTTGTGCTTCAGGGTCTCCGACGTCGTTTTCGGGACCATCATGGGTACTGCATGCAGCACAGAGAGAGCGTCACTGTTACAGTGCGTTGTGATTTAATGTTTTCTCAAACGTCTGTCACTCACTCATGACTGTTCCCTGAAAATCCAACTGTAGTTTCATGTTCATGCAACATATTAATCAGTGTAGACCATGATATTCATTATATTCTCTCACTAAAAACATAGTAGGTGAGCCAAAGCCAAGTAAAGTGGATGCACCCTAGTGGAAAGTGGACAAAAGGGTGTTTCACACTGTAAGTACTTTGTATATTCAGGGAAGTATTTGTCAGAAAATGTTTTTTTTTGGACGGAGGGATGGGGGGTGGGGTGGGGGGAGAGGCACCTTCCAGCTTCATCCTGTCGAAGTAGGCCAGTTTGGTGGCGGCGTAGATTGCCTTCTGTGACTGAAGGCAGCCAACCACGGCATCCATGAGGAGAACATTGGTGAGAGCCAACTGCATGTACTGAGGGTCCTGAAGAAAGAATGCATAATATGAGGACATCTGAAGGTGGCTTAGGGTCGAGTTACATTTTTCATGACATTTCCATGACATTGTAACAAAAATGGGAACATTTCTAGAATTGTTTGGCTTTTTGCCACAATAGCCTGCAGTAAGCTGTAGTGTAAATTGAATTGTGGGGGGAAGAATACATTCAGGGATCGCTTTCACAATAGTTGCTTTCAATAATTGCAAAAACACACTGTGGGATGTTTTTGGTAGGGAATACCAGTTACGAATGGCTTTTGAGAGCAGTCTTAATGTAGAAGCCTATGAGTTATCCAATTTGTTAACAACATCAGTACACACTGCTAGACTTCAAACTAGAGAGCTAGCAAGAAAGGTAACTATTTTGCTTACGGCTAGACATTAATAAGAATAAACTTTTATTGCTTTTTTGCAGGATATCTAACAATGTTCCATGACTTTTCCATGACTTTTCAACACGAAAATATTTTAAAGGACTTAAGGACTGCAGGCTCCCTGTGAACAGTTTTAGTTAACAGCCTTTCTCAAAACACTTCATGGTTTAGACCTTGACGTGGGCTGTGGGAGGTGCTTAAAAATGACACACGACCCTTCACAGGAGAGGACGGAAGAACCCTGCAAATCTTACACCATTAGTCAAACACTGAGAAAATAACGCCAAACAATGAGACCGCTGGGCAGTAATGTGGGTGTACACCTCTGTGTCATTTTACCGAGGAAACAGAGTCAGGAACTTCTGCCAGAACAATAGCAGCTTTCGCGTAATGGTTTGACAATGAAAATGCTGTTTTTTTTTTTGTTCTCTCTAGAGCCAAGCATGTAACGCTACTTTGAGCCTGTGCAGGAGGAACATTCATAAAATGTTTGTTAGTAAAACCACAAGGGCAGTGGAGCAGAGAGGAGGCAGGTTCCCTGACCTTGTGGTCATCTGCCATCTTCCTCCCGGCCCACATCTCCTTGACCATGAGGTTCCACAGGTCACACTCAGACTTCAGGTTGGCCTCGAACATCTCCTTCCTCAGGCTGCTCTTGATCTTCAGCGAGGGGATTCTCAGCAGCAGGAAGGGAGCGGAGGAGATTTTCACTTCCTGCAAGAAACGCAGTTCAACGAACACAGGGTCACCAGCATAACACTTGCAGTCAATGGAAAAGCAAGGCTTCCCGAACTTCAACAATGGACCTATCATGCACTATCAGTTACCTGCCAGTTAGAATCTACCAGTGATTTTGCTGTATAGAACAAAGTATTTTGACTGGTCCCATCACAAGTCTAAGGCCTCTAAGAGAATGAATAATGGAATGCCTGTGTGTGCTAGGCTAATGGTCTGAATCTAAGCCATGCTCTCTGAACAGAAGGCTAATAAGACTAACACAGCTAATGTAATAATGGCACTGTTCTGAATCCCACCTCAATGTCCCTGAACTTGGTGATCTCCACGTATCCTGGCCGGCCCTCAGTGAGCAGGAAGAGCCGCTTTTGAGTCATGGCAATCTTGCCCACACCGTGGCTGGTCTTGACAGATGAGGAAAGCTTGTACACGCACTCGTGGGTGTCCAGGTGCTCAATGACCCCGGCGGGCAGGTACACGTCCTGTGCCTCCGCCTCTGTCTCCTTCCAGAAGGTGTAGAAGACTCGGAACACTTCTGGGTCAACCTGCTTGATCTGGCCTGTAGTGGGGGGTGGGGGGGGGGGGGGGGGGGGGGGGGGTTGATGGGCTCGCCGTTAGTCAGTCACAGCAGCTCTTCTCTCTGCATGGCCCTGTCAGTTCCCTTCAGGTCAACATCCATCACAAAACATTCACCATTTCCTCACACACGGACACTTGCTTCCAGTGTCCTACAAGTGTGCTCTCTCAGCTTAGCGAGTAACAGAAGCTTTGGTCTCAAGGTCCTGTTTGACAAGTACTTTACTTCTCCATCTGGCACGATTTACAGTTAGGGAACAAACGCATTCGGATGAACTGAAATTGACCTATTTGATAGCTGTTACCTTTTAGGGTTAGCCATAGGGTTGGAGTTTCTGTTGCACTCTAAAGGAACAAAGCTCTCAATGTTTGCTGTGTTATTATAGGGTTGTAAAAGCAGATTCAGAGGGAAAGTACAGTTTGGATGAGAATTTCTGCATAACTAAACATCTCAGATTGACAAGGGCAATAGAGGCCACCAATGGAATGCCCCAAAATGACTTCCCCTCTCCACTGCTAACACACCAGCAGATTGAAGGTTAAAATGGATCTGCTGTAGGGATTCAACAGTACATGGTATGTTGTCAAACCGTTCGGTACGCCCCCTACGATTCAATACGTACACGTGAACCGCGGTATTATGATATGCCGGTCATTCTCCTATAATTTCCGAAACGTGCTTATTGCGCTGCAGACTACACACACGTTGTACATTCAGATCCACAGAACATCTCTGGAAATTCCCTGGAGCCTATCAGCGCTCTGTATGCAAATACGAGCTGGAGAAGAGAGGGGAAACTAAAAACCAATATTCTCTCAACTCCAATGTGACAATGGCAAGACAGAGAGAAGCAACTCTGAAGAGGCACCGCCGTCTTTCAAATCCACTGTGTGGGAACATTTTGGATTCAGTGTTCAATACGATGACGAGGGTAAGAAGACCATAAAAAAAGCACAGTCTGCAAGCACTGCTTTGCCACTGTCGGCTACTCGAGTGGAAACACTTCTAAAATGATGTCTCATTTACGTCGCCATCACCCGGCCATACCCCTTGCACTTTATGTTATTTTTACATTTAATATTGCCTATACCAGTATGTACCCTCTTTATTCCAAACAGAGAAGGCAAAGCACCTACAGGTTGTCAAAGCTAAGAAACACTTTTAATTTTAATGTTTTTCTCCCCTCGATTTCATACAGTAGAGACAGACACCAGGCCTAGTCAGTCATGCTGCCATTTTTCTGAATGGAAAGTTTTATTTGTCTATAGGCAAAATAAAGAGTTTGTTGTTTAAAGGGTGATGTGTTTTTATTTTCTTCTTAAACATAAATATACTGAAACTGCACCGTTACTGTGGTCCAAAAACCGTGATACATACCGAACTGTGGGCCCACTGTATCGTTGCAGCCCTAATCTGCACATCAAGTATGAAGGCAGGTATGTGACAGTTCAACCAAGTTGACTAAGGAGATGAGCATTCAAACGCAAAGCCATTAATCAAGCTGACTGCTTGCTTCTTAAAAAGACCAGATTCATTGCCAAGGTAGCTGTAAAGACTGACAGGAAGGCGGGACTTGTTATATCTTTTGTCAGCTATTGGCTGAGCTAGTGCCGAGAGTGCCTTCAAGGTTAATGATGACATCAGCACTGAAAGCTTGTCCCATCCATTCATTCATTCCATCCATTTATCTTTCACTGTTACCATCTGCAGAGATGTGGCCATTTGCATTCCTTTCAATTACCATTCCCTGTTTTATAAATGCTACAAATAGAAGCGTGTCCAGTGATACATTTCTGAAATGTGTGCAGATTTCACACATGGAAAACCATGCCGCTGCATCCTGCTCTTTCATCCTCAGAGAATGCGCACACACCATACACCTGCAGCGCCCCATAGAGCTGCATGCGCTGCTGGCATGCCGTTTCTTAACTCCCCCTCGCACTCAAACATGCCTCACACGCTGAAACAGCCATGGGCCTGACGCTAATGCTTCCTAAAATGAGCTCGGGGGGTTTGCTGTCTGTGTAGGCCTCGGCAGAGCCAGCACAACAAGGCATCGTGCAAGAGGAGAGCAGCCAAAAAGGGAAGACAGGGTAAAACAGCAGCGAAACAGCAAGCTGACAAAGCACACACTACTGCAAGCTGCACAACTCTGCAAGCGGTTCATTCGCTTTGCCACTGCAAGCCATACAACTCTGCAAGCGGTTCATTCGCTTTGCCTCTGCAAGCAGTTCATTCGCTTTGCTTACCATCCAGAACGGAATCAATGTAAAACACAGACTGGGAAGCCTTCTCGGCCGTGTCCGCACCTTGCCCACCCAAGCCACTCTTAAGTGATTCTAATGAAGTGGATTAAGGGATAGTCAGATTAGTCACGCTAGGCACCCAAATCAAGTACACACTACACAGATGCTGCAGTAGGTTTGGTGAATCCGAGGGGCTGCAGAGGACAGTAGGGAGGGAGTGTTTATTAGGGGGGGGTGGATTAGCCGGCTGCTGGAGTCAATCACAGGGCACTTCATCCAAACAAGCCCAGGATTATCCCACCTGTTTGGTGAAGAAGGAAAATCCAAACAAGGAAAAAAAAACAGCCAGCAGGAACTGAAAAACGATCAGTCCGAATAACTGAGAAATACCTCTACAACACTGCATGCATCCAGTAACCAATCAGAAAGTAAAGGGAGACAGCCACCAGAAAGTGAGAAACAGAGAGACACATTGATCATTTCTGCAAACCTTGTATCCCTGATACATAATGCTAAATATTAACGTATCATGTAGCTCTGTCCCCTGCCCTGTCCTCCATAGGCTGAGCATCTAGCTGTGAGGTACAGGTTCTGCCAACCCCCCCTGCCCCCCGTGGCCACAGCTCACCCACGGTCAGCGCCTCAAAGAGCCGGTGGATGGTGGCAACGTCCTTCACGATGCCTGACTCCTGGACGCGCTTAACAAAGTCCTCCAGGCGCATGTGCGTCCGGGGCAGCTGGAACTTCTTGACGCCTCCGCCGTCGTCGCCGCGGCTGGCCCCATCAGTGTCACGCTCCTTCTTCGCCTTGCTGACGAGCCGCTTGAGCTCAGACCGCCGTTCCGCCTGCGCCCGCTCGTCAGGCAGCAGTGACTCCACCAGCGACTGTGCCAGCTCTCCGGGGAAGATGTCAATATCCGTCCGGTACAGGTTCTGGAAATCGGCGAGGGCGTCCAGGCGCTTACCGGCCACCGTGTTTACCACGCCACGCAGGTAGTGGTAGCGGGCCAGCAGTGCAGAGTTCTCTGGCGGCAGCGAGGCCATGGCTTTTCCCAGAAGGCCGATCACTTCGGAGTAGTAGTTCTGCACATAGTGGTAGGCCAGGGGCGGCGGGAACTCAGGAAGCTTGAACGTTTTCAAAGACTTCTCTGGAATCTTCAGGGCTGCTGGGGACAAAGGCCATTAGCTAATACCAACAAGAAGTTGATTTTTAAAAAACCCAAGGGCCTTCGAGATGAAATAAAGCACTCCTCCCTTGGGTCAATTTTCAAATGCTTAATGGGTTTTCACAGAAAAATTAGGAGTGAATTTAATCTCCAATTTGATCTCCTAGTGGCTTTAAAAAATGATAACTTCATGACATGTATATTGAGCTTGAAGTTAATGTTAATGTTAAGCTTTCATAAATTTTTTCTACAATTCAAAAAATAAACTCCAGGAAATATCCTTAGGTTCCCCTCCCTAAGCACACACCGAGGCAACAAGGCTGATTTCTAAAGCCTTGTTGTCATTCCTCCAACCAACAAACACTTTATTTTCTCACAAATCCACCATGGGTGTCAAGGCTGGGATCAGTTCCATTTCAATTCAGTCGATTCAGGGAAACAATTCAAATTCAAATAATGAACTCAAGATTGCCCAGTATCTTCTACAACGATTTTTAAATTAGTGAAACTGAATCCATGTCCCAAATTGGTTGAATTGAACCAGAATTGAAACCAACTCTACTTTACACGTGACCATTCTTAAGATGAACTGCCTATGGTTTTTCAGAGAGAAGCCTGTTATGCAGGTGCCGCTTTAAGGAGGTTCTGAAGTGAAAGGAGGGCAGAGGGAGGAGGGGTGTGGCCTACAGGTCACACTGGCGTCATAGCTGAGCTTCTTGAGCGAGGTCTGGCGCATGGGCAGGCCGTGGGGCTGCTCCTCTCCCAGGTTGGGCAGGCTGGCGCCCAGCCTCCGGCTCAGACGCGTCTCGGGGCCGCTGTGCTTGCGGGCCATCTGCTGCATGGTGGGCCGGCGGGGGGAGTCCAGCGTGGCCTTCATCCTGCAGAGAGGAAACCAGAGTCCTCCTCACAGCCAGGACAAGTGCGTGCACATGGGAAACGGCAACACACCTCAGTGGGAAGCACAGTGCAAGCAGGTGGGCAACAGATAAATTACAAGTTTTCATGACCGGTCTAGTCTGCATTCTGCACATGCCATTTAGAGATGAAGTGGTAATTTCATTTACAGTAGTTGAAATCTACATCCCGGGCAAGGGTCAGACGAGGTGCTTACAATAACAAATACAACATCAACCACAGGCTAAAGGGTGGTGAATAAAGAAGCCAGAACTCATGATTTAATTTAACACAGTGCAGTTTACAACCTGATGAACAATATATGCTTGGGGCAAGGTGTAGGCAACTGTAAGAGGAGAGAAGTTATTGAGGGGCATCTAATGAGGCAAAAGGAAAAGAGGATTGAGAGCATGGGGTACGAGCAGAAGGACTGCTCTGTGGTACCTCTGGGCCTCAGAACGAGTGCTCCTCTCCAAACGTGTGAAAGAGTCCATCTTCCTGTTGAGGCGATCCTTCAAGAAGGAGTGGAATATGTGTGTGTCCAAGACCTGCCAGTGACACAAAAACAGAGGAGTGAGAGTAGGAGGGGCTGTGCTCTTTCAAAAGGTCCTGAGAAAGGAAGAAAGAAACTCGGAAACTCATATGCATACGCACACACACACACACACACACACACACACACACACACACACACACACACAATTTACCTTTTTATAAAAGGGCTGGTCCAAGGGGTCCTGGGACCGCAGGAACTCTTCACTGTTAAACACTCTGTGCTCATAGTTTAGGTGATCCTGGACTTCCCTTGGGTAAGATGCAAAGTCATTCATCCTTAATAAATATTAATAATACATTGCTTCCCAATTTCCAATCACTGAAGACACCCTGTATTTATGAAACAAGGTTCTCAAAGCAAAGGCCAGTTTACATTAGATTACTGTCTAATCAGACATCCTCATACAGAGGAATTGCCTTAAATTTCACACATCATCAATTCCTAAATTGAGTAGTGTAGTCGATTTTTCACATTGTTACCACCAAAAACCACTGCCCTTTCTGTACCGTTAGTAAGGCAACCAGTCTTCATAAAACGCAAGAAAACAGCAGTACAGCAAAACATCAACACAGCAACACAAAGTTCTGTTTTTCTATTTATTTTGACATACTTTTTTGATGTGGATTCACAGTAGCTTTTCTCCAGCTCGCACTTCAATGAAAAGCGCAAATGGCACCCCTCCAAGAACGGTTTTAACTGCTCATCAGCAGGAAGTGGCTAACCTGAAGATGTTGACGATGAGCTCTAAAGTGACAGTCTGGATTTCGCTGTTGAGCCTCTGTTGCCACTGCCTTCTCTGCATCCTCTGCTCATTGATGTCTGTGCTGGTCCCCAGATGGCAGACGTCCAAGTCATAATGAAACTGGATGCTCTCCATCCTGCAGGCAGTTATTCAATTCACTTCACATCCTGCCTTGTTGAAACAATGTACCAGAATCTTGGCGGTCAGCCTCCAAGTGTTTTTGGGGGAAATGTTTCTCTTACCGTTTTACAAAACACTCCTCAGCATCCAATGGCACATCTGGAATGTCGACATTCTCCAAGCTCAAGGACGACAAGGTCCCATCATCGATATTTATCAAGATCAGATCATCCGTTTCCTGACAGGAAGGAGAACAGTCAGCACAATGGAGGGATATTTTTACCTAGTGCAAAGGTCTTAGAAGACAGAAATAAAAATTCCCAACTGAAAAATAACAAATGACATATCATAGCTGTATACACCGTTATCTACAATACATGAATCTACATATATGTACGCGTACAAATTTATGCCATGAAGCACATTACTGCAGCAACCTTCTCAATGTCGCAGGAAAAATGAAAAAGAAAAAAAAAGACGCAGAAAGAATGAATGAACAAACTTGACAAGAACACTGAATATATCACAGCTAACGTACATGAATGCAAACATAGTACATATACAAGAAAGAAAAAGTACTGAACATGACAACAGAAAATACTTCAAAGTCATGAGACCCCACTGAAGATGTGAGAGAGCATTACCGCGGCAACCTCCTCAAAGTGGTGGAGGTGGCAGCCCATGAGGAAGGAGGTGGGAGCCATGATGAAGTCCAGCATTTGTTGGGAGAGGATGGGGACGTAGGGGTGCTGCCACAGCAACGGCCGGATGAAGAGCATGAAGCACTCGGCCATCAGTGTGAGCCGCGCCCAGTTCGAGGACAGGAACACCAACCTCTGCTCCGTCAGGATACAGGTGATGATCTATGTCACACGCACACAGAACTCAAAGGCTGCTCCTTATGAGCTAGGCAGACCTTCCCAAAATCAGCTGGCCTCTGTTTTCATTACAGTATCATCTTAGCAGATGGTCTAATCCAGAGTGATTTACATTACTTACAAATTTTACCTGTTATCTATTCATAGGGCCAAATATTTACTAAGGCAGTTTAGGTTAAACACCTTGTCCAAAGATACCACAGTAGAGCCCCCCAGGGAATCCAACTGGCAACGTTTGCTTTACAAGCCCTGCTCACTACACTCTATGCTGCCCATGTTATTATCTTTTCCCTGCGTATAGTCATGTTAATAATGACGGAGTAGTGATGGGATATAATGCCTTCATGAACCTTGTCTGGAGCTGTTGCTGCCAGTCATCCACTGATCTGAACCAGTGAAAACACTTTGCACCTCACTGCAAAAAGCAGTGTGATTGGTTGGTGATGGCAGGTCACTGAAAGCAACCTTGATGGGGTTCAAACTAGCATGCAGCAGTGATAAAAGCACTATACCTGAGGCTAGCAGGTTGGATTCTTCTCTGCCCTTCAGCAAGGCACCCATTACAGCACAATGTAAATGCTACAGGTTACAGTCTGATCTATTTCTAGAAATGCTATAACACACACAAATAGTGTAGATACTATAGAATACAGGACACAGGCTGCTCTACCTATAAGTGTTATAACATATTCATACAGTGTAGATGCTACAGGCTACAGGCCACAGGCTGATCAATCTGTAAAAGCGCTATAACATATTCATGTAGTGCAGATGCTCCAGCCTTCTCTACCTGTAAAAGCTGGCGGGGCTTGAAGCACAGGAACGGCAGATGGAGGTCCAGGTCCACAGTGGGGTTCTCCTTGTCCTCTTTAGCTGGCAGCACGATTTGCAGCGGCCTGAGGTTAAATGCCTGTGAGCAACACACGCACACACACACGCGCACACACACACAAAACCACACGAGCAAACACACACATGCATGCACACAGACACAGACACACACGCTGTGTTTAAATGTGTTTTTCCCCTTTTCTCCCCTTGCCCCTTCGCCCCATGTCACTACCTCAATAATGCAACCTATAAAAGTATAAGTATATGCCGCCATTCAGCAGAGAGGCTCTGTGTCTGGGCTCACCACTTGAAACTGTCCTGGAGGAGGGATGGGTACTAGTGCCAGCTTGGCGGCAAACTCCTTGACCCGCTCCTGAAAGTCTGCCATCCGGCATGTCTTCAGCTGAACCAGGAGGCTGTGGGGAGAGGGGCATGCGTGATAAGGAGAAGGACACAGGAGATGGGGACAGCAGCACGGGATGGGGCCAACCCTCACCATGACAGGCAGTCTCTGAGGGCATTGTAGTAGGGGTATTTGGAGATGACGCAGATTCCAAAGGTAGCATAGAGCCGTGGGACCTTTGAGGATGACCAGTGCCCATTCTGGTACAGTGAACTGTCCTGGTAGATCTGAAACACAAGCAAAACCTGAACCTGCTGCCTTATACAGTAAATCGTGGCCCTAGGAATGTGATCATGCAACACTGAAAAGGAAAACCTATCAAGAGCCTGTGCTAAATCTAATAAAGTGACTTCAGCATTCAAGAACCCAATCATGCAGAAGGTGTAAGCACAGCATTAAGAAAAGTGTTCTGTACAGTAACTCCTACCTGCACTGGCCTGCAATACTGAACAACCACTCCATATGTCTGGTTTCCAAGGACATCAGTGAAAACGAGGAAATGGAAAGAGTCTTCTCTTGAGTCACTGGATATCTGGAGCCCTCCTGTTCAGCAGTAAACAAAATAACCAGCAAAAGGTGAGTTATGTCAATAAATAATGACTAGTATGAAAACATGAAAACATGTCCCTAACATAAGCAGAGAGCCCTCATTCACATACAAATAGATGTTCCTGCTGTCTTTATGAAATGGCAACTTGTAAAAAACAGATGGTTCAGTGCAACTCATGTTTATAAAATCTAAACTATGTATGGTTCTGTTCATAACTCCTTTACCAGAGTGCACAAACTTTATGTTATGCAAATGCCTCTTCCTCAATTTAAGATATTTGTGCCGGGTGTTCAACTTTTCCCCTGGATTCCTCAAGTGAGATACCAGGTATCTCATTTCGCTCATTTCTGATGTTGTTCGGTTCCTGGTAAAGATGATGTCATGTTCAGTGCACAAACCAGTTCCAAATGCATGTTCAAAAACACATTTCAAAGGGCTGGGTGTCTCTGTCAGGGTTTTATCAGATTGAATCTATGTGTGTTCTACCGCTCCTGTTTCCAAGAATTGGTGACTCTGAAACTGCTCTAAGACCATCAGCCAAGGAAGTGCAAGAGTGGTAGAGGAAGTGGTAAACTACTAACAGGGTTGGGCTAATACAAATAGTATTTAAAGATTTGTATTTGAAATTCTGCTTTTCATGCATTTCATTATTTCCAAACAGACTGGCTTAAACACATGCATTTACTTGAATCATTTGAGAGTGGCCTCATGTCCCCTCTATAGTTATCAACATCTGTCTATCTTACTGTCAGTCACTAGTCCGGTTGTCACATGAAGTCCTACCTTGGAGTGACTGCACACTTCCTTCTGAGCTAGTCTCTTCACAGTGCTTTCATGTACAAGGTTCAAAGGGTGCTATACAGGAGAATGTATTGCAAGCTCATGTGTAGAAATATTGGACTACAACATGTCAACTGAGGTCAACTGAGGTGGTTATGGATGGTTCAAGCAACATTATTGGCTCTGTCCACTCATTGGTAGATGATAACTGTTCATCTACCAATGCAGAGAAAAATACTGACGATGAGGAGGAGGGATGTATGCCTCCTGTCTATTAGTCTGATGTCGATGAAGGTTACTTTCCCAAGCAAGAGGTGCTCTACTCATACTCTCCAGCTAACCATCAAAGACCGTCTAAAATCTACTAATCTAACCTCAACAAAGCCATTCCAAAACACTCAAACATTGTCTCACACTGTTTCAAGTCTATTCTTGGAGGGGGAAAATCGACTGCAACCTGCTACTGTCACAAGAAGGAATTCCCAGGTCAAAATAATTCACTCCATTCATGAGGTTGATAAAACAAAGTTAGACCAGTTTACAGTCACCAAGCTGTTTATTCATGTGCTTAGGGAAGTTGTCCTTACCCTTAAAGGCAGCCACATATTTAATACTGTCACAGCTCACCACATCATTCCAGGCATTATGGGACTGTCCAACCATCTTAATCCTTTCTCATCCAAGTGCAACAGTAAACTCATCAACAGCCTGGCAGTTTCAACTAAGCATGTTACGATTAATGGAGAAGACATGCTTGAAATTAGTATGATGTAATAGCACTGAAAGGACTACCCTCACTGCTGAGAAGACATCCATCATTTCTGAGGAGACTACCCTCACTGCTGATGTTTGCGGTTTCTCTGCCCAGGTCACCGTCACAGAAGATGACCAACCCGGTGAATAATTCAAATATTCAAATAACTATATTTTCAAGTATGTCAAATAATCAAATATTTGTATTTGTAAATGAACTTTTTAAAATACATCAGGAATGTATCTGAAAAACAATTAAATATTTTAAATTATTATTTGACCCAGGTCTGGAATATGTGTAAAGTTATTCATTTTGGTGACTTGGTATCTGCCAAATATCCTTTCCAAACAGTACATTTTTCATATAGTTATTGACTTTCTCAGAAAACCAGAAATGAATTTGACATGCATGAAATTGTCATGCAATACTTCTAATATTGTTGACTCTGTATAGTTTTACACTTGTCTTGTATTGTACCTTACTTGTAAGTTGCTTTGGATAAAAGCGTCTGCCAAATAAATAAATATAAATGTAAATGTAAATGAATTTCAACTAGAGTTTAACACATTACTTTAGGTATACCAATTAAATGATAACTGTGGTGTTAAATTCCAGTAATTTTCAGAAAATAGCTCTATCAGCCCTTCACAGCAGTATCATCTGGTCAGATAGAGGAGGTTCTACTTAAAAAGCAAAACCTAAAAGGAATTGTTCTGTAACTAGCTCATACCAGGGCAAAGACATGAAGAATACAGTAATAAGACAATGAGACAGTCAGTAAAGTGTCCACAAGGAGTGGGCTGTTTCACAATAATTATTACTTATGTCAATTACCCAATTCATTCTGGGTCAGAGGCATTTTCCATACACATTCCAATGAAATTTGAGCATATTCTCAAGGGCTAAAACAGTCAGGACTCTGTTCTCCTCTATCACGGTAACTGCTAATGGTGTTTTACCAGGGAAGCAGAGCTGGGGAAGTGCCACGAGATCAATGTCTTTCGGGACGCTGACATCCTCGTCAGCTGCTTCACTGTCCTTGGTGGTATCATCGCTGGCGGGCGTTGCGGGTCTGTCCTTCTTCTTCTTGATGAAGGAGCGCCGGCGCTGGACCCTGCCAAACCCGCTCGAGCCCTGGGGTCCCCCCGCAGTCTCCTTGGTCACAAAGGGAGGTGCATGCACTTGCAAGACCTCTGCTTCCAGCGGTGGGGACTCCTTCTCCTTCCCCTGCTGCAGTGACTGGCCAGACACATGAACACACACTTCCTTTTTGTCTGGAAGGGAAATGACTAAACACACTTTTCCTTTTTTCAGGAAGGGAGATATCTATTTACTCACAGAAAGCGCAGAGACTCTGTTTGGGGTGTGAATCAAAACAGTACAATTTCAAAGGAAATGTCTGGCATGTATAATGCTCCCTTACCTGGAAGACTTCCTTCAACTTATCATTGGAGGCTCCAACAACGACACATGCTTCCAGCAGCCCAGACGGAAGGTTATCTGCCATCAGGACCAAACAGTGCACCGTCCTTCACCAAGCCGACCTGGACCATGGCCTCACTCTGCCTGGACAAAAAACAAACATAGCAGAGATTTGGGAAAAAAAATGCCATCCTTTCATCAGCGGATCAACTGAGATCGACTAAAGCCTTGCCTGCCCCAAAATTTCCATGCCTGAATCTGCCGAACCAAGCTGTGGAGTGGAGACGCAGCCGTCCTCTCTGCCGAAAGTCACAGGCGTAGCACGACAACCACACAAAACACAGAGTGCAGTGAAATCACAGATGTTTTTACCCAATTGTTCATGCAGAAAAACCAAAGCGCAAGAAGACAAATGTCCCCTGCTTCCTTCAGGCAAATCGAGACGCTGCAAGTGGACTGTAGTCAAACTGAAACCAAGAAAGGAATGGGCTGCTGAGCACTGTTTCAACCAAAAGCTGGTACATACGCTCCACAAAACAGCAAATTCTCAAAACTCACACACACACACGGCTTGTTACAGTACAGTAATAAAGAGATAAAATGTAGACTTATGTCTGCAGCAAACAGCAGTGGCATGTGGATCTGTTAAAGACTAACTTTAACTACATTTCCCTGTGGCAGAGAATCCAAGGGGAGTTCCGTAGCTGAAATTGCTTAATATGATTAATGTAGGCTGAGACACTAAACATACACAAGCAATATTACCTCAAAAATGTTGTTAAGCAGCTTTAACTACTTTCTGGCAAACATTCTAATATATGGTACAGTCTAGTACAGTATGTTACTTTCTGTTATCCACAGATACGCAAATGCTGAATTACTGTGGGAAAATGTTATGTGTTTCTGTTCAATGTTGGCATAGTTCTGTTCATGAACAACACTTAGCATGTGTCTAGTAATGCTAAAACCTAACATCCCATCAGGTCAGAGGTCTTTCGAGCCAAGCTCTCCATCGAGAAAATCACATTCCTTTGTCTTTGCACTGAGGCCAGATTTACAAAGCAGAGACATTACTTGCAAATCATGTACTTTCTGTACGATACAATTTACTCCCTGTCTGACACCATTTCAAACCTATGCCATTTCTCTCAACACTTTCAGTAACAAACGTGCTCACAAATACAAATCACACATCATATACAATAGTGGTTTATTCTTACAACTTGCGAAGGGAGCGCAGTCTTTCAAAGCCACGGTGTGACACAAAACTGCGGTAAAGCAGTACTGACTGCTAAGGGTGCTGGAGGCCATCAAAGCTGAAACGCATCTGTGCAGCTATGCAAGCTAAAAGCAACAGGAGCACTGCCCTTGCAGCAGCTGGCATCTTGCCACAGAGATCCAGCACCCCAAAAACAAAGTTTTGGTTTATTCATAGACTTCAGCATGTCATACCCCCTTTCCTGTCACATCTGTGTGAAGTGGCAGCAGAAAGCTTGTGTAATTCTGCATAACTATAGTGTTGCACCCCATTTAAACAGATACACTATGCATCTGATGCCATGTCTATCAATCTGTGAGTGAATTCTTGTGAGACATTTTTACTTTCATATTCTACAAGTGCACAGTGTGTTCAGATGCTTAAGAGATAACCCACAAAAGAGAAGTAGTACTGGGTAGGAGGTTGTTTGGAAGAGCCATACCCATTTATTATGTTTGGGGTAATGGGGGCAAAACCCCTATCTGTAAGCTGATGCCACATTGGTATCAATATTTTCTGTAGCAAAGATAGTTTTATTAAAATATACCGGCATGGGTAATTTTGCTTTTCACACAGGTAAATTTTTGCTACACTGAAATGTTCAATCTGAACACAGCCAAATTAACTGGTTAAACCCTGGCAAAACCCAGCTCTGTGGCCTTACTGTAACATTCATGGAAGCAGGTCCTCTAATATTACCCATGATGCTCTGCTGTTATATGCGGCAGCATATTTGCCTTTGGCTACAGTGTGCAGATAAAGCTATTGGCTGATATTTACATTTTCCAGGCAGGACAAACCAAGGGGTATTACTATGGGTAATGGAGGACTTGAAATTTAATGAGGTGGGAAAATCAAGATGGAGAAGCAGCAGCAGAAAAATAAAGATATGGAACAGAGTGTGAAAATGGTCCAAGTTCAGCCATTTATTGTGAGGCCATATAAAGCTGCATTGGAATTCTGTGTGTTCAAATGAGATTAGAAGTAAATGCTTATAAAGATCCAGACATCAGGGTCATTGTGGACATACACTGTATAACATTCATTCATATGCTGGGTCTGCCTTACCTCAGCATAGTCTACTGTCCAATCCACATTCAGCATAATTTAGGACCATTTGTCAGTAACACCAACTTGTTTTTCATGAACAGTTTTTTGGGACACAGGCTGGGGATTGCAGACCGAGCACCGGTCAAGGTTTCTTTGTGCAAAGCCATGGGGGCTCAGAGCTGCTTCCTAACCCAAACGGAAAACAAATGGACTGAAAATAGTATTGCTCGATCCATGTTGCCATTTGACGCATTTTTCCCAAAAGGAAAAGGCCTTTCCTCAACCTACTCTGCCAATATTTATTTGGAGTTCACTTGCAACCATGTTTGCAATTTGATGCATTTCATCTACATTAAATACAAATTGAGGATTCAGGCCCAGTTAAATCCTGCAAAATCTTATGCAAAAATGGTACAAAATATTTGGTTAATTAATTTCTAATGCTATATGATTAATATTTGACAATACATGTTGAGTCCACCAATTGAAACACCTCATACCATCTTGGCTTTGACACTATACACAAGTGGTATGACCAGTTTAAAGAATCAGATAAGAAAGCAACAAAAAACACAGTCTCTCATGTGAAGGAAGGGTGAAGTGGCTGTCTGGTGGATAACCACGAATTCTAACCCATTGGCAACTAGGGGTGAACGATTAATTGATTTCACGATTTTCATCGAAATCACGATTTGAAACAATGCGATTAGCATGTTCAAAAGTTAAATGCTGGTTATCGGCATTGGAGCTAATAGGACTTAATGTTTCAATCCCTGTGGTAAGTCTGCACTCTTGATGTTGGCAGTGGGATTGGAATGATGAAAGGGAGGGTAGGTCCGTCATCTGGGTCATCAGGTGGGCACCCTCCTTCTTTGATGTTTCGTTCATAAGGCCACAACATCTCCAGAGGGCTCAACGGTGATACCTGGTGTCCCACGTACACCCCCCTCAGTTCCATACCCTCCTGTCTTCATCTTGCAGCCCAGTGATTGGCTTTCCTTTTAATCCAAAGCCAATGGCTGCTTTTTTCCACTGCATCTGACAAGGATTTGATTGCTTGTTGGAGGGAGCGACCCCTCACGTCCATCTTCTTCAGTAAACTGGTCATAGATGTAGCAACGAATCCCATTATACAGGAAACATCTTGGTCTTCCAGCCGTTCTGGGCAGCTTCAGTTGCCAGTTCAGAGTATCTGATATCGCATTACAGAGTAATCATATCGCAAATCAAATCGCAATCACAATATCGGTCAGAAAAATCGCAATTACATATTTTCCCCAAATCGTTCAACCCTAGTGGCAACAAGTGAGTGGTAAAGAGCTGTGGTCATAACCATATGATTGTTGGTTCTTTTCCCTTGTGGGATGCTGATGTTGTACCCTTGGTCAAGGTACTTAAACCACAATACCTCAGTAAACATCCAGTTCTATAAATTCTAAAAACTGTAAGCCATGCAAGTTTTTCTGGATAAGAGCATCACATCACTAAGCAAAATGTATCCAAAATTAACAAGAATTCTGGTCACATCATCTGAAAATGACCCACCTTCATATATACTCTAAGTAAAGGCGGTGATTCACAGTATGAATACTTGGCAAGTTTGGACAGATTTACCAGTGGAAACAAAAATGATACTTTTATTTTAATAGTAGCATTCATTAATCTACTAAGCACATCTAGTTAGAGGTCCATTAATGACTAACTGGAAAACCGAACATGGGTTAACACATCCAATTCAATCCACACAATGCCACTACAAAAGGACCAGGGACCCACCATGAAACATTTTATTCACATGAGGGATTCGAATACATCCATAAGACAAAACTCTCCCAATGGTCAACATTGGGAGTAATAATTGGGACTGTAGTGCACTTAGAGGCACTGGATAAAATAAATATAAATATTCACATGCTGCCACGTGACGCATTAACAACTGAAGCACAGGAAAGGTGGTGCCCACCGACATGAAACTCATTAGTGAACAGGCGACAAAATGTTAAAATTGCACAGAACGATTTTTAGAGCCCCCAGCACACTGCTGTAATAAGCACCTTGGCACTGCTGAGGAAAGAATTCAAGCGGCAACATTTGTAAGGATGGAGGAAAACGCTAAGTGTATCGGCTAGAAGTTCATTTTGGTTTTGTGTTGCTGCTGGCCTGCGTTTTAGAGCGGCCCAGATAATAACCATGCCTTACCAAATCTGCACCCCATTTGGTAGCAATTATCAAAAACACAGTCACACTGCACAGATGCCTGTTCATTGTTAGATCTACAGTCATGTCTTTCTGTACCAGAAAACATTTTTTTAAACTTTGGGAGCTATATGCAACCCTCCTGCTTTACAGTTTGTCCTTATTGTCAGTGAACTGAAGCATATTTTATGTTAATGGAAAAACATGTATTTGGTGGTCTTTGATATTGACAATAAAATGTTGTTTCTAAAAAGAAACAACTGCTTACATATATTAGACATAAGACATTCCACAAAACTATAAAGCTGAGGGGCCTCCTTAAAGTTGCTTAGACATTGTCATTTAGTGCACGTCCTAATCCAGTGTAGCTCACAAAAAAATGAATCTACATTAATTCTTCAATGTACAGTACGACTGTTTAGGGAGTAACAGTTGCGATAAAGGGATGTGTTGCGTTTTAGGATGTGAGAGATTTGGACGCACAGTAACATAGCCGGATCCTGTAAAATAAAAGGTTATCTCATCCGACCATTGGTAGTCTTTTGCATCACTGCTGGACTGTTTCCCAACCCACTTTTAAATTTAATTTATTCAAAACTCGCCTGTTTTCGGTGTACATCACATCCGTGGGGAATAAATGGTAATACACGGCTTTTAATCACACAAATGTGTTCGTTGGCGATCAACAAGGTTAGACATTCTTCCACAAATAAACTGGGTTCGGCCACAGGCAAGCTTTCCATCTGTTTCTCATTAAAGACTGTGGCCTACTTCAATCTACAGGAATTCAGAGCCTCGTCTCCAAAACGGACCGTCATATTTGCTAAAAACCTGGCAAACAGTAGTCTTACATAATGGAAAGCTGTAAGAGACGAACAGCAGATTCATTCAAAGTCGCCATTTATGTTCCATGAAACATTTTACACTTTGCACACAGATACAGCAAGTTCCTACATACAACAGGAGAGTTGTGTAAAAGTGGGCATTTTATATACCAGGACTTAAAGCTCATTGATTGTGAATTGCAAAAGTGGTTACATTTCCTTCTTTTTAACCACAGTACGTTTGAAGCAAAACATTCTCATCAAAATGAATAGATGCTGTTCTCGTTCATCCAATGATTTTGCTATTAAGGGGCATTAGACACGAGTCTGGTTCGCAGGTATGTTGCTCTGGGTAACCACGAGCCCTAACCATGGGCTATTTATAGCACTTAAGACAAACAGGTAGAAAAGCAGGTTAAACAAATTCTTTCTTGACAGTCTCCTCCACATGCTTAAAACGAATAATAGCGAATAATAAAAGTTAATTACTGAAAGCATTCGATTACCTATTATGCAATGCAAACATTTCATACTGAAAGTGGTGAAAGCACTATTTTACGTACCGTAATACTAAGCTATTTTGTTAGAGAGTCAAATACAGCATCGACTAAAAAATTTAATAATGACTACATTTCTTCAAATGCAGACAATACATAATTACAAACCACGCCGTGGCCTAGATCATCTCATTTTGTTGACTGTTTAAATCAGTCTAGGAACATATCTACCATTCCTCTTTCAACGTTACACTTACGTTCAGCAGGTAGCTATCACATTGCAAAAAACAAACAAACAAACAAATATACGAAACCCGAAAATGTCATTCACAAACCTTGCAGCAGTCGTTTCCTTATCAACTATATCTCGGGTGAAAACATTAGAAAGTATGAATCCAAGTGTCCCTAAACAAAGTGGAAATATGCCCACGAATTCAGCGATCGAATCACCGTCCGTGGTCCCCTGCACTGGACAGACAACCCGTCCTCTGGCCGACCGGAGCTACACTGTTTCCGCGCCGCGGTATCAACTGTTGCGGAGCCTGCTCTCCACTCCTTCCTGGAAGGAACACGTGTCCCCTAATGGCAGATGAGCGCGGTGTTTGCAAGCTGTACAGAGTCCGAAAAAGAGTTGCTTTTGGACATTTCGACGGAAAATAGTATCGTACGCGCGAATCAAAAGTTTAAAGACTGCACTGAGGCTATAATAACATTAACGTTTTGTTTCACGTATATGTACATTAAGAGAAATGCGCCTGATTAAAGTAGCAAATTAAGCCGTCACCAACCTGTGCTTGACTTTCGTTTCAAATGCGACATTGCCATCTAGTGTGTATTTTGTGAAAAAGACACGTCCTCCTCGCTATTGGTTCGACAATAGGCCTGCTACAAATAAGCAAATTTAAATTTAGCGACGCTATTTAAATTCCTGGTCCAAAATATACTCATGTATATCTGATGCCAAGATACGTTTCGTATGGAAAAGCTTTCATGTGACAGCAGGAATGTCCTTAAAATAGAATGACACTCCAGCACGGCCCCTCTTGGAGTTAATAAGAAAAACCCTCACATGTTTAATGCAACAAACAGAGAAATATACGTCCTTTTTTGGTATTCATGCAATGAAACTGGGGAACTCAGATACTCAGGTATACTCAAATGACAAAAAGTCTGGGGACACCAACTGTCATGGCAGCCAAACTGCCGTATACACACGCTCAGATATTAAGGTATCCTTGGGAGGACCAAAATAGCTCTGCTCTCTTTTTTGAATAAACTGTATTAATGGCACAGCTAAGATGATTGTTATAATTATTAATGGATAACTGACCTCCACTATCACTTAAAATCTTTAAAGGTTGTCCTGGTTAGCGCTGGTTTTCGCCTTCTGCAAGTGCACTGCCGCGAAGTGAATCTAAAAGGGTTCAACTGCAGAAGCATCGAACACGGCTGCAGCGCCAAGCAGGACACACACACACCCTTCTCTTCGAGGTGCTGTAGATAAAGTGTTTGTGGTTTGCACGAAAAGGTAATATATTCAGATGCAATTTATTCTGTTAATGTACAAATTGAGATAAAAAGTTCTCAGATAATTTCCGCACGTACAGTTAGTAAACGCCATATCATCAGTTTTAGACTTCGTTGGCACACCTGCGTCCGTCTTAAGGGTCACGAGGACGCCACGGCACAGTACGTGACAAACACAAGACTTTCTGCGTCACTTGAAAGTTTCAATGAAGTGCCACAGGGTGGCAGTGACTTCCACTACATTAGGCTTCGAGCTTCTCGTAAAATTTTCAAGTTTGACCATTAGATGGCACCCGAAGGAAAGTAATATGAAAGACCCAAGTCAAGAATTGAGCAATAAACATGATGCTATTTTATAAGCCATAAAATGGTGCTTTGCTGTACCATCAGATGGTTACCATCATAACCTATTGCTACCATAAAGCCTCCGTTGTGACGCAACTGAATCCTGAACACCATGCATATTATCTGTAAATAATTACGGATAATATGTACGGATTGTTTAATGGGCGAATACTTGAAAATGGAAAATTTCAGTGTTTGGAGACTTTGGAGAATGGGTTCAACATTAGATCAGCCTTCAAGATAGTATATGGCATCGTTTTCTGAACAAAATTGCTAAGATTGATCGACGTATCCTTACAATTTAAATTTTTCATGGGGTCACGTTCTTTCATTTTAAAGGACAAGTCATACTAATAACTGGAATCATACGCATGTTGTTTAATGTACAACGATAACTTAATAAACCCATTACAGTATTTTTGTCAATGTACTCTTCGTATTAATAATGATGAAACGACGTCAAAGACATGCTGACATCTTCTAACGTCTATAAATTCCGGTAATCTGCAGAACCCTTGGCTCTGTGTCTTGTTTGGAAGGTGATTCATTAATTGCTCGTTTGACATGTGTTTACGCAATGATGAAGGTCTGCGAGCCCTTGCAGGGGCCTGAGATAAGTAAATTGGCTGTGCCACCTTTTAGGACTATGCTATGCAAAAATAATCATAACATTAACAATAAAAATGCTACATAATTGGTAGTTAACTACCCGTGTTTTTTTGATTGGTCATCTTTGCCTACGTTTTTATGAAGCATTTTGAAATAATTTACAATGAACATGGAGGGGCGCTGACATTTGTGTGGAAAAAACATCTGCTGAAAGTTAATCTTAAGATGTGTAATTCTTTTAAGTCTGTACAAATCACTTAAAAACTATTGTTTTGCTTAAACAATTTCTACAGCTTCGTACATCACACTGCTCAATTCAGAAGGGCATGAGAAATAGCTTTGACATTGGACTTGTCATTTATCAAATCTGTAACAGGTTGGCTGTGAAAGGCATTCTAGTTGTCCTTACCCAGGTCCTTCCTCATGATCATGCTAATGGACAGTGTGCTGCACGCTCAGCATGTCACTTTGTCCTCCAGTACAGGTGTGCCGATTTTCTGAGTGGAACTCGAGGTTTAAAAGCATTTTAAAAGCATTTACATATTGAGAAACTTTAACTAGCTGAAAGCAATGTACATTGGTTTCAGCTACAATATGTAATTATTGGGGAAAATGTAGTCGTTTATTTCCTTACTGGGCTGGTCGACCCATTCAGAGGTTGTACATTTGGCTGAGGGAAGATTACAGAAATTAAAAGGCTCAGCGTGAAGTCAGGCTGCTACCATGATAAGTACTCGCATTGCCCAGGTAAGTCAAAGTGTGACCTTGAATGTCTCTGGAGAAGCCCAGGGGGGCATATATGCAATGAGAAAAAAGCTCCTTGCCAGGTGCAAACAGTGTAGATCAATGTACTGACCTTGGATCACTTTGTGCTTTCTTTTTATAAAATGGTTTGGGGGTGGAAGGAAAATTATGGATCCTGGGTGGCTGGTTAGAGGGAGGAATTACCCAGATCACTCCAGCTTCCTGCCTGTAAACATGGTCCACATCGTGACTCCAGTAAATGTTCATTAATTTGGGCCCTTTCCACAGACGCCTATGCCATTCCATCATTATCAATAATCTATTCTTATAGCCCTGTATGCCTGGGTTATTTTTCAGCTTTCGTGCCATGCTCAATATTTTTTTTTTTTATTATTATCATCTTAAACTAGGCTACAGCATATAACGCACTTAATGTGGCTAGGGAACATATATACCCCAAGTTTGAATGAACAGCATAATTTAAAGCTGTCAGAAGTAAGGAGGTAAACCAATGCTGAAGCTCAGTGCCACCACTGAGACCAAACAGCGTGCACTGAAAACAGTAAAGTCCACACTGTCTTGTGAGCCTCTTCAGCACTGTGGCAACCTGGCACATTCTCACACTCTCTCCCTAACAGAGCAAGACTAATTGGTCTAACATTTGCTAAACATTTGCTGTCCTCAAGGCTTTCTGTCACTTCTGCATGATCTATTAACTTCTTGCGCACTCCAAAACTGTTACTTCAATGTTCTGTACTGAGGTGATAGTTTGAGTTACGCTAAAACCACCCATCTTAGATTAGTTAATCATGAACATCACTGCAGTTTCTAAATGTGGAAAGCGTTGCACTGATGGACCCAACAAACATGAACAACAACAATATGACCCAACAAAACATGAATAAAAACAACTGTAGAGCATTTTGGTTACCAATATTGTCTTTAAAGGTGCATTCAGTACAGTGTTCTTCCATAGTTCTACATGAGAAGGTTGGAGCATATTTACACACTTTATTTATATACATGGTACTTATAGAAAAAAAACTAATAAAAATAATCAGCTTTTTAATAGCAGCAAAGGAAAACTATTCAAAAGAAATATATACAACTTTAAAATGACAAGGCATATAGTACACAGCAAAAATATTTTCTTAAGATATCTCACATTTATCTTAAAATAATCTGCAAGACTAATTTTCTTATTGTAAGAAAGCTACTGACTCCTGATTTTCTTGGAAAAAAATTTATTTGACGATTTTCTTCTTAAGAGAGTTTTTAAAAAATGAATCATGCTATAGGAAGGAGGGAGCAATCTTAACACCCCCCCCCCCCCCCCCCCCCCCCAGAAAAAAACCCAGTAAGATCACACTTAAGAAAATTAATCTCGTATATTCTTATTTGAAGATAAAAACATCTTAAGAAAATCTTTAACAGTGTAACTTCTAGCTTTGAAAATAAAACGTGAATTGTAAACTGAAGATGATTGTGGAAACAGTGGAACAGGGAAGAACTGAGGTGAGATCAGGCCAACAGCACTCACCCAAACACACACACATATTTCAATCCTGACCTTGTCGGAGCACATCTCCCTTGCATTCAGTAGAAGTCTAAATATATCTCTATATATTTATAGAATTTCTTTAAATAAACTCAAAGTGTCTTTCACAAGAAAAGCTCAAAAAATAAATATCCACAGTTTCATTTTTTCTTCTTTTGCAAGATGATTTTTTTTTTAAACTTTGTATGTGCAAGTTATGTGCAATGTCAGATCAGCTGTTCAAAAATAATAAACAATAAAAGATTACATTCATAACTTTCCGTTGTCGTGTGATGGAATCCAACGGCCACACCGCCCCAGCCAACTGAACTGTGCTGGAGCCAATCCATCTCAACATTCTAGTCAAACGGCATGAGGTTCAGGAGAATGTCGCACTTTCCTTCACATCGTAGAAACACTCGAGTTGCACTTCAAGTATTCAAAAAATAGACTTAAATGAACATTTTAACCAAGTCCTTTTTTCTATGCTTAACTATGAGTACAATTCTTAAATAAGGTAACTAGGATACACATACGTTCATCCATGCATTATAAAAGTATACCCACCCCACACTTTAAAACTACTACCCTTATTGAGGCAGATACATTATTGCAACGTTCATCTGATTTGTCAGAAACTTGATGTTTTTTTTGTGTGTGTCATCTTCAAGTTTGGTTTCTCTTCTCTTTACATTCTGAAAAGACTTCAGCTTATTTATTTTCACACCTCAAGAGATTTATATTTGCAGGTATCTACTTCTACGGATTATACATGTATCATATCCAGAAATATTTCACCAGAATGCTTACTGTTCAGTATATAAATGTATAAAAGGAAGCAACGTCCTGTCCTTTGAGTATTCCTGTAGTATGCGGCGGTTCTAAATTGACAGCCTTTGAATACTTGGGTGGCCCAAGCAGTGACGCAGTTCTGTGCACTAGCACCTGAGGGTGGCAGGCCCCAGGGAGGCCTCTTGAACTCAATGCACTATCGCAGTACCCTATAGGCATGCATGGTTAACAGATCAGCACAGCATACACCAAGTGCAATGGATCAAAGGTCAACATTCATCCCATGCAGGTCACAGTGTAACTCCCGCATAGTGTAACCTACCCAGCCGCTGTCACGGCAACCTGTGGTCCAACTGGAACTCGTGCTGCGGGGGGGACTGTGCGTCCACATTCTCCTCCATGTAATGCTACTGAGTTATAGCTTGCCCAGAGAACAGGGCACTTGGAACCAAGGCAGCAGAGCTAATACTGTGCAGGATGAGGGAGCGGGCCTTCTTGGACCAGGCCGGAGTGGAATCAGGACTAGGACTGGTCCCTCCACCCCTCCCCTCCATTCCCCCCTTCCCCTCCCTTCCCCCCTTCCCTAAAATGGAAAATTGCGCAAAAATTAGTTGTAATGTAAACAGACTACAGGGAGAGGACTCTACCCTGTCCCTTGATTGACTTCTTAATATTCATTGTGATAAATGGGGGAAAAAAAAAAACACTTTAACTGTGTTTGGCGCTTGTTCCTGCACAATATCAGTTCTGCCGGAAAGTGCAACTAGCTGAAGCTGTCCATCCTGTCCCCTCCCCCCCCCCCGTCCTGTCCCTCCACCTATGTCTCTGCCTCCCGGCACAGGGACTCCTAAACATGACAGATGTCTAGCTAGTATCAGTACATATATACTGTATGTATTTCAAAGAACAATCAAAACTCCAAAACTGCAAAAACAAATACAAACGAACCCAAAGACGGGAAGAATGTAGTCCTGAAATCCTTCTTCCTCTGCTCAGCTCTCTGCTTCACATCTCTACAGTCCCCTCTGTTTTCCTTCCGTTGTTTGGTATGTACTCCAAAGCTCCAATGCAGCATTCACAGACATATATATTGTGTTATGTGTGCGTATACATATGTACATGGATACATATGCACACATATACACACACACACATGCACGTGTAAAAGAGTTTTTCACCATTTTTAATGCCCCAAAGAAGGTGACCGCAGTAGGATTTCCACACTAAGGTGGGTCCAGAAGGTAAGATGATCCCTGGAAGGACACGCAAGCACAGACTCTGTAGTTAGTGCGGACCTCTACCCTGTAGAGGATGTGAAAAGCACTCTAATTCGTGAGATTACTTTCGCCTCTCTTCACGCTAAAGCACTTGGAAATTAAGTGTACGACAAAAAATGACTCGCAAGACCAAGCAGCAAATGGCCTCTTCCTCCTCGTCTCCACCTTAAAGAGGTCTTCTTACTGAATCACCTGCACCTGCACTGTATTCTCATGTCATATAAAGCCACAAAGTCTGTAAAGTCAACAGTATTAAACATCAGCTCTGCAAATTTCTCTCTAACCGGTCAACTTTTGGTAATATTTTTTTTTCCTCTAAAATCAAAATGTACAAGGAAGAATTCGATCAAATCTGATTAGTTTTCAACATTTTCAGTGTTCTTTTTAAATGATTAAATACCAATATCATTTTAAACTTTTTTTTGCCCAATTACTGGAAGCAAGAAGTGTAGCGTGCATCTGAGAGAACCTCAGTGCACACTGTACGTTTTCCTGACTCTTAAATGGTCGTGTCCTGAGACGGCTGCTCAGACAGCGCCCCCTAGGGGCCCTGAGAGGGTGAGGCCGTGCCTCTCCTTCGCATCCTGTCCAAACTTCCCAAGCCGCACGGGACGGGTCTCAGTTCAGCGAGGGAGGGGGGGGGGGGGTAGCGGGTGGGAGGGATTGGGTGGCCCCACCCCTTTGCGGACCCTGCCCCCTTGCAGACCCCTCCCCCCTTCGAAACATGCGCTCACAGCGTGGACTCGCTCTCCACCGTGCAGGTGGTGGTGGCAGTGCCCTTGCGCGTCAGCCGCAGCACACTGGGCTTCTCGGCCACCTCCCCCCGCCCGGGCTCCGCCGGCACCGCCGCCTTGCCCGGCTCGGCCTTGCCGTCGTCCGCGTGGGAGCCAGGGCTGGGGTAGATGACCAGGAATGTGGAGGTGAGGAAGCCCAGGAAGGAGCCCGCCGACGCCACCATGGGAATGACCCGCACGCTGCCCACCGCGTCCACCACCGCTCCCAGCGCCGACGCCACCAGGATCTGAGAGATGTACACCTGGCAGGACAGGATGGCGCAGTCAATGCCGAAGCCACGCTTGGAGTTCCCCGGGCTGTGGTGGATGTACTGCAGAGAGACGGGGTGACAGCGATTAGCATACACTTCACTCAATACATCAACTATATATCCATAAACCAATGCACCTCTTATCAATCAATAAATACATATCCATCAATCAATCAACATATAACCATGAAACAACTTTTTATTGATTAGATGCATTTTATCTATGAATTAATCCCTGCATCACAATGGGCTTCAATGAGCACTTTTTTGCAATTGTGCTGCAGGGGGTACCTTTTACAGAGTTACTTGAAACACAGAAAATGTAAAGCCAGTAAGTCAGAATATGGAAAAGCTTCCCTGAAGTGTAAAAACACTCCTGGAAATAGATGTAGTGGAACAGTGTGGCGGCAGCAGCTGAAGGCTTCTGCGCTTTAACACAACAGGGTACATTACCAAGGGCTGTGATTTTAAAACCACCACCCCACAAAAACTCAGTTACTGAGATAATGTGGATGATGCAAGTGGCTGGGAGGAGGGGAAAAAAACACAAAGCTAAAATTGTCACTGGAGCACTCCCGAAAGACTGCTGGTCGGGAATTTATAGGCAGATTTTAAAAAGTGATTGAGAGCAGGTCAGAAGCAGGGATAATTCCATCGGAGTGTGGAGCTAGGAGCAGTAAGACATGGGGTGGTTGGTACGCACCTCTTTGATTTCGTGGTACTGGCCAAGCAGGGCGTAGGGGCAGTAGGAGATGCTCATGGAGATGATGCCCATGCTGCTGATCATAACCATGGAGACGTAGACGTTGGGAAAGATGGCCATCACTGCTGTGCCAATGGAGAAACCCAGCGTGCCCAGGATGTAGATGATCTTGATGCTGAGGTCAAAGTTGTCCAGGTACTTCTGGAGTAAAGCTGCAGACAGGCAAAGGTCAGAGGTGAAAGGTCACAAACAGCATACATTACCTTTAAAAGGACTTGCGCTTCGACCCCATGTTGCTGGGCAAGCCTTATAACCAGTCTTGTATCCAGGGCTACGGTTGCTCACCTGAACAGATGGCAGCAGTAGCAGCATAGATAACCAGCCCCCAGCACCCCATCTGGACTCCTTTGTGGTAGTTTTGGAGAGCAGTGGAGTTCGTAGCAGCCTGCAATTTACACACAAAAACTCCCAGTCTCAGCTTTGTGCTTGGACACAACATGATTACATTAAATTGCATTATACTACGGTCATTTAGCAGACACTTTTATCCAGAGACACTTACATCAGTTACAATTTTAACATGTTATGCATTTATACATTTTGGATATTTACTGAAGCAGGTGTGTGCCCAGGGGTACAGCACCAGTGCCCAGCGGGGAATCAACTAGCAACCTTTTCATTACGAGCCCTGCTCCTTACCAGTACAGCACACGACCACCACCTGCTGACCTATGCAACACTCCATGTCCTCACATTCAAAACCAAACATCGACCGCAAGTCACCGCATTTCTCAGCAATTGGGGGGTTGGGGGGGTTGAAGTGGGGCGCTGCTTACCGTGGGGTCGCCCTCGTAGATGACCTGCCCCATGAAGTCGGTGTAGAAGACGGCCTCGGCGATGATAGAGAACCAGGTGAGCAGGTGGCAGGCGCAGAGGCGCAGCAGCTCGCGGGGCATCTTCAGCATGGACAGCCAGAGCAGGCGCACCGTGGTCTCCGACTCGCCCTCCTCGCTCTCCGTGTCACCGCTCGAGTTGGTGTTGCCGCTCTGGTGCCGGTGGCGCTGGCGCTGCCGCTGGCGCTGCCGCTTCTGCATCTCGTAGATGTCGTTCATGCTCCGCGACGACTTGATGAGCAGCACGGCGTTGGCGCGCCGGTAGCGGTAGCGGTGTGAGCCCACGCGGCCGTAGTAAGAGAAGGTGCAGGAGGGCTGGCGGTAGAAGGTGTGGCGGCGGCGCCGCATGGACGCGCTGGTGCTCGACTGCTTCATGCCGCTGCGGGCGTGGCCATTGGCGCCGTTGGCGCTTCCGGCGCTGGGCAGGGCGGCCTCGCCGTTCGGCGCCTTGGCCTCGCCGGGCTGACCGGCCAGTAGCGCCTCCTCACCGTCACGGTCCATCTCCTGCAGGAAGGCAGAGAGCCGGCCGAAGCCGCGCGGCAGGTCGCGGCTGCCGGCGCTGCTGCTCCGGCACGGGGGCGAGCCGGGCCGGCTGGACAGATGATCCTGGAAGATGGAGGGCTCAATCTCACGCAGGAAGAGCGCGTCGCGGTCCAGCTCCAGCTCCAGCGCCGCGTCCGCCACCGCCAGCACCGAGTCGCTCTTGCTCCGCACCAGCTCCACGTCCAGGAAGTCCAGCTCCAGCTCCAGCTCCCGCTCTGAGCGCTCGTCCTCGTACAGGAAGTAGGGCTCGTCCTCGCGGATCAGGTCCAGGTGGGGCGGTGGCGCCGCAGTGGTCCCCGGTGCGGCCAGGCCGCCGTTCAGCCGGACGGAGGACGCTGTGTCCGCCTCCTCGTCCAGCCGGTCCTGCTGCGGGCTGTACTGCTGCTCCTCGATGCTGAACAGGTGCAGCCCCACAGACACGCTGAACAGGATGGCGGCAAAGAAGAACAGGATCTGCTCCTGGGACTTGAAGGCCTGGCCCAGGAACGTGTGGGTCCAGTCCAGGCCCCCCAGCATGTATCCCACCGCCCCTCCGAGCCCTGTGGGGCACACAGACACACGTGAGCAAGGCTCCCCTCCAAAGGCACTCCAGGGACTACAGAAAAGTACATGTCTTCAAAACATACCATCACAGATCACAATTGACTAAATAATTCCCTCTCTCTCAACCTTAAGTGATGTGTGGTTAAAAACATTCAACTTTATTGTCATTTAGCAGACGCTCTTCCAGAGCGACTTCCGTAGGTTACATTTTTTACACATTACCCATTTATACAGCTGGATATTTACTAAGGCAAATGGAAGTACCTTGCCCAAGGGTACAACTGCAGTGCCCCAGCGGGGAATCAAACCATGTGCTGCTCCTTACCACTAAGCTTCACTGCTGACCCAAAATTATGTCTGAAGTGGGAGACCAGAACTCTAATGAAAGGTAGATTACCTTGAGTCTGGTGCCTTAGACTACTCAGCTGTCCTGACAAGAACATCGGTGAATGTTTTGCCAGAAGATAGCTGGCCTGCTTCACCTGGGTGGAGGCTTGGTTGTGGTTAAGGTGAGTCATCCCACTCACTGTAAAGTTCTTGCGATCGATAAGAGGCGCTATATAAATCAGTCATTACCCATCCAGTATAAGGAAGAGTGATTGCTCAACAACCATGACATGTAAGCCCATTTAAATGACATTGTGGTTAACGATTTATTGCACCCTACAACTAAGTGGGGACTCACACCAAATAATATTTCACTGAATAATATTTTGGACTGAATATCTGCAGGCAGGGGATGCTGGGAATTCAAGGTGAGGCTCAACGGAGCTGAAATGACGCAGCGCATTAAAAATGTTCAGTGAGCGATCGGCGATTCTCACACGTGAAAGGGTAGTCGCCGTGGGGGTACGGTGTGTGCTTAGCGAGAAGGATCCTGACAGTGCGTCACCAATGCGGTGCACAGACACTCAATGTCCTTAACCAGGAGGGGAAATTACTGACACACTGGTGAGACTGGCGTTAATAACGAGGCTGCGCGGGGGAAATGTGCTGTTTGTTAATGCTGCCTGTAGAGTTAGGACGCTGAGCTTGGTAGGAGGCTGCTTTTAATTCATTATTCATCCCGTTTCCAATATTGATGGATGGATGCAGGGTGTGGACAGAGCCAGCTGATTGGAGAGGGGAGCTGCAGCCCCGCCCACCCCTGCACTGCAGCACTGAGTCACAATGACCAACGCACTGTTGGCACAGGAGCCAGTGTATGTACCACACACCCAAGCCTAATCCTCCAGAGCAGAGATGCAACCCAAAGGGATCTTAATCTTTACCAGTGTAGGACTGAGTCGTGCGAATGCCAAATCCAAAACAGGGTTAAAGTTATACATTTGTAAAGGTGTCCACGGATTTCTGCGCTTATGACCAACCTGCCAGAACACCACATCCTCAGTTAGGACAGAGGCGAGGGGTCCGTTTGGGGGTACAACCTTTGCTCAGCATGACGAGTTAAACATTGATGCAGTTGTTATACGCATGATCTCGGCATGATGCGCATCGGTTCGTACCGGATGAGAAGGCGTGGATGTTGAGTGCCATGTCCTGCTCCTCAGTGTCGGCCACGTCCAGCAGGTATGCCCGGATTGGCCCCTCGGTGGCGTCCGCACAGAAGTCCAGCACCACCACACCCAACACCGTCAGCACGATGCCGATTGGTTGGTTGTTCGGCACGTCTCCGATGGCAAGACCTGCGGCATAGGGAGGGGTAGAGGAAAAGAACATCACACAGACAGATCAGTGTGGCCAGCGTATGGGCAACTTGTGGGTGGAGCAAGGAACCAAATATAGAAATGCACAGACGTGTGGGCAGGGCAAGGCACCAAATACACAAATGCACAAATGCGTGGGCGGGGCAAGGCACCAAATATAGAAATGCAGAAAGCACGCAGTCATTACCACCGGATCGCTACACACCACGGACCAGCGTGGGTGACCCACAGCTCACCCAGTGAGTGCATCACAGGTGAAACCAGGACAAGCTGCTAACGAGACCTGTCAGAAATAAACCCCAGCCATCCACGCAGTGCAGATTTTCAGACATGATCCCAGTAATGAGTGAATCACACCACTGAGTGTGAATCAAAAGGAAAGCTGAAATTTAAAAGTTCATGCACCAACAACACACAAATCAGGACCTCCGGTATGCTACAAAAAAATGTACATAAAAACAAAAAAACAGAACAGCAATACATAACTCTAGACTGAATTTTGAGGGCTTTAATTTTTATTACTACTAAACATGGAATGAATACCCAGCCTGCCTTGGATTTCTAAAGGTATCCTTGAAAAACTCCCACAAATTGCAAATCTGTAAATGGTGAGGGATTCACACATGTTCCTTCTGTTCATATACCTGTGATCTGAGGCTTAGCGATGAATATTCTTTGGAGAATGGACAGGAGAGCAATGGCCTTTTACATTTGCCTATGTCTACTGCAAGCAATCCTGTTGTCATACACAGATCTGGGAATCAAACATCAAATCTTGTTTTTCCAGTCTCTGACGGTCCAGTTCTGACTGTCCATCCCACACTGCAAAAAATCCAAATCTCACCAAGCATATTTGTCTCTTTTCAAGTCAAAATATCTCTTTACACTTAATATAAGACACAGTCACCAAACAAGCAAAATTTCCTTGATCTACAAGGACTTGTTTTTAGACGGTGCATCTTGAATATCTTGTTTGGTGAAACTGTCTTGAAAACATCTTACTTTGAGTGGTATATCAAATTAAGCAAGCCTTTTGACAAGTCAGAAGGTTTTTAAACTGCATGACACAAAAACACTTCCTAATACCAGTTAAAAATGGATCAAAATTAGTTTTTTTCCACCTAATTTTAAGATCCCTTTTCTTAAAAATGCTTAACTATAACACCTTATTTCAAGAAATCTTAACAAGTGTATTTCCACTAGTTCCATTGGCAGATTTTTTCACTTATTACTAGCAAAAAACACATTGTATTATTTTATTTTATTTCTTATTTTTGAGGGGCTATTTTTTGCAGTGCAGGTCCAATCAAAACGCATGGACACATGTTCAACTTTTGATTTTTAATTTCAAAAAGCTGTTTCCTCTCCAGCCTCCCATTTTCAAACAAAGCGGAAAGAACAGAGCGCTACACAGCTTTAAAGGAATAAAGAGTTAAAATAAGGTCTCCTTGGAATCAAAGGTCTTTAAAGAAGATCAGATAAGTCAAATGGTAATATGAACAGGTACTTTGAATGAAAAATGTTGAGCAAAAACAGAGGAATCTAAGGTGCTCCTTTGTGAAGTTAATGAATTAAAAAGATGAGGGCGAACAGATGATAGCAATGGCAGAGAAGCTTTTAGAATAGATTTTTACCTCTATCAAGGCTCCATCAAAAGATTTAATTCAAACTCAGAGAGAGCCTTGGATATCTTCTTGATACTGCTGTAATGTACAGTCAGAGAGTGCTTGAATGTAATGCGGCTCATCCACTCATCCATTCATTCAGTTCTTGTTTTCACGCTCTGCTGTGCCCCTGTGACCAGACTGAAAAGCAGTGTCTTCATGCAGCACGGGGTGGGGGTGTGGCGAATGATGCCCATTGATCCTGACTGCTGCACTTCCGGCCAAGTCTCCAGGCATGGCCCCGCCGATGCGGGCTATTGCCAATCAGGCAATCGAAGCATTCTCACCGGATGTCGGATGACGGGACCAATCGATTGCGCCCATGGGGCAGACATGGCCTGGCGTCCCCTGACACGGTGCCTCTCCCTCTCCCTGGCGTCCTGCCCTCATGCCACGCAGCCCCAGGGATGTGATCGGCATGCTGGCCACACTAAATCAATCAAAGGGGTCCCTCTAACTGCGCAGAGAGGAGCGTGGCCAAGCGGGACACAGTCCTTTGCCTTTTCAATAGGCAAATCATCGTGCTACAAACAGCAACAATTAGGGTTTCCATTTCACAGAAGTGCTGCTATTTTCATAACAATTGTGGGAAAAAGGCTGCAAAGAACAGAAAAAGTGCCCTTACTAGCTTACAATGGGTTTCAGTCTCCTTCACTCTAGATGGTGAGTTGTTTACAATAAACTAAGAGCAGACAAACAGTGACCAAAAGCATACCATCACACTAAGAATTTAACACTTTATTTACAGTTTCCTAAAGTTAGGGTTAAGAATGTAGGTGGAACTTTCAATTCACAAATAAAACAACGAAGTTATTATTCATAACATTGTCACTGAAAGGGGAAGTTGTTCTTTCAGAAAACAAATATTTAGGTTTTGAACAAGGGGGTGAAAAAAAAGAAAAACAACAAAACAAAACAAAAGAGTCTTGTGAGCCCAGAGCTAGTGCGGGTGCGTAGTAGAGCCGGCGCGTTCTTCCTGAGCACGGAGCCGGCGCGAGGTGGAATAGCGCTGGAGACAGGAAGTAGTTCCAGATAGGCAATGAAAGGTAAAAAAGGGGCACAACAGGAAACGTTTCCCTGTGAACTGGTTCCTAGTCCTTTCCCATGTCATGGAGACATCCAAAGAGTGCAGGCCGGCTAGTCCGCTGCTTTGCTTGCCGCCCATTCTTATGAACTGGGGGGGTAGGGTCTAGCGACTTACAAACGGGGTCCCTGGAGGCCGGCCGCTGTGGGACGCGGTGTGCCACCCGCCCCCGACTGCCACACGAAAACAAACCACACAAAGCAGCAGCGGGAAAGAAAAGAAAGAACAGAAAGAAAGAACGAATCTTTCAACTGAAGGAAAACAATGCAGTGCTGCACAGGACCCAGCTGAACGCGCCCGCCCCAGTGAGGGCATTAAAGACGACAGGAACCCCGCGCCCCGACAGTAAGCTCGCGAACATGCGCTCATATCACAATAGAGTAACACTGACTGCTGATATTTTTAGTGGAAATTTACTGTAGTGCCCGCCCCACACCCCAGGCATTGTGTGATATGAGCCTGAAGGGGAGAACGCAACATGTTTATGCAGTTTACCACCTGACTCATTTAGTACCTTTATTTCCCCATTCACAATTACTTTGCATAGCAGGTTGTCAACCCCATCTGGAATGGAAATACATAAATATGCGCATGTACAATAAGCTTCCTGACAAGGACATGCAAATTTGTTTAGTTAGCTTTGGAACCATTGTTCCAAGTTGTTCTATACCTCTAAACACCTATATGCTTATTTAATAATGTATCTGATATGTCTATATAGCTACTGCAATGTAGCCATTATTCAAAGTGACTACCGAGCTAGCCATGCAATTTGCTCACCTGAGACTTAATTTATAACAATAAAATACCAACAATCTAACTAGGTATTGCTAATTACAGTAAGAACACTGAAGCCACTTAGCACTTGTTATCTGATATGAAATTTAAGAACTTAATGGTCCAGTACTCACAACCTGGCATAACCCCAGGTCAGTTTGTGTAACACTGAGGTCAATGCAGTTTCACTGGGCCGATGAACTTGACTGCTGTCAGTCCATCTGTAAAAGCCTCTTTAATCTACAATCTTCTCCATCAAAGAGCAGACACATCTCAGCTCAATCTCAAGTTACAGGAAAGAAATCATTTAATCTTTTTTTATTTTATTTTTAATCTTATCCATCCCTGAAGATAACCACTGTCTTCTCTCCAACTTATCTACTGTCGCCTAATGAAGCTACAGTGACCTCTAATGCATTTTCCTTGGAACTTTATTTTTTTAATTGGTCAAGTCTGGCTTGCAGCAAGGCGGTGCCATTCATCGATCTCCTGTGGTACTCAAGCATATTTGTTGAGTGAGAGTGAAAGGGAAAGTCCATTTCTCTCCTGCTTTAGTACATTTGTAGAGGTTTTTTCTACCACCAATTCAGTTAGCTAATGCGGGAAGGGAGACTGATACGGCTCTCATGAGGTAGATCCGTAGAGAGAAAGGGTGGCGCAAGGTTTGAAAGGTTTGCATGTTTACCGTATTTCGACAGTACGTCAGTTACAGTTCGTAATCTCCTGTCTACCCAAGAGATTCTGCTGTTTTAAACAGCTCTGAGGCCCCAAATGACAGACATCAGGCATTGTGAAATAGAGATAGTGAAAATGCACATTGGATACCATCGTTTTTAGTGGAGTGCAGAATGTCTCGTTTACAACAAAAGTGCTTTAGTTTTATAATGCACCGTAGCCAGGGCTAATTATCAGTTTGCCATATCATGAATGTATACAATGCGCTATTTGATTAGGGCTCAGAAGGCCTGTCAGCAGAAAAGATTAATTACAGCATGCTCAGATGCTTAATGTCAAATTCAAAGCATTGTTGAGCAGGTCCTGTTGAGAGAGAGCTGGGGGGTTTCTCTGATCCTGGACGGAGGTATAGGAGACGACAGCCACGCAGTGTCTGGTAAGGCTGTGTGAGCCCCACCCACATACATAAGCCCCACCCACTCAGATGGATGAGCTCCGCCCAGTTGGGCAATTCTTACCTATGAGTGATCCGTTAAGGAAAAGCGCCACGCCCAGCAGCACGCCCACGCACAGCGCTAGGATGAACGGCCTCCGCCGGCCCCATCGCAGGGTGCAACGGTCGCTGGCGGAGCCAATCAGAGGGGTGAAGATCAGGCCCAGGATGGGGCTCAGGAACCACGTCAGACTGTAATACTGTTCTGGAAGACCTGGGCAGAGAGAGAACACAGAACCACAGTTAAAACATGAGGGTACCAAGTCTAACTGTAACACTGGTGCAGAAGACCTGGACAGAGACAATGAACAGAACTGCAATTTCACTGCAAGGAAACTGCCTTAAACCATAACATCATTTTTAAAGACCCTGATGGGCACAATGCCAGACACAGCAATTCAACCACTTACTGTAAATAAAACCGGTGGAGTGGAGGTCCCATTCATAACAAACTGATGTCATGGACAAAGCCAGACAACAGTATTTACTAAATTCCGAAAATCTGTGTCACTGTGCCTGTCCCAAAAGAGCAAGGCCATAAATAAACCTTATTAGAAAAAAAAAAATGCACTGCCTAAGTAATCTGTGTCTGGCTGGCAAACCTCCTCAGGCAGGTCAATAAAAAAACACCCTTCATTGTTCCTGGAGCAGTGTTTGATTCATAATCAGGGATGACTTGCTGGGCAGAGGGCAGGTGTACGCTTGTGCCACACCTGGACAGGTGAACAGGTCCCAGTGCACTGTTCCTTAAGCAGTGTGTTACAGCCCCATTCCACCCCATGCCCATAGCAACAGTGAGACTCCGTACATTGCTCTTTGGCTGACCTCAGACCAGGAGGATGCAAGTACCACTGGCTCAGAGTTCACTGCAGAGCTGATTTGAGGCTAAATGAAGATGAGTCATCAAGCTTGTGTCATTTCCATTTCCCTAAATTCACACTGATTACAGAAATACTGCAGCCTAGTGCACTTACTTTCAGGAAAAGCTGTGATCAAATGCACCTCTTACAGGCACAGACCCCTCTCTCTTTCTGCATGCTTTGGTTGCATTTCACTTCTAACAATAAAATGATCAAGAGCAGCCCATATCCAGAGCTCAGCAAAACATCTGACGTCTGCATTCATGTCTGATCTCAAATGTTTTTTTAAAAATGACTAACACGATTCGCAGCAGCACAATCTGGCCTTCGGGTGAGACAGTTTTATAAGCTGCTTCAGACTACAAAAGGGCATCAGATGAGCTTGTGTTCTAACTTATTAAAACAAAAAGCTTTTCAACATGAACATTCGCAGTTGTCTCATGAAAGGTAGGGAACAGTGTACTTCACAGAGGCTCTAGGTCGTATTAAAAATTAAGGTCTGAGGCCTTCAAAAAAATCAGTGGACAGTACATTTAAGGTGATAGGTTCTAGAGGGTCAGAACCTAGAATTTCAGACCTGTGCATGAACACTACAGTGTCTTATCTTAATATTTAGCAATAATATAGCTCATAAACTAGAATTTCATACCAATGCATAAACACTATCTTATCTTAACATTTAGCAATACCATAGCTTATAGACTAGATTTCAGAGGTGTTGCATGAACACTATCTTATCTTTATATGAAGAAATACTACACTTCATCAATCATTATTACTATGTTTTCACTGTGGGGCTTTTAGGAAATGTTATTAGGCTATGTAATGGTTCCAAGAGCTAGGAGATGGTGTTCTCATGGGTGTGAGTCATTTGAATACCCACACCATACCCCAGTCTTTCCTGGTGCAGTCTTCATCAAATGCAAAATGATTTCCTTGTCACATATAATGAAGAGCCAGCAGCAGAGCCCACTCCCCAGCAGACAGCAGAAGAATGGTGTCTCACTGGCTGAACTTGTAAATAAATCAAGCATCTCATTACGCAACCCCAAGCCCCACCCCAGCATGCTGTCAAAGCAGACAAGCAGGGTGTTTGCATGTTATGCTGCCTATTTGACTATATTCAAGCAGGAAACAAAAACAAAAAATAACCCACCCATGTGGGAGAGGAGGGAGGCTGTAGTAGGTTAAAGGGTCGGGTTTCTTTATGTATTCGTCTTTTAAAGAAGTCAGCTTCTGCATAGCCAATGGTGTGATGGTGGTGAACATGAGGGACCCCCTGGGGAGTGTCGCACGCTGTGCTCCAGCAGACTTATGAATCAGAAAACACAAAAACCCCGCCACACACCTGGCTTCACATGAGAGGAGTGCAGATGTGCATGTTCAAGGGATTTCCCATGCAGCAACAGGAGGCCGGTGACTCGGTCGAAATGCACGCCCGGTCCCTGTTGACCGGGTCCAAATCATAACCTGAGAAGGGATCAACTCTCACTCTATAAATAGGGCCGCGGAGAAGACTGGAGATTAGGGCTGACAGAGAGGTGGCCGGGGAGGATGTCTGAGTCACAGCGGGGGGTGTGGGACTGGCAGCCGCGCTGCTCTTTAATCCCCGAGCACACATAATAGGATTGGGACGGACACGCTTGCGACTCTGAATGCCAGTGTGTTTCCGGTGGCTCTTGCCGAAGTCACCCGCAATGCAATGTGAGGCTGTGAGACGGTGGGCGGTGTGTCTAAGGCCAGGACACCACGCATTGAGGGGGAAAGAGTGAGGCATTATGGGTAACAGCCTTGTAGCTCCACTACTGATGTTACTATAGCATTAGGGTCGATATGTCGCTCTGGCAGTGGTATACGTTTAACCGCTGTGGTAAGAATAGAGTCACACGTCTCCATGCATGCATTTGGGCTCATGACTGGACAGCCTGGAAGACGCAGGAGACGGGGACTCAAAGAATCCTAAATGCAAAACTACACAATGTTCTGTAAGCCCAGATGCATACTGACTTTCTAATACTTAGAGTCCACCAATCCTTCTATGATTCACAATATGAATACAGAAAAAAGGAGTTCCATGCCATTTGCCATACCAGCAAATAATGACGGAAATAATACAAAATTGGCTGTATTATATCCAAGCCCTGCTCTTGAATTCCTCTGAAGAGATGATACTTAATGTTACTGTATAAAATTTTGCTGGCCTACATAAGAGCCATTTTACAAACAGATGTTAAACAGTAGATTCAACCTCTTGCATGAAAGACTCTCAGCATAGCTTACCATAAAATCAACCTCTCTATGCAGGATAGTGTATTTACCATATAAGGGAAAAGGTTTTTGAACAGAGAGACTACACAAGAACACTATCTTGCACAAGCCTTAATATTACCCATACGAATGGAGACGGTGTAGCATTGGTTATCACAGAGATAAATAACTGTAATAAACACATTTTTACTGCTGTGGTGGGAAATTTTGCATAGTATTAAAGTCCCCCTGGCTGTCCTCCTTGCACAGTAAGAGGAGTGCATGCTGGGAGAAAACATTTTTTTGCTGATAATAAAGAAAATTCCATGACTGCTTATTAGCATACAACGCCTACCTTGTGTCACCTGCACTAAGCAAGAGTTGCGCAACAATATGCATGTCTTCGGTGACAAAGCTGAAACACTCACGTCAGTGTTATGAGCCAAAACACACTACCAGGGAGGAGGATTATAATAGTGATTAACAAGGCCTCTGATTCCAATACACACAATAGGACCATTCAAATCATAAAAGATGTCCTTTGATTTTTTCAGTTTACTATAAGAAAAAATAAGCGCGGGCTTCGTTAAAAAAGTTAACATACATAGCCTGCTTTCAGATACGTCTGCAAGCAGATGGACAACATTACTGGCGGCACAAATATATTTAATGATCTATAGGACTAGATTATCTAACTGGGATTATTTTTTCAATTTCAATGTGTATAATGAAGTATAATTAATAGAAATGAAAAATGACTTAATGCTGCTTAATGTCATGCGCTAAAACATTTTACTTAAACAGTCAAAGAATGATTGTTTGAATAAAAGTCTATGATGGTCCATGTTGGTGGTAAGGAGCCTGTGTGGCGTTTATGTTATACCTAGGATATTCAAGCCCGCTGTATCGCAAGGCTTTCAAAGCCACAGAATAAACTGAGACAGTTCAAAGGTCATCATGTATAACAAAATCCCATTCATGCTGTGTGTAATTTCCGCAATGAGTCCATAAAACACACACTAAGAGCTAAAGGTTGCCAGAGGACTGAAGTCCTTGACCTACTGTTTAAAAAAAAAAAAAAAAAAAAAAAGAGACGTATGTGGCCTGAAAATACACCCGCAGCAAACTGAAGTGATGAATGAACTATTGTCTGAATAGTCTGAACAATATAACCTTGGCAAAAAGCTGTGGGTGAATAAGAGGGCATGACTGGGCATTCACGACTGCTAGAATGCTCAGTGCCCCTTCATGAAGCAATTAGGTTTGCTACAGGTGAGGTTCCAGTACCAAAACAACATGTTTATCTGCAAGAACCAAAAATGTGCCTGTCTAACTGGCCGAACTTAATTACTAGTGTCAAACTAGAATCTGGTTGTGTAATTTTCCAGTTTGTGACAGCGTGCTTTTTGAATGAATTAGGGCTTATATAACATCTGAAACCCAGTCGTCTTCATTTGTGTCTAAAAAGGGCAACAGAGGTTGAAGGATATGACGCATTGTGAGTGTGCCCTGGGCTCAGTTCTTCAGTCCTTTTGCAGTGTGGCGTGCGTAACAAATGAATATTTTTGTTAATTGCAGGGCCAAATTCCTCATGTTCTGCACATACTGAATGGAGTCACTCCTGCTTAAATGGAAATGATTATTTGGTGACTTACATTGAGAGCTAAGTGGGTGTATTAATTGGTCAAACATGCTACTGACTTCTGACATTCTACCTCATGGCATATTTCATATTTTACACAAATATATATAGATATGAGGCAGCAGTGTGGCGTAGTGGTGAGGAGCAGGGCTGGTAATCAGAAGGTCACTGGTTTGATTCCCCTCTCGGGCACTGCTCTTGTACCCTTGGGCAAGGCACTTAACACACAGTTGCCTCAGTAAATATCCAGCTGTATAAGTGGATAAAACCGTGAGTTGTTCTGGATAAGAGTATCTGTGAAATGATAATGTAATGTAATATATTGCTGTAGGGACATACAAGGTAGGTGATACATATATATAGAGAGAAATCTACAGGCCTATATAACAGCATCTGGTGTTGAAATATCAGGTTGTTCTTAATATAAAGATCAGCATGTTGTCTGAAAGCAAGTGGTGCTTTCTGCGGGACAGGTGAAACTACACTAGGAGTCCGAATCTGTGAAAAGCGATTCAGAGTGTCCCGCCAAGACACACACGCCCGGCAGCGCAGTCGGATTTTCACCTCCCCTCGGAATTTATAGTATTGACAAGAGAATAATTTCATGAAATAACAGTGATTTCAAAAACGTCAAAACAGTGAAAGCCACATTCATTCCGCCCGCGCACGATCAGTACTTTTCCCCAAACATTCTGCTGCACTGACAACAGGCGGAACAGGCCTGGGGCAACGCGTCTGCCTTCAGCCAACTGCTGAGAGACAGTCAGCGCTTCGGACGGTTTCCGTTGGTTATGTTTCCGAACTGAGCCTCTACTTAGCTTCCACTGATTGCATGTGGAAGCTAAGTAGAGTTGAATATTACTCACCCCACCACACCTGCATTCATGTCCACATTCCTGTTGACCTACCTTCATTTTATTAGCCTGACAGGGACAGGAAAGAGTAGCAGGATTCCTACCTGCTCAGTAAATTTCCACCAATCCACTTTGCTGCCAGTGAATACTAATAAGCGTCACACTCTGGGGCTAATATATCTCTATGGCAGTGTATTGAGGGAGTAAGGCGCCCACACCTTGTAGGTTCAAACCTTGGTCTGAGCACTGCTCTCTTACCCTTGATTAAAGCAATTAACACAAATTGCTTCAATAAATATAGGCTACAGCTGTATACATGAACGCTTTGCAAGTCACTCAGGAAAGGACAGCTGCAGCGCAATAAATAAAATGAGTTTGGAGTCTCTGCTCCCTACGGGATATTAATACTTAAATCTTGAACATATTTTGGATTCAGAACACAAGCATGACACAAACGATGACTAAAACAAAAACAATAGTTCTTTCCCTATACCACGGAACGGTACAAGTCTTTCATGACCCTTACAAAAATACAATGCCGTTTTCTTCGGGAATAAAAAGCCAGCGGAAACAGCTGTCTGTTCTTAACGTCACCGCAGTGGTGGTGCACGGGACTGGATCAGGCGAGACGTGAGAACATGGTTCTGGGGACCGCTTATCAGCCACCTTCCCAGGATCCAGGAGCGGGCCCACGACCTGGTTCACATGGAGTGACAATTGGCATGGCGCTCGGACCCGGCTCGGGAAATGTGTGCTCAGAGCGCGCTCCTTACTCCGTCTCTTCCTGGGGCAATGACAGAGTTGTGTGATCATTTGTCAGGTCTCAGCGCAACTTCCTCTTCCTTTTTTTGTGAGATTATTGGGGGGGGGGGGGGGGGGGAGAAAAAAGTGTTTTTGTTTTGTTTGTAACCCTCAGTTGCGCAAAACAACAAAAAAGGAGGAACTAAGAAAACACAAACAAGTGAGATTTAATCAGTCCGTACGCAGTTTTTTGTTTTGCTGGGAACGAGCCCCGTAAACAGCCAAACAGGACGTTAGATTATAGTAAATAACGCTGTTTTTTCCCACCGCTCCGTGCTCCACTAACAATCCTGAGAGCACCTCAGCTATCGGCGCTCCAGGAAGCGCGCCTGCCGCCACGGGGGGGGGGGGGGGGGGGGGGTGGGTATGCGGTGAAGGGGGCGCGGGTTTACGGCGGGTCAGGGAAAGAGCGGAGCCCAGGGAAGCCGACACTCATCGCGCTTGACCTCATCTGTGGCTTGCGTGGGTCGCTTAGGGGTCTGCTCCCACCATTACCTCCACAATGGAACTGATGGGCATCCGCTGCCCGGAGCGCACACAATAGCTGTGATTTACGGACATATACAAATACAGCTAAAACCTTGCTTTCACATGCTTCTATACAGTGGAGCTGGTTTCTTAGCAAGGTCATTAACATAGGTTTTGTAAAGCAAAACCAACGGTTATTAATTTGAAGGTCCATAGTCATCTTTGTAGTAGGGCATAGAGAAATTGTGGGTGAGGGGGCTGTACTTCCATTCTCTAAAAACACAAAATTAAGATCTCACTCTTTTATGCTTTGAAAGCATCACCTGTACCTTCAAAGGAACTGCAAAATGAAGAGTTAATAACCTGCTTTCCCAGATGGGAGGGAGAAGCATTCGTTGATCTTTGGGCTGAGCCAATCACAGATGGGTATTCTGCGTCCGCCAGCTCGGCGGTTTTGCCAGCCGTCTTCCCGCGTCTCTGGGACATCCCGTTCCGACAGCTCGGCTCCGCTGCAGAGACCAGTACAAGCTGTTGTACCGGGCAGCCACAGGTTACAGGAAGCTGACAAAGAGCTCATTTGCCTGGCTGTGTGATTTACGGAGGGGGCCTTCCGATGGCCGGCACTCTCAGAGACCCCATGAATCACCACGGCGTGAGAGCCATGAGTCACAGAGAGGACGTCGCGTGCACACGCGCCCCCTCACCTCCACCCCACCGGCCCCCTAATGTGAGACAATGTTATTTACCCGGCTTTCCAGCGGGGCCATTCACACCAAGCGAGAAAACGCTGAGAAACGGACTTCTGCCTGAATGGGGTGAAAAGCAAAAGGTAGAGGGGGCACAGGAAGGGAGGGGTGAGAGGTTGAGCTCCGTCGAGCTGGATGAGTGGCAGCGAGGGGGGGCTGCTGAGGGAGGGAGGAAACAGGTGCCGGCACTTGTCTTGGGGCTGCGCCTCACCTTGGCCTCTGCACAGTGCTGCAGTCAAGTGCATTAGTGTTAGCCTCATGCCCCGGAGGGCAGCCAGGACCGAGCGGGCCTTCATGCAGAACGGAAAGCGTGAAATCCTCCTCCCCCCCCCCCCCTTTTACGCTATCGTCTCGACGCTGAACGGTGCCGCCGATCGATCAAACAGATGGATGATAAAATATTTACAGGCCCGGTTGACGCTCCATCCGGTTCCAGCCCGGTCCCTGCCATTTCATCACCAGGAGCCATTTGTTCTGCCTGCACTACTGGGCTCTGAATTATTCAGCAGAGCAACAATGAAACAATTAACAGCAACAGCACGAAAAGGCTAAAATGCCACAAACTTGTTAAACAGCTAGGAGGACAGTGAAAATGATAGGAAAAAATTTTGCCTCCAGCTTCAGGTGTTGAGGTTGACACTGTAATGCAGTGCTTGCTTATCCTGTTTGCTCACTGAGGAGCACAGGGCCTTCACACACTGTTCACAAACAATTCCACTGCATGACAGCGTTCAAGGAGTGTGCCATGGGAGTGGAAGGCACAGGGGTAGACTGCTTGTAACCAGAAGGTTGCCGGTTCAGATGTAAAACTTAAAAACAGATAAATGGATGTGTTAAAGTCCAGAGCACTTTGTGAAGGAGGAGGTTGCCCTCTAACAGAGGTATGGAGGGGTTTGTCATGGAGAGAGTGGTTTTGGCAGAACATCACTTCATCTTTGAAGGGCGGGCACTCAAGATGTATAAGATTGATGTTGTGTGTGTCAGCAGTGCTTCTTCCTTCACACTGCATGAGCATGTGGCAGCCTCCCTGCTGCGGCAAACAGGACCTGTCTACATCAGAGTGTGGAGGGAATGAGTCTTGTCCCGACTTGGTGTCGTGGCCTACATCTGATCACACTGCGTACAAACGGTACACCTATGTATTCTTTGCATTTCTGCAGCTGATTTGCAGCTGGAAAGCACTGCAAGCTGCAGGATATGGCATGAAAATGGGCCCCCTCTCTTTCGATGGTTCAGACAGAGAGACAGGAGTCTGTAGCAGGATAAAAAGCCTTTCCCTGTGTGGGTCAGTCAGAGAGGAGCAGGAGAAAGAGCCTTTCCCCCTGTGTGGGTCAGACAGAGGAGCAGGAGTGGACTTGCATGATAAGAACAGCATGACGCAGGCTGTGTTCACCTGACTGTAGCACACTGCTGCTGTACCCCCCCCCAGCTCTGTTCAGCTGCTCAGTAAAGGACATCCACAGAGAAGGACGCATAAGCCCGTGTATGTGTGAGTGTGTGCGTGTGTGAGTGACCGTGAGTGTGTGGGTGTGAGCACACTCCTGTGTGCGTGTGTCAGTGTACATGTGTGTTAGTGTGCATGCACGTAAGCGCACTTGTGTGTGAGCGTGAGCGTGCATGTGTGTGAATGAGTGTGCGTGCGTGCATTCCTGTGTATGAGTCTGAGTGTGTGCGCACAGGGGCAAGACAGGAGACGGGAGACTGCAGTGAGGATTCATCACATGTGGATTTTTTTTTTGCCTCTTATGCGGCAACATTTGTCCCTCCTCCCCTCACCGCCTCCCCCCCTCCCCCCTCCCCCCCTCCCCCCTCCCTTTCTCCCTCCCCCCTGTTCTGCCTCCCGACAGCCATAATTAAAAGTGCATGAATTTTACACACCACAGTTCTGCTCCTGCCCGGCACGTTACATAACACTGCAGCACGGAGAGGTCTGCTTGCAGGACTGCTCTGGAGAAGGCTTATCTAACACCGTGCACCGACCAAATCTGCTCATCATATCACAGCCTTAGATCCTGCATCCATCAGCAACGGAAATCATTCTCAAACGCTCACTCTCACACGGATTACAGCATTCATCACCTTTCACAACACACTACCCACAAAGCCCTGCTGAAGGTTACCACAGCCACGCTATAATGCTCATTATGACATCACCATACTACCCACAGTGCTCTGTTGAATGTTACCAAAGCCACACTATAATGCTTATGACATCACCATAGGGCTGGGCGATATAGCCGTCACGATATATTGAATAGTTATTTTTAGCGCAATAACGGCTATCCCCAGTATGTGGCGTTAGGTTTCTTCCCTTATTTTTTCCCTTTAGTTATACCTGATGCAGGAGCACACCTCCAAAGTTCAGTGAAATGCTTCCGGGGCAGAAAAATATCACTTGTATCTATATGTTGGTAAACTTACCTATTAGCTTTGAAAAACACCTAGCATGTTTTCAGTCTTTATCTTTGTAGCCATGTGTTTCTCTATCTACCACACAGAAGCAGCATAGTGCTGTTGCTGTGATATCAACGTTGTATAGATACGAGTGGCTTCTTTTTTTCCCCGGGAAGCATTTCACATGGCCTCAGAAAACTGGAGGTTTTCCAGGGATAGCTGTTATTGCGCTAAAAATAGCTATTCGATATATTGTGACCGCTATATCGCCCAGCCCTATAATCACCATGCTACCCACAGTGCCTTACTGAGGGTTACCAAAGCCACGCTATAATGCTCATTATGACATCACATTACCCACAGAGCCCTGCTGAAAGTTACCATAGCCACGCTATAATACTGATTATGACATAGCATAGCATAGTGTCCATTGTAACAGTTTCAAACAATTCGGCTTAATAATAGGGCCCTTAATGACGGTCAGTGTGCAGTCCCTTTCCTGTTTTTGTGTGTGAACGGTTCAAAGTTTGGGAGAAACTGCTATATTTAAATACAAAGGCAGAAGGGCAAAAGCATGTGAGTGGGTTTTATACTGGAGTGTCGGGTCATTGCAGTTTGGGTCATTATTTTTGGTGGCTGATGAAAACCAGTCAAAAACACTTGAGGAAAACAGAGAAAGCTGGAACAGGAAAATAAAGCAAAAAAAAAAAAAAAACAAAAGAGCAGGCAGCTTTGAAGTCAGTCTCACTGGCATCCTGGTAAAATGCAGTGCTTTTGACCTTCCAGGTCTTGATGTTTCAGATCACAGGTTGCAGAAACAGCCCCATCTTGCCAGGCTACAGCTGGTGTATGTTTGCTTTAGCTTCTCTGCCTTTGTGTGCTCTGGAACTTCCTGTTTTAAGAGCGAGCAATAAAGTTTAGTTAAAACTCCTCATATTCTGGTCTGTCAGTTGTGCTAAATCCACTGCCCTGGAATTAACAGGCTGCTCTCACACACAAATGAAGTAAAAGTTGTCACCGATAAAAATGAGCAGCCGGGTGGAGACGCCTGAAACTCACTGACTGCCCGCCATTTTGATAGGGAGGAGGAGCTTTCAGGTCTCAACTGTGAAGAGAGGGGGGGGTAATAGCCCAATGGTGAAACTGCGTCGGGGCAGCTCACTACTGGAAGCCCTGTCCCTACTGGCTCTTTGGGATGCTTTCTGAAAAACTGTTGGCTTGCTGCAGTTGTGGAAAGCGCACATGGCCATGTACTGCCGAGCCACGCACGCGTGCAGTGCCGATGTAGTGCACTCAAGCACATTCGGGCACCTCTTTCATTCGCGAGGGAAGACATTTCACTCCTGATGTGCCGCTGTTGGATGCCGCCCCTGGTTTGACCACCACCATACATGCCTGCAGAAGGTAATCCAAGGGCTTACGCAACGTTCTCAGATCACGCTAAATTAAGAGTATAGGGCAGCCAGACAACACTGCTCACTGCCTTTCTCTGCCACTTCCAGGAAAAGAAAGATTCCCCACTACATTATCCCATAATCCTCTGTTGCCCTGATGGAGGAATGGTCTTAATTTGCACACGGCAGCCGAGTGCACTAAAAGCAATCAGAGAAAGCAGTTATTGACAGGTAGCCTCAGGGCTTGCGGTACAATGTAAAACCAAGTATGGATTTCTCTTCACCACTTACAGGGCTCATTCATGTGTGTGCATTATGGAGGGAAGTATTATTAAACAGCTAGGGTTGAGACACGAGAGAGGACAGGGCCATCAAAGAGCACATGCCCTCAGAAGAGACCAGAACAGAATAGAACAGAATGGCTTGGTGGGTCCAACGGCTCTCTCCTATGCTTAACTGAAATGTTATAAGGACAGGTTACTTAAGGCAGACTTAAAATACACACTCCACTCAGAACAGCAGTGGGCTGAGGAATTTCCTTTGGGATTTATGACAGGTGTTTACTGTACTCTACTGCACCCATCTTTATTTGAGATGACTGTGCCCTCTTGAAACAAATGCACTTTCATAAAATGAATGCCAGCAGTTAAGATATCACTACACATGCCACTGCATTCAGAAGGAAGTGGTAATTAGAACATGTTTTGAAATGCTCAAAGGAAATCACTAGGGGTTCTGTGGTAATTGTTTCACTGTCAGTGGTAAAGGAGAAATGAGATCAAATCATCAAAAAAGTTTGATTTACAAATACTTGGATGCAGTCATAAATGTCAACGTCATAATACATGTTGAACCAAGGCTTTTGAGCAAGGCTCACATTAAACAGGTGAAACACCTGACCAAATGAAGGCATAATCCGAATCTACCAAAACCTGACACAACAGATCTCCAAATAAAAAGGCCTCCACATCAAATTACATATTATATTACATCACATTTATTTAGCAGACACTCCTAACCAGAGTGATTTCCAGCACGAGAACAGAAGTGTATCCATCCAAGTTAAATGAGCAACAGTGTCAGACCAGGTAAACAACATTCCCAGACCAGTTTGTGAGAGTGCAACACTCAAGCATTACCACAAATTTAATTTGTGCTAACCTGACACTAAACAGCCTAGAAAACTATGGGTAGTCATTAAGTACATACGCTACCATACATCTCAGCATCACTAACTCACAGTAACACATAGTGATACTACAAGTAAATAAGCAATAAGTAATAATACAAGTTGCAGGTTCTAAGAGGTGGGGACTGACGGATAACCAAAGTGCAGTCTGAAGGGTCTGGGTCTTAAATGGTTGGATTTTAGTACTAGTTTGGAATTTATGTACAGATCGATTCATTGATTGTTCAATGGTTCAGGGTCCACTTCAATTCCTGCAAACCACCTCACATACAAATACCTCCCCAGACAGGATGCAGACATGAAATTACATCCATAAAAGGAAGACTACCATCTAGAGCTCCTGCAACACTGTGTACAGCACAAAGATTCACTAGAGCTACTGTACTCACTAATGAGATGGGAGACATGTACCTCACTGTGTCCCTTTCAACACAACTTCATTAAATGTGGTCTTTATAAGTAAACACACACACGTGCATAGATGCGCACAATCATGAATTTGCACCTATTAGAATGCAACCTGTTCACGCAGTTGAAATAACAAAACCTGGACCAGACCACCCCCTCACCCCCTCCCATCTCCCCCGTCCCCTGGGCCTTATCAGCTGAGAATCTGGTGGATACCTCACTCCAACACGAACGTGGAAAACAGGAAGCCAGAAATGTGCTGAATTTTGCATTCCCGCCATACCTACCAAACCTTGTGCTTTCCATTGTTTGTTATTGTTTGCATTTTTTGCACTGGAGGTAAATAGTTTACATTTCTGGTTTCTTTCTTCATGGACAGTCACACCACGTACAGGGATTAACCTACATTAGCCTGCAACATAACTGATCATCCGATATTGGTCCCACATTGTACAGTGCAAACTTGCAAAGTCGGTGTTTCACAACGGGGAAAGAGCCACCACAGAAACTCCCAATGACCACCAGCAGCAGTGCAATGACTCTGCCATGGCCTAATCTGTCCATAAACTCTCATAAAACCTTCTGACTGGGACTATTCTGCATTCTGACTTTAATTTGTAATTAATATTAGGGCTGGGCGATAAAGCGCTAACAATAATTATCGTGATATGATTTTCCTCGATAGAAATATAACAAATGTTCGATAAATGTTCGATATAATTCATTTCCATGCTTAGATAGCATGCACAGAAATGAATCACGAACTGTCAATCATGTCGCAGGAATAGAGGTATGCATTGTGCATGTAAGGTTGCATGGTGAGAGGTATAAATTCAGGCCAGCACGTGGTATTGTTTACAGACACAGTGGCTGACAGGCTTGTAGTTGGAGCGGAATAAGCAAAATAAGCGACACCGAAGCAAAGGCAGTGCCCATGACCAGCTCGAAGGATGAAGACATTGTCGACAAGAAAGGTCACTCAACTTGAGTAGTTTAGAGATATTTTGGCTATTTACAATCCGAAGACACGTGCCAAAGACAGGCAACACCACAAACCTATTTCATCATTTTAAACAGTATCACCCATTAGAACACGCAGAAAATAAGAAATTACAGTCCCAAACGAATGTTGTTAGTGGACCCTCGACAAGCACCAGGCCAGTACCCAGTGCGACTACCCAGCAGCAAAGGATCGTATCAGCATTTTCCAGCACCGTGCCTTACGACAAAAAACGAAAAGACACAAAGACATCACAAATGCAATTGCATATTGCATTGCAAAAACCATGCTTACCATTAGCAATGTCGAAAATGAGCGATTCAATGTGCCACAACGCGTTGCCAAACCTGTAGTAACAATAATGATGATAATAAAAAGAATTTAAAAAAGAATCAAATCAATTACTTTCTTTATTGTTCTAGTCCTTTGTGCTTAAAAGTTAAATAGTGATTACAAGCATGATGAAGCTATATTTGAAACTGAAATACATGCAATACTGATTTAAATATTTATGATATGTTCATATGTCTGTCTGTTCAGAATGTTTTTTTTAACATATTGTGGATTTAGTAAGATATTTTCTGTCATGTTTTCTCTTTGCTCAGAAATATTTGTCATGTTCTGACCATAAAGAATAGTTTAAAACCACAATTAACCGTCTGGTTTCTTCAACTTTCACTAAGGAGCAAAAATCAGCCTTTAAACTTGAAAGAAATAATGATTTGACATTTATGGTGCTAATTATCGATATCAACTGATATGAAAATTTTTATCGTGATAACATTTTTGGCCATATCGCCCAGCCCTAATTAGTATTGTTTTTTTTTTTTTTTTTTTAAATACCACCAGATATTAAAAGTCTTGTCCAGCAAATGCAAACTTAAGTACACCAATGTGTTTGTTTTGAAAACCACTAAAAACACTTGCATAATTAGACTGAAGAGGAAAGGTTGGTTAATATTTAGGGATTGATATCTGAGATGATGCACAGCTGGGCTTGGCAGTGTCAAAGCCAGAATGAGAGCAAGGTCCCTCCCCTTGGCTGAGAGGCAGGGTCACCACAGTGGCAGTCCTCTGTTGATGGGACGTGAGAGCCGTCACCCGGACAGTCCCAAGCACCTAGCTCTGGGGGCTTTCCAAAGGACGCACGAAGCTCCGGTCCATTAGACCGAACAGCCACAGTGATCCAATGAAATATTAAGTCCTGACAGAGGTACAATGAAGAAGCTAATTATAAACATGGTTGAATGTACAGTGCAGTGCTCAAAGACAACAGATGCCTTGCTCAGAAATTATATAGCATTTACCTGAAACATTCAAAAAACAACAAACCTGCACAAGAGCTAACTAATCGTAGGGGTTAAGGACAGGAGTGGCTCTGCTCTGAAGTTAGCGGCATATATGATGAAACTGAAGGCCGGTTGTTTTTAACCACAGCCACTGGACCCCCACCCTGAAGGGTCTGACGATTACCTTTGCTGTTGTACGCAAAGGTGAAACACAGAGCGGAGGCGTTTTTGATGCATGACTCCGCTGGCCTGAGGGGGAGAGGGGCCATGGATAAAATATGGGCTCCTCACTTCAAGGTCCCCTCAAGAGCATCTTGGAGTGCGTCAACCGAGCGGTGCTGGGATTAAAACCAGCCGCCCTTACGGGAGGCAACAGGGTAACAGAACACACGGGCTTATTACAGCTACTGCATACAAGCGCTTTAATCAGATGCCATCAATCTGGAGAGGGGGCTTACCGCAGAAGGGAGAGACTGCTAATCCCATGATACCTTTCCCATTAGTTTACATAACTGCTATGAAGGAGGGTGGGGTCTAATGAGAGCATCAAAACACAGGAGCATTAATAATACATACTGGCAGCGTTTACGCCGAGACCAAGTTGCTGGAGCGGGCTGTTGGGAAAGGCACTAAAATTAGCATGGCTCACGGTGGACCTGACTGTTCTGTTCCTCTGCAGACTATTCCACACGTAGCTAGCCATGGCTACAGCTGATTCTCATGTTTTTACAGAGGAATGAGGACAGCGCAGGTAATTTTTGCCTCAAAGTTCTGTGCCTTGTTTTCATTAGCGTAAACCTTGTCACATGATGCAAGTTAAGGCAGATTCTCACAGCAATAACTAGCACATACTATGACACAAACTCTTTCACCTTTAAACTCTAAACAATATCATACTACATTCCTGAAAAGAACACCTGCGCTAAAGTAATCTTTGACAATCTTACGATGAGGTACAAGCTTGACATACCAGAGTAGCCAAACGTTCAATTAGAGACTGAAAATCAAGAGAAAATGCAGGTCTTGGTTCTGCATTAGTGTCATGAGACACACAGCCTTGTTGCCAAGGGGCCAAGTGGCAGACTTTGCTGGGAACAGTGCACACATGCCACAAATGTGCTGAATTTTCTCTGAAACATACCTCATTGTCATGTGAGCGCAAGTCAGGTGCCCCCACTGAAATATTGTGCAAGACCTGCTCTGAAACTGTCGGTTTCAGTTTACAGATTAGAGATTACAATCACCGCACTGCCTAGATAAACTGGCTGTTGCCAGCCAGCCTTCAGTCACTCTTTAAGCTAATAGCGAGCCAATTCTTTCTTCCAATATCAATACAAGCAGCTAGCAAGCTGGAGCACCTGTAGTTACACTACTGAAAATTTACATAAAACTTTGCTAGCTAATGGCAAAATTATGCTTAGTTAGCTGTAATAAGCAGTGATGTGTTTTACATGAATAAAATAACACCAGCTAGCTACCTTAGAAGGTAGAAGGTTTTCTAACCCTTTTTCATCACAGCATTTACCTAAAACACTGGACTCTCATTCCACTTCCTACAGTACAACAGATTAAAAATAAATAAACTTTGTAAAAGTGGCAAATGTTCTAAAATTATGTGCAGATTACACAGAAACTGCACTTGTTTCCTTAAGATTTCAAATCTAGTTTTCCAGGCTTACGCAGAAAATGCTAATTTGAAGGAGGAAAAAAAAAAAAAAAAAAACTTCAGCAACTTTTTTGATCTGCATATAAAAGAGTACGAGAGTAGAAAATTCACCGTAAAACAAACAAACAAAAACCCTGCTGAAATAGGCCAATTATTCCCTCAAGACTGTACAGTTCCCACATCAATATGTGAGAAATATTCCTCTGTTTGGGGGGTGGGGTTGAACAGGCCCTTGTCTGTTGAGGTGCCAGTGAAAAATTCCCAAGGGGAAAAAATGGGCGCTCTCTGTGGGCTTTGAAGGCGGCCCTGCCTGTTCCTCTTGCCCTTCGGTTCATTCTCATAGTGGCCAGGCCTGTATGACAATAACAGACCTCGCCTCCGTGACGCCCATTGCTGAGGTCTCCAAAGGGAGGGGCCGATCCCCCGCACTCCTGGAAGCAAACCACTGTGAGATTTCTCTCACGAGGGCAGGTGAGAAGAGCTGACTCAACAGGCCGAACACACAAGGGGAATATACACAGGCAAACATCCCTGTATTGCATAATGTAGGCAGTAGCCACTTCTTTTCAAGCCAAAATGAAGGACGTTAGGATGTTAAAGATGGGAGGCGAGCGTCGACAGAGTATGACGCTTACTTCAAGAATGATCAGAGCTGAAATTTTGACTTCAAAATTCAAACACATTACAGATCAGCCACAGCAGAGATTGAGAGATTGAAATCAAAGGCAGATTTGTTATTATCAAAGAGGCACATCTGCCACAGCCTAAAAGAGCTAACGATAGTAGAAGTAACTAACTTTTACAAAAAATAATTAAAAAGGGATTTAGAGAATAATCCTTCTGCACAAAACACTTACGTCTGAGTATCACTAAACAACCAGGAACAATTACAGCAAGTCAATCTGGATATAGCAGAGATTCTAGAAAACGCAGCGATTTCACAGTACCAATGGGACTTGTGTTACATATCTTCTAAAAGTGGCATAGTAAGAACCACCCATTTCATAAACGTCTGTATCCCCCACACTCTTATTAATCCAGAGCTTTAGAACTCTAAACTGAACTCAAGTTCAACTTAAAGGTGATACTTCTGGTGAGAGTTGTGATCACCACAACAAATGACAAAAAAGTGTTCGTATTGAAAAAAAGAACATTTATGTCAATAGTTAATAGTAAGGAAAAATGGCTGAATCCACCATACAGTATCCTCTGTATCTGTGGATGTTTCAAGATTTAAGCTTAATAATGACCTTTAAGCTTTCACATAATGGTTGCTTTTCAAGAGATATAATTTGATATAAACTGTATAATATGCTATGGTGCCCCATTATCACTTTCACAGACAGATCTATGGCGCTACACTTAAGGTTTAAAGCCATGCCAAGGTCGCTGTGATTGGCTTGCAAGGTCTGGTTGCCACATCACCCCCTCATAACCACAGCAGGGTCAGGCTTAGGCCTGGGGCCAAGAGAAAACAAAGATGCTGTGGACTGATGACATCACAGTCTGTGTTGTGACATTAAAAGTGGCAGAACTGGTTTATGACATCTCAAGTACTGTATTTGTAAACAAATCAACAGGGTTTTCAGTGAGGGTGTGGTCTAATGATGTGCCTGCCTACAGAATGCTTACTATGTACACAGACCTTCTAGCCAATATTGTGCTAATTTTAATATACAAGAAACACAGTGATTGTTCAGAAAGGCTTAAACTCTTTATGCCTTTTTCCTTATTTTGGGTTAAAATACGTATGCCCACATCTGCCCACTCACTTCTATACATGCAACAATTTAGGCCTCAAGGACCAACGAGGACGATCAGCATGTCCTTCCTCCATAGATCTAATCTGCTGTAAATTTTTCTGGACTAACTGGATTCTGTTCAATCATAGCATTTCCTTTGGGAAAGCAGTCACTCACAAATAAAGCTTGATTTGATTGATAAGGAGGAAGTGACAGAATCCCTGCCTAGCCATACTGCTCAAGCAGCTGTTTACGCATGCGGCACCTGGTCATTTGATCTCCCTGAAAATGCACATCAGCAGTGAGTGAACATGGCAAAAGCATGGGGAACATTAAAGGGATGACATCTGTCAAGCAAACACCTACTGCGTTAGCCTATATTATATAAACTATAAAGTCATCTCGGGTTTGATCACTGGAGGTCAAATCCTTTTTTTCCCCAGAACAGCTGTATCAGCTTTTCTGATATGATTCTGATATAATACTTGAGTTTTGACAGAAAACAGCAGTACGGTTTAGCGAGGTGGCTGAGCCAACCCTTATTTTCAAGGAGGCGCGCCTCCTGGACCACAGCACTGATGAGGCGTGTGTGCGAGTCGGGCTCCATGCTCAGCTGGACAGCGCTCGCTCCCCTGGCCGTTCTGCTCCCGCAGACGGTGAGCCGCCGGGCTATTTTCGGGCTGGACCGAGCGGAAAATTCCGTTAATTTCGTGTTGATTAGCGCTGCGCCAGTGAAGCCCCTCGCGTTGTTCGGGCTAGGTTTCCGCGCTCGCCGGGTGCGCCGGGGGCAGTCAGGTTGCGGCCGCAGGTCAGGGCCGCTCCCCGGGCGGATGCCAAGCTCAGCGCGACTCGTCCGAGTCGGGTAAACAGCACTTTGCGACTGTGTCTGTTGAGGGCTAAACAAAGCAGGCAGTAACAGCTTGTGTGAGATTTCCATATTTCGCTAATGACGGGGCCTGCTGGAACCTCCACTGCCCGTGCCTGTGGAACCGGGAGAACTCTGAGCAGCTCTCTGTGCGCAACATGCAAAGGAGATGCGACTGTCAAAACAGGAGAGGCCCGAAGATGCTGTGAACCGCTGGATTGCTTGGTGCATCTATAGGAAAGACAAACTGGCACTGCAGGCCTTGTCAGCGAATGATCTCTATGCGCTTGGCTGCATGACTGCATTACTGCATCATGACATAAAGATAATGCCCCGGCACGCCCCTGGTGCACGAATGGGGGTACTACGCCCTCCTTTCTGGAGACTGTCTCTGCAGATAAACACACCAGCTTGCCCATCCATGACCTGCTCCGGGCACTCACTTCAACAAGCATACAGTGAACAGTTCTGCTGTGAAATACAACTTGGACCTGGACGGAGGGTGGGTTGAAAGAGGGTTCAGCCGTTTCCGTGGTAGAACTTCAGCCTGACACTAGCGAACCAAATCTTATCAAGTGCTGTTCTTACAAGTGTATTCTTCAGTCACAGGATCCAGAAATGTACCTGCCGTGTTTTAGGAGGTGGCACAAGACCAGATATCGTTTTTTTTTTCTTTCTTCTAAGAGGTGATTGTGTAAGAGACGTGACCCTGCAGAAGCATAATCCTGGCAAAGGGAGGCTTGGATTAGGGGACAGTGTACCTTCCCCCACTCCCACATACTGTGTATTATTAGGCCTGTGATGTCAGGAGTGCATTAACTGCCCCTGCAAATGCTTTCGGGAAGGTCGGGGCTCGGACTCTGCAGCCCTTTTCATTAATGCGACTCTAGAACACAGAGTCCTCCTACACTTAAATGCACAAATGCACCATTGATACCACAGCCCCATTTCCCACACTTGCAACAGTGTTTCATTAATCACGTTAGTGCCCTAATGGCATACTTACCATCTCTTTGTATAGCAAAGTGAATTAGAGTGAAATGAAGAATGCAGTGTTCTCCTTCACAGCCTTTCAACGCACAAGTCACGTCCATAAAGTTTCTAAGACTAATTTGATCAGCTCATCTCTTGGGCATTTATATGCATTTCTATCCTCTCAGCTGACAGTTGCTCTTCTATAAACTCTAACCTGTGCTGTTTGCTCTAATCGTTTCACACCAAATAATGGTATACTGCACACATCAGGCAAATGAGATTTCCAAAACGTCCGCGTTAGCATTGGGTTCCCGAAACCCTATGCCCCGAAATGCTAGCCCATGAGTGTCACCTGATCAGACAGGGACCAGCCTATCAAATCACTGTCAATCTGGATCATCGGTTCAATATGCGGGAGCTACACCTATGCAGCCGGTATCCTGAGAGGACCCGGTCTTGATCTGCGCCTTCAGTTAGCATTATGACATCATAAAGAAGAGCAATGAAAGGGGTTATTCACGCCGCATCTGTCCCTCTCCGCTGCGGGTATTTGCCTCCTGCTGAGTCATGCAATGCTCTCAGTATTGTAATATCCCGTTAGTGCTGCCTGCTGCTGCCAGAGCACGGAGGGTATTCATCAACTCTGCACCACCTCATCACTCTGTCTGTCCTTCTTCCTGTCCTTGACACGGTGCGTCATTTCACCTTCAGTTAAACATTACATGACATTAAATTACAGTCATTTAGCTAATGCTCTTATCCTGAGCGACTTACAGAGGTTACAATCATATGCATTTATATAGCTGGATATTTACTGAGCCAATTCTGGGTTAAGCACCTTGTTGAAGGATACAACAGCAGTGCCCCAAGGGAGAATTGAACCAGCAACCTTCCGGTTACTAGCCCTGCTCCATACCGCTACACCATGCTGCTGCTAATCCTTTAACATACAGTGCTATCAGTACAGGTCAGCTTGGTCAAAGTGAGCCATGGGGCTGGTCTGGGCCTGCCAGTTTGACTGCAGAGCAAGCGCGCTGGCAGGGCTTACCTATTTGCAGCAGTACAGGAGTGACCAGGGCCGTCTCCATGGCGTAGCAGAACTCGCGGCCGAACATGACGGCACCGTGCATGACCCACTGGCGCAGTGGGATGCGGTCGATGGAGCCCTCACTGAGCGACTCATCCTGGCTCTCCTGCTCGCGCCCACCACCTGCCTTCTTTGCCGGGACTACCGCCACGCCCTGCACTTGCATAGTATCCGAGTCGTTGTTCTGGGGCGCCATGGCAGCCAGCATAAACGCAGTGGGAGAGAGCGCTTTGAAACGCAGGGGGCCGGGGGTTGGCGGTGGGGGAGGATATGTCGCCTTGTCCGCAGTGGCACCTTGGAGGTCGTCCCGGTCCTGTTCCTCTCCGCTCCGCTCCACTCCTTACTTGCAATTAGAAAAAACTTTCTGGAAAGATCTCAGGGCGCAAATACATTCCTTGGTGTTCTCAGGGGGCGGTGGAGTTTGTGCGTCAAAGCACAGACGGGTTTTTGGTGAGGACGTGTGGAAAGGTATGGCTTTCTCATGGGTTCACTCCTTTTTTGTTTTTTTTTTTGTTTACTGTCTACTACGGTAACTGAAAATCCATATCAATTGCCATTCAGTTAATACCAGTTTCATGATTTCAGCAGAGGAGGTCCTGTAGAGGGAGGACAGGTGGTGGAGTGGGGGGAAGGAGACGCAGGTGGGAGCTCCTCTGAAGATCCCCATCGAGTGGCCGATTAATCTGCAGGAGCCGTATGCAGGCCGAAAGGAGAGAGAAAGAGACAGAGAGAGAGGGAGACAAACATAGAGAGAGACAGTTAGCAGCATCCTGAACCAGCATGAAGAGCCACGTTTCAAGCAACCAGTCAAGCCCAGAGGGGTTGTGCCAGTCACCGGTTACTACATGTTCTGGCCAGACATGTAAAGTCAATCACCTGCCTCTGACATTCAACAGGCTTCATGGAGGTAGTGATCCTTGATTCTCGGTGTAAAGCCTCTCGCGATTCTGTTAACACAGAGGGCCTTTGTGCATGACTAATCTCGGTAAAAATGAATGCATTAATAAAGCCAGCATCACAACCAGCTGAGAATTGTTTAAAGTGGCCTTTCTGTACACTCCAAACTCTGTACCCTGAATCACATGCGAATTAGACAGCCCATATTAATCTCTGCATATGGAAGTAAATTCCGTTTCCAGTAAAGCATGAATAATGTTGCCCTCAGTACTGGTTGACAAAGGGGGGGTTTTTTTCCCCCCCAGTTCTTCCGAGAACAACGGCTGGCATTAACATATTTCAGAGGTTTTCAAACCCTTTGAAAGATTAGCTGTAAATCGGCGCAAGAAAAACTGCGCATTTTGTCGCAGGGCTCCCTCCCCCCCACAATAAAGGGTTTCGACATGTGAAAATAACCACGCATAAACAAGTCACAGACCCGGGTCCCCTCATCAAGCCTCTTAAACTGCCAAAGAAAAGGGAAAAAAATTACAATGTGTTGATGTGGCTCCGCAGAGCTGTGAAACAATGGACTTTGTTTGCTGCAACCCACATATTCTGCAGGAAGCTTCGTTAAATAACGTCCACCAGTCCTCTTTGCATATGCTGATAAGTTATGACTGCCACTGAAACGGGCTCCTGTAAAAAGTGTGACTATGACTGTGGAAATATCTATGCATGAGAAATGCATAAACAGAGGCACAAGATAGAGAAGCAAAGACAGCAAGAATAAAGACACCTTTGTTACCTTTCTTAAACCTAGGGTGTAGCTTTCTTAGCAAACATGTTCTGTAGCAAGTAGGACCCACCCTGGAAAAAAAAGTGTCAGTATTTTTAATTATGCTGTAGGTAGACCCGGGCTTTTCGGTGTCCAATACAGTCAGAGATGAGGGAAAGATCGTTAAAGGCGCTTCGCATTTAGCATTCGATTGCTAGCTGTTTGCATCACCTACATGCAAAACAAAGCGAGGGATTTGTTTGTTTTCACATTGGTCAAAAGCTATTTGTTTGCTGCTCCTGTTGTTGTTGGCTGGAAAATACTGAGTACCATCAGCCCAGATGGAGCTTATTACAGTATTTGTTGAATAATCCTCCTTGGGAGGGCAGCAGGAATCGAATGCCTCCAAGTCCCTCGAGTTTCGTATAATCTTCAATATTTGTACACTGAGAGGAAATGAAGGCATCTTCAATTTCTGTGACTGTGTGTGTTGTCACTGAGGCAGCTTATAACCCACAGGGCCAATCCAGCACTGACCAGGGTCTAGCAACCTGGTCTCTATGGTTTCTTCAGATGTGTCACGACAGTAAACATTCTCCTGGTTTTATCTCTGTTGGAGGTATTGTTGTTAGAGAGTGTCAAACCTGTTTGCTAACCCCTAGACCACTGTGGTGACTAGCACAACCGCGAGCCTTTACAATGAAGTTCACACCTGGAGGAGTAGTTTCTGCGGTTGTTTAGTAGTGTGAAGGACAATTCACACACCTCAGATCTGTCCTCAGCTCTAGTGGTTTCTCCCTGTATAACTGCACTCCTCCTCTATTGGCTGCGTGAACTCCCCACCGTGCCCCCATGGGGTCCACTCATGGGGTCTCTGCAACCGGCCTTTACTGGAATGACCTGCTGACAGGGGTGGAGTGATCTGGTCTCTCTCCAGCAGATAAGGGGCCTCTCAAATGTTACCTGTGCTTAGCAGCTGTGTTGTAAGGCCTGTTGTGTTCAGACAACTTTGCACATGTCTGGTGCTAAAAGTACATTTAGTACAAGTATGCATGGACTGCCCCTAAACTATGCTTAACTGAGAGGAGCATGCATGGCCTGCCCCTACGCTTAACTGAGAAGAGTATGCACGGTCCCCCAAAGCACACTTAACCGAGTATACATGGACTGCCCCAAAGTTACTCACTTGCCACTCAAATAATATGAAACACCTGAATGCTGACAGAGCAAAGCATTCAACCCCTTCTGATTGCCCAGCCTTTGTGCATACATTACATCATTCTAGATAACAGCTGTCACCAGATGAGCCATTAAACCTGACAAGCTGCCAGGAAGTATGACTCCTGCAAATTCCATCCACACTAAAGACACAGCTATGCCTAGTTATAACCTTGTTTCATAATCACACTTGAATGAAGAGGGTAATACACCGCCCGTTCAATTCCATTCAGTTTGCTTTATCTTCCAAACCACTCTGATCAGATATACTCACAGTATTCAAAAAGAGGTACCTGTGCCTAATATGCAGAAACAAAAAAAATAATTCACAAATAAACACACCTATTATTAATGTTTAACTGGAAACACTTTCTCATTGATGGACATCGGCCTATCAAACAATTAACAACTGCCCATACTATAACCGCCCATTCACAGTAAACATCGTCCCTAGGTCCCTGCTCAATGAGGAAATTCAACTACAGTTATGCTGGAGTAGCTTTTGAACGTGCCTAACCTGTTAAGAACTGCAGAGCTGGGAGGGTAATTGCACTGTTCGCTGGGGAAATGCAGGAATCCTCATTTCGATTTGCCGCTGCGGCCTCGCCAATCTCGCGCAGAGCCCAGCCTCGGTCTCGGACCCCACGGGGACCCTGCAAACCGGGGCGACCGATGCACCAAAGGGGAGGGGCAAGTGCTGTTCCGGCCCTGGGGAAAACGCCACCTCCCCAAGGCTGCACAAGGCAATACATTTGAAGGAGCCCCATCTTTTAGCTTGCGCTTAATGAATGCCAGGTGGAGGGACGCGATCGAATGACCGCATTAGCATTAAAAGGGCCGGCGGCGTGGCCCCTCCATTAACGATTTAGGCCCCCCGAGCCGAGACCCGTTAGAGTAAAAAGCGCGGGGGCTTTTACTGCCACATGGACATGTTCACCAAGTCCTGCAATACTGGTTCAGCTTTGATGAATTCTCAAGCAGTTCCACCCTGATATTTGTGCAGGATTCTATTTCTGGTGTAGTAACAGAAAGCAGAGCTCACTCCAGTTGTGCCTGAAAATAAATTTCATTCAGGCAATTTCCATCACACGAGTAACTTGATTGACACCCAGTAGGGCAGCGGCAATTGAATATTGTCCACAGAGCCTCCCCACTCTCTGTTCCTAGCCTTTACTGGAATGGCTACATTTAAGGTAGATGAATGATCTGCTGACAGAAATGGAATGCTGTGGTCTCTGTTCAGCAGATAATGGACTTCTTGAAAGTTGGCTGCATCGGCCTGCCTTATTCACCCAGCCTTACAATGGTCTAAGTAAAACTGAGATAAGCATGCACAGATCTCCCCTAGACAAAGAGTTTGGAGAGGTTCCTCATGTCATTTCATTGACAATACCATATGATGACTCTACCTTCATACTCATAACCAATGATGCAGTATGCAATGATGCATACTCTACCAATGATGCAGTTACATAACTGAAATCACTGGTTTTTCCCTAAGTGGGGAGCAACAGAGGTGTTTTCTTTGAATCCACAACAGAGGTCGCAATCTGATGAGGGTGACCAGCAAGACTATTTCTCTGTGCTACCCTGCCTCAACTGTCTAATAATTTGGAATCCAAACGAGCTGGAAGAATCTAATCTGTTACTGATAAGAGCAGCTTTCTTTCATTGTGTGGCCTGCAGGAAGCGGATTAGCTACTGTAAATAAGAGAACATGGCCTCAGTCAGAGAGCTGCAAACTAATGCCTTTGAGTAAGCACTTGGTGTGCAAGGGCCTGATGGTCCTGACTGGGAAAAGATCTGGGGTTTGCACAGGGGTTTACTCCCAAGCCTTGGTCATATGAGGTCCCACAGAACCATTTGCTCTGAGTCATTTCCTATGCTTCTGCAATGCATGAATCTCACACACCACAGCACACCTTGTTGTGGTGGGCGTCGACAAAGATCATCAAGCGTCATCGGTGAGGCTACTCTGACGAAGGAAAACATCCTGCTCCGCTGGGAGGCTCCACATGAAACGATTTCTCCAGCCTAATGAAGGGCCACCCAGCCAGGAAATTTTCCCACAGTTTTCAGTCTGCAAACTACAGCTAAGGTACGCATTCTCACTTGAGAAGGGGTCAGTGACTCACAGTCAACAACCAATCTCAGAAACATTTACTCCAGGCAGCTGAAAGAGTAGCCTCTCTCTTGCAATTTAACCTCCCCGAATGCCACAATGTGTACAGTGTTTCAAAACTACATTAACTAGGGCACCAAAGAAAACATTCCTCCGGAGCATTGAGCGGGGCTCGTCCGGGAGCCTTTGGCAGGGAAACCAGAGAGATGCCTCTAAAGTTCAAGGTCAGGGACGAATAAGGAGTCGTCAGCTCCTCTTAATCTGCCCTCGCGCTCGTTACACTAGGACTTCGCGCTAGGTATGCTGGGACTATACTTTGCTGTTTATTTTCAACACTGGTATTGGATTACTTGCCCTGCTCTGCTAAATAGCATTGACTCATCAGAAACATTCAGACTTATCAATGCTCTCGCAGGACCTAATCAGTGATTTAGTCAGTTGAAATAACTCAGAGCACTGCTGAGACTTGAATAAACTTCACTTCATAACCAGGCACATTTCCTACACTGCAGTTCTGACTGGCTGTCTGACTGCTGGACACAAGGCCAACCTGAGTGCAGTCTATGGTTTCACAACCTCTCAGTTCAGTTAGAGACCCACTGGCTTATCGATTCAGCTCACAGCCAATGAATCCTGGTAAACTGCTGCTTGTTAAAAAAATGAAGACATAAAAGGAATGGAAACCCTTTTCTACACAACTGCATCCATAGCTGTTAAATCTGTAAAAGGACATTCATCAAAATCACACATGGTTTTGCTTTAGTAGCATTTTTATAGATAGAATAACACAAAAAAATACAAAAAAAGCACCTTCAGGTCTGTGCTCCCAGATGATGGCTCTTCAAAAATATGCTCCTAGGGAATCAAAGGACAGCAATCAGAAAGTCCAACCAAAGTCTTTTACCCCGACAGCCTTTTTTCCTACACAAACCACATTCACAAAAAACACTTCTCTGTACTGGTCCGCTTTGTTGTTCACTTTTTAAAACCAAAAACAGTAAGAGCCACAACAGCACAGCCCCTGCTTTTGGAGTTAGGTCCTTGAGGAGCTTGTAAACGTGCCTGCATTTTTACACCTCTTGTAGAGGCCATCTCTTCAGGGTCCCATTAATCCACGTGTGACTGGTTTTCTGGTTGGAGTCTCCGTGGGTCCCAGACCTATCCTGCCCCGAGTCACTCTGCGGGAGAAGGTGTTTCTCCTTACACTTGCAGGGCTGTGGCAGCTGTGGCGGCTGTAGCGCGAATCCGCGCGGGGCCCACCTGACCTAAATTTGACAAGGCTCCGATTTTTCGGGTCGAGGTGCTGGGAGGCCAGCCGGGGAGAGAGAGGCGCAACTTTAAACCAGATAGCTCCTGAGAGCCCACATGGGCACAGGCGGAACTCGACACCGCAGCTCGTCTTCTGAGACGGACGCTGTCGTCGCGTCAGCTGTTTGGGTCATGGTGCACCTTCCCCCTGCTACTGAAACACTCTGGTCTGGAAATCGCTATCATACCTTTTGCTCAGGTAAATTCATGGTGATAATGAAAATCAAAAAAAGGCAGTAAATCAGACTAAAACCTTTTACAGGCAGACCACATGTCATTTTTAATCTACTAACAGCATGCACTAATCAGTTCATCTCCATTTGCACAAACCAGAGCCAGAGAAGCCTTTTTACCAATAAGTGAAATTTATCCCTGTATCGATTTCTCTCTTTATCACTTTATCTCTCTTGGCAGTTTCTTGAATCTGACCATTTGAACATAATACCTGGCAAATGGTCAATCAAGGGGATGCCAAAATTTTTGCACAAACTTCACAAAGCCAGGCATAGGCCTAAATGTTTGGATTGTGATACAATACTAACAGTAGGACAATGGTTTGTAATGTTTAGGCTACATCACTTCAGCATTTTCTCAGGGAACATGAGGGATGAGGGTTTTTAATGAGTGCAGAGGGAATTAAAAGAAAAAGGTGTGTGTGTGTGTGGGGGGGGGGGGGGGGGGCAGACAGGAAATGAAGTGTTGCCAGGGCTTTTACGATCAGCGCATTAACAGGCGGGTAAACGCATCACGGTGGAGTAGCGGAGCCCGAGACTACGACGCTGTGGCAGCCGGAGCACGCGCGCGGGGGGGGGAACGGGGTGGATGGAGGCGGGGGGGGGCACCCACATGTGCGCCAACGTGCACGGGCAGCGGGACAAATCCCAGCTCTCCTGCCATGCCTTACCGCTTAAGAGGGCTCGCAATGTACTGGCCCGCTCCCCCACCACAGAGCAGGGGGAGGAGGGGCGATGGTAATATGATTCTTATATACAGTCATCCGTCATCGAAACGTAGTAAAGTCGAGATACTAGTTTTGCCAGGCTGTTCTCCTGCTTTCATTTACAATAACTGAAAGTCACCGGTCACCAAAATGATGACCTAGTCATTTAGCAGGTCTGTCTGTGGTATTTCTGTGGTATTACCAAGATATGCGCAAAAACCAGAGTAAACACCGACCTTACAACCAGGCTCAATCTGTATAAAAACATGAAAGACCATACCGCTGGTCCTCACAAGGAGCACAGAGGCTCACAAGACTATGATAAGCCTCTCATCCTTAGCTTTATATTTAGCAGACATGGGAGCTGGTAAGTCCCCAAAGAGTTTCCCTCTGAACTCTCCAGCCACTCAGGCTAAGCCAAGCCATGACACTGCAGTGTTCATTCACTCTGCCCTCCAAGGTAACATTTGAGAGGAGACAGATGCCCCTTTTCCACCAAGGCATTTCGAGGGCCGGTTCGGAGCTGCTGCCCAATCTCAAACTAGTTCAAAGAACCAAAAATGGCCAAAGAACCGGCTCTCAGCCAGGAAAACTGGTTCGAGAGTGGCACCAACACTTTGCTGGTCTAGAACCAAGAACCGCTTATGTCAGGGGCTGAGGGCAGGATTATGGTAACCAACAAGACCAACTAAAACTTTGTGACCAGCATTTTAAAAAAAAAAAAAAAACAGAGCTAGTTTAGCATCTAGTTTAGCATCTAGTCTGCCTAAAAAGAAGAAAACTGTTTAGCGAGCTACTAATTTCTCACATCAATGTTACAAACGTATTACGTATGTAAAGACAGCTATTGTATTTTAAAGCACTCTTCTCTTGTTTTTGTTGTTGTTGTTTGGGCGGAGACGTATACAGACGTATACAGTGACATAATGACGTGGCTCTATGGTGGCCGGTTCTTAGAAGGTTTGCAAATTGAATCAAGTCCAAACCGGCACTAGCACCAGCCCAGAACTAGCACCTAGTTCAGGTTGGTGGAAAAGGGGTAAGAGAGAAAGTACAAGCTTTCCTTCCGCGTCCTTTTGCTGTGTATCACGATTCCTTCAGTCCAGGAGTGGAGAGCCCCCATCTCCTGCCCCAGTGTCACTTTCCCTCCTTGTGTTTTTGTAATGCTACTCCACCAAGATGACAGCCACAATAAAAGGGTGTCGAATTTCAGTGTCAAAAACGCTGGTGGGCCAGCTTCGCCCGGTGTACGATCCCACCGAGCTGCGATGAGGTGCCGACACTGGCCACGGCCCAGTCGGACAGGCAAAATTACACCCCTCATCAAACACCCCCCCGGTCTTTTAATGGTCACTCAAGTGGCCCTCAATCTCGGTTGTCAGCAAAGTGATCCCTCTGCCTGCATTATCCACCACTCTCCATTTACTTACACTATGTGGCTGATGTGTCCATCCAGCATAAGCAGACATCTCCTTACATCACAAACGTAACCATAATTGTATACAGTCCTCTATTCAAAATGAACCAGAACATGACATACCTACAACTATACATTCATATCGAAGATAAGCATACAACACCAGGCTGAGGCACACTTAACAGACTGAAAAGCTGAAAGACAAAATCACTGCCTGGAAAAAAAATTTACAATTTACAAATGAGGCTGGAAAATAATAAAAAAATATATTTTTAAACAAGCATGAAGATACAGGAAGCAGCGCTAAGATGGCGGATGTCCTCAGAGAATATCGGAAATCTATTCAATAATATTTGCCTCAGTGGTTTGACACGTTAGTCATCTTAAAATTGGATTACGCCATATCTAATTGGAATCAAAACAAACACACTGGAGCCAGGAATTATAATGTACCAAAAAGGTTTTTCCACATGTGCAGAGAGAAAACAGAAAAGAGTATACATGCATCCTGCAAACAGCCCTCTGAAGTTTCCTACATGATGTGTGACATAAAGCCAAGTAAAACTGGATGAAATATTGTTTTTTACATGCATTTTCACCTGAATAACCCTAAATGTTACTTAGTGATAAACACCTGCAGACTGGCCTATCACCTTTAACTGCACAGACACACAGGAACAAAATGAGGCAAACCTGTCAAAACAGCATGAAACCTGTCAAACATGCAAGGCTGTCCCACATGACATTACAAACAAACTTGGTGTCCACAAAATTCAAATCACAGGGTCCTGCAGGGTGACAGGCCCACATGTCCCACACTCACGTTTTTTGGAGATCTGTCACTTCTGAACTCTGCAGGACAGGAATCAGCACAAGACGCCAACTGCCACGCCAAAAAAAAAAAAAACAAACAAATTTGTTTGTCTCTTTTAAAAAAAAAAAGAAAAAAAGACCCACTGAACTAGCGGAGGAGGAGACTGACGTAGGTGTAGAGAGGCTCCACCCTGAAGCAGATGGAGCCTGCTGGAAAATTCCGGAAAGCAAGACGGAGACCTGCTCCGACCACAAGCGCTCTGGAGGCTGCTGATACACACTGCTGGTTGTCTGATAAGCCCCAGCAGACCTGCTCTGTGCTGGAGTTCCCACACTGGCTGTGTGCTGTTTACATCACTCAAGAGGAGGAGGACCCCTTTTACTGTGCTTGAATATTCAGGCATGACCTTACTGGACACCTGACACACACACAAGAGAATGTAATCATTGTCATGTAAATATCTAGTCACCCATCTTTGTAAATCTAATGAAGGTGGGTTTTTTTTCACTTCCAAATATTTCAATATGTTATATCTGACTTCATTGCGGGTAAAATGTTGTCCCTTCTGAGGCATGAGGGGATTGTTGTGCAGTGTAATTCTTTTTCATAATGATGGGAAACTCTCCAGAACTATAGTGCTGTATGATTCACTAATGCAAAAACATCTTTAGCCACACATTTGTGCAATAAGCAATTCAAAATCTTTAAACCACTGGGCTGTCTGGCATTGCTAAATTATTTCAAGTACAGAACATTGAGTGGCACATTTTAAATCAGCAAATGTTTTCATTTTTTAATTAAAAAGTACCCTCTTATGATGGCTGTCAACATTCCAGCTTCAAACTGGTGAAGTCCTGGTGAGGTACAGCAGGATTAAAGTTCAATAATGGGCTGAGGGCTTTAGCTGTTGTGCAACACCCAATGGCAAATACACACTCCTTAAAGAAAACCAATTACCCCCACAGAATGCTACAGTAAGGTATGACAGGAGATGCAGAATCTGACCAGAACAGTAGTGCTTTTGGTCTTACACACACATGCAAGCAGAGAGTCACGCTGTATATCTGAGCTGTTTCTGACCAGACAAGCTTTAGGACAGCAGCAGCAAGGTGAGGCATTACATAAGCATGGGTGGGACAGCTTTTATTGTTCTGAAGGGAACTGAAAAAATAAAAGGCTTCTGGCTCCACACCAACTTGCAATTCTCATGCAGTGAGCTTCTGTTAGTCATTTTACAGCACAGACATTGGTTAAATACATGGCATATTATTGTGAAGTAGGCAAACAGATCCCATCACCCACATCTTTACTGCACCTTAAAGCCACGACAAGTGAGCTCCCAAGCTTCAAACAAAAGCCTCAGCAAACAATGACAGATTAACAAACAAGATACCAAAAAATGCTGCAGTACTAACCATTTTCAAGCTATAATTTTGAACCCATTTTTGGTGTGTTCAGGTTTTGATTAATCCCTGTTTATTCTAGGTTTTGCTGACCATTCTACTGTAGTCATTATACACTGCACACAATGCAGGATAAAGGTGTGCACTAAACGACAACACCGCACACTGCTGCTGCTAATAATAACCTATCTGTGCAGTCACACTCCCGAGCTCAGTGCTCAAACAATGCACTACAGCTGCCCGATGCCTTTATGAAAAATACATATATACATACAGTACACAACAAGACATCACCACAGAAGACATGATAAAAGCCACACACTGTTAAAAAGATTTTTTAAAAATAAACATAAACAAATTAGAGCTGCTGATTTCAAATTTATAGATTACATAACCACCTGCCAGGCCATGACAGCTGGCTAAGCAGTGTGGAGCAGGGAGATTTGTCAGGTCATTCATATTTAATTTTTTAATCACCTAATAACAGGACATGCTGCCTCACACATACGCGAGATCAGCGAGAATCCATACAGGTGTACGTGTTCGACTACTCTGGGTGTACCCTGGTTGTACTCTGTGGACCCTACCCATTTTTACCAAATTTTCCAAATTTTCCTCCCATGAGTCACACACCTACTGCGATTATTAACAACTTAGAAATATGTCTAAACACAAGCATCTCTTTGGGAAATGGAGTTGAGGGAAATATGATTCTACTCCTAAAAGACTGCAAAGCCCTCTCAAATCCACACTAAGCTTCCTACCCACTCCTTACAGGTTAAATTCTAAACAGACCAACGGACACCATATCACAAACACGGACAGTTTCTTCAGTTTTATTTCTGTATCCCAATAACAAATGCCTGCTTCAAAAAGCAGAGTCCGTGAGATGTTGATTCTGCTGACGCAGGCATTTTCAAGATAAACCGAAAAGGGATACATTCTGAACTGCTCCTTCTGTTTGTCTGCAAGTAACTACCCGTGCTCGAATGTTTTTCGCATGGCCCTGCCAGATCCCTGCTGGAGAGCATCAGCTGAAACCAACACTTACCTGGTGTCACTGCAGGGTGGTGGGAAGGATCATCTCTGTTCCTACACAAAAGCTGAGAAGAACAGCCCTACGAGTGAGGCTTTCTCCCACAACAAAATATTGGTTGGGGGGGGGGGGGGGGGGGGGGCTGGGTTACTCAAAAATGTTCTCAAATTTTCCAGCTACAGAAAGCTCTTCAAATTGCTGTAATTTGAAAGATGATCAAGCCCTTCTACAAACAATTAACTGGCCATTAGCTGATGCATCACATTGAAATGGATCTCCTTCATCTAGATCAAAATTTTGGATTGCCTGGAGAAGCTTTTAAATGGAAAATCCCTGTAGGGCCACACTCCCTCATAGGCCTGCCCTCTCCTAGCCCCGCCTCCCATTGGCTCCACCTCCCTCTGTATGCCAATGTCTACAGGCATAAAAGGGGCTGTCTGGAAGTCTTGTTCTACACAGATAAATGTATGACTCAGGCAATCAACGGAATATCCATCTAGACTTATTGTAACTCAACAATCATACTGAGGTTAGAACATAACCCTTTCCCTGTATTACAGTCCTGTGAAAAATGATATATTATATACTTCCCTCCAAGCCAAGTAGTATTAACATGCTCTCATCCAGTTCTCATTTCTCAGGTGTTCTCATATGCAGAAGTAGTATTCCTAGAGGCCTATTCAATGCTGCCGAACTTAACTTGTGATGCATTAATGTGTGTAGCACTGTACACCTTATGACTGAGTAAGCAGAAAAGAATGAGTCTCTACACTGAGAGCAGCTGGCCCACCAACTTTAGAGCCTGGTTCTGAGATCCCATCACACATGACCTTCCAGCGCAGGCCACTGACTGAATGGACTCACTCTTCACATGGGCTATTCTTAGCTGCATTGTGCATTATTGAACAGCACTTTGAAAATCATTAAAACAACCCAGGGATAAGAGAAACTGTACAGGGCTCTCCTGGTACAGGCCACATGTAGAGGAATCCTTTTAAAAGGAAACTCTTACGAAAAATGAGACTAAGTTTCAGGAATTGTATGCAAATCATTTCTTAAATCTACAGGTAGGACAGTTATTCAGTCTCTGACAAATCAAGAAAAAAAAATGGCTTCTTGTTTGGGGACCTTGATTCGAAGCCAAGAATTCTCTCAAAGACCAAAGCAGTAATTTGAAACCATTTGCACCAGCAAACCTTTAGAAAATCCAGTTCCTAGAAAAGTAGTGGCAATTCAAGATTACTAGGTCAAAACCGGGTGATTTACAACAGATGACCATATGCTCCATCCAAATTAGGTTTATTTATTTACGTATTTATTTATTTACTTGGTGTAACAACATCCGCAGTTTTCGCATGATTTAATGACAAGCCCATGATAAAAACTGAGACGCTATTTGTTTAACTTAGAGTTGTACACAACGACGTTCAGGCAGTGTCTGGAGCTTACAATAAATAAACAAAAGAAATATAGTTTAAACATTTTATTAACCTTCCTTTCAGTGCTTTTTTGAGACATCCCAACATATTAGGCAATGCCTCTGACAACACTCCCATTTGCTGTCTAAATAAATCACTTCCACCAGTGAAATTTATGCACTCAGTGAGTTTAAAATTGCTGCATCATTTACATTAGATAATTACATTAAGGAATCTAGGATAATATATGGATCTGATAATCATTTTTCCTACTGCAACAACACATTTAAACATTTTCAGAAAAAAAAAAACAAAAAAACATCGCATGCACACTTGGGAATGGCTTGTTTTACACTTGCGACATGCAACGCTTCATAAGGTCTGGCAATGTCTGCACATATACCTAAGTCACCTGCCGTCAGTGACGTAATTCACAGCAATCAGTGCTTTCACACGATTTTACCGCGAGTTGCAAGCGGTCATTTTTCCCTATGCGGTCACATGCCAGTGTCAGCTGAGACGTCGCGCGGTGTTTAGCAATCGATAACGCTAATGGGAAGTAGTGCTTTCGATTGTGTTGTGCCCTCGAGGGATACAATGAGACATGACAGAGGAGAGGCTGGGCAGCTTGCAATCTCAGCAAAAGACATGACGTAAGAAAACATGACATGCCCGGTCCTTCTCGGTCCCAACGGACCACGTCGAACAAACACGGAGGCCTTCAGATGAGTAACTTTTGCCTGCTTTATTTTCCTCAGTGTTATCTATATCCTTTATCTGCTTGTCAAGCACAATGTACTGGTTTGAGCTCTCGCATTCATGGGCTATGGACAAATTGTCGCTTTGAAGGGATCAGCCACTGAAACGAGATACGTTTGCTGCAGATTAGGCCCTTACAGATGTTGAGTTAATGATCTTTTGGTTTGGGCTTTGTTTGACGGGAGGGACCCCCCAGTCCAAGGAGTCAGGTGACTGACACAGGGAAGTGAAAGAACTACGGTATATTATGAAAAGACACTTATAAGGCTGCAGGTTTTACACAGTGCAAGGTCTCCTAACTATGGAGTGCACATTGTTTAATCTAATGGAAGCAGTACTACACCTTTAGAATATGCTGGAAATAAAGCAATTAACATACTACTCCATATCAAACACCTGCTGTTCGCTAAAACAAGCCTGCGGCTTCCTGTTATATGCTTCCAAGCCTCCTGTTATATGCATGCTCTGGTCAATAAAGTCCTTGGGATTAAAAATGGGACCAAAATTATATGATGTTATGCAATCAAATTCCATACAAGTATCTGAACTGCAGGAGGTGAAGGGGTGCAATAAATCGCCTCAAATTTTAAATATGGGGACAATCTTTTTCTAATTATTTTGGCACTAACACAAATAATACTTTTGCAGGGTTGGGGAAATTTGACAAACACATAGCCTGAAAACCCCAACATAACATACAAATTTGATGGGTAATGTAAACTCATTTCTGACGTGTCAACATGCATCTCACCTACCAAAAGGCCTTGAAAGCTTCATATATCTCCTGATTTCACTCTTGGCACAGATCAGAAAACTGCTGCGCTCCTGGTATAGCTTGAACAGAGCAGCAGTCTTGGCACCTGCAAAGGTCAAACCAATAGTGGCAGTTAGAACATTTCACAAAGCAAACAACCATGTCACTATGTAAGACCCCAGGCATTTAAGGCATCCAAGAGCACAACACTCCACTGGTGTGCCATACTCTCTGGTAGTGTCACAAATGGTAATCTGCAGTTTACATCCAAATCCAACGTTATTCTTTTCACCTTGGACCCAGCACAGTTGGGTTTCACTACTTCAGATGCAACAGAAAGCAGTCCTCAATGTGAAAAACAGCGCGAAACTTTCAAAAATGTACCATGAAATCAGACAGCTCGCTTCGATTTGGCTTTTTCATTGGCATAAACTGGCATCTGGGTACCACGGCTCTCAACAAAGAATGTGAGGAACGTGGCCTCGAACCCGAAATACTGTATGCAGCCCTGGGAGACGGGTTACATAGACCACAAATGATGGCAACGTTAGCCATGCCAATAATTGTTTACATGGTGTAATTCCTTGACAATGGTCTTGGAAGGCCCGAGAGCACATCGGGCTTCTCTGACTTCAGTAGAGTTTTTCTCATTGTGAGACAAGCAGCCGGAAGGGGAAAGGAAACAATTAACTGTCTGCACCTGCAGAGCCATATATATTTTAAATAGCCCCTCCAAGTGCTTTACCACGACACTGGGTCTTGCTGGTATCGTTGCAATAACATTATATCTAGCTCTATCCTTGCATTTTTTTCCCTCCTTGCTGATATTTTCTCAAGAAAGAAAAAAAAAATCAACAAGGCACGTTGACACAAACTTACCCACCAAGACTAAGACACGTTACAAGAGCCATAAGGTCAAAACCAACATTATTTAAGTTACAGTTTATAAACAAATATTACGCCGAATGCTAATACATGCCACTGCATCTGCGGGTAGTTTTAAAATTGTCCGTTAATTCGTGCCTAGCTATTGAAGTCTGGTTAATCAGATAAACCTGTTGTTCGTGCGCGGCAGGCTGCATCTTAGCGAGAGGAATACTGTAACCTGCTTCTGCACGACAAGCCTCAACTCGTTCACAGTCGACGGAAAAGTACTGGGTTACATATTCTGCGGACTCGGGCCGCTCGCTAACGCTTTTGAATGAGACACGCCTACATTTGTTATTTAGAGCCATGCAATACTACTTAACCTGCAGCTGAAGCACGACTCGCCGTATTACTACTGGGACACTGCAAGCTGGCTTTGAAAGCTGGCTACCCACCTCGCCAATAGTACCGATGCTGAGTTAAGTAGCTAAGAGTGAAAATATACATTAGACTATATACATAGACTAGCATACATACGTAATAGTCTAGCTAACCGTAAATGCACATAGCTATATATTTTAAAATTGTGGCAACTAGCTAGCTTACATATAATTGTCAGGTTATGATGCCTTTTCCAGTCTTTTAAAATGTTTAACATTGGTCTGGCAACCGCAATTTAGAGTTTATTTAGATAGCGAGCCATCAAGCTGCTGGCGTGCGAGGCATGTTGACATTGCGAGGGCGATCGTTTATTTTTGGTACCAACTCGGTCTAGCTAAGTACATGCGTGGAGAAATCCGCTGCACCATACAAGCATGCTATACGCTGTGTAGGTTAGCTAATTTAAGAAACACTGCCATCTCGCTAATGATGTATTAAAATGGTTGAAATGTTCAGTTATTCAGTTTCGTTCAATCCAAATTCACATCTCATTATTGTTGTTCATCATTTCTGTTATGCTAGCTAGCCGACGGTTTTCGCTCCGGATACGATGAGGGGGAATATCTTGCTAATTACCTACACCAGCTAAAGAAACGATTGTATGTATACCTCAGTATTGACAGGCGAATCTGAGAGGTTAAGCGTGCACAAGGTTAGGCAGACTAACCAGTTAGCGTTACAAGCAAGCCTATCAAGTTTCTGGTCTCCCCTCTCATTCAGCTGGTGAGCTGGTTAGTTAACGTTAGCGGCATTAGTAGTTAATGGCTGGGTAGTCCATCTGCCCGATCTGGTATACTAGATCATTTTATATGAACCAACAATAGCTGACAACCTTGCAAGTTACCTAGCTGGATTAATTAAGTGGTTTATTAATGAACTGCCCTGCTATCTTACTAGCCCGCCAAGTACGAAATGCGATGAAGCTGAAACTAAGCTGTCGAGTAATAATTTAATGTGACAGTACAACAAAGTCAGGACATCGCTAAGTAATGCATCTGACGTTAGCTATAAAGACAGGTGCATTTTCATTCATCAACTTGGGAAGAAGCTATCAAGCAACGGAGAATATCTTGACATGGTTAGTTAACGTTAGCTGGTTAGATTGGAAAACATTTCTTGGATGACAGTCTGAAGACTTCGGTTGGCGATCGCTTAGTTCGCTAACAGACTAGCGAACTAACGTTAGTACACTAACGCTGGATTGAGGACAAACTAAACGGTAGCCATTCAAGCAAGCAGTTTGGCTGGCTCTACCGTCTCAGTGGCTGTGATGCACCTGTAACTGGATATGGGAAATTGAAAATTGAAGCATCTGCACTAGCTGTTATTAGGCAAGATCTGTATGGATCCATGCATTTAATATCAACACGATTACCACAGTCAACATCACATAATCCAACTCTGTCTTGCTGCCTCAATGTGAAATGACTCATAATAGGAAGCAACGTTAATGAAACGCAAGCCTTATAGGTGTCGCAGAACACAGTTCTAACCCTAGCTGAACAGCCCGCTCCACTTACAACATATAGCTAACGGCAGTTAACATCGTTGCTAACGTAAGCCAGGTCTGTCATGATTATAGCCCCCATCCTAGCAACTAGCTAGTTAGTATCCATAATGCAATTAAGTATTATTGTTTGCAAGACAGCCTCTGTCGTCAGGTAAAGACAATATATATCAACGATCAGATGAAATCCACCTGAAATAATGTCTAAATTACTATTCTCTGGGGTGAAATGTTAATGTCAGTCACGTCCAGGTTATTCAAATGTAATGCAGCAAGCAAGCTAGCTAGCAGCTGGCTAACCATTTAGCTTGCTGGCTACAGCTAGGAATCTTGCCAAACGTCTGCTCGCAAGCTATCATAAAAAAGCTTTCTCTAAAATCATTACCTGATTTCTTGCACTCTGTCTGCAAATTGTGGAGGGTGGTTACTTGTTCAGTGTTTTTTTTTCCTCTCGTTTGACCACCCTCGAAAGGTATTTTTGATGTTCTGCATTCATAGGCTCCTCCGGGACGTCTTGCAGATGCCACTGTTTTAATTCCCCTTTAAAGATATTTCTGTCGGAAATAAACGCGCCGCTTCCGCTGACGGATGCATGGGAGATTTGAATAAAGAGGCGTGGTTCTGGATTTAAAGGGAAATAGATACGTATCGGAACAGCTCGCGACTGTTGTGACTTGTCCTTGCTTTTATACAGCAATGAGTGGGGACACTGGAAAAGTAGCGGAAAGAAACATGATGTAGAGGAATTGTCTCCATATACATTATATTTGTCTGTGTCTAAATTCTAAATATGAGTATGATATCTCTAATGAATATAGGAAACATGGTTTCCTTAGCTTACTTGTTGGCCTAAAATTCTCTCATGTAGTAAACAAGACAAAATTCAAACAATTAAAACTAATAAATAAATTAATACGCAAATAAGTAAATTCCATATTTGCCGGTGTCGTGGTGTTGTGTGTGTGCTTGCGTCATATTTTAGAACCAACCCAGACAGTGATTTGATCATGGGTTAAGAATCAATGTCCTTTGTGTAAAAGATTCTTGCAGACCTCTTTGATTCATACACAGGCTAAATAATTTGCCTGGTATATCAATCAAACGGTAAAGCTAAGTCTGTTTTATTATGCTGTATTATGCGATGTTGGGCAATGAACCTCAAATACCTTTGATCAGTTGATCAATAACAGGCCCTGAGGAGAGATTCTGACCTGATTTTACATTCAGGGTGTGCCCTATAGTTGACTCGCAATGTGACAATCAGTAATGTAAATGTGTAATCCTATTAAACCCCCAGATCAGGTTGGTACATGCATAGTAGACATAGTAGATTTGTTTACTGGCAACATTGCTCTCAAACTGGATGATTTTTTTTACAAATTTATATGATACATGATTTTTTGTTTTAGCTTGTGTCAGACCAGGAAACAGGAGGAATGTTAAGGGCACTGTTGCAGAGTTGTACAAATGAGGAAAAAAAATTTTTCTTTTTCTTTTTTTTTTGCTCAGTATACCTGTAGTTTTCAACCACCAAGAGGATGAACAACAAGTGAAAAGACCTGAGCACAATGGGAAATTTTGCCAGAAAAGCAAAGCAACTGCCCTTCTGGTTGAAGGAAGCCCTTTTCTTTGTTTTTGCAGGGAAACCCAACCAAGAACAGATGCAGGCACCCTGTCCATCATCATAATCCCTCCGTCAGGGTCCTTTTCAACAAGTACTGTCCAAATAATTTGACAACATTTTTGTTTTTAGCAAAAGATAAGAAAGAGGGGTGCAGTTTGTTCAAAAACAGATGTTCTTCTCATGATTTCTCCCGCAGGAGAAGACAGTTATGAAAAACACGGAGAGTGCAACACACCCTCTCTGTATCCATGAAGGATATTTAGGCATAGTGAGCCTTTGTGTTGGAAGAATCCCCATCGAGAAAGGTGGCCTTACCTCTGACCTATATGACTGTCTCCGCAGTCCACAAAAAAACACTTTCAGCTATCAAAACTGTTGATGTGAAAATGAAGCCAAGCTGCGCTAAACAATCTAACAATACATTAAGCAATAACAATAACCACACACTGAGCAAGCACAATTCCAACGCATGGTGACACGGAGGTGATGTTTTGAAGCGAGGGGCCAGTTTCACCTCTCTTTTCCCCTCACAGCACAATAACAGAGCAGGCCGGAGTCATGAGAATGTGGGAAATGAATGGCAAGTGGAAACAGCTACTCCGCATGCACTTGAGGCTGGGAACCGCGTTATTTTATTTTCCTTTTCTTTTTTTTCATCTGACAGGGGAAACTAAAACACAAATGAGTCAACGCCGAAAGGAGGTGCCAAGCAAGAGCTTCCTGGTGTACTACACATGTGAGAAAAACAAGCCGATGGGAAAGGCAATACAGTGAGAGGCTTCCTGATTGACCATAATCCAGGCGCGAAAACAATCCCACGAGGCGAGCGGGGAGCCAGAGCGTCAGAGCCAATCAGTTTGAGGCTCCTGTCAGGCAGGATTTGCCGATCACCATATGCCGACCTACCTTGGCCTCCTTGCACATGCATCAGAAGTGTGTCATCTTTGGATGCCTCTGCTGAGAGCAGGCCCCTCTGAGAAGACCAAGAGACTCAGAAGTGATGGGAAACTGACTGTGTCATCTTTTAGAAGGCTGACAAAGATCCAAACGTTCAGGGCTGACCCCTTCTCCTCTGCTCAGAAGACAGTACATATTGACAGGAAGGCAGTGCATTCAGAAGGTCCTTACTCGAGGCTGGACAGAGCCTTGCCTTGGCCATCGTCCAAATGCTATTGTTCTTCTTTGTCAAGTGGGCGATTATCTCGAGTGTCAGTGTCTCCTCGCTTTCACACCCGGCGGGACAATAAAGCCGCCGCAGAGCAGGGGCGCTGACCAAACACGGCGCTGTCCCTCCGTGGGACCCTGGCGACACCGCTCTATAAATATGTGCAAATGGCAAAAGCATATTACACAAGGTCAGGGCACCAATACGGCATATCGCACTGGCTGGGGACAGACTGACACCAAAATGAAGGAGATGAGAGACTTTACAGATGATCAGTTGCATTCCCTCTCTCTTCTTTTTTTTTTGTTTTTTGGCAAGATAACAGTGGACTAACACCTCACAGCACTGAACATATCACCGTAAGACACATGCTAGAAAGGACGTTCTATTTCAGTCAGTTGTTCTTTCGGGTGAACATTAATCCAGAGAGGGAGGTCATTGGCTGTTTCATATCACACATTTTAAATGAGGCAACTTATTATGACACTTCTCTGAGGAGGAGGGTGTGATGAACATCTTTATATAGCCTGTACAAGTGGAGTTCAGACCTCATGCCAGTGTGTTCAGAAGATAGCTCCTGAAATATTCTTTTATATTCCTTAAGTGACTATTTTATTTATTAGAGACATGCACAATAGTTGCTATTTTACAAGTCTAAGAGCACTGTAGTACTCTTTCCAGGTTTATGATATTGCTCTACTGTCTACTCTAGACACCTGATTTGGTTTGGTTGTTACATGCGAATATTTGTGCTCCTACTTTTTCAAATGTACCTTGCTGTTGCTGTGTATATCAGGGTTTCACATTTTAACATATCATAACATATTTATGGCACACATGTCTGGAAGGAGTCTCAGTGTTTTCTATGTGTGAACTCTGATTCTCATTTCTGATTTCTCCTAACTGAATATTTTAATTCCACAATGGTATTATACACCTGTTTGTCAAAGTGTCTAGGAAGTCATAAGTGTTATACTAATAGTGTACTATCATTCTGGAAAGCCCATGACTTAGCCATGGCTTGTACTGAATTGATATTAATATATAGTACATGAGGAGGATCCAATATTGCATTAGCTTAATAAATGCGCTTATCCAGAGCAACTTGGATAGCTTCAAAGCTTTTTATTAGTTGCATATTTACTGAAGCAATTTGGATTGCATAACTTGAGCCACTGTGCCATAGTCCTGCCCAGGTGTGATATCCAATGTGTTCGACGTGCTGCACATGCCACCAGAAGCACCTGCCGTTGTGTAACATTCCTTATGCCACAGCAACCAGAAAGGAGGAGTATCCCATTCAGGTAGTACTTGCCACGGGTCGGCCGTTGTTAAATAAAAGTTTGTGTTGCCATGGCTCCATCAAGCACACTTGATTCACTTTTTAATTAATCGGCCATTGATCCCAGGGGATTAGTCTGGCCCTAAATACCCTGCTTTGCTGCTGCCACATGATCAGCTTAACGAAAGATAAGAATTGTTTTTGATTACGTGCCAAAAAAATGAAGAAAGACTTTTTGTTCATTGCATATTTTTTAAACTCTGTAAATACTACTCTAAAACCTAAGCTTTTGGGTTTAATACAAACTCATTAAAGTTACCAAGGGTGTGAAAGGAAGGAAACATGGTCACAAAGAAAGGACACCAGGCATAAGGGGCATGAATAGGCTTGCATGGATTACATTATCAGGTACTTACATATTTATGTAATGTCCAGTCAAAGTGTTGATAATACTTTCATATGTCAGTTTGCTTCTCTGTTTACACTCATATGCAGCGAAGGTTATGATGGCTGATAGAGGAAGAGGTGTCCTTTACAAGCTGGATGTTCATTTTGGTCTGCACCTGTGTGTTTTTGTGTGTGTGTGTGTATGCGTGTGTGTGTGTGTGTGTTTATGCACATACACATGTGTTAATTTATTGTTTATGTATTTGTGTGTGTATGTGTGTGTGTGCGTGTGTGTGTGTGTGTGTGTGTGTAGGTGTGTGTGTGTATGTGTGTGTGTGTTTATACACATACACATGTGTATGTTTATTGTTAATGTTTTTGTGTGTGTGTGTGTATGCGTGTGTGTGTGTGTGTGTTTATGCACATACACATGTGTAAATTTATTGTTTATGTATTTGTGTGTGTATGTGTGTGTGTGCGTGTGTGTGTGTGTGTGTGTGTGTAGGTGTGTGTGTGTATGTGTGTGTGTGTTTATACACATACACATGTGTATGTTTATTGTTAATGTATTTGTGTGTGTGTGTGTGTGTGTGTGTGTGCATTTTAGCAAGTTCTCACCTTGCTACTGATAATAATCTCTCTCCTGCTGACCCCTCTTCACTTGCAGGAACACAGATGATGTCTTTGGTAGCCTGTCAAATGTCAGTATTAATGGCCTTGGCAACTGTATAGCATAGTGGAAAGCAGGAAGGCTTGTAACCCAAAGGTTGCAGGTTCAGTTCCCAAGTGTGCTACTGCTGTAGCCTACCATTGGGCAAAGTACTGAGTCTGTACCACTGTAGTAGCTGTATAAATGCTCAACATGTAAAAATTATGAGTAATGTAAATCATTATATAAATCATTCTAGATGTTTACAGCAGACAACTCAATTAAAAAAGGTGTACAAACTCTATGCATTTCACTCATTCTCTCAACTAAAATGGATAATTTGTGCTGTTAATTCTGTTGGGAAGAGTAGGAGAATTGACTTTTTGTGAGGCGGATTTATGTCCACTAATTCAGAGATAATGGCTGCCCCAATGGAAAAATCAAGGGACCATTCCATGAATAAATTTAGAGGACACTGGTGGAAAATAGCTGAAAGTAAATTTTCTTCTCACGCTACAAAAATACTTCTTCCCACAGAGAATTATTAATGAATAAAGTAATTTAGCCAGATTTCATTTCAGAGTTTTATATTCTGGGTTTTTCAAGACCAAATTCCACAAGCTAAGTGCTGAATGGTCTGTTCTCCTCACAGAACTTTGTGCTCTTAAGAAGAAATATCTTTTAAAGAAACATTAAATAATTGAGGATTTGTTTTCTTGTACATTATTTTAGCAGAAATTAATTGAACATTTAAGAGAAAGTGGTCTTTTTTCTCACTGGTGATTTTTTTCCTGTGGCATTAGAAGTAAGCGGTCATAAAGACCCGCATTTATGTTTAATAAATTTAAAAGAATACATAATTGCATTCCTATGCAGAGAGAATCCCATAAGTATATTGCTAACTCTGTTGAGCCCTTCGTAAAAACATTTAAGAGGCCTTCCTAAACATGTATCTGATAAGGAAAATCTCAAGGGTACCTTTAAAGTTGACTTACTTTTACTTTTAATATCCACCTAACCTTTGCTTTCCTGCTTTTAGCTGGTGATTGATTCTCCTACAGAGAGATAAAGGCATATTCTAATCAGCTTTTTAATTGGCCCTGAAGTTAATTGCTCATTTAAGCCATGCTAGATAAGTAAAAGAAGCATAAATTGCAATTAGTTGTTAGTTGCCATGTAATTAAATTGGCAAAGAAAGTCATGGAGCCCTAGGGAGAAGGAGCTAACCTTTGTCTAAAGGGCTATCAGTTGCAGCAACATGATTCAAATGGTGAAACACAGACCATTTTTGTACATATTCATGCTAATTTGCGTTTGACGATTTCGTTCTGCAAAGACTTGCAAAACAGCTCAATAAACTACAGAAATAGTTTATATTTAAGTGTATATTTCCAACACCCACACAAAACAACTTTAATACAACTTGGTAAAATTTTAACATGCAAGTCAATAATTTTCCATAATTACATTTTCTCTTTGAATCACCTTAGACATCCACAGAATTTGACCTTGCAGTCATTTCATCGTAGTGAACAAGCATGCACTACAAGTTAACCACCATCACCACCATTAACAAAAAAAATAAATAAAACAGGATAGCATGCCTTCTTGACACTGAATTGCAAACCTATTATAATTTTCAGGGTGAAAATCAAAACATGCCTGTTCCCCTCAGTGAAAGACTTGGTGTTTGTTAGTTAGAATTTGAAAACTGACAATTTCAAAAACAAACAATTTGGGTCTCAGACACAATAGGCAAATCAAGAAGATGCTTTTGCATAACTTTACACCCAGCGCTTATCGAGACCCAGTGTTTAGTGAGGAAACAACTCCATTGATTCCAAACACTCCAATCTTATCCTCATCCTGAGAGTGAATGGACACAAGAAATGATTGAAACTTTCTGTCTTGCCTCTGTTCATTTGACTGCAGCAACAAAGATTTGGATTCATGCAACTGAGTTGCCTAAGGTAAACATTAACTCCAACTCCCTCCTGGCCATTAACATTCCTGCCCTGATCACCTCACAGAAATTAGAGTCGGATGTTAAAAATAGCTTTGGGTACATACATTATTATCCTTTCACACAGATGGAGAGCTGTATGTTCCTGTATGCTCTGAATAACAGCCATAACAGCATTGGAAACATCACTGAATTTTGGAATATCACATTGTCATTTTTGTCCAGAACCAGAGCTCAACTCCGACAGTACAAGACATGATGCAGGACATATTTTACCAACAGGACCATTTCCTCACAGAACAGTTTGAATCCAAAATATGCAAAGCAAACTGTGCATGTTTGACATTGTCACAAGTAATTTCTTGCATTGGACTCTACTTCAACAGGACTAGAATACAAGCATGAACTTATGTAATTATAGGCCTGCTACACTCTGCCAAAAGCCATGTCAGAATTTCTCTGTTAGCAATTTTACTAAACTGCAAAAATAAAGCCTACCATGTTGCTTGCCGCATTGATTAAACTTAATAGTTAAATAATAATTCCATACAATTAGACAGAGCAAAAATGGCTGCAAAACAATAGTCTTGGCATGGCACAGTGACAGGCTGAAAGGTTGTCCAGTACATTCCACCCAGTTATCGCTTAAACTGTTAACCCATTCACCTGTAGGTTATATCTTCATATTCCAATCACTGTTCAGGTATTTAGTGCTTACCAGTGCTAATTTACAATGACTTGGGGGGGCGGGGGGGTGGGGGGGGGTGCAGTTTGAAATCATGTGTCTGTATAATTTAGAGATCATGTGATTAGGCAACGTTGATTGGCAACTAAAAAGAACCTTTGATAACAACAGTGCTACACCTTTTATTTACTTACTGTAGGGAAGTATATTGATATGAGCGTTGGGAATAGATTACAGATTGTGCAACGTGTCACCTACAGCCATTACAAACCCTGCACTGATAGCTGTTTCAGTGCTGTGCTGTTTCACTTGTCTATTTGTGGGTGGGCCATGTTTGCTTTGGCATCAGCCCTAGCTTCCAGGCAGGCTGTGTTGGTCTGAATGCAGGTGGTATCTCACAAATGCGGACACGCGGTTCCCGTGGACACGCTGAGGGCTGGAGGGCTGCACAAAGTGAAAACACACAGTATCATAGTGTGTCAGGGGTGGGTGTGGGGCAGCAGTGCAGAGTTGTGATGTAACCCAAAGGCTCCTGGCTCAGTTCTCCAGTGCACCAGTGTTACTGTGCACCTGTAACCCAAACTGGCTCATTAAATATCCAGCTGTGTAACAGGTAAACTGTGTATGTCACTCTGGGTGAGGGACTCAGCTAAACTACTGCAACTGTGATGTGCAGTGAGCTGCAGAGAGGAGATCTGTAGACTCTGAATCAAACCCAATGCTGAGCCTGTCTCTTACTGTTTTACATGACTGATAGGCATGCCAAACATGCAGTGAGGACTGCTTCCCGCAGGCTCAGTCAGTTAACCAACTGCATTACACCATATGCAGCTGTGCACACTTCATGTTTTTCATGTGAAATCATTTTAATTATAAACAAAATGAATACAAGTCATGAAAAAATCAAGAACATCATGAAAAACCTCTCATTTCTTTGATAGAATCAAAATGATTTAATGTAACCTGATCTCTCTGTCATAACTATTGAAGCTTAAGTGCACACGGGCAATCGCATTGCATTTGATGCAGTAAGAATGACTCAGATGCTGATGGGTGATCCTGGCAAGCTGGTAAATCGCTGAAGAGCAGGAACAGGAGCGTTTTTTCAAAGTGAGATCACACCTTTGACTGCACAGGTGAGATCAAGTCCCCTTCCCCTGCTGAGAGGGGAAGCTGAGGGTAAAGGTAAACTCAAACCAGAGGAGTGTCTTTCCCCCTCTCTTCAGGACGGCCCGGTCAGTTCTTCACACCCACATTTCAAGAACAACATAACGACGAGGCTTGCACCTGAAGCCAGAGCGCGAGTTCCTGTCAACATCTTAATCCCCGCCACAGGAATGTCTGCTCAGCTTGACGTCTGGAACGCGGCTTCTACATGACTCAAAAGCTAAGCTCCTCAGCCGAACCATTCCAGGGACCTTGATAACATGATCTGGATCATCAGGATACCATTTTTTCATGCCCCTTTCTTTTACACCACTGTAAATACAATATAAAAAAGAGAAAAAATTAACTGTGTCAGCCAACAGGAAGACATAGTGAATCAGTCTGAGCTCTAAAGTGACAATGCTGTTGTACCTGTGTTCATTTTTCCGGCTGCCATATTGATTGCGTAGCTGAATCTTTGGGTGCATTGTGTCAACATGAATTTTCCATGCTTTTAAGTATTGCTTTCCATCTGTGGTTACACTGAGGATGACACTGCAAAACTCAGCTCAAGGCTATATTCAAAGAAAGGAGCTGCCCACTGTGTTTTTCAATGGTTTTGTGCTTGCAAAATGCACAAGCCTCTTACAAAAACAAAAACAGCAGGATTGGGTTTGCTGCTATCTGGCACTTTAAAGGCTTGTGCAAAAATCAGTGCTGTGCACTTTTCAAGGTCCTGTTTCGGTTCACAGTTCCTCTGAGTAAAAGGCCCTTCTTGCTGACCAGCGCTGGTATTTCTTCTGCAAAGCCAGCAGTGTCCATGTGATCACTCTGGGAAGCCATAGTTTTGCTGACACAAGAGCGACCATGCAGAGCTTGCATGGAAAGCCACCTTGTTCTAGAGCCACAGATTTTCTATATATGGACCAGATAGGCGGCTTGGTGTGTGTCATGTTGAAAATTCTGTCTCTGCCATAGTTGAAAGCACAAGTATTCTGACTTGCTGGCTCATTATGAACATTCTTGAAGAGGTGTTGTCTGAAACAAAACAACCTTCATCAGCACAGGAATGTGAACAGTACCTTGACTTCCTCATACCAACCAGAGCCACCTAGATGCATGACAAGAGCTGAGTATGTGGTTGTTATAAATTTTCTGAGGTAACATGATATCAATATCTAGTCATAACAGAACGTCTTTGATTATCCCACATATTTCTCAGTCCTTTTAGAAGGAAAGGCCAGACAATACCAGCAGGTGACCGAGTTGTCATACCGAAGCTGGACTGCATGGTACACTCCCTTGCTGGGACAACGCTGGGGTGTTCCATGGCGCAGCGGGAGGGGCGAGTTGCAGTTGCTGGCGCAGTAGCAGCTATGTGCGAGCCTCATTGGCGTGTTCGCACCCAGTGGGAGAATGTCGCGGAGATGCTCCGACATGGCAGATCTCAGCAACACGTACATGGCAGAATTTTGGGCTGCCACCGGCCTGGCAGCCGCTCCCGCTGCACCATGCAGGAATTCCGCTCTGGGCTCTGGAGAGGGCATGATGAAGGAGTTTTGGTCTGAATGATACAGCACAGTGCGTTTCGTTAGGGAGGTGTGCCTCTGCATGGCCCCGCAGCTGCAGAGGCAACAGATGCAGATGAAACGGCAATTGAGTGATGTAGTTTGCACATGCATCACTGGTCTCTTGTTAGCTACAGCATGGATGTGTACCCCAGCATGCCTGAACCTTCTGCAGTATCCACAGTATCCAAGGCCTTGCACTGCTTTGGGGATCTTTAGGGCCTGGGATAGAGTGGCAGGGCACTGTGGGGTTTGAGTGTGGATTGAGTGTGACTAAAAAAGAAGAAGGCTGCACCACAGAAAATCCAGCAGGCTCCACAGCAAATTGGGGCAGAAAAGGCAAACAACAAATCCCCAGGTTGGAGTTTCCTCATCCTCAGACTTTGGATTTTCACTGGGATGAGATTATTTCAATTCAAAGGATTGGATAGAGGCCTGAGTGTCCAGAAGACCACACTTTCACAAAGATTCCTGTAGGGGGCACCTTTTCTATAGCCACAGAAAGCAGAGAACAGCTACTGTTAAAAAACAGGACCCACCTCTCTGTGTGTTTCTTTCTGCCCTTCACAAAAGATCTATGATCAGATTGCTCACCCCAAATTCCTAACCCCAACTGTTTAGTGCAAAATTTTGTTTCTGATCCCAGATCAGATGCTGCATCATCTCTGTGGAGCTCCATCAATTTCGCAATGGTGGCAATCCATGGGTCAGGGGCTTGGTCCCCTGGAGGGGAAGGTTGGGTGCTAAATATGAATCCTTACAAAGGTGGAGTACTCGCAAAGCTAGGTGCACAGGTGACTCGACAGAGATGGCCTCAGAGCTGCCCATGGCACATTAAGTAGCTAGACCATAGTCTGTCAAACAAACAGACATGATGATTACATTTTACATTTTAAAAGAGCCAGAAGTCCAGAAGGTCCAGCATAAGCATGATCTTGACTTGATGGGCTGGAGAATTTTGTCATTAGACCTAAGGAGGCTGCATTCCCAAGTAATGGAACAAGCTGTACAAGACATTTCAGCAAAGTTTTTAATGATGACTACTGTCATTTGGTGGTAAAATATAAGATAGTTGGTAAGCAACATTTGGGTAAGCATGACTTTGACATGATGGGCCAGAGAATTCTGTTATTAGACCTAAAGAGGCTGCAGTCCCTAGTAATGGAACAAGCGGTGTAAAATATTTCAGCAAAGATTTTAATGATGACTACTGCCATCTGGTGGTACAATATAAGATTAAGATTAACCATTGGGTAAGCATGACCTGACAGAATTGCAATAGCCACATGCCCCTCTCTGACAATAATTGTAAATGCACGTGTAGTATAGCAACTGTACTACAAATTTGACTAAAGGTTTCTGTAAATTAATAAAGATTCATTAATATTTATGAATTTTTGGAGGATATAGAAATCATTTCAAATACTTTTAAACAAACAAATTGCCAGATATACAACTAAAATAAACTGAAACTAAAACAAAACAAAAAAACCCCCTAAAAACATCTAAAAATGTCTTTAAATCATTTAATTTTATTCACTGGTTGGTTTTATTTGGCCACTAGGCGTCAGAATTGACTCACACACTACACCCAAGCCCTTCAAAGGATCAGACACAGACAGCACAGCCTATGTTTACAGGGACAAATTATGGCAGTAAACCTTGACAATAACTGACCATCCTTTCTCTTTCTGCCTTGTGAGTGTTGCAGTGACAAATTCACATCCATTTGCAAAGAGTTCAAATGCACATCTCTCTCAAACCAACCTGTCTAAACAATTGCCCATTCTAACATCTCCTGTTGCCTCACACTTCATAACTGTTTACATGTGGAGACAAAAAGCTAATTTGGTGCTCAAATATATGCCATTAGAGGTGGTCCAATGCATGAATGTCTTTTCATTTTGTGTGTCAAAGTGAAAACAATACACATACACACAGAGGTCAGGTATATTTCATCTCCTTACACCTTACAGAAAAAACCCTTTAAAAAATTTGTGAAATCTTTTACCTCAAGACTGCCATTTTTAATGTTCTGTAATGTCTCTCATTCGCTTGAGACATTTGCTGTAGACATTGTTTGGGGGTCAGGCGCAGCTCAGCTCTGCCACACAGAGGTCTTGATGCAGGTCTTGTGAGGAAATGGGTCGCCTAGTTCATTCATGTAAACCTTTCCAAGTGAAACACACTAGGCAATGGAGAATTTTCCATTAGATACTGTGCAGGAAAGTATATGGAACACACATCCTTGTGTACTTGTCTGTGTGTGTTTTACACTTTAATAAATGGGTACTGCATAGAATGTTGCCATTAACATCTCCCTCTGTAATAAAACATATGAAATCTGGCAGAAAGTGGTGTTTGATTCAACATTATTTGTGGTGAGGAACTGCAGGTGGGTAATGTTATGCAAGCACTGAGGAATGCTGGAGTCAAACATTACTGGTAATGATCCACACATACTGACTCCAAACAAATCAGCTTAATCTGTCTCAGGGTCATGCTGTTTATTCATCATTGTGTCACTGTTAAAGCTCATTGGTTTCTTCTTTGCGTGAACAGCAACTTGGCCCCTGCTTGTACAATGGCGTTCATGTCATTGCTAAATCTTACTGTGGAGGCAGTTCACTGCTGTTGGGCAGAAGGTTCATATAGCATCCTGGAGGAAGTCACATCTGTGCATAGAGGTTCCTAAGCTGGTACAGCATGTATATACTTTCACCTAGGTCTTTTAAACAGAGTAATCCAACAGCCTGTAAGAATTTAGGAGTCCAGGTTAAAATTCTTTTGCTATCCAAAGACTCTGAGAATGAAAACCTCCATACAGCTTAACAAATAACACAGTACAGGTTAAACATTTTTATTGTCCAGAAACATGGATCAGTCAAGCACATTTTAAATAGTATAGTGACCTTCAAATGTAAATGCAAATGCCCCAGGAGACTTTTTAAAGTACAACACAGAACAATGATGCACAGAATACATACAACAGCATACAACAGAGAAACACATTTTTAAAGTACTCTAAAAAAGTGAAAAAAACCTTTTTTTAAGATTTATGATTTTCATGTAATAAATGAAAGAAAATCCATGGATTGTTGATAGACCCTCCTGCAGTTTGGTATACTCTACAGCTGCAACTTTTAGAACTAAACACTAAAAATGAATCTAAAATGAAACATGACATGACACCCTCAAATCTTTTAATTGGAGGATGACTTGGCAAAGAAACAAGAATTGGTTTCTGTTCAATTCCTGAACAGTGAAATTGTTACCATGCATAAAATCCACAAGTTTTTCCACATAGTTCCAGGTATTTTAAAAGCTCACAGGCCTATCTGTGGAAATGCAGATTTTCTATGGTGATATCGGAACATTTTCTGCATTTGATCTTGTATTTTAATGCTTTTCCCATTTTCACCCTGTTTTTGGAATCCATAATTGTGCATTAGTCACACTCAGATATTCTCTCCGCTCTTTCAGGAATGTCAGGATGCAGCAAATGCAGTCCTCCCATATGCTGGTACAACTACTGTCGACAACTACTTTCTTCACAGAAGATCCCACGGTGTGCCAGGAGAGCAAATGGGGGACAAGAGCATCTTCCTGATGTCATCTGAGCCACTCAGGTGCCTGATGAGTCATAGGTGACATGAGAGGTATGACAAGGGAACCCCAGTCAAATGAACCCCTGCTTACCTCGTTGGATGGAGGCCATTTGCGTTTCATTGTTACGGATTCTTGCTTATTGTTGAAAAATGACACAGCTCAGACTCAAACCTGAGTCTGACTGACTGGCGGTTCTGCCTCCCTCCCTCTTATGTCCCTCTCATGCAGGCACACTACTGTGTGACGCACCATTGGGATTCCCCGTCATGGCTCCGCGGGCGGTGGCCGCCACTGTCCCCGAGCCCTTGGAGCTCCTCTGCATGCTGACCGCTTCGCCGCTGCCTGGCTCGGCCTCAGCACGGCGGCACACGCCCCGCACCGCTGCACGGAAGTTGTTGGTGACAAAGCAGTAGACAATGGGGTCCAGGCAGCTGTTGAGGCTGCTGAGGGTGACAGTAGCGTGGTAAGTAGCCACGCGGTGCGGTAGCTCGGGCTGGAAGTGCACCAATGCCTGCCAGGCATGGAACGGCGTGAAGCAGACAGTGAAGATGACCAGCACGGTCACCAGCAGCTGTACCGCCCGCATGCGCCTCTCGCGGCTCCTCGGCATGAGCCTCGGGTGCGCCAGCGCCCATGCCACACGTGCCGTGAACGCCACTATCACTGCCAGCGGCAGTAGGAACTCAAAGACAGTCAGGGCAAAGAGCCGCGACAGGCAGCAGGACGGGTCGGTCAGCGCCGAGCTGAGGGACGAGTAGGTGACCACGATGGCGACGGCCCAGATGCAGGCGCTGGCACCACGGGCCAAGGCCGGGCTCCGCCAGCGCCGCGAGGCCTCTGCCTGCACGATGGCCAGGTAGCGGTCCACGCAGATGCAGGTGAGGAAGAGGATGCTGCAGTACATGTTGACGAAGTAGCTGAAGGTGTGGATGTAGGAGCAGGCCAGACACGCCCCGCCGCTGTAGTAGAGGCCAATGCGGGCGGGCAGAGACAGGCCCACCAGGAGGTCCGTCACTGCCAGGTTGATGGTGTACACCACCGACGAGCTCCTAGGCATGGTGCGCAGGCAGAAGACATAGAGTGCCAGGCTGTTGAGGACCACGCCTGCGCCGAAGATGAGCAGGTTGATGACCAGCAGGGCGATCCACAGGCCGTAGTAGTCGTTGTACAGGCCCTCGTCCAGCTTCCTTAGGTAGGGCAACTCCCGCAGGAGTTGGGTGGCATTGGCCGAGGCGGCCTGCGTCACATTGGCAAAAACGTCAGTGGGCGACGTCATGGTCATGTGACTGAGCCTCTGTCTGAAAAACAAATACCAGACGAAGAAATCACATGAAAGACACAAAGCTTCCAGGCCAGTGCACCGTGCAGTAGCTAATGTTTCTGGCTAATTCTGTCAGCAGTGCAACATGGCTTTGCTTTTTATTCATTCTCTGTATGAAGGCAATGCAGAGCTGTCAGTCACACATCTTAGAATAGAGGATCTTTATATACCAAGGCAGTTCGTTGTCAGTCACACAATAATCGCACAAATGTTCTAAACCCCCTTATTTCTGATTAATGGGGTTACAAATCTGTTTACCTGACTCAAATTTATTTGATAATGCCAAATAATACAGGAATAAAACAGATTGATTCATTCTGGAATCAGATTAAGAATCAAGGAAAAAAGTGTCTCAACTAATTTAAATGAGCATTCATGATTATGTTTCAATGACTGTATAGATGAATAGATAAAAATGGTAAAATAGTGAAAATACTTGGTTGGGTCGAACAGGCATTTATGAGTCTCGAAATTAGTCTTCCTCAGTTTGTTGTAAAGTCTCAAGGCCTCAAATTGCTTGCACTGTCAGTGTCATTACAGGTGACACAGTTCATTTCATTTGGAGTATTTAAGCAACTCAGCTTGACCATCAGCTCAGTAGAGAGACAAGCAAAAAAAAAAAAAAAGACAGCATGTGGCTTTTTGTTTGTCTTAAGATTAAGAGACAGTGTGGTGACAGTTTAGAATGAATGATCCCTGATCTTTGTGCTCCAACTCAAGGCTACTCTGACCAAATTAGGGCAAAGCAGGAGAGAGAGGTTGCCACAGCCATGGAGAAAGGGAGGGCACTGAGACTGCGGTCAAAGCAGAACTCTGTATTCAGTACTGGCTCATACAGCACCAGCCCTGATGGTGACCATGTAGACCGTTACCAAACGGACTGTGACCGCATGGACCATTGAGCCATTTCAGCTGATGTTGTGAGGAAATCAGTGGATATCGATGGTTGAAACAGTAGTAATGGATATCAGGCTGACCATTGAGTTTAACAATGTTAGGTGTGCAGAATACAGTGATGTATGCAGAGACCATAGGGATGTGGTAGTCATAAGAAGGGGTGCCCTTTGTCTGTGGGAGGCCTCATGCAAACCATGCGCTTCTCTATCATGTAGCCAATCATTTACTGTTCCACCATCCACATACATTAGGGTGTGGAATAGACTATATCAGACAGGTCCTAAAAAAAAGCTTGTCATAAATTTTGTGACTGTATAGATCCACAGAAATGTCACCTCAGTAAATCAGACAGGGCACTTATGGCCACCACCCATGTTCCTCTGCAAACAGTTTAGACACTAGCATCCTGAGCACAATTTCAAACGGTTAGTGATGCCTGGATTGGGTTCATTGGAATTCACATCCATTACCTGATTGAATTGATTCCTGTGATCCCTGAATCAGATCAAAGGCATAATAGGAGAACTGTACTGCAAACATTTTATATTAATGCATGTTCTCATAATGCTTTGCATACCAACATGACTGAACCCAGAAGGCCTAAACCATGACACTGTACCCTGTCTATTTTTGTATGCCATTTTTGAACACATTATTTTTCCTAAGGGGTGGGAAATATTGTTCTGTATGAGTCAAATGCAAATATTCATCTCTGAAGCAGGATATTTCCAAATCAAGGAAGGTAAGCCTTACAGGCCAAACAATAATGTCCATTCAACAAATGCCCAGAAAAGATGGGTCTCCTATTGTGTCAAAGGCACTAATGTCAATAGAGACTGAAATATCAGAACTCAATAAGTGATTAACAAGCATCACTATTTGCATATAGTTTTTAATTTAGGCAGAGCACAATTTATTTAGCTGGTTTAGCAACATTTAATCTGTTTTTAAATCGAATATCATCAAATTGATGAAAAATTGCACATGACATTTCCCATATAAAGAGTCTGAGCTGTTGGGAAAAAAGCACTCTGTCTGTCTGCTTGTCTGTTGCACTAGATTGATGTGGACTAAGTATTAATAATATACAGTACACATACCAGTAGCCAAAATCAGAATGAAAGCCGTGCTAAAAATGGAAAAGGGGGATTTGGGCATCCACATCTGTGTTGTGAGAGAATTTCTAATCTCATTATATTTGTTCCCTGTCCTTTGGCTATTCCACCTCCCTCCCTCCTTGCCCCTTCTGCAGACTGGCTGTTCCACCTTACTCCCTCCTGGCCCCCTCTGCAGACTGGCTGTTCTGCCTCTCTCTCTCCTGGCCCCCTCTGCAGACTGGCTGTTCTGCCTCTCTCTCTCCTGGCCCCCTCTGCAGACTGGCTGTGACTTTTCCCTCCATCCTGCTCCTCCTCACACAGACTGGCTGTTTGCTGCCCTGACACCCTTTGACCTGGCAATCTGACTAAAATTTCTTAGGAGAGGATGAGTTCTATATTCACCGGAAAATATCAAAATATCAGTCACAGGAAAATACCAAAATACCAGTTTAGACTGGTCAGTGATAAGAAAGAAGGAGGGAGAGGTAGAAGCAAACAGCATTCTTAAGCATAATAAATACATAATGAGATTTCAAACAGGGTATACTAGGTCATGACTAATTTCCAACACTGTTGACAAGCTTCTGAAATTCAGTCCATCAACTTAATCGCAGTCTTGGTGCAGATAACATCTGGACAGTTTGTTGAAAGATTCCTGTGAAGAGCAGTCTGCATGAAGAGCTTTCTGAAAAGCAAGCTAGTGTTAGTGAGTCATCATGTGTGGTTCTCTGTAGGCAATCTTTTGAATGATGAAAATGTTCTATGATAATCATCTATGCATTATTTTTTTCCTCTTGAAAATCTTTGGGTGCAAGCATGATGAATATTCCTCAGTTATGGCTGTAACAGAATGTTTGGATGTTAGAATGTTAGAATGGAAGCCTGTCTGAATCAGCCAGATGAGCTCACCAAATTGCAGCCCTTTACGATATGACACCAGCAACACACATTATGGCACAGCTATTGGGTCTGGAACAAGGAAACTCAGAGCAGAGTTTCAGAGCAGAACTGAGGAAAATGATTAAAAGAACATCCCTGAACTTGCATCTGTGTAATCTATACATCTGTTTAAGATGTCACTGCACTTACAGGTTAATGTGGAATATGTGCCTACCTTCACACAAAGACAGTAGGTGGTCTTGGCTGGATGCATCCACTGAAAAGCAGGTCTGATGGAGGGTGTCCAGATTCTCAGCAGGACTCCCAGAAGAGGCTGGCAGAGATTCTTACCCCTCCCTTCCTCTCCTCGCATATGAAAGCGTAATGTCTGTGTGAACGTGCAGTCCGTAAGGGGGCTACTATGCTGTGTAATGCATTTTCAGTGCCCCTGTCTGAATCAGGTTCCCTCACTGGTCCACCTGCGAGCCCCAGGCCAGACCGTGTCTCTCGCTGCTTCTCTGACTCTCCTGCCTCGGTTTCTCAGGGCCTCTGTTTTTTCCTGTTTCCCAGTGTCTCTGTCACTGTCCCTGTTTCACAGCCTCTCAGTGTCTCTTTGTCTCAAGGTCTCCCTGTTTCTCAGTTTCTCTCATACTTTTTTTTTTCTCTGAGCTTATCATTGTTAGTTTCTCAGTTTCTCGGTATCTCTCAATGTCTCTGTGTCTCTGTCTGTCTGTTCCTCAGTCTCTCTGTGTCTCAGGGTCTCAGTTTCTCTGTGCCTCTGCGTCTCTGTCTGTCTGTGTCTCAGTGCCTCAGTGTCTCAGTCTGTCTGTGCCTCAGTGTCTCAGTCTCTCTCTGTGTCTCAGTCTTGCTACATGTCTCTAAGTGCTCTTTTCCTTCTGCTCTCTCTTTCAGGGCTGTATACTCTTGCAGATGTGCCCCCTCCTTTTCTCCCGGGCTGGGGCTGTGGAGGAGGAGCCAGATGGTCCTGGCTTTCTCTGGCTTTGACGTCATGATGAGAGGACCCGCAGACTGGCTTCTGTCTGCTGAAGGTCCCAGCTCAGTGAGGGGCCAGGAGCTTGAGACAGGAATACAAGAATACAAGTAGGCATTCACAGAACTATTTACAGGAACAATTCATACATCAATAGACACGGTGGCATTATGACATCACACATGTTGAGATGGAGTGTCAGAAACTGTTGTTATTGTGGGGAACTTCGAAGAAACACGAGGGAATTTTATGACTGGTTATAACAGTCCATTTTCATTTTCATTTTCAGTTATATAGGGATTAGATTTTAGCAATTTTATAGATGTCATTATACAAAAAGTCATTCTCCTCACACATTCTGTTTTTTTCTTGCTCTGGTGTGTGGTAGTGGGGTGTGTATTGAAAATGTAGATGCTAATTGTATGTATCCAAAATGGCAGCCAAAAAGATCAGAACAGACTCAGCACGAGTGTTTTTTTCTCTAGTCATTCAACTAACCTATTATTACTGTAATAAACGGGAGACAAAACCATCATAACAACCAATAAATCCACTACATTAATTCTGAATGTTTCCGATGTCTTTTGCTCTTGATAGGTGGAAATGTGCTTTTTCAGAGACAAGTGATTAACCTGCTGTATACAAAGGGATAACGGTGATAAAGTTGGAGATGTGGGAAGGGAAGATCCATCTCCTCAGAGGAGTCTAAACAGATGCCCCATTTCCGGTGACATCGTTAATCTCCTGGTGCCACAGCTCATGCTGATGTTCCCTGGACTGTGTTCTTTAATGGAGGAGCAGAGACACAGTCGCTGATCTGGTGGCTGGAAAGGAGGAGAGAAGAAATATATGAAACCTGTAAGAGAGATACACGTGTGACTAAGTCTCATGGCAGGATGTGAACATGTCCATTTGGATGCTTTGATGAATTTGTTATGAGAAAAAGAAGTTAACATGCAATAACATGTAACATCATCAGGCTTAAACGGATTATTTTGCCAACCACTTTCCGTAAACAATTCCACGCTTTTACTGAGGAGAGGAGAGAGAGGAGAGAGAAGAGCAGAGAGGAGTCAAAGAAGATTGCCTGTAGCGCAAATATAAAGCTCTGTTGGACTCCTTTCTAACTCAATTACTGCAATCATTATGAAAAAAGGCACTTGTTGAGAAATTAAGGTATTTGTATGTATTTCCATGCTGGCACCAGTCCTGGAAACATTTCTCTGGGGACAGATACTTTTTTTTATTTCTTCTTGACAAACATTCCACTGGGAAGAAAATTCTGCATGTGAGCCCAAAATAGAACCCTGGAAGAGAAACTGAGTTATGGTCCACTGAGAAGTTGCCCTGATACTTGAGAATATTTTGAATGCTCTGTGCTATTGGACTGACAACAGGAATGTGATTTGTTCATGTTGAAAGTGCAAATACCGCAGCATGCTTTTTATTGGTCAATTGTCCTTGAGGGTACTGCCTTGTAGTATGTATAAGTGATGCTTACCAAGGTGACACAGGAAAAAAAAAGGAAACGTACACTGTATCACCGCTGACAACAAGGCCAGACACTTTTGGCAGGAGCACCTGGTTGACTGCATACCTTTGGTCCCCTGCAGGACACAAAAACAGATGAGAATAATTTCAGAGTTGTTGTCATATCTATCCCACGAGGAGATAAATGGAAAAAAAAGTTTGCCTGCCCTTTGTCTCTCTCCTCCGATTTCTCACAAGCCCTTGGTTTCCTCAGGGCCTAGCCTGCCCCTTGGCCCCCGATGACTTAACCAACATGAGGAGGAGAAGGATAGGTTTGCCTGGGGGTTAATCCAGGGTAGTCTGACACATCTTCGAAAAAGCATCCTTCAAAACACAGAGCCTTTCCATGCTGATATGCCACAGGGTATGGGTGTTTGCATATATTCATGGGGTGGTTAGGATTTTCTATTGGAATGTTAGGAAATGTCAGGGGAGTCTGCCATTCTTTCCTTCCCTTTGAATGAGCTGAAGGATGTTTTGAAAATAATATCTGGGCATTATACCACATACAATAGCAAAAGCACAGCCATAGCACAGAGGATCTGTTAACAGCAGGGTAAAACGGTGAAGCTGGGGCTGACAGGGGACATTTAAATAGGGGGAGAGAGGTGTGGGAAGGATAGCAGGGTTTTTAGCTGTGTGTAATGCAGAATGAGCAGTTTAAGCAGTATTTCCTAGAGAGACGCTGTGAGGTGTGCCTGTGTGTTGGGGTCAGTGGTGACCCCTCCAAAGGAGCCTAAACATGATGATGAGGGGCAGGGGCCCCATGTTTTCTCCTACCATCCTGATGACGCTTGGCAGCAAAGGTGTCAGTCATTCATGGTAAAGCAGTCTGACAGCACACAATTCTTCATGCACGACTAACTGTGCCTTGCTCAGCACAGCATGTACCTCACTGCAAACGCCACCACCATCTACCACCAACCTGTGCATAGCTTTCGGGGCCAGCTCCTTACTGCATGCCTAAATATGGCCCAGCAGACTGGCTGGATCCACATCAGCAGAGCATTTGGGAAAGCTGAAGAGTTTTACTGCTATTTGGAAGGATATCATATGCTGCTCATGTGAACCTCTGATCTCTACATAAACCAGGTGAGAATTATGGCAGTCAAAGTAAACGAGTGCAGAAACACTTCATATCGTATTAGCAAAACTCCCCTGGGGATACAGGAATCAGGCGCGGGAGATTTTCTGATGGATGGTCTTGGCTCACGGGTTCCAGGAAGGCCATCCGGCAACAGTGAAAAGAAGCACTAAAACATTGAAACATTGATGGCTATGAACGTCGGCCTGTTTTTAAAGGCAAAGTGTTTGAGAGTACAAGAAAAGTCCCCTGCTCTGTCTGCTCGAAGCATTCTTAGGTGCCACTGTACTGACAATTGACTAACTTTGTGTTTGATTTGGGGAGCACTTTGAGTGCATGGGAAATGGCTGGCTTAGCCTGTTACCCACAATGCACCTCAGTCTCTGCGTCTGGCTCCATGGGGGTAGGTGAAAGACGGCGAAAGATGGAGAAAGGCAACCTGGACAAAGCTGACAGCTGGAGTGTGCGGACCGCCTGAGTCACACATTCCTGCTCTCTCACAGTGACGTCTGTGAACGTTGCTGTACCCAGTTACAACACCTTCCGGAGGTGGGACGGTCCCTCGGTAACAGCAACATTAACAGAGTAACAGAGACACACTGAGACAACCAGTGTAAACACAACACAGGCACTTACGCACAGTAACAATGGCAGCATATGGTGATTAAAAGCACACACTGGGAAAAAACGAGGGCTATTCTGCACTATAAAAACTCCTCTGCTTCATTGAAAGCTGTCTGGAGCTGTCTCTCCTGAAGTAGTCAGAGCAAAAGCTGAGCATTAAATAAAAATCCACATCATAATCAACCACTGCAAGATTTTTTAACACAAAGTCCCAGAGTTTCTTAAAAATTTTTAAGTTTAAAAAATATTTTGGCTACTTGGAAGAATCTAAAATATAAGATGATTTGTTTAACACTTTTCTGGTCACTGCATAGTATCATTTGTGTTATTTCATTTTGATGTCTTTACTATCATTCTAAAATGTGGAAAGTAGTAAAAATAAAGAAAGAAGGGTGTGTCCAAACTTTTGGAACTGTATGCACTGTACAGATGTAATCATTGAGTCACAAATAGTCCCACAGGCAAAAGTGTAGGAAAATCATTTAACTAACTATCCTTAACCTGATTGTGCAGGATTAACAAACAAAGCAGTTTAAACCAATTTCAATCACTAGCAGCAAATTCTTTTAACCTAATTACATTCTAACAGCGGTAACTGGATTGGAATAATAATATTAAGCTGTAACTTTGTCCAGATGAAATAATTATTGTTGTATGAAAAGATGGTTTTCAGTTACAGTAGATTTGCTGTAATGAAAGTCATGAAACGCAACCTGATCTCTTTGTTATGAGTAAATCATTGAGCACACAAAGGCACCGTAATGCTGTAACATTTGACACAGTAAAGCAGAAATGGAACCGCTGGCTGGTGGCTGATCTTGACTTAAACTGGTAATCTTGGCAGCTCTAAGAAGTAAAATGTGATGCAGGTCTATGTGATACACAGTAAAATGACAAGCTTAGAACATAAGAACAAAGCACTTTTAGCACACTCTACCTCTGCAGTAAATGTACATGTTGAGTTTGTGTCAGACGTTTGACTGACACATAAACCTGCAATAGTGAATCACTAAGGCCCAGATTCAATGTAAAAACAACCTGAAATTGGACAAAGTCAGCATGTGTTGATTTCTTTGTAGCAACATTTTTCTTTAGTCTCACTGACTTCCACAGACACAGCACTGCATATTATTCTTATTCAAAACTAAAAACAAGCAGAATTGTGGTGAAACTGAATTTTGTGTTTTAGTTTCACTTCCCTTGTAATTGCTTATCAAGGTATGCTATGCAGCATACTACGACGGATACTGTGGGAAGTGAAAATGCTGCATGTGCACATTAGAACAACCCTTTCATTGATAGCAGACTTAGGAAAACCAGCAGTGTGAATTTTCCAAGTGGTGCCCATAGGATCTGTCCACAAATAGCAAAGCCCAGCACAAAATGTTTCCCTCTATATTATGCTATAAGTCAAAGTGAAGAAGAGAAATTCCATACGCATCCCATGAGTGCGTCCTCAACTGCCCATGAGCCTGTGTCCCTCAAAGGAGCAGGGCCTTGTGGATGACTTCAGGTCCAGCTCAGGGAAACAACACAAGGCTGGAAAATGCTCCTGTTTCAGCCACCAGTCCCACAGAACCTCTGTTTGATCCTGCTTTCTGTCACCATGCAACTGTTGAAGCCACAATAATTTTTTTTTTGGTAGCAACATAATTCAAAAAGGTATAGTCAGCCAAAATGCATGGATGTTCTGAAATGTACATAACAGAAAGATGGTTAACTCTTAGGTATACCAGCATGGAGGAAATTGCGTTGATTTAAAGTTTCATCCTGTGGAATTGTGTTCAATTTTGCAATATATTAAATAAACATAGTAATATACAGTTTCATGAGGTTCAGACTCTTCACTGGAGAGGTTTATGACCAAGAATTTCTTCATCTCCTTCAGATTTCTTGTTTTTGCTTGTGAACTGCTTGTTGAGCTCATACCATAAAAGTACAATCAAACTGAGATCTGGAGGCTGCAATTGCTAGCCCGGAATACTGATTTTGAAACTTAACCAGTTCTTAGCACTGTGTGTGATATTCACTTTCTGAAATGCCCAATTTTTGAAACAGGTTCAGCTTCTGAACAAGGTTTTGAGGCAAAAATGTCCCAGTGCACATTTGAATCCATCTTTATCTCGATTCTAACAAAGGCACCGTGAACTGAAGATGTAAGCAAAAGAGTTATGCCTTCATATTAAAGAGATGTGTTTTTGTTAACTCAAACAGCTCAATTTTTCTTTTAAAACATGGCCCCTAATGTAAATTTCATACCACTTCTCTTTGTGTGTATGCAGACATAAATACACACATATACACACATAGAGTGTAGTGCTTCAAGCACTTGGATCTTTGCCCAATCTTTAATCCATCCCCAAGTTCTTCTCTGTGGAATGTGCCAGGTCGTCAATGATATGGGTATTTACCATAAAGGGGGAGCACAGAAAGAAACAAACTGCAGCCACTTCAGACCTCAGCCAGCTTTGGATTCAGAGAATCTTTCTGTGCAGTGACTCTCTGACGTGCCCCTCCACTCAAAAAACATTCATTTTGTTATATTGTTGTGCTCACAAAACATTCATCCACCCTCCCTCTGTTAAACATGAGGTTCCTCACAGTTTTCAAATGTGGTCGAAGAAAAGTAGCAAGCAGCATGAACAATTGTGGTCTTCACTTAAAAAAGGAAACTCAATGTTACACAGAACATAAACTCACAGAAGTGCACATCTGAAGAGTTTTTTAAACTATGGGCTATTTTTGCACTCTCCTTTGCTGTCCAAAGTTACGCTAAGCTGACTCCTAATGGCGATGAGTTATAACATGTTTAAGTACATGAATTATAAGGTAAGCACACCCTATTCCCTCGCTGCTCTTACCGGATAAGAAATGGTCTTGTCACTTCATGTCCGAGGAGAAAAGCAACAGTATTTCCCATATTGCAGTTTATTAATGGTTACATCTCTTTTTGCTCGTTTACAATTGTTCAAGGGAGAAGAGAGAATTGGGGATAATATTAATAGAGATGCTTCTTAGTCGAGATGCACGCATAAGGAAGATGAAAAGACCACTTCACGCAGGTGCTGCCATCGAAGTGACAAGGTTATTAACGGCCCACATCAGCAGACAAGTACAGTGCTTTGACAATTCTTAGAAGCAGTGGCAGTTTTGTCTGTTTGTACTACCTACCATTCAAAACAACACCTGCAGATATTCACATGAGGCACCTCGCCATAAAAAATATAGATAATGAAATACATCTAGAAAGTGAAAATATATATACAGCTGACAACTTTGACTCTTCTGGAAGTGTGACTTGCTTCTCTCAGCCAGACATGGTTGGTGAGCGTGCATCTTAAACGGTGGCAAAAAAGGCAGTCCCTCTCATTCCATGTGTAAAGGTCGTCAGGGTTACATTAGCACCAGCTAAAGGGATCCATACACAGTTGAAAATTGTCCAGTTTTCTGTTCACACAGGAAGTAAAGGATTCACACAGAATTTTCAGGGCCCTTCTGGCCTCAGAATAAAAAAATGGAAAATATATATCAGCAAAGGTATTAAAAAAGCAAATAATGTGACTGTTTTCTGTATTATTGTAGTTGTGATAACTATTTAAAATGGAAATTCAGGATGATAAAGTATTACTGTTAGATTACTTTGCATAATCAATATTAAAAGATATGGTAAACAAACTGGATATGCCTTTACAGTCATTTTAATTGGAGAAAAAGAATAATTATAAAAAAGCATTCATACATACAGACTTCTGACTAAGAATAACTGCAGGTCATATAATGCTGTTGATGGGAGAGTGAGGCTTTGTGAATCCTAAAATGGGTGGAGCTATCATGCTCCACTTTGCTGTGGAGAGCAGGCTTTTGATTAGTTCAAACAAATCAGGAATGACAACACACTGAAGCTCCACTCATTACAGCGTACGTGAAGACTCATTTTCCAATCAAACAACATCATTACGAGCAATGGCAGAGGATACAGTACATTTCATCCAGAACTGAGTATTCAGTATCCTGACATGGAATACCTTGTCAAAGTCAGCCTCCCTTTCCTGTGTGGAGGTCTGACAGGCAGTGTATATTCATTAGATGCATTGCACTGTTACTTGTGTGAAATGCCTCCATTTTGGCTCTGTAACATTCCAACCCTCTAAAACATCATCTGTGAACCTTAACAAAGTATGCCAAGGCACTGCCAGCCAAAAAAGCAGTCAGTGAATGACAAAACTGAGTCAAAGGTTTTCCCCTCATGGCCATAAAACACCAACTCCTGGCCTTCAAAGAACGGCAAAGTAACTGTAAGCGTCACTGCCAGACACATTTGTCTCTCAGGTCATGGTAATGAAGCCATGTTCAGCTGAACCGGGCTTGGGGGGGTGAGTGGTGTTGGACCCAACACCCTCCCGGTTAAGAGACCCTGTCAGGCAGGGTGCCGGCGGCCTGTGTTCTGACGTTCAGCTCCTCGTGGGGAGTGGGGTCCCTCCCCACCAGGGTCCCGTCACTTCGGCCCCGTAGTGTCAGGTAGCGCTGGGCTACCGCTTGCCAGTCGGTTACCTGTTCCACGTGCACCTGCCCACTCTGTCTGGAGGACCGGGCAAAGCCACCTGAGGGACACAAACCAACCCTGGTCACAATGTCAAACCAGGGCTCAGCATCTTAACCAGCCCCACACAGCCAACAGAATCTCAGTTGTCATTTTCACAGCAGTGACTACACCATAAAATGTACTGTACAATAAAGCCAATGCATTGGCCATTTTAAAAGTCATCTTTCAGATGAGATGTTAAACTGAGATCCTGACTCTGTAGTCATTGATGATTCCGTGGCACTTCTTGCAAAGAACAGGGGGCTCCTGGCTAAATTCCTAATCAGGATCTTTCAATCTGGCCATCTAACAATCAAATAATCTAATATCTAATAATCTAATAATAATTGGCTAAAGCAATTCCCTCCCTCTTCACCTTAGCTGTTTGTTGAGCGTTCTGGCACCAAGGGTTAGTGACACACATTGGTGATATGAGATAAGCCCATGAAAGGTGCTATATCAATACAATCTGTGATAATTACTGTAATAATTATTATTAGAGTTCATTTGGCAGGAAAGGGGGGCCTGTACTTGCCTTCAGGGAGGATCTGGGTCCTCTTGTTGCCCCTCATCCAGCCTGCAGAACAGTGCGCCAGCACATCCAGGGAGCGCGTGTCCGACAGCCCATCCATGTCCTCCTCCTCTGACATCAGGTCCCGGGCCTCTGACGAGCAGATCTTCCCTGTGAAACACAGGCAGTCTCACTAATGGACATCCACCCTGATCCAGGGTCAGTTTACTCAGCCTTGACCATGACCGCAACAATTTCATTTCAATATATGGATATGATCTATGGTCAGTGCTTAAGGGGGGGCAGACTTGATCTCTGTATATAGATTTGGTAAGTTAGTCACAAACCTGTGAGCAGGAATGACATCAATGATATCAAAATTATCATAATCACCTATAACTATGGCTGTTCTGGGGGGGGGGGGGGATCAGGAAAAAAAGTTCAGTGAAATATCTGAATGGACCTTTTCAGTTTTGCACTATACTATAATTAGCTTATGTTGCACACCACAGCCAATCAGTGTAGAGATTTAATTATCTTACGTTACACATGACAGCCTATCAGTGCACTATTGCCTTGCAACGTGGAAAACAAGCAAATTTGTGGGATATGAAAGACAGTCATTTTGAATAGCTGTCTCTACTTATAAACTCTGTTTTTACCTAATGGTCATCTTTCTGTAAATCAAAAAAATAAAAAGCCCAATATGAGTCGCACATAGCATTTAAATTTTTGGCAGAGCTTTTGGAGGACTGAATCCTTTGGGTTAGCCTTCCCATGCAGAAATGAAAGACACTGTGATATACTGAAAAATATGTTGTTCAGTCCATGAATATTGCAAATACAATTAAAATATATTACTAGAGATCACAAATATATTGGAATGTACTAACTCTGTAAATATTACACAAACAGACACACACACACAGGCACACGCATATATATTCTCTATCATCTCTTCATATATTCTGAATACATGACTTTTGTATGGGTTACCCACTGAACTGGCTTTATACAGCAGTAGCAAAGTCAGTTCAGAGAAAATGTTGAATATGAGTAACCAGTACCTCCGTGCTTGCAGAGCACCTTGACGTAGAAGAAGAGGTTGGTGAAGAGGTTGAAGGGGGAGGGGGTTCCCGACTTGCGGTTCATGTCCCTGATGAGAACAGCCCTGCCAAACTTCCATTCGGTGTCAGACTGCGCCTGAATGCGCTGGTAGGTGTCGCTCATCATGGCAATCAGCAGGTTCACCAGCACGATCACTGTCACCACCAGGTAGACCCCGAACACCACGCGCGCGGCCGCACCAGCGAACGGCGGCGACCGGCCCAACGGTGGCATGGAGTCAGGTTCGATGAGGCCGAAGAGGGCGAAGAAGAGCTGGATGGAGATGTCCAGCGGCGTCTGTGCCTCGGTGCTGTTGAGCGCGGTGGGGAAGTCCAGTGGGTACACCGGCTGGTAGATGGCTGACAGATTCATGGTGAAGGCCACATGGAAGAGCACCAGGATGACGGCGAAGCGGCCCAGGTCCTTCATCAGGTCGCGGATGATGATGGCCCAGGGCCCGAACAGGTGGTGGAAGGTGAGGAACTCCAGCAGCTGCACAAAGCTCAGGGTCATGGCCACGGCCAGCAGGACGTTGCGGGCAAACAGGCAGTGCAGGTGCCCCGGCGGCTGGAAGCAGAGGGCTAGCAGGTGGCAGCAGAAGGCCACCGCTGAGAAAGCCAGCACCAGCACGCGGATCCAAGCCAGGCCCCCAGACCTCGTCCCCGGCTGAGTCAGCTCGGAGACCAGCATCCCTGACAGCCAGACCAGCAGCAGCCACTCGCTCCAGCCCGGCAGCAGCGGCCCCAGGCAGATGGGGTTCAGCGGCGGGTAGACGATGGTGAGGATGAAGAGGGCCAGGAGGAAGATGTGGGACACCAGGTGGCTCATGAACTTGACGATAGGGACGGTGTTGAGCTTGTGCCGGAGGGGCAGGGAGAGGCCCAGCCAGACGGGGGGGCAGGCCAAGAGGCACAGGAACAGCAGCGCCATCTTCCAGGAGGCCCAGCGCAGGCTGCCATACCACATGTCTGTCAGGTGCTTCTGCACGGCCGGGTGTGCCACCACTGCCTTCTGCTGGCCCTCGATCAGGCAGTCCAGCATGCTGGCACCGCGGTGGTCCAGCGCCCGCAGGATGGCGCCGGCGCTCTTGCCGCCCGAGGCCACGGTCAGCAGGTCGGTGGCCACACCCTCGCAGTAGCGGGCGGCATTCAGCAGGTCCATGGAGCGCACCTTCTCGCGCAGGGCGGCCAGGGAGAATGCTCGTGACAGCTTGACTGCTGTGTCCAGGGGTGCGGCCGAATGTAGCATGAACTCCTCGATCACAGCATTGTGGTTCAGTCTCCCGCACACCATCAGGTCAAAGATGAACTGGGTGCATGCCAAACAATGTCCATTACAAAAGGAAAACAAAACATTTGTACTGGTACTACAGATAATCAGGACTGGTTAAGACTTCATGTTAACATATGCTTTCAATGCATTATACTTCTATAGTATTGTATGTTATCATATATGTGGCATTTATATAAATGTGTCCTTTTACAGTATTCTAAAAATTCACAACTCAAAAAACAAGAAGTGTCAGCTGCTGTGGTTTCTTTCCCATTGAGCTGAGACAACAAATTTGGCTACAACAATACTGGGCTTACTCAGTGGGTGTCCATGATATCATTTCATCACACTTGTTCCACAGGACTTTTACAGTGCTTACTGCAGCTTTACACAATATTGCCCCCCTGTGGTCAGACTGCAATAAACACAGTTTAAGTGATGGGTTGGGTTCCCCAGTTACAGAGAGTCTCTATACTTTACTAACAATGTACCCAGCTGTGGTACTGAGCAATGTACCTGTGGTCCACTACACATATGAAAACATTACAGCTCTATTTTGGCAGTATATCTTTAGATGACATTATATAATATGGAAGAACTGAGTTCATTACAGCTGAATTAATTTTGCCATCTGATGAAATATTACAAAACCACCTGGTTTAATTCACACACTGAAACAACTAAATATTATATTAATGGTACATTAGAGTCTGCCACTGCAGGCACAATTCATCACAGCAAGGGCACAGTGTAATACATAGTTACAGGCAGACAATTGTTTTAAGGATCATGGGAAGTCACAAAATCTTTTAAGGAGAGACCATGAAGAATTTCTCCAAAACTAGGCAATGCACATGGATACACGCCCCACCCATGGTCCCCCACATGGTCATTGATCAGATTTTCATTTATCTTGGTTTTCCTCTCCACAGCTATTAGTACTTCAGCTTAAATGAAACAACATAGCAATCCTAACTCTACTCTGCAAGGAAAGTAGCTCCTTATCACTATGCCACATCCTTGGGCAAAGTACTTAACCCAGAACTGCTTCAGTAAATATTCAGTTGTATAAATAGATAACATGTAAAACTGTCTACTATGTAAGTTGGTCTGGATAAGAGCATCTACTAATTGACAATAATATAATGCAATTACCAAACCATGTTCAACCACAGCTATAAAAATCCCACTTAGCACTTCCTTACTGTGTAAACTGCATGCAGCATCCCCTCTCCACCCATCTCCCTGTTTCCCTGGTAATGTTCCAAATGGGGGGCTGACAAGCCTGGCCTCATGGCCAGGTGTGATTCCTTCATCATACCCCAAGCTAAAGATCAGTACCCCTATACAGTCATCTACAGCAAAAGTTTCATTTGATATTGTGTCAAAATTCATATCTACTGTGCTTGGTGCAGGTGTGTTGTGAGAGGCGGAGAGTAGGGATGTGGCGTGGGTGAGGGTGTGGTGTGGGTGTGGGCGTGGGAGTGGGGCCTGTACCTTCCTGTCCTCCAGCAGCCGCTGTGTGTTGTTGCTGCGGCGCAGCAGGAAGCTGACGGTGGCCTGGTGGTTCTCCTCAGCGGCGTACTGGATGGGTGTGCGGCCCTCCTGGCTCTCCACCCGCGCCGATGCACCGCTGTCCACCAGGAATCGCACCATCTCCAGACGGCCCGCCTTGGCCGCGTAGTGCAGGGGCGTCCACACCGCCTGCAGGGGGGGAGGGGCGGGGGCATACCCTTGTTAGCACTCGTGACTGCGGTGTTGAGCTCGTTCACGTTCGTCCTCTGCATTCACACTCACATTTGTGCTCACGTTAATTTCTTCACATTTGCGTTTCTTCATCACGTGTCTTGAAGTTCGGGAGAAAATCCTTACACTGTTTACAAACCAGGCCCATTAACAGCCCAATTGCACTGGCCACTTCCTTTTCTTGTCAACTCTTCATGGCATCCCTCCTGCACCCCATCTCATCTCATCCTTCAGGTCGGCACAAGTTAACTTGAGGTAGAGCTTGAACAGTGTTATGCTCATACTCACTAGTCTGGGAATTTTTTAGTCTGGTATGACACTGTTGCTCATTCACCTTGAATGGAAACTCTTTTGTTCTCTTGTGCTGGAAGGCACTCTGGGTAACAGGGTCTGATAAATTAATGTAAAGTAATGTAATGTAGAGGCCTTGCCCAGGTCTGTAGGTTTGTCCAAGTTTCGTACCTTGTCAGTGTGGTTGATCTCCGCCCCCTGGCCCAGGAGTGCCCTCACCATGGCGATGTGGCCATTGGCGGCAGCCAGGTGCAGGCAGGTACGTCCGCGCCAGTCCCCCAGGTGCAGGAGGGCACTGGAGCGGCTCAGGAGCAGCCCAACCACGGTTGTGTGCCCATTCTCCGCTGCCAGGTGGAGGGGGGTGGAGCCCTGTGGAGGAGGCGGAGCCAATCAGACAGAGGCCTCCCTAAGGGAGTAGCATCACAGATCCATTATCTCAGAGACCTCCAGCACAAACATTCTGTTTCACTGGAAACACAGGACACTCTCTCATGCAGGTCCCATCGACATGTTTATTTGTGTTTACATTTCAGGGAATATGTGGCAGTTCCTTTTATGTACACAAACACTCATACAGCACAGAAGCAGAAAATGAAAAATAGGCATCTGTTGATCCCACAATAAACCCACTGGGCAGAATGTCAATGCTCATGCCGCACTGTGTCTGTTTAGGATGGAGGGACTCCTTGGGGGATGGGGGCGGGGTGGGGGTGAACTTGCCTGCGCTTCGGTCTCTGCGTCGGCCTGCACGGCGGGACAGTTCAGCAGCAGTCGCACCACGCCCTCATGGCCTGACTGTGCAGCAAGGTGCAGAGGAGTGTATCCTGACTGAAGGAGACACACACACATGCACACACACACACACATGCACACACACACACACACACACACACACAAACACACAGACACACATGCACACACACACATACACACACACACATACACACACACACACACACACGCACACACACACACACACACACACACACACGCGCACACACACACACACACGCGCACACACACACACACACACACACACACACACACACACACACACACACACATACACACAGATGTGAGATGCTGAGGCTGGAGCTCTGTTAGGCAGACAGTAATACCTACTATGCAATGAGCTGCATGCTGGATGGCCATTTTGGGGGTGGGGTGTTGGTACCTCTGGGGGCAGCTGGTGGCCTGGCATGGCCTCCCAGGCACTGCTACTGGGAGCCTCACTGCGCAGAGTAGCAGGCACTTCAGTAAGGATCTCCCGCACAAAGTCCACCTGCCCAAAACACGCTGCCACGTGGAGTGCAGTGAGGCCAGTCTGAAACACACACACAAACACAAACACATTCAAAATGCACATACACATACACATGCACACACATACAAACATGCACATAAAGATACTTACACACACATGCAAACATGCTAATGCACGCACACACTCTCACACACACACACCTACACGCAAACAAAATATGCATATACACATAAAAGCACACGCACATGGGTAAATAAAACATGGATTATTAATCAACAGAAGTCAGTCAGAAATCTAATACACTCTTATGCTTCTGTTGATAGTGAGGGGGAAAGACAGACACCTTTGTGCTGCTGATCTTGAAGGAGATGCTGCCTTTCAGTACATCCAGCATGTGTGTGTGTCCATTTCTGGCTGCTAAATGAATGGCTGTCATCCCCTCCTGGAGAGACAAACAGAGGTTTCTGTCCTTATGAGACTAGCCCCTTACCGCAGAACATAACACGCTGCTGTCACACGGCCAACAGAATAAATACAACTCCACACACAAAAAAACACAGAATGAGTTTAAGATAGTGTCATTTAATCTACAGCAAAAACTCTAATGTTGATATGGACAGTGATTTCATGCTCATCTTGTGAAAATGTTTTTGATTCAGGTGCTTTTGCAGGAAGCTGATGCATCATTATGTGTTGCCAACACAACCGCGCTTGTGTGCACTGAAGAACACACAGAGTCTCAGTCAGCCTCCACTGCAAAAATAAAATATTCCACTTCCTCTGTAATAAGTTATACTCATTTCTACATTACTTAATCACTCTTAAAACTGCATGGAAGTATTTTGGCAATGGAAGGGTAACAAATATTTGAGGAAGAAAAATAGAAAAATAAGGCCACAATGTCCTGGCTCTTTAATGTTTTTTCCACTTTATACTTGTACTAGGCTTGTCTTACTGGCGCAAACTTTGCACTCACGCAGTGCTGAGGCAAGAGCAATGTAGCCAATGGCTATGTTTCGCACTAGTCATGCAGTGCATTACAGTGGAGTGGCCACTTACTGGAGTACAGACACTACTCTGCTGACATCATTGCAACAAATCGCAGGCACCTGAGGAATCAGAGGGTGCCTGAGAATGCTGTGGTAAGGAGGCCCTTGCCACACTAGCCACCCTCTCCCCAACAGAATGAAGCCTTGTCAGCAGATGAGCTGGCTGGGATCAAACCGGGCTCATACAGCTCAGCTTGTGATCAAAGCAAACACCTCAACCATTGAGCTACATGGGAGGCCACCAAGATTTCTGACTGATCACAGTGAGGGTAATGGCCACATTGGTGATGTCACTGTCTCTGAACAGTTAAAGCAAAGAGTATGCAACCTTCTTCTTCTATGGTATTAAGTTTTTGACTGTGTCGGCTGTTCATACGTTAAGAGTCTCTCACCGCATTCTCCTCGCTTGCTGATGCGCCGGCCTCCAGCAGCACCTTCACCACCTCTGTGTGCCCGCCGGCGGCTGCCAGGTGCAGCGGACAGGAGCTGTCAGTCTGGAGTGGATACAACACACAGATGTGCTGAATCAGTACACAAAACAGGAGTCCTGAATCACTACAACACACAAGAGTCCTGAATCACTACTACACAAAGACATACTGAATCACTACAACCAACAGGAGTCCTGAATCACTACTACACACAGACATACTGAATCACTACAACCAACAGGAGTCCTGAATCACTACTACACACAGACATCCTGAATCACTACTACACACAAGACTCATGAACCAATACGAAGAAACACTTCCTCCTGTCAAAAAAGCAAAACTGAAGCCCAATGAAAGGGGTAACTATCTTGCGTTAATTCGTTTCTTCTCAATTGACCCCCATTATAAGGAAAACGCTTAACATAGCATTATGGACCAAAACAGCAATGTATCAGGACTACACTTCTCTAACACGTTTCTGATCATGACCACTGTCAAGAACCACTACGACGACCCCATGGGTTTAATATAAATACTTAGGTTTTCTCCATAGGAACCCATTATAAAGACACTGCTTGCGGCTGGCCTACAGTTGGCCTATTGGGAATAGCTTAAGGCAAATTTTCATGTTTAACCTGTTAAGACATCACTTGAGCTACAGCCTACACTGGGGTGGTGATCAGCAATGTGTAGGCCTACTGTTACAATAAGGAACATTAAGGCTTTTCTGCCATTATAAGAAACAAGCTTAACTTACCTTAATGGCTTAATGTACCTATAAACATCGATCAAAGAAGACCAAATTTCTCTCACACATCTCTTGTCATAAACACTTTCACATATCAAAAAAAAAAAACGAAATCGTTATCTTACGTTAAGCCTTTTTTATGCCCGGTACTTAATAAAATCGGTGTATCACAGTTTGTTGTTTGTTTTATAGCTAGGCTACTTTTTCAGTGTGCCGCAAGCTAACTTTAGCTAGCAAGCTAGCCAGCTAGTTGATACACCTATCTGGAATCTACCTAGGTACACCTAACAAGCTAATTTCTACTTCGATAGAAATTGAAAAAAGCACAATAAATTCCAAATGTTAATAAATGCTCACGATATTACGATCATAAAATCCAAAATGGTCTATACCTTAATTGTCAGAGACAATTGTGTCGTCTTTTACGTATAATATATAATAGGCCTACATCTGTTTTTTTTTTATATTTGGCGGAAAAGCTGGAGCAATAATTTGCCGATCTCCATCAGATACATTATATAGGACGTTAGCTTGGTACCTAATATTAAGTAGCCTACTCATTGTGTAGATTTGCCCCGTTTGTGTGCTGCATAGCTGTAACTGTGACAGTAGAGTGGGCTGTGGGCGTTCATTTTTTGCCTTTTTCTGCCTGAATATGATAGCCCTGCCTTTTCCTGGGTTACGCCTTTACCAACAAAGCGATTGGCCGTTTGGTATAAAAGCGGGACTTCCGTTAATGCAACCGCCACACGGAGCGTTACAGCCAATGCCATTCATATTTCAAGGCGTGGTCTGTCTTCTCCTTTTTAATGTCTCTGACACACCTCTCTCCCTCAATTTTTAATTTCAAATTTCAATTCCAAAGAGCTTTATTGGCGTGGAGCGCTCACAAATCGGAAATCTCATGGTACGCACTGTGCGTACAGCCGTACAGCTGCAGGCGCCCGTGGCAGAAACAATACCAAATCAACAGTGTCACAGCCAATGGTAGGAGTCATTGCATAACATACAGCATTCAAGTGTAACGGTAGGAGTAAGAGGAAGTCTAAGAAACCCGCAGATCTCATAAATTACTCTGCTGGGCAACCAGACTCAGAAGATCAGTTTCTGCCTTGGAAATGTGTCTCATTATGGGATCACTTCTCATAAAACAAGCATGTATAATTGTCTCGACTTTTTCCACATTAAGTTATTTTTTTCTTACAGCTCCCGTCTTTTCCAAAAGATTGGCATAAAAAAGAATGGCATAAAATGTAATGATAGCCATGTAAAAAGAGATTTCCTGATAAAGATAAAACATTTATTACGTATTTCATTCATTTTTATTGTAAAGTAATATTCTTAAAATGAGAGAAAGTGGAGCTGACATATGAGTTGACACATTTTGGTAGCACAAAGTTGTGATGGCAAGGATCAAAAAGCCAAAAAAACATCACCCAGCTGGCCCATCTTTGCGTGTGCTGTAGCACTGAGAAGGGATCTGGATCTTGTCATGAAACAATGTGTTCTGGTTCATTACAAAATAAAAATGGCAACCTCTGACCCGCCAGCTCTTAAAGCTGCCAACAGCGACTGCCATGGAATGATCTCACCCCTCCAAAGGGACAGGGTCTCGCTTTGCAAGAACCTTTCACCACTTTGAGAAACACCACTCCTGTGATGTTCTCACTTTGGCTATCAAGATTAGGTTTGTGAGCCAAGCACATAGCTTATGTGCTACAGCTTCCCTTCTGTTAATGCTGTTAAAAAAACATTGATTCATTAGCATCTCAAGAGCAGAGCAAATTTAACCTGCAAAGTTCACACTTCAACATATAATTACCTTAGAAAGAGGTTCATTAGTTTCATTAGTATAAGAGCAATTCTTACATGAGTTTGATGACACACACTAATACAGAGTCCAATATTGACTGGATCTGGTGGTGTTTAGTTTGTGATTCTGTTATTTGGGCTCAGTACGGATCATAGGAGAACTATAACATATAAGGCAATTGCAAGGAGAGAAAATAACAGGGCCACAAGTCGATCAGGTTTTTACTCATTAATGTTCCCCTACAGCAAAAGTATTCCATCATGACACAACCATTCCCTTTATGACACAAGCAACTACTTATGACACAAGTGATCCCTTAATGACACAAGTACCTACTGACAGGTGTTGCTTTATGATATAAGAATTTACTAATGACACAATTATTCCCTTATGAACAGACATATTTTAGTTGGGCTGTTGTAATTACGCTGGCTTCCTCTGGCTTCCATTCTCACTGAAGTATAAACAACACAAATGACTAAGAGCTTCCTTTGCTGGCACAGGTCTGACTCTGCCTGACCTTGTTGTGTGCAGACGTCATGCCGCCCTTGTTGAACTTGAGCAGCTCCTTGATGACGGCCACACTCCCCTTGGAGGCGGCGATGTGGGCACAGGTGGCTCCCTCCACGTTGGCCAGCGTGGCCAGCTCCGGCCGCTGCTTCAGAAAGAGCTTTACCACCTCCGAGTGGTCATTCTCTGCTGCAAGGTGTAGGGGGGTCTGACCATGCTGTGGATGGAAGGACAGACAGACTTACAGATGGACAGACATTCAGTCAGGCGGGCAGGCAGAGAGGCAGAATAATGGACAAACAGACAGTCAGATGGACAGGCAGACAGTAAAGCAGAATGATGGTCACACAGATAGTCAGGTGAACAGACGGGTAGACAAATGACCAGGCAGTCAGTCAGACAAACAGACAGGGCATGTCACGTGATGGAGAGCTTCTCACTCAGCCTGTAGTCCTACTGCAGGTCTAGAGCATCTGGCCCCACCCCCTCCCCCGGGGACGCACAGAGGGGCGGAAACTCACAATGTCAGAGGCGTTGATGTCAGCCCCCATGTCCAGAAGACTGCTACACACCTCCAGCTGTCCACCGATGGCAGCCAAATGCAGAGGTGTCTGCTTACTCTGGGGGGGGGGCAGCATTGTAAAATACAGTCTATAATGTATACAGAATACATAAGAAGGTCACAATAACTGATATCATCCATCATAGAAGCTGTAGATTAAATTATTCAGATTTAGATAAAGATTCAAAATTTATTTTGAATTCCCCACTAACCCATTTCTGGACATGGATGCTTTTTCATAAGGACCACACAGCCACACACAGCAGTGAGCAAACCCATTCCACAGAGGGGCAAACATTTCAAAAAAGCTGACTGTGTTTGCTGTGAATGTTTGCCGACGGAGGAAAACAGCTGTGAATGTTTGCCGACGGAGGAAAACAGGCAATAAGGATGTTTACAGTGAACACATCCAGTGCTAGCTGTTGGCACTTTCCTGTCTGCTCGGACCGCCAGGCTGGTTCCTCAGGGCCTCACCAGAGAGAGGGCGTCGACGCTGGCCAGGTGTGTCTCCACCAGCTGCCTCACCAGGCGTGTGGAGCCACTCTGGGCTGCCAGGTGCAGCGGGGTCATGCCCAGCTTGGTCTTGGCATTAACAAAGGCCTTGTGGGACAGCAGGACATCAGCAATCTCCTCGTTCCCGTGCTCGGCGGCCAGGTGGAGGGCAGCCTTGCCATGCTGGACAAAACCAGGTGACACTGTCACTGTCACTGTCACTGAAGCACAATGGCCCTGATTTTTCAAGCAGAGATTGAGTGCGTGAAAAATAAGCCATGATGTGACATGAGCCATAATAAACTTAATAAACAAACAACTAAAGATGAGATCAGTCTCAAAAAAGTCTTTTTGCATAGGTGGGGTGCTAGTATTGCTAGTACAAAGAGAACCACAAAGGTTTCAAAAGTGCGTTTTAAATTGAATAGAAATTCATTTTCACAGACATGGAGCAAGTGCATCAGCACTCACGCCATCAGTACATGAACATGAATTTCTATTATTATATTTTAAAATGCATTTTGTGGTGCTCTTTGCAGGGTGAGTGCAGTATTTTCCTTCTTAATGTGGCAGAAACCATAATGGAAATATGATCAAATTAGAATCTTTGCTTGAATTCAAATACAACTTCCTAACCGTGTCAGAGACTCAAGAACATTAGATGACTAAGGACCAGATTAAAGCTCTCAGCAACTGGTTTCATTTGCTTGCTTTTGAGGACCATGTTTTTATAGAAATGTATTAATTTCCTATGCAACATTTTTTCTTCAACTGTCATAACTGATTATATGGAAATGCTAGAGAATAAATAAAGAAGAGCCCTGTAACTCTTGATGTCACTCATAATTAAGTACAAAATGCTTAATTATGTTGGGCTGAATCTGAACCTTTGTGCTGAAGATCTCTGCATGCAGCCTCAGTGGTGTCCCATTCTGAAACCTGCAAACCGGTATTTAAGCCCAGCTCTTTAAGCACTATGCCACACTGCCCCGCTATCACTGGCAGGCAGACGGGCTGTGGCCAAACCCCAAGGCGTGCTGGAGACACAGGACGCCGTGGCCTCACCTCGTCGAACACGTCCACCCTGGCATGGTTCTGCAGCAGGATCTTCACCACCTCCGTGTGTCCCCTCTCTGCTGCCAGCAGCAAGGGTGACCAGCCGTTCTGTACAACGACACATGAGTCTCACTTGTATTCACATTAACAGCATGCATAGCCCAGTGGACACCAACCATTTTTATTTCTGGTCCGACTGTGATTTTGCTACATTAAGGATATTTCATTGGTCCTAAGGGGGGCAGACTCTATATCAAATATATCATGACATATGATATCAGCTGAAACAACAGCTCAACATAAGCAACACTCTGACCCTCTCTACTGTATAAAAAAGTCAGAGATGGGTCTGGTATCAGTGCTGTGGGTACAGTATGCGTCTGCTCTGGGTGCAGCGTCTTGCTGTGCAAGTGGTGACAGTATGCTTCTGTTCTGGCAGGAGTACCTTTCTGTACCAGTGGGGGCAGTATGCTTCTGCTCTGGGTGCAACACCGAGCTGTGCCTGTGTGGGCAGTATGCTTCTGCAGTGGGCTCTGTACCTTAGCATGCTTGTTGACAGCCTGCTGCAGATGGGTGGGGTTAACACTGTTCAGCATCTCCTGCAGGGCAGCAGTGTTTCCCACTCTGGAGCAGTAATGCAGGGGGGTCTCTCCTGACTGTGGAGGGGGAGGAACAGAGGGAGAGAGTGCACACACACACACACGCACACACGCACACACACACACACACACACACACACACAAATTTATGAATAGACTCATTGATTAAGAGTGTCAGGCGTGTCCGGTCTTTGAGGCCCCTGACCTCTTTGGTTGCCGCGGTGACGTCAGCGTTGTACTCCATGAGAGTCCGGATGATGCTGACGTCCTCTCCGTCGCAGTGGATGTCATCTGTCCTGAGCCCTGCTGCGAGGTGCAGGGAAGTCTCTCCCTCCTGCAGGCGGACATAGACCCTGACACACCCCAAGAGGTTCTGATGGACTCCTACTACACACATTAGGTAGAGCTTAGAGGGCGGAGTGTGATGAAGATGAAACCAAGAGCTTGATTTGTATCACTGTGAACACAAGCACAATGACAAGACGCTATGCTAAAGCTGCAGTGACCCATTTTCTTAAGGAGCTCTCCAGCACCAGGTGCAACTCACATGCTTATGTTTCTCTGGGAAATACAGAGTCAATTCTGCTTTGTCAGGCTTTTTCTATTAGCACATAGTGGATGTAATATCATATCACCACCACTTGGGGGAGCCATATTTCTGTGTGCTCAGAGACATTGAAGTCTAATGTGAAATGATCACACAGGCACAGAAAAAGCCCACTTGGATTAAAATTATTTTATTATTAGTTTGTTTGGAAGCACTGGGGCAGCATAGAATATCTGATGACCATCAACTATACTGGCAGTCAAAAACATGGCTGTCATGGCCTGGCTGTCAGTCACCTGACTTAAATGCTACCTATGGGACATAACTGTCACCAACATACACGAGAAAAGCCAGTGAACCTGGGAATACAGGAGGTGTCACAGAAGTAGCGCTGCCAGATCTTGTCTGTTATCATTATAAGGAGGTATGGAGCTGTAATTATATTAAAGGGCATCTAAAAAATATTCCTCTATAAATCTGTTATATGTATGGTGTCACGAATGATATCATAACTGGTTTTCAGTGACCAAGCAGTTGTCTTTAGGTATGTCTTTTTGGTAGTGTAGAGGGTGACACTGAGGGTCATTGCTGGATGATGAGCTCTAATTCACACACCTTTCAGTCTTTCAGACTCACCTGGTTCTCCTGGCTGACACACAGCTCCGCCTCCCTGCGGCCCCTCCCCCTAGACAGGTATGTGAGAATCTCCCGCACTACATGGGCATGGCAGTGGCGCACAGCAACATGCAGAGGGTTCTCCCCAGCCTGTACACAGCAGGGGACAATATTTCACTGTTGGCCCTCAGGCCTGACATAGCCACACAGCCTGACCCTGCCAATCCAGTACAGGTGGGCTTAGCAATCAACAACACAAGGCCACCGCCTCTATTATTTCTCACATCTTTCTCGCGCTGCCAGGCTCCACCTTTTGGGGTGTAATCGTGGCTTTGCCCTCAGAGACCTTGCATTGGAAGACAGCACAATCCACAGAGATTTGGCTGAGGTGCCTAAGTGTACGTGATCAGCCGTGCCCCATTACCTTGGAAAGGCAGGTGAGGTCCCCGCCTTCTTCCATCAGCGCCCTCACCATCTGCAGCCTGCCGTGACGCGCGGCAATGTGCATGGCCGTCTCACCGTTCTAGGGACACGGAGCAGCAGAGTAGGCAAATCTGACAGGACTGAGGGATAATGTCAACTCAGATTCAAAGGTGATCTTGCAATTTTCATTTCAGTTTCAATTTCAATTTTAGGGTAATCTCTTATGATGATCTGCTGTGTTTCTAGGACATGAGGAGGCTACCCCTAAAAATGTGTCCCATTTCAGTATTTAATATGACATTATTTATGCACGCCCATTAGCACCTGTGGCTAATGTAGCGCTCGTATCCCGCCTCTGTCCTTACACAGTCCACCAATGGCAGCGTGTTGACCTACCTCCTGCTCGGCGTTAACCTCTGCCCCACTCTTCAGCAACATCTCCGCCACCTTCTCACCCTCCTTCACCCTGGCGGCGATGTGCAACGGGGTCTCCATGGCCTGCAGGCAGGGAGTCATGTGACAGTCACTTGTCTCCACGAAACATGCTAATGTGCACAATAAGCTGCAAATCATATCCAATCCCATTAAAAAAATACACATCAATAGACACCACACTGGCAAGAATGTCAATATGGGTGCAGTAGTATTAATGCTTGGTATAATGACACCACATGCCATAACTGCAATGAAAACGGAAAATACGTTGGTTTACCTCTCCCCCTTTGAGCTGGACCTGTGCCCCGAACCCCAGCAGTGTCTGCACCACCAAGGGCTTGCAGCTCTCCACTGCGATGTGGAGTGCCGTGCGGCGATCCTTGGTGGTGGCGTCCACATGCGCCCCCTTCAGGAGCAGAGCCTTCACTACAGCCACGTGGCCTTGCTTCGCCGCCGCATGGAGGCAGACCGCGCCTGACTGCAACGAGCCATACCATGCTTTGTTAATCAAGCTCTCCCTCCTCAATGTGCAAGACAAAATGCAGCTGCCACTTGTGAATATCAGAAGCACCGAGTGCTTTAACTGCAACAATTAAGCCAAAAAGCATAATGATTAACAAGTCATCCAGCCCAGTAAATATCCAGCTGTATAAATGGGTAACATAAAACTGTAACCTATGTAAGTTGCTCTGGATAAGTGTCTGCTAAATGACAACAATATAATCATATCTAATGGAAATGTACACTACAATCTATATAACCTATAGACATATGCAAACAAATATAAATAATCTATAATGCGGAGGGCTGTCATGATTAGCCAAATAATAAAATTGTCCTGACACAACAATTTGCTTTTATGGACTCTCATCTTTAAATGAACCTCATCCACAATAGTTCTGGGGTTGACATAAGCTGACGCAGTCAGTGACAGAAGTGTTGCACCCTGGTTACCTTGTTTGGCATGTGCAGGAGCACACCTCTCTTCAGGAAGGCCAGGGCGGTGTCGGGATGGCCGCACTGGGAGGCGATGTGCATCAGAGTGCTGCCGTCCTATGGGGATACATGGGGTAACAGAACCAGCGAGGCACAGGGACCGGGGGACACCAGGCCTCCGCTGTGCACTCGAAGGCTGCTGCTTGATCTCCAGCACACAAGCGGAACAGATTAGCTCACCACCATAAACCTCCAAACGAGGGGCTTCCTGGCAGAGCCTGCTGGCTGAGACTTCAATAACTCACCCTCCGACCCATGCTGTACCGGCTCAAGGTTAGAATCTGCAGAGGAGCTGTTATCGCAAGCCTCATATAATTATCTAAAGATGAAGTCACGTTCTCCTCTCTGCACGTTAAAATGAGTTTAACAGAGGCTTACGTCGACGTGAGGCAAGACCAGAGCCTAACAAAAAACATTCCTTGAACCAAACAAGTTTCTGACAGTCAAAAATGTCCCTGATTTATGAAAAATAAATAAGGCGGAACACGACGTGGGCGGGCGCTCTGTACCTTCGTCCGTGCCAGCACGTTGGACTTGAATTTTTCCGTGAGGACTTCCACCACATTGGTGTGCCCTCTCTCTGCTGCGATGTGCAGAGGGGACCTGTCCATCTGGAGGAAAGGAGACACTGGTGAGCCAGCTGATGTCACACACTGAATTTGCTCATAAAGTTGTTTACAGTGCATACGTGTATATGTATACCATATGCCATATGCCAGTGTGTGTGTGTGTGTTTGACTTACCTTGTCTATGATGTTGGGGTTGGCCTTGCACTGGTAGAAAAATTTCAGCATAAGTTCATCCCCCTCCCAGGCGGCCACATGAAGGGGCGTCTGTCCCTCATCCTGGGAACAAGTGAAATGTGACAGCAGCTCTCCATCTAATAAATACCACTTCACCTGCAGCTCTCGAACACCTACTATGCCCCATCCGATAAACACCATTTCACCTGCAGCTCTTTAGAGCCCCCTGTTACCATTCTGATGAATACCATTTCATCTACAGCTCTCTGACACCCCCCTATGCCACATCGGATAAATACCAATTCACCTGCAACCCTCTGCCACCCCCTATGCCCTCTCTGATACATAAAATTTCACCTCCAGGTCTCTAGTGCCCCTATGCCCCACTACCCCATTTGATAAATACCAATTCACATGCAGGTACTGGCACATATGGACTCCCACCCTTTCAGTTCCACAGGGCCAAAGGCATACAAAAACATCAGGCGGTCAGAAACTACGCAGCATCCTGCTCCAGCGTGACCTGGAAGGCAGATCTTACGTTCTGGATGTCGATGTTGGCCCCAAACTCCACCAGGACTTTAGCCATCTCCATGTCTTTTCTCCGGCAGCAGATGTGAAGGGCAGAGTCTCCTGTGCCCTACGGTCAAATCCAACCAATCGCGTCAGACTGGGGGACTGACGCAGCGTCTTCTGTTATCAAGTCACCACACTATTATTCAGTAAAGTCTCTCTCTCAAGGGGAGGGGGGAATGCTGGTTCATGAAAGCAACCGCAAATGGCAAATATGACAGCATTCAAAACTATTACGCTAATGAGACACTGTGATATCCATTTATGGAAAAACACAACTGCAAACAAAGAGGTGCTGGAAAGCTAGATGCATCATTGAAACTACTGGACCGTAACACAGAAAACAAGTAAGCATGAGAAAGTGCTTTAGAGATAAACAATTCAGACAATTCTGTTAACTGCTTTTTCTCTCCAAAGCGTTAGCTTAAATCAGTTAAATCCATCATCTAATTTTAACCAGCATTTACTGACGCATTAGTCACAATTGGAGACATATCCTGTTTCACAGTTTTTTTGCGGCGACTTGACGGCATATTTGAATGTGTCACTAAATGCAGTTTCATTGTGCTATTAAAAACCAAGTCGTGAGAGCAAAACAAAATGCTGTTGTTGAAAAACATGGAACTGCACTGCTGAGATCTTCGATATTTACTAAGTGCACCAGTCGCTCTCTAATGCAATTGAACAAATGTCAGCCATTATCTAGTTTAGGGAATGCTTGTGCCAGTATTTTGTCATTCATGTTATTTTATTTGAAATGAAGTGGAGATTTGAGTATGTGACCTTTTAAATAATCTGGAGACTCTACCTTTCTCTGGGCTTTGAGCTGAGGCTCTGTCAAGGCTCCAAGGAGCTCCTTAACGATTCCAACATTCCCGGCTTCAACAGCTCGAAGCAGTGGCACACAGCCATCCTAGACAGGAACGATACAATGGAAACAGTGAACGCATTCTTTTCCATTGTGAAACATTCCACTGTAAGCTGACAAAAAATGTACCATACGGTAAAGACCATATACCACAATGGGCTTTTTGTTTGATTCAATATGCTATGTGCAATAAAATAAAATGCACATGAAGATTTGGGGTTTTGTTCAGGAATTTGATTGAACTTCTTCAAAACTAGCTTTCATTAGGTAGGGAAGTTCATGTTATACGCAAACCCATTTGGCCTGAAAGAGGCAACGAATAATCATGAAGATGAACTGATGAGATTTCATTTGGACAAATAGCACACTGTGTGTTACAAACAGCAGAGATGAGGGGGATGGTGATCCTGCATTACCTTGTCCTGTACAAGGCGGGCCTCTTTGCTGGAGAACTTGAGCAGGGTCTGGACAGTGCTGAGAGCGCCGGTCGGTCGCGAGGCGGCGAAGTGCAGGGGCAGCTGATCTTTGTCCTGCACAACATCAGACCTGTGTTGGCCAAGGACATCAAGGAGGGGAGCCGGAACGTGAAATACATTTAACCACACAAGAGCTGAGGGAGCATTACAAACACATCGAAGTGTTTTAAAAGGCATGAGAAATGACTAACTGCTGGTAAACGGCCAATGACAAAGAGAGCAAAGCTGTAATGAATTAATGAAATAATAATGAAGCTGCAGGAGACTCCAGTCTGTGGTACGTGGCACCCCCAGCAGGCACCCAGCGATGCAGCGGCTCCTCACACTTGGCATTGCATTTCCCGCCTCCTGTCTTTGTTAGTGTGCACAGCACGGCACCTCTATGAGGCAGGAGGTGCTGGTGTGTCTGAGTGTGGCCTTTAAGCAGTCTTGCTCTTCGTGTGGGGTAACCTCCCTGCCACAGGCACCACCAGGCTGCCCTACTTGGACCGATTAAACAGGCAAATTCTCTCTGGCTCCTGTCCCCCACTCCTGGCCCTTCTGAAGCCCACGGTTATTGCTTCCTCTTCCAAAGGGTATTGTCAACAGTCTTCCTGGGGAGCTCTCTTCTCATTCTCTTAACACTTTCTAAGCAACACTCTACTCCAGCAGGCACAGGCTAGCTACAGTGCAGACAGTAAAACACTCTACTAGCTCTGCTAGACATAATCTCAAAACAGTTTCAAAAATGCAAGTGTAAAAATGCAAAGCAATAAAAAAGAAAAACAAAGAATATTATTTTACATCTTAATAGTGTATCAAGTCTAATGAATGTCAGAGAAGAGCACTGAATGAATATTAAGACACAGACACATTTGCTGTCAGAGAGACAAAGAGAAAGCCCTGCACATGGAAAAGGAATACACACTGCCAGGCCCTGTAACTATAAACCGCAAAAAACGGTCCCATTTTTGTCTATTCAGTTTTTTGAGGTATGTATCCATCAAGCATACTATGCGTGTCAAAGTCCTTTCGATCTGCCAGACTTATTATACTTATTCAAATAATAATGGTCTCGAGTTTGGCTTTTGGTTAGGAAAAGGCCAAATAAGGTATCCCATGGTATTCTTTAGGAATGCAACCCTTCCTGAGCTCTCCTTGGGGAGGAGAGGGAGCCAGGCTGGTGAGAGAGGGAATGGCAGAGATGGTGCCTACCCCTCCCGGCGTGTTGGGGTCCCCTCGCTTCGCCAGCAGCCTCACGATCTCGTCCTTGGAATGGGCGGCGGCCACGTGCAGCGCAGTCCTCCTGTCCTGTGGGGGCAAGCACAGCGGTCAGGACGGGCACACAGCACCTCTCTCCCTCCCCATGCCTGTGGTTGAAGGCCACAACGGCTTGTTCTGCTTCACCCAAAGACAGGCAGACACTCCACGGCTTCATCGTTGCAGATGTCACACACATTCCAGCCGGGTGACCAAGGGGAAAATAAAAACTATCAAGCCACTGATTAAAGAAAGGCATTTGTCACTTCCTTTCTGTTGGAGTGAATAAAGCATGATGTTTTGGAGAGCGTAGTGGTCTGAACGTCAAGCTGAGTCGCCTGGTTTTGCTTGTGCTTTTAATGTGGCCAAACAGAAAACATGGAGGCTGACGTAATTTACTGCATATGGAAATATTAACCTTAATGTCCTGAGTTTGACTCTCACCGTCTCTCTACACTGATGAAGTCCATATTGAACCACTCCCCATGTGGAGAGGCTGGCCCCAATATAACAAACCACAGAGAGGTTTTCATTCTTGATTCATCAACAAAACACGTCTCTTTGTCTGGTTCTGCTGGTGAGAACACTCCTCAGAGTTTTCACATGCACTCTGCAGCCTCTCTCATACTCCTCAACTTGAGTGGTGTGTAAGAGTATTTAGATGTAAGAGTGGAGACCCAAAGAAAATATATAATCCATGCCAAAATACAAAATCCAACAAATCAGGCACATATCAGGAACAAATCAAGAACAAATCAGGAACATTACCAATATTTTACCACATGTGTGATGTATTATTAACATAGGAATGATTAGCATAGCATAGCACTATACATGTATTGAAGTATGACATATTACAAAGTACATTCAACAACATATGTACGAAAGGACATACTGTATATGAATGAAACATAACACTTGCAGTTTGACTAATGTTAACCAATGTCATGTGCTACTCATAATTCACAACCCACAATGACTATAATAAACATTGAAACAGATGAAGGGGAACGTGACTCTTGTTTTTTTGTTTCTAAGTCACAAGGAAGCCCGCTTCAGTGTATGAGGGCAGGATTATAGCATTTCGAACAGGGCAGCATTTTTGGCTGTATTTTATGGCTTATGGGTAATGTAGATTGCTGTAACTCTATCCCAGGGAACACCGCAAAGAAAGCACTTGGAGTGTTTCAGAACAGCATCGCAGAAAATTCCATAGGGCTAGTATTATTTTTGTGAACACTGCCATGTGCGTTCTGAGAAGGCTCACCATAACTCAAGCTGTGGTGTTACTGGGAATGAACAGCGATGCTTCTGCTGGCTCCAGAAGGCCTTTGGCCAATACAAAGCAGGATAGAGAAGTGGGGCATCAAGGATCTGCCGCTGCCTGACCAATTACCACCGTTACTGAGACCGCTGAGCCAAAGACCAATCCACTGGTCCTGCTATCCACGCTCCTGCGGGGGGCTCCCCATCAAATACTGCCTGGTGCTATACTTAACAGTCTCAGCTAATGGACAACTATCCTTAAATCTGAAATGGTTGACTTTGTCTGGGAAAGTCGTGTCTACCAGTTGATTTAGGCACAGCTGGGCACCATTACACTAATGCTGAGGGCAACTAAATAGTCTTGCTTTTTTAAACACGGGCTTCAGTCCACATGGTATTTTTTAAGTCTCCAGAATCTATATATCCCAACTGAGGCTAGAGCCCGCGTGTATGACCTCACCCGAAAAACTCCTCCAGTTTCCTGATTCCCAACCCACGGCTCGTCGGGGGAGCCACGGGAATATGCTGGCACGGCCTAACAACACTTCTTGCCAGCTCGAAGGAGACTGCCCCATGCCAGCTCCTCTACCCTTTCAGTTATCACCCCTCCGCTCTGCCACCCAGCAGCCCTGGAGCAGGCCTTTGGCTTGCAGGGGGAAGCTAACGCAATTCGGCAATTCGTCACGTTCCCTCAGTGCTGGTGGACCATGAAGCTCTCGTGAGCTGAAGACAGATCGTTAACGTGAGCAGCCAGAACACTGGCCCAGCAATGGCAAAGCATGTGACCATGGTATTACATTCTTGCGGCAGAACTCAAAATGATGAATGTTTCTGCCTTAAAAGAAATACTAAATCATCCTAGACTTGAATGAGAACTGATCATTTGAGGCTGTTATGCTTCATCAAATGTCGCTGTCAGGAAAAGTTTTAATTAGATCAGGGGTGGCCAACCCTCTCCTGGAGAGCCACATGTCCTGCGTGTTTTAGAACTCTCCCTGCTCCAACACAGCTGATTCAAATGATAAACTCGTTATGAACTCCTGAAGCTGCTGAATAACAAACTGCTCATTTGAATGTGGCTCTCCATGAGAGGGTTGGCCACCCCTGAATTAGATGATGTGACAATTTCTGTAAGAAAGTCTACTTAAAGTGAAAGGGAAAGCTCAATAATGACAGTCATACTAAAATGATAAAACAGTCTATTGCTGTACAAGTATTCTTCAAGTATCTGAAGACCAAACAAAAGCTGGACAACAGTATATCAGAAACACTACAGACTGGTTTGTGTGAAGTATGAAGTCAGCTTGCATTACACAGGGGACACTGTGATTTGGACCTTTGCAATGATTCACAATCCCTTATTTCCCAATCTACAGAGCAGATAAGGCCCTCTGTAACAGCTGAAGTCTGTAAAAGGGATGCTGATAATATCCCTCTGGTGGTAAGACAGTGCTACCTCTGTGAATCTGGCCTGCTGTCAGCACAAATGCAGACGGGGAACAGTCTCCAAATCACATGCTCTCCAGTGACACTTCATAACAACATTGAGTGAAAAATAAATGAGCGTCATTCATTACTTAGGATGAGGACAGATAATGGTCGACCCTGGCACACACTCAAAGCCATCATGGAGTTCTAAGAGGTGGTACTCCGTAAAAACCCGCTCCTACGGCTTCTCTCCAGTTTTCACTCATAAAGCAGAGCTTATGAAATTCCTTCTGGAAACACACCCTGCTGTTAAGCCTTTGCAGACTTCCAACAGGGTTTTTGTGGTCATTCCATTTTCAATTCTCAAGATGTCATTGATTTTAATACCGTGGAAAGGAGACGCAGGGATATGTGTGTTCCCCCTTTAATGAAACATTAATTTGAGCAACACCTACAGTAGAGTCATTTTCCCTCAGTCTCATAATGCTACCACTTTATGGGGAGTGTTTCTGTCAGAAGGGTGGCGGCAGTACTTGTCTTGCAGAACACCCTGGAGGTGAGGTAGAGTTACTGAAGTTTTTGCTGATTCAGTAACAGTGTTAATTTCGTTGATGAAAACTGTGACGAAAAATGTTCATCAACGAACCCTTTTCCACGACGAAAATGAGAATAACAAAATAAAAATGCACCTTTGGAAATAAAAACCGTGACGAAAAATAGTACAATTTTTGTTGGTGAATAACAAAACAATAATGTCAGAGACAGACCAATGGACAAGTAATTTAGCAACCATTTATATATTTTTTTAATGAAATTACGTGCAGGCACTCGCTTTACAAAATATGCATAAACGTGTACTGCATGCTTATGATTGGTTGATATACAGGTCCAGGTTGTGCTGCCCCGCCAATGGAACACTCAGAAGAAAAAAAGAGCCGATTTATGGAGAAATTGTATCTATATCACTAATGCTATTGACTATAAAACAAAATGCAGATCGTGCGGGTACAAAATCAGTGGGAAAAACAGAACATACATTGAGGCATTTGAAGGCACACCAACCAGAAATATATGATAGGGTAAGTTCTATAGCTATCAAAATCAACTTAAAGGCTTGACTGTTAGCTAAAAGCAGACGGGTTTCTTTTCTTGTTCACTCTACTTGTTAATGTTAATTGTGCATATCGGTAGGTAAGTTGTTTGGGTGCAGGATGAATGTTAACATTACATGAACAACCTACTAAGTCAATGTTCCTTGTATTATCTAGCTAGCTGGACTGCTCCTTAATTCGGACTGCCTCTTACTTCCCCACTCTACAGCATATATACAAACAGCGCTCACTCTCGCTCTTGCCATTTGGTATTGGCAAGTTAGCAAGCTTATAACTAGGATATCCAGCAATGCTAATGTTGTTCTGAGCTAGGTCCTACACTGTAAGACAAAGTCAGTGGAAATATTGTCTTTTTTCACTTCGTCGTTAGGATCAGTATTGCAAATGAAGTGGTGGTCAATAATAATTTAAAAGACTAAAATGTGACAAAAACTAATATTGTCAGTACTTCGACCCCCTAGCTGTTGTTTTTGTGTTCTCCCTGTGTGTCAGTGTTGTCCATGTGCTTTTGTTTACAGTTCCCTTGTGTTTTGGCCTTGCCCCACTCTCCGTCCTGTGCCAGCCCACCTGATTTCCTGATCGCCTCCACCTGCCTGCCTTCCCACCTGCATCCCATCTCCTCATCAGCCCAGCCCTATATATTCCCTGCTTGTCTTTGTCTTGTTGCCAGTTTGTCTCAGTGTTTTCTCTGTTGTGTACCTGCCTGTTTTCCTGTGTTGCTGAACCTGTGCTGACAGCCTACCTTGTCCCTGCCTGCCATCCTGCCTTGGTTGCCTGATATGCCTGCCTACCTGCTTTGACCCCAGCCTGTTTCTGTTTTTGATCCCTGCTCCTGTTTTACTCTGCCTTGGACTGCCTTCCTGGTTTTTGACCCTGCCTGTTCTGCCACCACCAACTTGCCTTGCTATTCTAAAAAAACCCCTTGGAACCTGAATGCTCCTGGTCTGCATTTGAGACTAAGACTAAATCAAAATCAACTGCCAGAATTAACACTGTTAAGTAATTAGTTTTCATGGCTTAAACCAGGTGAAACCACTTTTCCCACTTGTAGAATAATTCTATTTCATGTCACATTTCAATTGGATCTCTGTCTTGTAAACTAAACTGATCTATGACATACAAAGGCATTGAACAAACTAGAGGCAATTAAATGGAGCGATCTCTTCATTGGGCTCCAACCTCTTCCTTGACTGCTATCCAATGGCTATCTCTTTTACAAAGTACAATAAAGAACCATCTTTTATGTGGAACTACACCTTTTATCTGGAGGTAGCATAAATTAAGTCTATTCAAGACACAACAGCTGTAATTGGGTAAGACCATTAGCTGATGCTGTACTTACAGAGCACACTGACTTTAATTACTTAGAATATAATTCCTTTCCTCCTTTTGTTTAACTTTGTGACTGTTTTATTCACTTGTAACGCTCCCGTGATCTGAAATTAAGATATGGCCCTTTCTCCTGAGAGCTAAATCACACAAAACCTGATCACTCAGATTAAAAACCTTCTGTCGTTTCAGTCTACAGACACTCAGCCCTAGTGCAGGTTCCAGTCCTACAGCCGTCAATACATCGATACTGTGAGTCCACCACGTCTGCTATTGGCCAACTATGACTGGGAGTTTGCTGCATTTTCGTCTTCAGGGGATAGGGAGTGCTTGGCCAGAGTTACTTGTCTCATCTCTCTTGTAGCATATAATTCACACTGAAATCTGAAACAGTATGTGCATTAGATGCAAAAAAAGGTGTGTCAGAAGTCCCATGATGGCAGAAATGCTTTAAATGCAGCATATCTTTTATCCACTACAGAATCATGGAAACACTGCTGAAAATGTAATTGCACTTCAAGGACTAATACAATGTCAGTCAGGACACACAAACTTAACACAAATAATGATAATACTATTTCTTACAGAAGAATTTTGTATATTAAACAATTAAATTCAATGGGGCAACTCACTTCCTCTGTAGTCAACACTGTATCTAATGAGAACTTGATTGCTTGTTTGACACGCGATCAGACGGTGGTAACATTCCTGCACGTCTTCACTTCCGAACATAATGCCCTGAGCCAGGATGTTTCTGAAACTCTGACCAATGTACATACAACAGAATTCGTTAGTCCAGTGCTGTCTGTCATTAGACAATAAGCAACATCATGACCCCCAATCGTTAGCTGAAATCTGAAAACTTACCTTGCAAAGCTTGTGAATCAAGTTGAAATGATTTCTCATTAGATAAAGGTCCAAACTTGATTAATATCTTTTTCTACATTGGTGACATACTCTTTAAATGAAGTAACATAGTTGTTTCCCTGACTGCTGACTTGAGAGGAAAACTGAATTCATATTTAACTTCTGTCTTTAATTATGACATCCAGCTGTTTTGTATGTAAAACATTCCAATTCAAACATCCCTGCCAAGAAAATGTATTAATATGTAGATCAGGCCCATATTTTCAGATCATTAACAAACAAGAAAAACAATGAATTTGTAATTCTTAATTGCATTCAATATAATATCTTAGTTTTAATCTGTTACAATCAAAATGTATCCTCATGGCTATGTAGCAAAATCTCACTAGTCACTAAAGAAACTGCCTACAAGACTGGTATTTTTATAACCGCCTTTTACACGTCAACAACCAATGAGGAAATGTGGAGCACTTTTAAAACTGGACATGAATGGAGAATGTTATAAAGGGTCAATATGGTGCTGCCTAGTTTTGGATGAGTGAGGCTGATGCATGTACTACATGCTGTAGTATGGACTCTCTGCAATGGAAACTACTTCCAACCACACTGGCTCACAGTTATAATAGCTATAATATCCACACCGGGTATCATCTTCTGTTTTCCAACTGCTTCAGAATACCAACAGGCCAAGACAAACTCTGGCTGAGATTCAATCTAACCACAGTATGCTTAGACCTTAAGGTTGAATGACAAAATGAAACAAGTGTTTCATTGTTTCATCACTCGCACAGCATTTTTCATTAATTTCAGTGACCGCTGGTGATGGTAAGTAAGAAGCTAAAAAGACTAGAGACAAACTGAACTGCTATAGACTAATTGCGTGCCTCTTTAACTATAACCAAATAGGTTTAAAAACATATTGGGCTGTGGACAACACACTGACTTACACTGACTTATGATCTACTTCTCCATGTAATGGAGATCAAGGATTTGCTGTCCTGGGCTCAGTGAGACAACACACACAATAAACAGCAGGAGCAATGTCTGTGAAGGCAGCACAGAGGCAGTAACTCTGTCTGAAGGTCAGTGTTCGACCCCAGCGGGGGCTTTGAGTTTTCCAGCTCGATCTCCTCCCCTCCCTCCCCCTTTTTTTCTGCCTTTGACCTTTTCCCCCAAGGAACATCGCCCCCCGATGCTCCCACCATCCTGCAGGAAACATTTAGTCAACATTCTCCTCACGTCCAGCAGAGGGAAATGGAGATGGATTAGCATGTCGGTGAGGGAGGAACAAGTGCTTCAAGTGATTCTTGTGTCACACAGGGGTGCTCTATGGCTTTTCCTCAGCTTCCCAGAATCAAACAATGGACAAGGTAAATAACAGAACTATGTTTAATTGAAATGCCATCCTACTTCTCAAAATTGTACATTTTACTGGTGGAAAGAAAAATGTCTTCGTCTAAGGTTGGGTCTAAAGGTTATAAGCTAAGGCAAGGAGACCAGGTCTTCCTGCCCTGGTTGTGTTTGCACCTTGGCCTGAGCACTATAGAGAAACAATGGTACTGTGGTTTTGGTATTTGACCATCAACCATTTACAGCCCAGGAGCACTTCTTACCTTTGTCTGTTCATTGAGACTCACTCCCAGCTCCAGTAGCTTCTCCACAATGGTCAGGCGGTTCTCCCTGACCACAACCATCAGCAGACTCAGGCCAGACTCCTGCAACCACAAACACAAATCCACCCTGACTCACATTCCAGCCAGTCATTTCATCTAAGCATTCACTTCTTCATGCTTAAAAAATCACTCTCTTACCAGTACAACATACAATGTAGTTTTAAATCTAATACTCCACCAATAAAATACAACGGTAAGTGTAATCCACATGCGTTCGTGTGTTTTAATCCAGCAAACCAGTCATGGTCTGATACAACACAGCATTTCAACACCAACTCAGAACTCATTGAAGTTCACACCCTCTACAGGTGTGGTTAACGTAATGAAAAAAGTGATTATTTTGCACGCTATTCTAAACTGATAAGCGTATAGTAACTATTGTATAAATACGTTCTGAATGTTAATTCATTGAGTGAACTAATGCAGACATCTGAAAACATAACGTTGCGTATTATTTTCATTGTATGGTGTAACGACACGTTTTCACTGTGCATATGACAATAAAAGACGCTTGACTCATAGCAGGGACTGCGCCGATGTTTTTATCGTAAGTGAGAATTTATAAATAAAAAACACCAAGTAAACATTCAAATGATTTTGATAATACTCACCTCGTCGAAGTGGGAGATTTCTGGGTCTCCCTTCTCTAGTCCTTTGATCGTCTGTTCAAGCGCAATCCATTCTCCACGGATGGCAAGTTGGAGGACTCTCTGGCCAGAGGTGACTAAACCAGAGTTGCTTGAGGAAGTTTCTGACATTTTTATAAAGCAAAGAAAATATTAATAAAGTATATCTAACTTTGCCTCATTTTAACGACTTCTTAAATCATAGAGGAACGCTACTTTCGCTAATCATTCATTGCATATCGCAATAGTGGTTTATGGCAGATGTGTTCCGGCGCAGCGCGTTCTGAGAGTGTGCTGTGTCAATTGATGCGATTTTCACTGTCTTGGTAGGAGGTAGGCGTAACAAGCGGCCGTTCCCTCTGCCTCCAACAATCAACCAGCCTTCCATCCAGCCGCTAGTTAAACCTTTTCTAACTCCGCCTTTGTGCTCTTGTTACCTTGGATTCGGCGGCAGATTAGCCAAAAAGGCTTGTTTTCCCTGCAGCAGAGAGAATTTCCCCACACCCAAAAACCGAAGAAAACTTTGCGAATAATCGTAGCCTGTTTATCGATCTTGTATAGGCCTACCTATGGTGTGAACATGTGAATGACTGTACGTTTTAATGAGAACCTCGATGCAAAACAAAGCTTCCCCGAAGTTGTCAGAATTTAACTGATCTGATTACTCCGTGTTGGTATGCTGCTTCTTATTAACAAATATGTTTTTGAATGTGTGACTATATTTATTTGTTTTGTCCTCAACAGAAAGAAAGAGTTTTACAAGGTGCATCTAATTAAATGGTACGAGAAGTTGTACAAACAGGGCAATAGTAACCATTCGAACATGCGTCAGTGCTAACACTTCTGAGACCACAAGTGCGCAGTTGGTTCAAAGCGGAACTATCTTCACAATTTCCCTCATATATTTAATTAAAAAAGTTTTCTGGGTAACAATCAGATTTTAGAACTTAACTGCAACATGCCTCCCAGCTAATAAAAATGGAAATATAATTTTCTTTGACATTGTGTCTTACTGGAGCTTGATTCACAAGACTTTGGGTGGTTCAACTACTCGCGCCTTATTGGGGAGCTATTGATTGTAGCTCCTCATCCTCTGAAGAGGTAAATCTCTGCAACAAGCTTTGAATTTCAGGTCCTTAAAGCTTGGATTCATCCACTAAAAACTGTCTTAGACCATTCTGACACCCCTCTCTCCCCCAGTCAATGAACCAATATACTCTGCTGTTTCTTTCATGGATATGCCAACATAATAGTGACTTTTAAGCAAAATATCTAATTTTATGTGCCTTGAACCCGGGAGAGAGAACCCAGGACAGTGCACCTTTCAAGCACTGTCCATTGCAGGAGCATTTGCTCAGCATTGCCTCAAGTGTTGGCTGTAGGCCTATGCCCAGTGTTGATACAGCATTGGACTATAGGACAAAATTGGAGCACTTTCAGCGGCCAGCTGTACAGCTGATGTGTGTTTTATCCGATGTTTGCAAGGTGAAATGATGTGCTCCACCATTAAAGCCTATCAGTTTTGAATGAAAATAGAACACAGGGTTCTCTTTGATTTATTTTGACATATCACATGTTCATGAATGAAGAATGAACACATGTTCATTCTTCATTTAATACTATAAACTTTGAGCTGTGTTTCCTAACCTGAATGTGATCTTAAATGTAAACTATTTTTAAATGTCTTAAATATTAATGGACAATCTAAATGCAACATCCTATATTCATAATGTACTCATGTGTTTGACAATACACAATATGGACACTCATACTTTATTTTCAGGGGAATTTAGCCTATATAGTAGCTCGTAATGTCGGTCAATTCCTTAATGTCTTGCTATGCAGCAGAAAAAATACCTTTAACTTCCTGTGATACTATGGTGAGCTTTTTTCAGTTCATCTTCAGTTATTAATTCAAAAATGTCTACTAGTTTTTCAAACTGCACATGAAATAATAACTAAATATTGTAAATATAAAAATAGAAGTAAATAATTCACTCCAATTTTTCACAGGAAACAAAAAACAACAGCAACAACAATCGAGGCAAGCTCGATTTAGCATACATAAATAGCATCTCTGTGTTCAATATTGTTTGTATTAAAATCCAAGGTACGCAACCCACTCTTGAATATATTAGCTGGTGAGTTTTATGTTACTGTGGCAACTGAGATGCGTCAACAATGAGTCCGACCTGATAAAACGCCCGGGCGGCGTTTCATAGCAACTCAAAATACAAGCAGAGAGGCGCTGCAAATGCGGGTCGGTACTGCTGCTTTGAAGGATTCGCTGTATACGGTAGCTAAATTATTTAACTTATAAAGGCATATTTGATTTATTTTACTGCGGATAATTCTGGGAATTGCTAGCTTGGCTGGTTGGCTAGCTAACGATGTATTGCTATGAACTAACGTGTAAAAAGCTTGCTCGGTATCTTATCTGATAAACCTAGCTAGCTAGCTGATTGAATATAAACAGCTTCCTAGCTAGCTGTGTGGTTCATTATATGAAGTGTTGCGCTTCAAGTTGAAATCCTTTTGTGCATGCTTGAAATTTAGAAGTGTTCTATTTGCAGCCTTAATACTTTTTAGTGTCTTAATATTAGGTGAAATTCCTTAGCAGTGGAACGGACTAATAATTTTGTTGAGACGTTGATGCCACACGGATCTGACTGCTCTGTAGGAAAGGCTACAACAAACTACGACAACAGCAGCAGCTAGCTAGCTTGTTACGGGAGACTATCCAAGCGCACACGTGGATCAGGGGAAACCCAAAAGAAAAGGAATGTTTAAAAACACATTTCAGAGTGGATTCCTATCCATTCTGTACAGTATTGGAAGCAAGCCGCTCCAGATATGGGATAAAAAGGTAAGTATCTATCGTTAGCTTCCTCATCCAGATAGGATACGTAGCCTAACGTTAGGCAGGTAGCTAGATGTTGATGTTCATTTTATTTCACATGATAGATAGCTCTTAACCTGTTTAAAAATACATATTTTTCCTGGTAATGCTTTCGTCTAGTTTAAAGCTAATGCTGGCTGGTAAGCCCAGCCCTCGGTAAAAGCGTTGCCGTTAGTGTGAGCTAACGTTGGTTTAATCGGTTATCTGGTCCAGCAGGCAAGCAGGCGAAGCTGGTTTGTTAGTTGGCGCAGCGTTAAAGCAGAGTGTGGGGTTGACTGATGTAGTTCTGGCTGACACTGTGTCGTTTCTGTCGTTTTTAATGAAGTGCAAAACTTAGGGCATAGCAAATGTTAGCGCAAAATACCAGATTATTTCCTATAGCGAAAGGATCAGTCCGGCATCGCTACCTACCTAACCTAACCACTGAGCATCCTCCGCCTCATTATAGGTTAGAAATGGCCATATTAAGCGGATAACGGATAACGACATCCAGTCTCTGGTGTTGGAAGTGGAAGGCACTAATGTCAGGTGAGCTCCTGATACATGTCTACTTCAAGGTGGTATTTAAACGCATCGAATAGTGCTATGAATTACACCTGCCCTTTGATTTGTTCGCGAATATTAATTTTGTGCTTCCTCCCTAGATTTTATGAATACATTAAACATTTATGAATAAAATGTATAACCCTTTCTTTTCTAAAAACCCATCAGTACAACATACATCACATGCCCGGCAGACCCGAAGAAGACTCTGGGAATCAAACTTCCATTCTTGGTTATGATCATCAAGAATTTAAAGAAGTATTTCACCTTCGAGGTCCAGGTAGGGTATAATTTAACAAAGAATATGGGCGATGGCTATGATTAAATGCAGAAAAAAAGTGTAAATAACTAATCATTTAGCAGACGCTTTCCAGAGTACTTACAAAAGTGCATACAAGAAGGCTAAGCTCAGAGCAGAGCCGTTTCTAAGTCAAGTGTCTCATCCTGGTAGTAGTAGTCATTACATAACTTGTCATATTAAGTGCCATAGCAGGTGTAAGAGGACGTTTGATGGTATAGCTAATGTTTTTGAGGACATAGCATGAGTGTTTATAGAGTTCAGTGCTGGTTGAACCAAGATACAGGTTGAACAAGTGAGTTTTCAGTTATGATTATAATGAGTTATTGAATAATTGTGTGTATAATAAATGCTGCTTTGGTAGAGCCTTGCTGGATGAGACACTACTATACATGCAGAAATGTGATGTTATACGCTCTGTCATTGAAATATATAATTTCAACATTGAAATTATAAAGTAAAAGATCAAAGTCATGAAACATGACAAACTGTGAACTCTGCTTAGTCCTCCCCATATTGTAGACCATTTTGTTCTGGCAGGAGGGAAGATCTTTGTGTAAGAACTGCAAGAATTAAAGCTGGCTGGTATATTTAGAAACAGTCCTGTCTCTCACAAGCTTCAGCTAACAAGTGATGGGCCTGTCTTGGAACTGTCTAAAGGAAGGCTTTGTTTGTGAGAGCTTGTGGTGTGTAGAGCCTGGTGGCAGTGTCTAACAAGGGCAAAATGATATTAACGTGCTGCAAGAAGTAACAGAAGCAGGTGACTGGTTATTCTGTCGGACATCGTATGTGACCATTTGTTCGGCGTTAAGTGCAGATGAGGTGACTGAGCCGTGCTCCGCGCTCACAGGTGCTGGACGATAAGAATGTGAGGCGGCGGTTCCGGGCGAGTAACTACCAGAGCACCACGCGTGTGAAGCCCTTCATCTGCACCATGCCCATGCGGCTGGACGACGGCTGGAACCAGATCCAGTTCAACCTGTCCGACTTCACGCGCCGCGCCTACGGCACCAACTACATCGAGACACTTCGCGTGCAGGTGAGCCGAGCGCAAGGCCAGGGAGATGCCGAACGGTGTTATGGGCGTCGTTAACAAACCGCGCCTGAAACTCAAGGCGGATTTTCAGCTAGAAATGCTGTGGGCTGGCTCGTTCTTTTGGTGCTGTAAGTGAATCAAAAAGGTGGAGTTACACAGTCAAAGACAAAATGAAAGGTGAAACAGCTGCGTAATACGGACTGTGCTGAAGCCCCTTAAAGAAATTGAAGCTAAAAAAAAAAAATTGGAGCCATTATATACAACATATAAAAATGGCACATTTTTAAAAGTCCTTTGTCTGGTGCATTTCCATTTGAGATGAAACCGGCCTGTTTATTCCTGCAGATCCATGCCAATTGTCGCATCCGAAGAGTATATTTCTCAGACAGACTCTATTCAGAAGATGAACTCCCAGCGGAATTCAAACTTTACTTACCCGTTCAGAACAAAGCAAAGGTAAAGTGCATGAATTTTAACAACAGATGGGCTGTGCCTGCAGATATATTTGCAGTTGTCAAAAGGTGATACAGGGTGGACTGCTTGGCTGTGCAGGTTTGGCCAAGGAGTGTCACCAACCACACTGCAGTAAATTTGAAATTTTTAATTGTAAGAAGTAAATGTGACTTAAACTTGGAGATAAAGTCAAATGCATTCACAGCTTTTGTGTGCCCATTTTTATGGGGTGTTTTCAGCACTAGGAATTCACACTTCTCCTTTGTTTCATTGCAGCAGTAGGTTGGAACGAACCCCTGCCATCGTCCCAGATGTTACGTCCGGTCCTCCCTCAGACCCTCCCTGCACACGCCAAGAGCTGATGAAACCCTGATTTTGTATTTATTTTGGAACTGTGTGATTGCTTCCCTAATATGTCCTGTGCACAATAAACGTTTTATAGAAGACTGCAGAATGAATGTCCATCACTTAAATTGAAAATGTCTCCTTGTCTGTCCATATAAAAGTGGGGTTCAATGTAAATTCATTGCTAAAACAGGGAATGTTTTTTGCTCAGGGTAGGGTATTATGTTAGCCTCCTCTACAAATTTGTTTCATCACCCACAACTGTTGTTATTCCCCCAAAGTGCTGACAGCAGACAGTATAGAAAGTAGTTTAAAGAAGGTATCGGTAAGCATGCACCTGTAATTTTAGTCATTTGTACACACAGATTGGAAACAGACATTTTGACCATTCCACTGGCAGGACTTTATTTCACAGCTACCAAAATGGGAGCCGAGAACAGAGAAAATAACCAAGTATCTAAATTTACAAAATGTCACCACAGAGAAAAAGACTAGGAAAATAAGGTCACAATCACAGATTCCCACAGGATGAAACAGACAATGATTTGCCCTCTCTGACTCTTCTTTATATAGTCAATTAATATTATGGAAAAAATACTTTTGAAGCCCCATGCATTTGTGAGGCCAAAAATAGAATATGTTTGAATTTCCTCTCATAAAACAATCCCTTTTGTGGAATGCCAGGTAACAAAACAATATGCCAGGTAAACCGTTAGCTTTCACAAAGTTTGCTCTTATTTCCTTATATTTTCACTTATTTTTTAGATCAAATAAATTATACATTCGGTTTTGCTATTTTTGGTGAGGATCAAAGCCAACCCTGAACTTACACGCAGTTACATCCCTGAATATTTATGCTCACTGTGGTACATGACCTTCATCATGCCATTGCTTATACATAAATCATAATTCAATACAAATAATTTTCCAATATACTGAAACAAACTTAAAAGGTACTGAACAGAAAATAAATTCCTTACAGAAGCTGAATGACGTCACTGAATGGCTCAGTTGTTTACAGGCACATAAGCATTTGCATTTTTCTGCTTAAATAAACTCATTTTTGAATGTGACATCAATTCAAAACGTGCAGATCAAAAAGTGCCATACTGAAAGTGGTTATTAGAAAAATAAACTCTTTCATAGCTCCATTCCAAACACATTAAGAGTACTTAAACAGAAATAAGAGTATACTACTTCACTGAACTGTTAGAGTGCAAAGTTCTGGAATGGACCAAGGAAACAGTAAATACTGTTGACTTGATGAGGCTGTGATTTTAACTTAAAGGTTATCCTTTGACATTACACTATATGCCTCATTGTTCTTTTTTCAACTAGATTATTTAAATAAGGTTTGGTGAATATGAAGGCAATGGGTAAAGTCAAATGTCTGTCTTATTTTAAATAATACTCAACTGCATTTACTGAATTGCCTGTAAGTACTCAAAAGTACTTTGTCTATTGCTTGGCAAATATACACAAAACACCATGCAGTACGCAAATGCCAGTATGCAAATAGTGCAAAGAAACAATAAATAGTTACATAAAATCAATTATTTAACAAAAGAGATGGGCTTAATTCATATTGCAAGACCCTTGATGGTTAACATAAATCCAGGCAAAAAAAAAGAGAAAAAAATCAAGAAACTAGACAACATAACTGCAACACTGGTTCCTGTTCTACTTGCAGCCATAACAGAAAATGCAAAACCATGAGCAAAGAGAAGCTGACAGAGCAGGTTAGATGTTCCAAAAGGCAACAGAAGTGCTGAACGTACCGAAAAAACACACTTACAGTCTGGTGCTCGTTTAAGGACGGCTGCACTTAATTTCATATTCTACTGATATGTAGAGTTGAGTTTCAAGTAAGAAAGAATGGGAAGGCATAGAAATGTACTTGGACGTCACTTTGGCAGGGCAGTGTTACAGAATAACTGCACATGAATACTGGAGAGCTCAACCTCTCTACAGTAGCAAAGTGCAAATAGCTGGTGTCTGGATGGCTAACAATTGCATTAAAATACTTATCCCATCCATACCACCTTAAAAAGCCATTCTGGTTGTCGAGTCACTACTTTCTAAATTTATATTTCCCCTCAAAAAATAGACATTTAATTACTGTATAATTTTACTTGTGTAAAGAAACAGTGGAGAGTATCAGGGACTGGTACTCTGTTTGAGGCCTCTGCTCGTGCCCCGGAGTGGTCACGACTTTTGGAAGTGGAGCACGTAGTAATCATGGACGTACATGAGCACGGCAATTGGCTGGCCAATGATGAGGGAGATCCACACCGCCGCGTTGCCATAGTTGCCTCTCAGAAATCGACCCACAAACCAGGCCAGAGGAATCTGAAATTGAAAAACGTAAGTGAGTATTGCAGGATGCTATACGTAAATTCATACGACGTTATTTTGTACTGTATTCTTCTACATCATAGACTAGTCTTTTAGTGTACATTTTCTGCATCGTTAAGCGCATGAATACATGAAGTTGACACTGCCGTCTTTGCTCTGACCTGTGCCATCATGCCCATGAATGCCCACAGGCGGAACATCTTCAGGGGGACGCTCACAAGGTACTGAAAGAGAACCGGAAGAGAGGCCTTCAGTGTGTGGTAGCCATATATTACCTATGTGTGACACTAACCTTGCTCGGGCACGGTCCCCTGCGCTACAGCAAGCCCTGAGGGATTTCCACACCTGTTAATCAGAGCCTATGATGAGGTAGCTCTCTCTGAATGTAAACATCTTTCCATGGCTGTTACTCAGATGCCTGAGTAAATGTCCAGCTATATAAAGATTAAAACTAAGCATTACCAGGTGCTTTGAACAGTGTAACTTTTATATTATATGTATACATTACATTTTTACTCTGCGGTATTTTTTACGCACTACAGGTGAGGGGTAAAGCCAAACATGGCTGCAGTTACAGAGCTGGAGCTTTGTTAGCAACTGGGTCCCACTGTCTCACACGTATCATATACGTATATGCCTGCTGTGGTAGCCCTCACAGTCACTGGCTCCAAGAGGCTCATTTTAAAAGCTTTTATTTAGAGTAAAATAAAAAGTGTTAATTTGTTGCGCCCAAGAAGTAAAGTCTAATAATGTTTAATAGGGAAGGGTGGGTGCGTGATGACGTCGCGGGCGTCCTCTGGAACCTCACCTCGTGAAAGAAGGCGGACAGCAGGAACACGGCCGTCTGGGCGGCCCACTTGCTGACCCCCCTCTTCAGCATGGGCTTGTAGAAGTGCCTTGGAAAGGGCAGGAACATAAATAAAAGGGTTGGCTGGAGACTGTGAGCACACCAAACAAATGTTACGCCAATGCTGCACTGTGAAACTGCACTATGAAAATGAAGTCACTTTAGGCTGAGGACAAGGAGTGGCCTCCCATTCATTTTGATAGGCACAATGACGAGCACTGTCGGGACTGAGTGAGGTGTTCACATCGTTAAACGTCTTATAGTGCAAGTGGGCCATTCATTGAGGACCACAGAACTATGAAATATATTAGACAAGAATCTTGCACAGTGCAGTTTCAATACCAGATGGGCTTGGAGTGTATGAACAAAATCATCTTAATGGGGGCTGGTACTTCCCCTGGTTTTATGATGCACTTAATTAACAGTGGCTGAGCCAATGGCCGCAACCTGACAGTGTCACTCACCTGAGACACCACTTATGCACAGGGATGTTCCAGTTCGCCCAGAAGTACGTGACCGTCTCAGAGTTCCTGCAAAACAGGCCTGCTGTTAACACAGTGGAGCTGTGTTAACACTTGTGTGGTCAGGAGTGTGGTCTAAAATACCACACACTCGGCTGCAAATACAGTCCTTTAAGATTATGGTTTGCTCTTTGCTTTGAACATCAGATTAAAGTGAGTGCTACCATTTCCCACAAATCAGAAAAGAATCTTTATTAATTTGAGAGAGAGCCAAACTCAAAACTGTGCACAATTAATGAAAAAAGTCAAACCTGCTTAAATTAGTCAAATGAAGGTCAGATCTAACCAATGCCAAACGCTACACATATGCTTTAAAGGGCAATCTCATCACTACTCACAGCAAGGATGAAGGGATGGTTGAAAGAGGGGAGAAAAACAGACACTTTGTAATTATGCACATTTTAATTGCTCAATCTCATTTTTGTCCTAGATTTCTGGCTTGGCTGAGGCCTGTCTTAATGTTATTCTCTTATCTCCACCATTCCAGCCCAATAACAACTGTACTTAAGCCTTTCAGCAGAATGGCTTCCTCTGGGCAGGACTAGAGCAAAGACACCAGTCAGGGAAGGATTATTCAGGGAGATAATCTATCTCACATCAGAGAGGCATGTTTGCAGGCCCATAGTCAGTACTAGTATTACCACATATTCACCAGTAGGGGGGGCTCTAGCAGCAGCACTAACATACACTGAAGCTTGCTCCCCGTAGTGGCTTATGACTCACCCCCTTCTGGAAAATAGAAGTCGAGGAAATCAGGCAGAGGATTGCCTGGACTCCCTGCTGAGCGTTTCACATTATGAATAACACATTTTAACAGCTCATTACAGGGCAGTGAAATATACTGCTGCCCCCGTAATATTAGTCTAAGCGTTGACTCTTGACATTTATCATATACTTTGGTGATTATCTAAACAAAGCAGGGACAAAATGTTCCAGCTTTCTGCAACGAGGCGGACAATTTCTCAAAGTAAATTGCATTTTTTTCATTTTTTTGCCTCCACCTCCCCTTCATCCCCTGGCTCCACATGCTATTCAGTGCAGCAAGGTAAACCTGAGACCACTACCGCTCTGGAAAAAGTCAAACTTGCTGAGGGGGTGACTTAATGACTACACCGTGGCCAATGCTCTTGCTTTATTTCATCTGTTCTGCCCAGCCAATAGGTGCCATTTCTGCCACTTTCCCACGTCACTTGGAGCTTTTTGCAGGCACTCCATGTTATTTGCCCCTGTCAGTGGAGTCTCTTTTTATACGATGCCGACTGAGCCTTTTGTGCATTATCCAAACACTTCGGAAATTCCAGAACCTTCAGTGAAAAGACAATAGAGAGTAAGCCTGAGGAGACTGGCACATCTTGGGTTTTCCTGAGCGCAGTGACTCCAGGTCTGAAGATGGACACTGGTTTCCACAGATTGGGTGCCTGCCAGCCTTGCTGAATGGACAACATATTCTCTTATTAAGAGTGGTTGTATGCTTCCTCCATTTTTAACATTGTGGTTTTCAGTTCAGGCATATTAGCCTATTATGATATAACTAGATAACTACCTAAAACGTTGGAATACTGAAGCTACTAGTCATTTGACATGCATATGCTGTTACAAAACTTTGACCAATGAGGTGCTTAAATAATGCAAGTGTATGCAAGAGGTAAAGTAAAGGTAGAAACTGCACACCTAGCATGAACCATTCCAGGTGATGCAACAGACATGTCAGTGTACTGAGTGGAAAGCACCACCAGGCATATTCTGCAGAGTATATTAGCCTGCTTTATGTTAGATCTGGAATGGTTTTGCTTTTGGGAGTGGCTGTGATGCAAGGCCACATTTCAACAGTGTCTGCTGTGCACCATGCGCAGTCCATGCATGTGACCGTGTCGACAGAGGGACAGTGAGGGGCTTCCACCTACCACCAGTCTCTGTAGAACTCCCTGTCCCCAAACTGCATCAGTTCAGCCACAAAGTTCATGGAAGAGTGGAAGAACCAGTAGAAAAAGATCAGCCAGATCAGGTGATTGGGAACCTGCCGAATAAGAGAAACCCCAGGCTTAAAAGAAAGCACACCATACACCATCATCAGAGCATGAACAACATGGGCTTCACTGTGCCTTCAGAATGCTCCCTCCCTCAGAATGCTGTATGAATGTGAACGCGCTCCCATTCAGGCACAGAGTTAGACACTGCAGTACGTCTGTGTCACACTGGCACTGATAAGAAGCTTCAGCCTTTCCATGAGGGATTATTCGCCCAACTCTTATTTAGTCAGCCAGTCGCTCGGCCTGTCAGTTCAGTGTTTAGTGTCTCCTTTGAACTTACTGCCAGTTTGAGGAGTCGCTCAATCATTCTGGAGAAATCCATGTCCTGCAGAGTCAGGGACACAAATACATCAGCTCACAGAAGATACAGAGAGGGGATACAGAATTACAGTGTCCAGTAGCTAATGCATAGGAGTATGTGTACTATCAACACTGAAGGTGCAGCTTGCCTGGAATGGCTTCATGGAGTTCTGAATAGTTGGTACCATCCACTGTGAAAAAGAACCATTATTCAGCACAGCAGCCAATGTTTATTCTTCTTCCCGCAAGAAACACACAAAAAACATTACAGCACGGAAAAGAAAAATTCCACTGTGAACAGGAATGAGATAGAATTGTACATGAACAAATAAAGTGATCAGCTAGGTATTGTTAAGTTAAATATTTACCAGCAATGCTTGTTATGAGGAAAGTGATAGAAGCATTACGCACCTGTTGTATTAATCCGACCAGCAACTGCATGAAGAATAGCTGAAAGGAAAAGCATTAAACCCTTTAAAGCTTACTGCACAGAACATGTGCTCCATGTTATAGGAACTAACACAGCCACGGGGGGGTGGGGGGTGCGGGGCTCACATATGCACCCAGAATTTGAATGGAGTGGTGATGCTCTCCGGTCTTTCTGGCAGACGTGAACATCAAAGCGTAGTTCCATGCAGGTGGAGATGCAGGTGGCAGTTCCACTTTAAAAGGGGGTTTTTCCATTTGGACTGTGGGATATGCACACTGGAGGTGTTCCCCTTTAATTATGTGCTCAAGACCACAGAGCCACAGAGAGTGAGTCCTTGGGCAGGGGTTGCTCTGCTCCTACACGGACTTCAGTTTAGACTGCGTGCTGCACAAATCCACTAGACCTTAGATTTGTAAAGATACTTTAACAGAGCATAATGTGTCTAAGACCTGCCTATCCTAATGGGCTACAGCACTCAAGATTTCATCAGAGGAAAATACAGGTAAGAAAATTCCATCATAGCACAAAAGTAAAAGGATTTCAAAGCTGTTGCTGGAGCCATCTCTGAGTTTGACATGCAAAGACACTGCAATCATAAATCTTGCAGACCACATTAACACACACACTAGATGTTTTGTTTTGAGCCCACAGCAGGCGAGGTGAACATTCAAAATCTAAAGGCACTTGTGGATTTGCCTCCAGCTAAAATTCTGCTGTATAAAAGGGTTGTATGATGTGAAACTGTAGACATTCTGCTTAAGAACTTACCCTCAGCAAAGACACACAAAGACGCACGCACGCACGCACGCACGCACGCATGCACGCACACACACAACGCTGATGTTGTTTTAACACAGAACTCACCATCTCAAAAAGCCTCCTGAGTAGGAAACGCTTGCGTATCCGAGTTGACCGCGGGAAGTTCAGCTCATAGCAGAGGGTCGGGGCAAAAACAAAATAGTATAAATCTGAAATGAGACGAGTCTGTTTACAGACATCGAATTTTCACACCATTCAGGTACACTTAACATTTAACATTTAGAGAGCTGCACTAAGGGACTAAACAAAGGAAGAGCCTTGGTTCTGAAGGACTGCGGGCTAGTGGGCTCTCTGTGCTCACCTCTGTGTGTGAGGTTCCCTGGGTAGGACACCTGGGCCTGTACTGCTGATCCATTGGACCTCTGTACTGTTGGGCCTGTGTAGGAATGTATGGGCATGAATAAGGTGGTGATGACAAGTTCCCCTTCCCACCACTAGAGGGCAGCAGAGCAAATGTTTAAGGAATGCCTCTACTGCTCTGTACAAATTCGAGTTTGTGAATGATTGTTTAAATATTTATCCTGTCCTCCAAGCACAAATACAGAAAGCTTTTCACAGTAAACAAACCAAGGGGTAAACAGCGAAGCCTGAGAGGAACTGGGTCACAGGAGTTATTTATACAGAAGTTACTCATAAACCTCATTAACCTCTCTCTCTTAGCTCATCACAGGCAATGTGGGAAGGTCAGCCCCACAGGTGAACGCTTCACCGGCATCGGCATCAGCATAGCAGAGTGGCTGAAAAAGGAATCCTCCACAGCCCCCCCAACACATGTCTCAGGAGATTGAGGAGGACGCATGCTCGATATGAGGAAATCGCCAGCCAAGAACTGAGCAGAAACAGTGGTTTCCACTTAATCCGGGATACAGTGATCAGATTGGCTCAAATGTCCGTGCTGAAGCGTGGCGGCAGCGTGGAGGAGGCGAGTCGGACACACTCACAGGAATGGGACCTGGACAGGGTTCGGGCTTTTGCGTGTCTGATCTCTCTGCACCACTTGTTCATGTCCCTGTAGGAGTAGAGCTTCAGGAAGATGATGGTGTACACACCCAGAGCAAAGACTGCACCCACTGCAGGACACACAAAAACACAACAGAACATACTTATTACACTTTGAAGGCTGGGTTCAGAGACAGGTACCAGCATTTTCACAGCACGCTGCCAGTGTATTACAGCTCTCCTTTTTGCCATGAGGCCAACCACTGTTTCAGCCTACATTACGACTGCTAACTTTTAATGCCATTCAAATGCATCTAATAGTGAAATGTAGTAATAGCACAAACAGTCTGTTATTGAAGCGATGATTGTTAGGGCATGCGGGGGAAAGATGAGTAATGGTCAGATCCCTGAGTAGCTGTGTATGACCTTGTGTCACAGAAAGTTTGCATTTCACACCAGGAGCTGATTCTGGGGGCACTTCAGTTAACATTCTGGGCTGGGACCACTCTCTTTCACCGTGGAGTGCCCTGTAGCCCTTTTTAAGTGAGAGAGGAAACAGCACTTTGCTGGACGGGAGCGGCCATACACTGAATGGGAATGGCCTTTGCTGAATGGGTGTGACCTAAGTCTTGGAGTGGTCTCTGCGCTGAGTGGGTGTGGCCTCTGCTGGTATCCCAAGGGACAGACCTGCCTGAAATGCGTCAAACAGAGAGAGGCGGACTGACCTGGGGTTATGGAGTTCACCGTCAGCACTGTGACCGCTGGAAAGCAAAGGATGGTAGAGAGGTTGGCTGTATGAAGAAGCGTCCCAAACCGTTCGGAGACTGTGCCCTGCAGGAGAGAGGATGATCACGACTCAAAAACAAACCGGTGACACCAGAGGCTCAGCTGCTTTAACCTGCATCAGGAGACACCAGCTAAAGGCACTCTCCCACAGTAGAGAGTGAATGTAACTTCTACATCAAAGAGATGTTTGCATTCATTATGGATAGGCTGACAAAAAGTAAATAACAGACACAATCTCAATATTACAAAGAAGTATCCACTTCCATTCACGGTGTATCTGTTCAGCTAGTTTCACACATCGTAGCATAGTACTTACCACTGACAGCCTCCTTTCTATATACAAAGCTGCCATTAGGAACACATTTGAGACTGGGAAAAAAAAAGAAAAAAGGAGATCATGTTTGGATACACAAAAACACATCTGTTTAAGACTGTCATAGCATTGTACTTAAGATATGTTCAACAGAGCTAAATGCTGTAAATGCTATTCAGTGCATAAAATGTTACACTCACTACAGTACCAAAGCCTACTCAGCACCACAGAAACAAAAGAATAAACTCTGACGGTGCATTTGGCAATAGTGCAGGTAAACTAAGCAATACTTTATGTTAGAGTTGGCAGAGTTGGTTTTACTCCCAGGTGTCTGTGACCTTGCTGCCGCAGGGTCAGAGTCTATCTGGACAGAGCTGGTCTGATCACAGCATGCCAGCTACACAGACGGCAAGCTGCCAGCAGAGGGAGTAAACAGCCTGCGCCCTCAAACGCTGACCCTGGAACAGCTTCAAGTTTCGGAACAACAGGGCATGTTCTGCTTTAATCTGGGCAGTCACAGTGCTTCCTTCAAAGGTGATGCCTCTGAGCCACGGACTGACTGAAATAGGATCTGTTGCTCTTATTGGCCATTTCTGTCTGATGCCCTGCACATGAGAGGGCTTCGCTGTACAAAATAAAAAATACTACGAAGAGCAGTGATGATTTAGTAATGAACACAGTACACTGTAAATTGTCTATATATGAACTTTGTGCAATCTGATTTGCAGTGGAGCTCTGTGACTACTCGGTAAAATACAAGAATCGACTGCTCTACAAAGCCAGGCAGGTTTTTAGGAGTCAGAAAAGCACTTGATCTTTTTTTCCATTGATTCAAAATATGATACAGAATATATAATCTGACACTGACTACTTGCAGAGGATGCTGCAACATAAAAGATACATCCAAGCATTTTCTGTGACCCTCATTCAACTCAAGTTGCAAAATCTTCAGTGACATTTAGCACAAACATCACCCATAAACAAGGTCAAATTAAATATATCCATCACAACTAAGAACATCATGCAAGCTGGATTGTACTGTGCTGTGTCTGGCAACACAGGATGTCGATACAGACAGTGTGAATAAATGTGAGGCCTTAGAGCTTTTTGAGCCTGTGAGAGGATCCTCTTACACCTTCACTCCTCAAGATCCATAAAGTAGGGCAGGGAGTGTTTCTAAGCAGCACTGCAGGGACTAACACCTTTCCCGGGGAAGCGTTCCACTGCCAGCAGTCAGGCAGGTAAAGCCAGACTGACAGACAGCGAGATGTCCCCCGGGGGGGGATGGCACACGTACCGATGACAAGGCACGGGGCAGGCCAGCTGTAGGGGTCCTTCAAAAACAGCGACACCACTTGGATCGGGTCCACTAATATCCCGTACCTGATTGAAGGGAGAGAGGAGTTTGCTGACAGCCTCGTGGGAAGGCGCTCCTGAGCAGTGCTTCACTCAAGAGCCGCTTTTCAGAAGCCCCCAACAGATGCAGTGAGCAGAATACATCTTATACCGCACCCTAGCCTGAGTGATTCAGACACGCAGTGAAAGACGGCGGCTGAGAGAGGCATCTGGGAGACGCAGCCAGCTTCAAGCTTGCCGTGTTCCACATTGCGACATATGGTCTCCCCAGCATGGAGAACTACGCTCTGCTCCACTCTGCAAAATCTTACTGTCAGATGAAATCCAACTGACAACTCTATCCCTGTAAGAACAGGGAAAAAAACCTGCTGTCTATTTCAAGGTATAATAGCTTTTTTCTCATGCGGTCATTTCTGCTACCAGTTCCTCTACTGCACCATCTTTAAGAGAGTAAAGTAGATGGGTGATTTGGGATTCCCAATGTCTTCTCTCCTTGTTTTTAATGGAGAGATTCAGCAGTGCTATCGCTGCGTGTGCTGACCGTGTGCTTTGAAGGAATTAAGGCAAACTCCACTAACAATGCATCCCCTTCAGCCTTTTTACTGTCCCAGTAGCTAGAGTGAATTAAGCTCCAGAGAAAAAGAGGGGGGACAAGGACAATTAGTGAGCAAAGTTTCTGCCATACTTACTTTATGATGTTTTCAAGGAAAAGGCGTGCATTGCTCAAGACCTGCAAGAGAGTGAGAGCATTGTGTAATGACCAGTTGCGTTTATGGTGTGGGCGGTGAGACAGTATGTGATAGTCTTGCCATTGCCATTCATCTGAGAATTTCCACATATCTGCCACAGAATCCACACCAATGCTACCGTTATCTCAACATCAGGAGATGTGTATCGCACTTTGATAATAACTCAGATGAGGGGACTGGTAGGCAGATCAAAGTCTCCCAACATGTGGAACCACAGACCGTGCTGGTTTATCACTGCAAGACCGCAGCACTGATAAAGCTGGAAACATACACTGTCAGTGTATAGAGGGGACAGGCAACCGTGAGCTGTGTTGCAATTCTACTGCTTAATCTTCAGCATAACAGTTCTGATTACAAAAAATAACAAATTGGCAGCATGCTTACAGGATCAATCTATGTTTTATTTTTGCTGAATTATAGCAGAAAAATGTGCAGTGAACAAATACAAGAATGTGGTATTCCATATGGCGCTTAAAAGCATCACCGCTTTAATCCCAAACTCGATTCTCCCATTTCATCTTTCTTGAACTGAACAGTTCAATCACTAGTTGTTTTCTGCAATGCACTTGCTCATCAAGCAAGAAGGAGAAGGAAAAGACCTAGCAGATGTGATTATGTTTTTTAAAGGGTCCTAAATTACATCTGACATTTGGAATTAGTCCACCCTGATGTGGTGTTGATTGCCAATGCTTTAGCCAGGCCTCATTTGCTCTGTTTAGTGACTGATGTGCCCACAGACATGCGCTCCTTATTGGGACGAGGGTCATGGGGGGGTTCATTAATCTTGCTCCACATATTGGAGACAAAACTTCAGCTTTCCAACTAATCACTGCGGGCTCTTTCTCACAGCACCTAGACTGCTGCCAAGCAATGCTGCTGTAACCTTGGCAACTACCACCTTCTCCTCATTTGTCTGGTTTTTACTACTGAGTGCTGCAAATACATGTCTGGCATCATCGTAACTATTAGTACCAAATGAGGAAAGAGAAAATGTATACAATATCAACTTCCTGTGCCCTGCGAATGCACAGGAAATAAGTACTGAAAGTTAGTACTGACTATTACTTTGCATGAATCAAACAAACGAACACCAACACCCTCTAAAAGCATGCAATACTATTTTCCTATCTACAGAGACATACAGAGGCACACAGATGCTCACTACTAAAGCTGAAGGGGATCTACATGAATACTTGAAATGAAATCTAAACAGTCTAGATTGTAGGCCGGTCTTCAGAACATATTTCAGTCCACAGTAACTCCTTTATTACACACTCACTGTACATATTATAGGAGATCACTCTCTTCTACAACATTACACTTTCTCGACCTATAATAACATCACTCATAACTGTCAACCAACCATATCATATACAAAGCAATAATTCAACCCTCCCCTGAATATGTGACAAATTCTATTACCAATGTAGTTGTAATTCATTTTTAACTTTGTATTGTGCTGTAAAGCGACAAGAAATACAAATTATATGTCCCTGAGCATTGTAATAGCCAACATGGTTCATCATTCTACATTACTGTATCTTAGTGCAATGGGTATCAAGCTTTCACTGTTCAAAAGATGGCTGAATCTACAAAACTGCTAAATGCAGCTAATTAATCTTTTACAGCAACCAGTTACTTTTCCTTAGCAACAAGTCCCATGGTGAAAGCCCCATTACTTTGAGTCCAAGTGAAGTTGAATTCTAATCATAATTGATATCTTTAAAATAAAACAAAAAAAAATGTGGCGGGTTGGGTCGTACAGGCCACAAAATGGGGTGTAATTAAAAGCTATACCTTAGCATGCTCCCAGACTGAAATTAGATGAGTGGCTGGATACTCTTGGGGGAAAAGACACGGACAGAAACAAGATGGAACTGCCCACAATCCATAATATATGTCCCACCTATAATTACAGGCTCACAAAGCAGACACCTTCTGCTAACAGTGTACTGCGCTGGTTAATGTGCTACTGTGTGGAATTTAAATGATGTCCACTTTTGCATAAGGCTAGCCTCATGCTAATAGATCCTCATGCTAACTATCCCCCAACTGGCACCCACTTCACTGTGGTGCATTGTGGGAGTTGCAATGTGAAAAACGGGCATTTTTGCAGGATTGCATTTGTACTGAGGGTAAGACTGGGCAACCACACAACTGTCGATTCAAAACAACATAGGGGAGAATTCATTTAAAAGCTTCAAGAATGCATACAGGAGTGGAATGGATTTTAGCTTAAGGAGAACTGAGAACACAATAGTAATACAAAACTTGTAGCTGAAAAATTCATCAGGAGCCTTCGTAACATTCAACCTTACTTGAGAACTGATGGGATTCTGGGGCACAGCGAGGGAAAACCCTAAGCTTTGCTAAAATCCACATGTAACTGGCTAACTTTGTGGAACCAATCAGAGGCCTCTGTGACCCACAACTCCTGGCCTGATAATTGAATAGATTCTGAGAAATGGCAAGGGTAACATTCATGTCAAGTTTCATGCGTGTCTGACTTAGAAGCCCCTTGCTTTGGATTTCTGTTCTCTGTGACCTTGCCATACAAACTTGTGACTCGTGAATCAATAGGGCTCTATGGTCACTGAAAACAGTACTTGTGTTAATTTCCATCAAAAATCATGAATGCTGCATCAATGCTGGAGACAGGAAGACCCATTTGTGATGGAGGAATGGTAAAATGGACACACAGACCCATGAAAAGGCACCATGAGGATGTGATGCTCCTGTCATCTTTGTTGACAGGGCCAAAAACAGATTCCTTCTAATGTGGTGCAACATTTTCATATTTGTTGTTGTGCAGGAGGTATTTTTTCCCACTTCACTCATTTCCTACTGACAAATATGGGTTTTATCATTCTGTATTGAACCCTAATTCATCTCTCCTGGCAAACTTAAAATGGCATCAAAAACTCCAGCAAAGCAGGGGGACATGTTCATACCAAAACCAAACAAGGTACCAATTCATGCCAATAACAAAAAAAGAGTATACACCATACAGGCTTACTCCAGCAGCAAAATATGTGGTATCAAATATTAATTACCTCACTCAATTAATTGACTCACAATTGTTCATTTGCACACACTGCATGTACGGAGTCAGTTTGCATTTATAATTACCTGGCCTACACTGTCACACACTGTAAATATTTGAGCTTTACTTTGGAGAGCTGCTGTAAGAAGTGCCAATCCGACTGATTGTCTTTAATGGCTATACAGTCTACTCTCTTGTTCCGAGATCTTTTCTACTGGCATTTTTCCACTTGGGTTTGAAAATTTTCATTATTGCACACAAAGAATACTGCGAGTTCAGTGGGATTACGATGAAAGTTCACAAAGTATATAAAAAAAAAACCTATTCGGATGTCAAAATGATCTTGTTTCAAAGACTAGATTAACAGCCGCTTTAGAAATTGAAATTCACTCTCTGTGGCTTTGAAGAAGATGGCTATGCTGGCGGGACTCCAGATTCCACTTGAATTCAGAGGAACGGTCTGTTGCAGGGTGTTTATTTTTAGGTGACACGTGACAAATTCATTAAAAAAAAACCTTCAGTAAATTGGAGTGTGCTAAATTGCACTGGAAGTACAATGGAATGATGAAAATGCCCTTGAACTTCTGTACCAGAACAGTGCTAACAGGAAAATAAGAATTGTTCTCTGTGTTATGGAGAATGGAAGCTAGAATATCCCACTGCTTCTCATATGTGGTCTGACTTCGAGCCAAATTGGACAGCTACAAATCAAGGGTATCGCTGGACTGATAATCCAGTCATGTGGCCCACATTGCTAAAAAGGCTGGACAGTGTGGCCAGGCAGGGGACGGATTAAAGGCATTCTGTAAACCATGCCAGCACACCTGACAAAGTCTGTTACTGTGTGTCAGAACCGGTCACTGCCTGAACCTTACACACTGGGCTCAGCCTCCAAAACAGACCACTAAGCCGGCCAAGTAACTTTAGTGGCCCTTTACAATGTGGGTGAAAGAACACGTATTTTTCTTTGCTGTGCTTTTAAAGACAAAACATTACAAAAATGTCTGCTTTAAATGTACCAGAAGACCATGCATTATAAAGTTAAATAACAGTAGCCATTGTGTACTGTGCATATAGCATGCCATACAGTATGCAGTACTGTGAGTATAAAAGGGGGAGATGTGCCACTGTTCCTCATTCCCAGCAGCCTTTGCAGAGAAAAAGGAAACCACATAACCATTCTGTATCTGCTGTATGACTGTGAATTGAACTGTACACTGTAAATGCTCTGGTAATTATTTGGATATCCTGAGTAAGTGAGCAAACAAGAGCCTGGCAGAGTTTCCTCGCCGTTTATGGGGGATAAAGTTCAGATAGCTCCACAGTGAGAGCAGCATGCTCTCTCCGTTACTCACAGTTACATTTCCTGTTGGGTCCAGCCCTCTCTGCTCACGTCCCATTGGCTGAAGCTCAAGGCTGTTCTTTGGCTTAAAATGGAGCTGGTTGCCACGACACAGCTTCCCCAAAGTCATTGCTGTACTGTGGCTGGCCCCATATCTTTGCGCCTTACGCGAAATCACTTAGAGAAGGTTCTTCCCATGTTTTTGAAAATAAAGAAATAAATAATTCTGCTCTTGCTCATTCTACAAAAGCCTCTAAAAAAGGCCAGGAGACAGAAATAAAGTTATTTAAAGGTAATAAATCATGCTAATGGAGGCAGGTGAGGTATTTGTGCTAGAACTGCACAGGGAAAAGGAGTTCAGCTCGGAGAGGTTTCTGCTTCTTTCCACTGAAACCGAAGCTTATTGATTGAAAACTAAAGATTTTCAGACTCCCAGACTCCTCAGGCAGCATTTGTGGTTCTCCACTACAGTGCAGAAAAGCAAAAGCTCAAAAGTTATACATATATACAATATATTATTTTATATGTTATTCTAATATTATATAATAGTTCTATATTAATATTTCTTGATTTCTATCTGCTGTGTGTATGCTACACATATCATGCTTGTTTGTCAATACAAAGGGAACTTTCAGGGAAGAATTACAGAACAATATTTACATCAGCTTCTCTGTTCATGTGACCTTTGTATACATCCCTTCATGTGACAGACCTGCACCTGATCTGTTCCATCACTTGAACTGTGAGCATGTAACAGGGATTTCCCCTGTAAAATGTACCCTTACACCTCAAGACCCTGGACTTAGCCCTTGGCTTACACTGGCTTAGCCTCTCACCTCTTGCAATGCTGAGACCAATCATCGTGATGGCAAGAGGAAGATGATGATTCAATCAACACTTTCATTTCAGTATTGGCTATCTTGGCACTTTGCCCACACAAGTTCCTGACTGCCTTGAAAAGAGTGAGCGAGAAGACCCAAACCTACTGGATGCAATGTGGTAAAGTTATTACATTGTACCCATTTTCTCTAATATGACAACTGGACAAAAAGAAATAACTTCCTCATCCTGCTTACAGTACATATGGTATTAGCTACAATCCAGACATGCTATGAGATAAGGAGCAAGGCAAGTTGTTTTTCCCCTTGCTGGACTATAAGGCCCTTTCAGGCCAGAAAAACACCAAAGAATCCAAGCTATTAAACTGAAAGAACAGCACTGGACCATAAGTGATACCAGTTAGTATTTCCACATAAAGTCATTCTTACATGTGTGAGCCTTAACCACTTTCTAAAAAATATAGTTTTAGCTGGCACTTTTTATCTGATTTTACCTGTATTAGAAAGGTGTTTCCAAAAATAAAAACATATGCAGTTAAGAGTAATGGGTAGGCAGGAGGTGATACACTCAGCTCACAGTACTATACTTTTCACTACATGGAGCTAACGATTTGAAATGATTAGAAAACAACAACCCTCAGAAAAAATGCTAATAAGAAAACAAAAATATAACATGGTTGAACAGGTTCTCTTTGATTTTTTTCTTTTACTCATATTTCATATTAAATAAGTAGTGACACTACAGTTCAATCTTATTCAAAATAAAGTGCTTGGTTTAAAAAAAAAAAGTTAATTTGGATCTCTTCTATCTTGGTCTAATCAGAATGACTCGCTATTCTGCTATCTTTCTCAGCTAACACTGGCATTACGTCAAGTCAAAATTCCAGCCATATGATATTCTTGGAAAAAGCACATTTTAGCCGATTTTAATGTAAATCACAAGATAAACTAATTTCTCAATATGTTCTCAGGGTCACAAAACATTGTCATTTTCTGATTTGTCAAAATTTGATATTATGATATTTCATTGCATGTCTAGTAGTCGACTTAATCCAAGATGCAAAGCCCACACCAACCCACTGTTAAGTCTAGTTGGTTAGGGTGAAATTTTCTATTTAACTGGTAAAGTGGATGATAAATGACCCCTTTTAAACTCTAAAAAGAAAAAAAGTTTAGAGATACATTCAGCTTCCCTGATACATTGAATCAACCAGAGTATCTGAACAAGCAATACCACAACAGACATATGGCCAAACATCTGAAAAGCTCAATACTTATGTGCTTGCCACATTTAACAGAAGATGAGTTTTCAAATTTTCAAATATGCATTGATTTTTCCATAGAACTGGTCGATATCCACATTCAAAGATAGCAGTACGACAAAGAATAGCTTTGAAGAGACACACCCACAGGAGTCCTCTCAGCAAAACTATACTGGGTTGTAATATTGGATGGAATGTGAAATTCCCATATACATTTCAGATTTCGAGTTTCGCCACAAGCAACCGTAGGGGGTGTCTCCCTCTCCAAAGCCATGTGGATCGAGCAAAATGTGGATCGAGCTTGCATGGATCCAGACCAGTACAGTTCATGCGCTTAATTTTTCAACAGGCCGAGTGAATAATACATAGGTCTTATTGGCAGGTTGAAGAAGATGCTGTTTGGTTTTAGCCTCTTGCATGGCACTTTGAGACACTGGATACGCAGGATTGGGTCAAGACTCCTCAGCTGACAAGGCCGCCTCTCTCGCCTTCGAGTCAAAGAGTCAGGAGCTGCGGAGCGGCTCAAGCCCTCATGGTGACAGGTATGACACTTACCAGCATGACAACGCACCAGTTAAGGATGCCTCTGTAGTTACTGTAGCCGCTGGCCGAGCTTAGCAAGGACTCCTGCAATTTGTGACAGCTAAGAAACAGACACACAAACAAAAACACACACACAAAAGCAAATTAACCAGTTGAAAGGGGGAGAAAAGGTTTCTCTATCTCACTCAAGCAAGAAACTTCAATAACATTCCAAGGTCTGGTGGAATCTGCAATGAGATCAAATCTACTGTGCGGCCCCTTGTGGAATAAGTGGGGTTCAGAATCAAATATTTTCTTCATATCCAAGATGCAATACCCAGCATCCTTGAATTATGAACTTGAACTACGCTGCTGTGAAACCGTGAACTCCTGGCTTTTCCACAAACTTCTGAACTAAGAGAAACTTCTAATCATTGTATGAACATCGAAAACTATGTAATTAGAATACATAAATTAAACTGACTTAGATATATACTCAGTAAAACATTAACCTTAACATAATGGTCTTAAACTAATATGCAAGCCAGTTAGGCCAATGCCTTGGACTTACATTATAACATAAAGGATTCAGACTTTAAAGAAAATCACAGATCTGGCCTTACTGATCTGTTTTTCCCCACAATAATTTAACAAGAAATACAACATTTTTAATATTCAGCAACATCTGAATATTGTTTGGTTTTCATACTTAAGGCTTGAGTAAATCCAACCCCAATAGATAATAATAAAAAATCACGTTATGTGTAATTATTTATGTGGAAGTGTACTTCAGAGTTATGTATAAATTATTTATATTGAGCTTTACTTCAGGGTATGTGTTAGCATTGCATTTGGAATGGTGTAGTCCCTCTGTGGAGTATATTGCTCTGCACTTGCATGTTGATTGAAGCATACACTTGTGATATCAGCACTGTATTTGGTACTCACGCTTGGTTATACGTGGTTAGTGGTGCCCTGTTTGTGCAATTTTTCGGGCCACTTTATTAGAGGCACTAAGAGCAAGAGTATCTGCTACATAACCATAATGTCTAAAAAAATTAATGCTTCCTGCGCAGCACTAGGAGTTCAGCAATTGCTGAATTGTAAGAAAAATTACGTGTAAAATGTAACACTTGTTTAAATTTAGCACTCAGTCAGGAACAACGTAAGGGCAAAGCACAATTCAAATGGATGAAACAAAACTCATCATTCAAGCTGCCTACCCTCTGTGATTAATTTAGTTTCAAAACAGCTTTTAATTAGGCACACTTTTTTATTATTCTCATTTACATGGACAGCAACGGATATGGGTACTTACAGGACAGCAATCTACAATACCAGTTACTGGAACAGTATCTAGTTAACTATGAACATACCAAACACAAAAATCATTTGCATGTCTAGCCACTGAGCTAAAAACACATGACATCCTCTGTTGTGCCTAGTTAAATGGAAGACTGTGGGACTGTCTTCTCTTCTAGTTGACTGTGGGACATCGTCTTCTTTGGTTTGCTTGCTGAAGGGCAATACAAGGGCAATAGAGCAAGTGCTGCAGATCTACTAATATTCACATGAATGCCTTATTCTAATTATCTGGGACTTATCAGCATATCCAGATGACATGAACAAAAATGTATCGGTGCATAGTCTGCACTAAAACTATTAGCTTACTTGTACTGGTAGTCTTATTTCGGTGGTAGTGCTTAGTTGTGTGTGCACCCACTCCAAAGAGGGATGCCACCCCCATGGCCAGAGCACAAAACATGTTCTTAGACATAGTAACCAAGTTCCTGGTCACATGTCTTTATTCCTCAGGTCCTAAGCACACCTAAAGATATGATTAGCTTCCTGAGGTAAAGCCCCACCTCCTGTGCAAAGGGAGCCAATCATCATATGCTTGTACTGCCTGCGGGGGTGGCATCACTCTTTAGCGGATGCTCCCATTATAAATTTACATATATTTCTGAGCTCTACTACACTAGCAACCTAAATGAATGACTAATGGCTGATTTTTTTCCCATTTATTTCATACAGTATACATCAAAGTATCTTGCTAGCTAGCAACTATAAAATTATTCTATCAAATAAATCCTGTGGTGAATTTGACTGTTCTGTTTTTGAAGACCCTGGGGATAGCATAACTGCTTACTCTACATGGAAAGGAAACAACAACAAATGACAACAACAAAAAATAGTTTGTCTCTTTTACTCAGCTCTATCATCTTCCAGTGAATCTGCAAAATCACTGCCACATCCATGTTGGTAGGCAATCAAGTTAGAATTGACCGATTTGACATTAAAACTTTGTCAATTAAAATTTGACATTTAAAACATTGATGACACTAATGGAATAAAAACGTTAAAATAACCAATTATAGTGGAACAGGCCCGTTGAGGCTGATTCTGAGATGAGTCGACAATTTCTCTAACAAAGTTGTGAAAACAGGGCTTTTGAATCTCCTTCTCTGACCCAGGCAGACATTTCAGATTATTTCCCTTCAATGCTGGAAAGCATGGTCTGTAGTAATACTTGTGCTTGCTATGGAGTAGCCATAAGCCCCCTCTCGTCTGGCACACAAGCACGACAAAGATGGATCTGGGTAATGGCACCTGCACTGGACCGTTCCTCTGACCAAAGGAGTGCATCTATCTATACAAACTGGGACCAATGCTGACCCTATGAGCTATCCTGGCTTAGATCTGGCTTTTACCCATGTCTACAGTTAACCTTTTGCTTTACTGTAACACATTACAAGAAGCAGTGACACACTTATTGTCATTCCACTCAGTGCATATGGTGTTGATATGGCCTGTTCTAAATTATGTGTAAATAACTGCAGTCATGTCTTTTACAACTTGTCTGGTTTGTGGCAGGACGTTGTCTGGTATGTAACTGAGACCAAGCCAGTGAAATTGCTTATTGCATCTAGCTACAGTAGCTAACAAACTAAGCTGGTCAGTTACACGCATACAATGGGATAACCCTTCTTAAACAAAACTTTGAATATAGCTTTATAATGTTAATGTACTTAGCTAGTATGGTTGACTTTATTGCATCCCTCCATGCTAAAAAGAACACCAGCCAAAAAAAAAGCACCAGCTGCTCGAATATTCAAATCATGTTTTCAGATCCCCTATGACTTGATGAATTGGCATGTTCACTAAACAGTTAATGTAAATATGTTTCCAAAAACTCAAGTTTCTCTCACACTTGGTCCCTTTCAGCCCTCAAAACAAACTCAGAGGGATTAGTCCGCATTTTTTGAGCATATGTGAACACTCCAAACGACCTCAGACCACTCTGAAACGGGAAGTGGTCTCAGTTTGGTTCGCTTCAAGTCCGCGTTGCGGTTCGCTTAACCTGTGCATTGTGAACACAAAGCGCTCCAGGTTCGCTTTGTCTTTTGCCATTGTACTTAAGCCCTCTAGGCTTGCAGTAGACAGATCACATGTTATTGCGCTGGGACGTTCGTATAAACAAAGAGATGAAACTAGGACTGCTCGATTATGGCAAAAATCATAATCACGATTATTTTGATCAATATTGACATCACGATTATTTAACACGATTACTCCTTGACTTTGGAAACATCATGCATTTATTGAACTTGTGTTTTTAACAGTGGATTTTCTTGAACTTTAATTAAGTTACACACGAAATGGTTAAATATAATCCAACTGAAAAACAAATTTAAAGAATGTAAAAAGAGATAAATAAAATAACTATATTATTTATTTATATATATATATATATATATATATATATATATATATATATATATATATAATGCGGCACAATGATAATAATTTTCTCGATCATCTTGTTTTCATAATCGTTAAGACGCCAAAATCGTAACTGAAAATAAAATTCGATTAATCGCCCAGCCCTAGACGGAACCATGGCCACTGGTAGCGATAGCAAGACGATAATTTAACCAAAATACCACAGGAATGTGGATAAATTTAGCAACAGCCATCTTGATCCAAGTGAAAGCCACCCATAATCTAAAGCAGTAAAGGTCTGAGAGGTCCAGAGAAACTATAGTGTGAACAGCAAGAGGACTGAGGCCCCATCAGAGGACCAGAAAGAGAACTGTCCTCTTTCAAATGAACTCACATGGTGAACGCAAAAAGAACTGAGTCCCTTTTCTGTTGGTCCACTTTAAGGGGACTGAGTTTGGTTCGTTTATGTGAAAATCACTAACCCTCAAATCACTAATTTACAAAAACAGCTAGAGAAAGTTGCAGGCTAAAAGAAAAGGCGAGGCCTGTTAGCTAACACCTAGGCTTGTATATCAAAATTACTGTGTTTCAAACACTGAGACCAAACTCCTGATATGTCTATATAACGACTAAAGACATTGGTACCTTTATCAGTTTGAAGTACACTGAAACCAAAATCTGACTACCCACTCCCCCCGACACACACACAAACGCTACAGAAAACTACACGGAGAATGAAAGGTAACGTCTGTATATTGTTTTTAAAAGTGCGGATTCGCGTTTGTCAAAGTACAATCCCAAAGTACAAATTCCACCCATGACTGTTACTCTGTTAGAAAAAACAAATAACCTACAGTGTTTATATTTCGGGGAGAGGTGTTTTAATAATCGTTGCAAGTATCGTTCGATTGTCGTAGCTCTACTTTATAGTACTGTACGGGGTCCCACTGCTTTTCTGGGTAAAATTACACAGGCACACTTTTCACATAATCTGGCTAATCTGAATTGCACACACACCAAACACGTCCACACCCAGATCAGTATCATCTTGTTGCAGTCAGATAAACACCTCAACAAAACAGGCAACAAATATACTTGTGTGAATACGTATTAAATGCTTCAACGCTGCAACTCATAGCCTACCCGTGATACGAGCATTTTGTCGAATTGAGACATATGACGCAAAACAGCACGCAAAACTTGGAAGAAATGTGCAAACACATTGTCTTTGCAATTCCGTGTGGCTACAGAGCGTTTTATGGACAGACACTTCACATTTCACCTACATCAAACAGTTAGCCTACAGCACCGTTCATTACTCAGTCTCTTTGGGTGTTTATGTTGTAGCTAGCTATAGTTAGCTACCCTTTATATAAAAAATGCCGCTTCAAAAATAAAAGCCGATGTAACTGGATTTTTTGTCAAATACGATTACAACACAATTTGCCAGTGAGAACGGGTAACGGTAAAAGCAATGCAAATGGACACGAAGTACTTGTAAGATGTCGTAGTGTATTCAGGTGAATTGTTATGGTTGATAGCTGTGATATCATATATTCCATATAGTCCTACGTATAAATTCACACATGTTTTGCCAGGGCCGCCATGGCCTAACTTTTGTATTTCTTTCTATTTATAAAGGAGGACAGCTCTCTAAAATATTTACCAAGATATGTTCATAATCACGAGCAGATAACTAGCTGGGACACCTACTTCAGCAACATTGGCATTCCTTGACAAATTAGCAAACGGGTTTAAAGCAACATTCATTTTAACGCCGGCCAGCACCGCGTCCATTGGGTGCACACAGAAGACGTTTGGCATGTGACTGATGCGTGCCAATCTAGAAAGGTATTTTACCTGAGTCTCTCGTTAATGATCTCATGCTTCCCTTTGTCCTTTCGCGTCGGGGTGGCGGATTCCTGCGCCTTCAGATCCTTCGATTTACCATTGCTGTGATGCGCCTCAATAGCGTCACAAGCATCTGTCCGAGTCCCATTCGCCTGTTTCAAAGTTGCACCCCCTGGTCCAGAGATGGTGGTCCTTCTTTTACGAGTAATAGGGCCTTTATCATTCTTATCGCCCATTTTCTTCTTTACAATGCATTAAACCTCTGCATAGCAAAGAACCTTTTACTTGGTCGATCAAATCTCAGCGTCTTAGCCAGATAGCGTAAAAGTAAAGGTTCGCTGCTGTCCCCGGTATCCCTTCGTTCACACTAGCGTCGACGTACACAGGTGAACGAGGCTGAATGGAGAGACGCTGGATCGCTGCCGTTTGTACATTCGCTCCGTAGGACTTGCAGTGCCCCCTTGAAGTTGAGGAAGAATAACGACTTCTGGGAGTTGAAGTTTTTCCGAAAAGTCCGTTTCAGTGTATCAACACGCTAGATGGCCAGTTACGTATTCAAATACTTTTCGAGAGAAGAGAAACGTCAGATATAGGCCTATGGCATATCCTATTTGTTTATAAGTATATTGAAATTGATTGATATTTAATGTTATTTAAATAAACATATTAAGTAATTAGTTATTGAAGCTATATCATTACATGAGAGTGACGAGTGAAACGCGATTTGGATTTTTTTTACAAACATTTTCAAGACTAAATAATAGCTTGCTGTCTTGCAAAACAGACGATCACACAATACCTTAATCATAGCGGGAATGTATAATCCCTAACTGTGGACACTTAAGTGGTGGGGGGTATATTTTATATTTAAATTTACTTTTTTGTCACTTAACAAAGGCTTACATCAATATGTGAGCAAGGGCGTGGTTTTGGTCTCAACATTGGCAGGGACACAACAACCAAGGGGACATTGGAATTATGTAATATGACTTCACTCCAAAAGATAATGCGAACGTGTTCGCTCAAACATTGGTAGGGACATGTCCCTACCGTCCATATGCAAAATTACGCCCTTGTATGTGAGTACATTTAACGTTATATTTACAGAAAACCGCTGTGCTTGTCATAACGTTTTTATTTTTATAGCATAGTGTATCATACTGGTCCATTTGCTTGTTGAAAACACAACAAAATATGTTGGTCGTGTCAATAGAATGAATTGAGTCGATTTAAAAAGATTAACAAACTGAAATTATTTCAACTACAATTACCATGATGCATAGCGTGTTGACGTCTCTCAGAAGGACTTCCGCAATGTGGAATTTCACCAATCAGAAGAACCACCCACATTCGAGGCCTTCGTGTGCACCAATTGGACGGAAGCAGGACAGCCCAGTTTCTCCTGTCAAGATAGGCTAAGGTTACAGGATCGATTGAACAAGAACAGCTGTATGGCAGATGACGGCTATCTTCTTAACTAACTATTGGGATCTATTATTTTTATGTTAAGTAACGCCACTTTTAACATTTAAAGCATATGATAATCTACAAGGCACATGTTAATTTCAGCGAAACGGTTGCTAATCTTCTGTTTACAAGGCAATGAGGAAAGGGAAGAAGCTCCAGCAACAGAACACTGGATCTCAAGTGAATGGGAATGGAAACGTGAGGAGACAAGGAGGTAAGGTGGATGCGCTCAGATTTAAGGAAAGTTTTTTCATCATTTCGGATCCCTCGGGAGGTCTAACGTTAGATAAAGGATGCATTCAAAAGTAAAACGTATTGTTGGCTTCCATCTCACCAGTCGTCCTTTCACCAGTCTTTGCTATCTTGGTAGCTAACTACTTGGCAGTCTCTCCCAGGCTAAATAGCTGGTTACGTGTAACATTCGAACCTCGGTTTCCAGCGGGGAACGATCTCGCACAATCCTAGTGTTTCCTCACACAGAAGCATTATTGAAGTGGTATTTCAGCAAAAGCTTACTGAAATAAATGAAGTGATTGCGCGAATAGGCTAGCTGGCAGTTCTATAATTCCATTACTATACCATAGCTTGATAGTTTATCCTTATTTCGCACTGTCGAGTGAAACGTCTTTTAGTCTGACACTACTCTGTGTGGTACACATTAGGCCAATGCGATACATGGTTTAGTTACAGAAAAAACACAATTCCTAGAACTAAAAGCAATGCATGGCTGAATTTTTGTGATAATACGTATGTTTGTTCCCACTGTTGTGTTCGTGTGACACATTAGCATGGGGCCCAGTGCGTGAGGACCTATGTTTACGTTTGTGCCAAGCCCATCAGCTGGTTAGGTAGCTATGTTGTCTATTTCTCAGTGACGCAACTTGGAAGTGCCGTACAACTTGTACTGTGGCGTTGATAATTCCACGATTAAGTGACAAATATTGTTTAATAAATTAAAAAATAATGGCAAATGAAGGTTTTTTTAAAGTCATGACCCAAGTGGCGTGCGTGCAGTTAAGTGAGTACGATTTATTGTGTCAGGCCAAAATGATTAGCTTTTTTTCGCTCCAGGGACTCAGGGAATTTCTAAAAATAAAGACCTCCTTTGCGTGTATCTCAGCCATCCCGTGGACTGGAACAATCTTCTTAAGGCTCGTTTGAAAGCAAGGAATCCACAGGATCAGTTTGAAACCTTTATTCTGCCCAAGTAAAGAAAAGCAATCAAACAATTTCTGAGCAGCTGATGAATACTAAAATTTCAGAAATGCATTTTTTTTATTGCAGTAAATGAATGAACAACATGTATGTTAACATACCTCAGGGTATTACATCATTGAAGACAAGCCAGTATTGATTGGTCTGAACATTATTGATTTTGACTGAACTGAGTGAGAAACTGCCAAAATAGTTTATTCTAAAAAGGGGGTGGGGGCTAGGTTTGGATAGGCATCAAGGAGGACCATGCTTGTCCTACTGTCGAAGTGGTTTCTCACATTGACATGAAAATGCTCACACAATCCCTCGGTGCTGTTTTCATAAATTATCAACGTTATAACTGAGACATCATTGAATATGTAGGATTTTAAATAATTATTTTCACGTGCCACTTGTAGAGTTTTGTAACATTACAGGATTGGAGCAGGTGTGGGTAGGAGGAGATGAGGGGATATGTAAATTAAGTATGTTTGCTGTTGGTCTTGGAAGTCTTACACAGTGTAGATGTAGTGCATAGCGTAGCTGTCGTCTCCCATGTCCATGCAGAGCAGGAGTCCAGGAAGAAGCAGAAGCTTGTTGAAATCCACCAGGCCCTGAACAGTGACCCTGTGGACATTGAGACGCTGCGCAGGGCGGCCATCAGCGAGGGTGGGCTCCTGACGGACGAGATCAGGAGGAAAGTGTGGCCCAAGCTGCTCAGTGTCAACATCTACAACTTACCAGCCAAGCCCTGTAAGAAGAGTGTGTGTCTATGTTTGTGTCTGTGTCTGTTTATGCAGCCTTGTGTGTATGTGTGTATGTGTGTGTGTGTGTGTGTGTGTGTGTCTGTGTGTGTGTAGTTGTGTACATGTCCTTTTGAATGTGTTTGTATGTGTCTGTACTCATGTGTATGTGTGCTTTATGTGTGCAACTGAAAGAGGTGTTGAGATAAGGAAGCAGATGTCCAATACTGTTTTTTAAGCATGGCCCGTGACTTTTTTATTTTCTTAGTTTCTGAGTACAGATAACTGTGTGTCTGTGCAGTACTTCAAGATTCATCCAGTGTTGTTCTGGTGTTTTTTAGTAGATTTCTTAGTGGAGATGTGCTGTATGCTACTGAAACTTTCTAACATGTGATTCACTACTTAACATTTCCAAATGTCTGCTGAGTGAATGCCAAGTGAATGTATCATTCAGTGATGAATATCATATAAACAGAGTACAGGAGTGTGATATGGCCATTCTTTATTATTTCCAGCGAAAGATGCCAGAGATGGCCATAAGGATTACAATCAGGTGCTCCTCGATGTCCGGAGGTCGATGCGTCGTTTTCCCAAAGGTAGGCTTTGGGATGGTTTGAGGGATGGGGAGGCGGGGGTTAAATGGACAGATGAAAGCACAAGCACACAAAACGGCCATGTGCAGAACGTTTTTTTGTCCCAGTCAACAATCTAATTGCAAATACGGGCCGGCGTGAGGCAGGCAGGACTCAGATGTATACCCCGCCTCCTCCTCAGGGATGCGGGCGGAGCAGAGGGAGGTGCTGCAGGAGCAGCTGATTGACATCATCCTGGACGTGCTTCGGAGGAACCCACAGCTTCACTACTACCAGGGCTACCACGACATCGCTGTCACCTTCTTGTTGGTGGTGGGCGAGCGGATGGCCATCGCCATGGTGGAGACCCTCTCCAATCACCACTTGAGGTGAGGGGGTGGGGGGTGGCATAGGGGAGTGAAGCAGGGCTCGAGTCCAGAAAGGTTACCGGGTTCAATTCCCCGTGTGGGGCACATTTAATGCACCTTCGTTCTAAACCTTGACTGCCTTGGTAAGCACCCAGTTATATAAACGGATACCATGTACAACTGTATGCTGTGTAAGTAGCTCTCTAAGGGTGTCACCTTAGCAGAAAGTAAATGTAAATGTGAATGCGTGCACCCGCTGCATTGTCCTGTGTCAACTGTGAGAGTTCCTGTGTTTTACCAGCCTCTCTGAAGCAGTCGCTTGCTTGCACTTGCAGGGATTTCATGGACCCGACGATGGATAGCACCAAGCACATCCTCAATTACCTGATGCCCATCCTGGAGGAGGTGGACCCTGAGCTGCACCGCTTCATGCTGAGGTACGAGCAGAAAGTGGGGGTGCAGACCTGCAGCAGGAGCAGCAGTGCTGGCCTCATCAGCACCCCCCCGGGGACAGGCAGATTGTCTCAGCAGAGCTTTGGTGCGTTGTACAGCAGCGCACTGAACCATCTCTGTTCTGAAAAAAGGGCCATTGCGCTACATGTTTAGCACTGTGCTGATAGCACATAAACCTGTGCTATTCATTTCAGGATTTACTCGCAGCTCCCTTTAAAAAGCGCCAAGTGTGGTTCTTTAGGAAGACGAAAACGAAGGGAAAGTGTCTGGTTTGCCATTCGAAGCATTCGTAACACGGCCTTACAGGGGCCCGTGGACTTATGTGTGTTTAAAACATCCGACCAATCTCTTTTTCTTGGGGTTCATTTACAGATATGTACAGATTTACCCAGGCGTTACCACTTATTTCATGCTCCAGGTAGATATAGATTGCACATAAAATAATAAATTATTAAGGTGAACTACAGCCCTTGGTGCCTGTAGAAGAAAAAAGTTCTGTGCTGTCTCAAAGCAGGGCCTTTTGATCTCTTGGCTGTCTTTATTTCAGCCGGGCTTGGTGTTGCTTCACCGTGATTGGCCGTGACTAAATTAATCACTTCCTCTCTTGGGTAGCAGTGTGCGTTTTTGCCTCAGCAGGTTTTGCAGAGAGAGAGACAGAGGGAGGGAGAGAGAGAGAACCCAAGGTGCTGGTATGTTGCAGGATATTAATTGCAATAGATCAAAAGTTAGAGATATGGAGAAATCTATTGTATCGATTGGCTCAGGTTGTGTTCCCCCTAACTGCAACTGAGCCAGCAAGACTAAGGCAATATGAGAGTGGGGGGCACAGAAGGGGGAAGGAAGGAGGGAAAGAATTTTGCAGTACATTAATACAGTGGATTTGTTGTTTATTGGGGACTTTTTCTCCTGTTGCTGTGTGTGCATAATTGATTACCTGACAAGAAAGTACAACTCTCTGCAAAATATAATTGGGGAGGCTGGAGCTGCATGCGGCCTGTTTCCCAAGAAACTGTCAGCAGTCAAAATTTAAACACTGCAATGCTGTTATTGTCTTTTTTCCCCTTGGTGTCACAAAACTTTTTGATTGTCATTCAATTTTGTTTACAAGTTGTGTAACTGTCAAGTTGCCATATTGCTGGCTGACTTTTGAGGTGAACTGAAATGTAGAAGGAAAAAGAAGGAATCCAGTGAAAACCCACACACTTAAGATGATCAGTGTTTTGAGTGGCAGTTGCAAGCGTCACATATGTCTTTGTCCGTCAGATCTTGTTCGATGTGTGCTTAGTGGTGATGCTCTGAACCACGGCACTGTATGACATAAACAGGATGCTCACAGTTTGCCACAATTTGCCATCTCCAGTTTTCACCTGTTTTCCCAAGCACATAGACCTGCAGTCTGAGTGAGTCACAGTCAAGCACATAGACCTGCAGTCTGAGTGAGTCACAGTCAAGCGAATAGACCTGCAGTGAATCACAGCCAAGTACATAGGCCTACAGTGAGTCACAACCAAGTCCATAGACCTACAGTGAGTAACAGTCAAGTGCATAGAACCTACAGTGAGTAACAGCCAAGTACATAGACCTGCAGTGAGTCACAGCCAAGCACATAGACCTACAGTCTGAATGAGTCACAGAGGGTGTTTTTCCATTGCGTGCTGCTTGTCTGGCCCTAGACACAAAACAAAGTTATTTTTAATAGTAAGACATTTAAAATTTAGAGAATAAGAGGTTCTTAATAAATAATGAATAGGTGCATCTTGGGAGAGGGGAGCAAGTTTACAGGCCTCTGTCTCGTCCGAGTGCCAGGAGCAAAAGCAAGTGTACCCCCTCCCCCACATTTTTAGTGGAGCTATGCTGCGTTTCTCAGTGTTCAGTAAGATGTCACCTCTGCCTTCTTTTGGCTGCTGTTGTGAGGGGGCAGCGACTCTTTTTTTTCTCTAAAAGGAGGACATCTCATTTTCTGCATAAGCTAATACTTCACACTCCCAGTGTTGTGGAGCACTACTTAGTACCTCATTTACATAAATGTTATGGATAAGACACAAAATGCAGATGTTTCACTAGATGTCTCATAGGTTACAAACAAAAACAGCCGTGATTTCTTATTGAGTTGCATCCACAAACACAGTAAAGATTGTGATATCAATATGATGGGGAAATGTTTACATTTACATTTATTCATTTGGCAGACGCTTTTATCCAAAGCGACTTACATAGGTTATAGTTCTTTACAATGTTATCCATTTATACAGCCGGATATTTACTGAGGCAACTGTGGATTAAGTACCTTGCCCAAGGGTACAGCAGCAGTGTCCCAGCGGGGATCGAACCGGCAACCTTTCAGTTATGAGGCCTGCTCCTTAACCTTAACCTGCTCTTTAACCACTCCTTAACCACTATGCTACACTGCCGCCCCCCTACTGTTCAAACAGTAATTTGACTGCCAATCTGTTTTCTACTTTTATATTAGTCTGCATAAACATAAAAAAAACATTTATGGAAATTGCAAACTGCATCTTTATGGGATGCACAGAAAAAGCTGATAAAGTACGTGCACAAGTGTCTTCCAGCAAACCCTCAGCCCTGTATTTTTCCTTTTTTGGTTGCTTCTTTTTCTTTCAGTAGATACCCCAGAGAGAAGTAGACACCTTCACTAGAAAGTTTTGCAGTGGTTACAGCCCAGAAATACATCTGTGTTAAAACCAAGCTGTATGCAGCACTACCAGTAAATGCACTGCATATATAAGTATGATTCTCCTGGGAGAAGTTGCCCAATACTTGATTCAAAAGCATCCAGCCTCGCCTTACCGTACGTTCACACTGGGAGCGGCGAGAGCGTCAAAATTCGCTCTGGCTGCCCTGCCAACAACGCTGTTGAAGAAGTGGACGCTCTGATGTAGATGGCTACAAGTTCTTTTGGAATGTTTGGTCTTGCAGACGTTATTTAAAGGGGCCACAAAGCAAACAAACGTGTCGACCGGTATCTTTGTACCGACTGACCACAAGTAGGGTATAAGTTAACCTCATTAAATCTTTTAAATGTGAAGGTAAGAAGTCAATCGATGAAAGAAAGAAATGAACAATTATAATTACATGTTTGGTAACAAAATAAACAAATTTAAAGCGATTTGTGTGACTTGTGTTGATGCTAAGTGCAAAGTCAAATTTCAACATACAGCTTATAGGACACATTTACTAGCCCTGGGCTTTAATTAACATTAACATTAATTTGTGTGTAGCCTACATTAAAGTAAATAATGGGAAAACCCGCCATGGCAATTATCAGCCTCTCCTCCATTGTGCTTGGGAACTAATGTTGGGTGGCAACAAAAGCTTACATGGTTGTGGTCTGTAGAACTCTCTAGAGTGGAGCACAACCAATTCCGATTGGTTGCCACTGAACCGCGTCATAGCTCATTACCATAAAGTTGCCTGAACTTCAACTTTATTCTGACGCCCACATTGCCCAAGATGCGCGCCAACGGTAATGCTGCTGCTCGACACCGAGAGACGCTGGCTCACAATGAACGACCGGTTCCTTTGACGCTCTCGCCGCTCCCGGTGTGAACGTACAGTTAATGGTTCACACTGTTTCACAGGAAGTCAGCAGATTGACTGATGGTATTTGTAGTCTTTTGATCCACCAGTTGGGGCATATCCAATAATTTAACGAGCTAATGAAAGCAGCTCAGCTCTGCATTATATTGGTTTTGTGCAGCCTTACATGTCATTCTGCCCTTAATTCAGACCTCTTTAAAGCATGTAGCCTATGGAACTGCTTTGTATTGTGATTCTGTGCTGGTTTTCCACACAAGATCTTTCTGCCCATGAGTCTGTAATGCCTCTTATGTGCACATTGTATTGGTGCTTTGTGTTGTAATGTATCTGATGCCACAACCAAAGCTCCTTTGTGTGGAAAACTAGCACTCTTCTGCTCTATGAATGACCTGTGACCTGCCTATTTTTTCTTTTCTTTTCTCACAAGACATTGCTTTGTAAAAAGGTGTCAAAACTCTGGCTGAGAGTGATTAGGTTGTCAATTAAAAGTAGACACACTTAATAGATTCATTTCTGAAGAGAACTCAGTTAGTACACATTTGTTAGTATTTGTTCAAAAACACTTTTTGTGTAGACTAGAACAAATCCCCTCCTCTACCCCCCCACCCCCCCCCCCCCCAAATCCCAAACCTGGGAGGGTGAAATATTTCAATACATAGTATGTTCAGTGAAACCTATCAGGTGTCTGTTGATTGGCTCTGTCTGTCTTGCTCCAAGTTCCTAAAGCTGCTATTGGCTGTAGTATCAGGTCCCAGGAGGCTGTGTTCCAGGAAGCTGTGGTGACGGTGTGGGGCCTGAAATGTATGAGCTGTGATAAGAGTTTGTCCTTGGAGCGGTAATGAAGTTTCTGGGGGGGGGATGACTCACCCCAGCGGCACTGCCTTTATTGCTCCATAGTCTCCGACATTCAGGAATCATTATCGAGCGGGAGCCAGTTTATCCCAGCTCCAATCCCAGCCGAGTGGCGCACGCCCTCGTCAGCGCTTCCACAGACTGGTTGAGGACCACGCCGCTGTCGTGGCCCCTCTCTGGTAGGCTGCTCTATACTGGAGTGGCTGCTACGCTTTGTGTCCATCCCACACTTGCTGTGTCCCCAGGAGGTCTGAACGATCTGCTGCTGAATGTCTGTTTGGTTACACGTTTGTCTCCCTAAACTTTGAGGGAAGAAGGTTCCAGAGGTTTCATTGGGCCAGGTGACCAACGCCTCAGCTTGGGAACAGTACAGCTAACCTCTGTGCAGTGCATGCTAGACATTGCAGGTTGAACTCTAATTCACTACAGGGCATTGTGGACCGCATCCTAACAAAATGAAGTGACAGGTAGAATTTGATAACCTGTTGTTTCCCTGCTCACGACTCAGTCGTCTTTTTCAGCAGCTTTACAGGCGTTTGTGTTCTGCCCCCCCTGCAGAACAGCCTCCCATGCACATAGCGTCACTGTCCCCGTCCTTGTTTCTGCAGGGCGGAGGTGGGCACCATCTTCGCGTTGAGTTGGCTGATAACGTGGTATGGCCACGTCCTCTCCGAGTTCCGCCACGTCCTGCGGCTCTACGACTTCTTCCTGGCCTCCCACCCCCTCATGGCCGTCTACTTCGCTGCAGTGGTAAGAATCACTCCTCTCTGTGTTTTTCCCCTGCGTTCCTTCGCTCCGTGAGCCACACGCGGGAGTGGGGCGAACCGCGCAGCCTGGTGACGGCTGTCCCCTGCGGCACGCTCCGACAGCCCATGGCCACATTATTAAGACTGAGTAGCATTTTCACCTCCAATACGATTGGGGTTTTTTCTGTTTGTTTTAGCCCATAGCATACCTGGTCCAAAATGATCCACAGTGAAACAGGGAAAGAGTTGACCACAAATTCAAATTTTCTGGGGGTTTTTCCCTCAACAATGCCTGCCTTAGCAGCATAATTACTAATTACCCTGCCCTCAATTAAAGATGATAATTGCGACCTTGCATTTTGCATAATTCCCTATGCTCAGTGCATGTGTACCGGTTCATTAATGTCAACATGGTCCCTGCTCAAACACGGTTGAACCATGTTTTTGAGATGAAAGGGAAGGCATTCTGACTAAGTGTTTTCCCTTCATATAGCTGCTCTGCTTTTTCTGACTGGTCTGCTCCAAAACAGCTTCCAAAATTTTAATTCGGGTTTCAGTTATTTTTCTTTCTTCCTTTTTTTTGTGTTGCTGCATGCATCATGTGGGAATCGAGGGCACTTTGTTGTAGACCAGTTAATTAAACAACTCTAATGAACTCACTAGAGGTTTGTTTTGGAAGACTTGGGCTGTTTGTGCAAGATTAGTTTAAATGGTTCCTTTCTTCCTTCTCCATAAGCCTATCCCCTGCTAGATAGGGGAATGGAAACCAAAGGGGGGTACGCTGTCTTTTGAAGTGTGGATAACAAAGCAGGCAGGAAGTGCAGTGTGGCCTGCCTCAAAACTGGCTGAGAGCGGGGGGCCTTAACTCTTTCTGTGGAGCACCCTCCTCAGCCGGGGCGGGGTGCAGTTCAGGTGGAGGGGCGAGGGACCTGAGATTTGGACCAGTCGATCACATTGCCGTGGTGGATTGGGGCCGAGCTCGTTGACGCCCGTGTGTGTGTGTGCACCCAGATCGTCCTGCACAGGGAGGAGGAGGTGAAGACTGCGGACTGTGACATGGCCAGCGTGCACCACCTCCTGTCCCAGATCCCCCAGGACCTTCCGTACGAGGACCTGATCGCCCGCGCCCAGCGCCTCTTCCTCCGCTACCCCCCGCCGCTGTTGGCCAAGCGGGCCGTGCTGCAGTCCCGAAAGAGGTGACAGTTCGGCATGTGTCACACCACATCAGTCCGTATCAGTTCACATCAGTCCACATCAGCCCATATCGGCCTGTTAGGCATGTATTGGACTGTATTGATCTGTATCAGCCCACATTCGGTCTGTATTGGTCTGTATCAGGCCATGTCAGTCCACATTGGTCCAGTTAGTCACCATCTAAAACACCTTGTTTTAGTACTGAGATAACAACACCATTCAGAAGCCTTACTTACCAGGATAAGACAGGAAAACACAGCTATCTTTATTCTTTACTTACTGTAACATTTAAACGTCTTCCTGCAGTCTTGATTCAAAAGTAGCATTAGTGAGTCTCTGTAGTCGCGTAGTTTCAGCACTGACTGGAACCCCCGACTGCAAGCAGAGAGGGCTGTAGTCCACTAGCGATAAATGCTCTCTCCCCCAGCGGATCCTTTCTCCCACCTTTCCCCGGTCTCTGGATGTGATCTATAATGCATGGGCTTCAGGAACCCCTCGCGTGGGCTCTTATCGTCTTCATGAGAGGCACTCAGACGGCTGGGTCCTGTGTACAGTGGAAGTGCTGATTTAGCTAGAGAGGGGCTGAACGCCACCATCTGTGCGTCACAACTCCACCTGGGCACAGCTCTCACAAGGCTCTGTCTGAATACCGACCCCAGAAAAAGTGTTTGGACAGACATGCTAAGAATCAGTAAGTTGGCCTGGCAAGGGCTGTTGATCCGCCCAGGGGTCCATTTTAAAATTCGTATTGAAAATGTGTCACAAGCTTCAGTTTGCCTACGTGTTAAATCAGAATTTTTTTTAACATAAAATGTTTTTCTCTCATTAATTTTCACAGTGAGCTGCATGCTAGTGAAGTTCTCACAGCCTTCATGTGTCCAGTCAGAAACGTTTTCACTGCAATGTACTGGTTAATTCAATAAGCTGCCTCTTCTCACATTATATACTGCGTGTGACTAATAAGCACATGCCGTGTTCTTGAACTGCTTTTGTATCAGCACAGGGTTTGACAGCAGCGCTGGCAGCCTAAATCACACATGTGCTCTAATTATTTCTGCTGGAGCCTGTTCCAGATGCATGTTGGCTGTGACACACACGTTATAAATGACACACTCCATATTGTGCATTGTAGACTTTACATTACACAAATGGCCTGTATAAGCCACATTGATTAAATGTTGTGTTAGGTTTTTTATATGCATTTTACTGCATGCTTGTTGTAGTGCGGGTCTAGCATCATACTTACTTTCACATATGTAAGTGTCCCTGCCTCAGAAACCAGCACAAAGAGAGCATAATTTGTTGAATGGCAAACTGAGGCAGCTTTTGAGGTGAGCAGCTGAGATCCCTGTGTGTAATCCGTGTGCGATCCGCGTTGTACTGTTGACCGTGGAAATCAATGCAGCATTTATCCAGAGAGGTAAACGCAATTGGGTGGGTGGCCCATGCACCCGGAAGGTTCAGAAACCCCTGCTCAGTACCCCAGCCTCCTTTCCTTCGCTCCTCGCAGACAGTGCACGCTGAGTGGTCAGCAGGTGGGGCTGTTGAGCACGGAATGGCTCAGCTCTGCTTCGCTGCGTAGTCATGTAGCGCCCGTGCCTCTCTGCCTGTGCGCATCTGAATCCTCTACATCTAAACACTCCCCATCAAGCCAGGAGATTGAATTTGTAGATGCCATCTCCTACAGGGAGGGGGGGTCTTTTACCATTTCATCCACAGGCGCAGGGGGAGATGAGAACTGTCTGCCGTTCGGAGGGGTTTCTGCCTTTTTTTTGAGCTGTTTCTGTTGTTTATTTTCCTCCGTTCAGGCCAGTTTAACAGAAGCTTACCCTCACAGAACCGTCAATGGAGCAATCGAGAGGGGGGTGAAAGAGCCGGCACGTTTTCGAGTCAAAGGCACTCCTTGTTGTCTGGCCTCACCCATTGGTGTTAAAAGGGACTTCAAGGCCCCTTATGGGGGCAAGCTATGCAATAAATGAGACAAGTCCCCTGGCAATTATGTGCATGCCTAATTTTGCATAAATTACACCTCCCCTCAGCATCTGTGGCCTCTCGAGGCTGTGGGGCCTCTCTGGGGGTCGGGAGGGGGGAGGAGGGGGGCTGGGGGGAATTTTGGGGGGGGGGCACCCCCTGCATTGTTCTCGCAGGTGATGAAATGAACAAACGATGTGCCTCTCTCTGCTTTATCCCGCCTGACCCAGAAGCCCACAGCAACCAGCACAATATTGTCCTCCCGAATGTAACTGCCCCCCCAGAATGCTCCTCACCAAGGGGTCCCCCCCACCCCTCCACCCCCCCTTTCACTGATGTCTTTGTTCCTCGAGTCTGTTCCGCATGGAGGCATGTTTATAAAGGGCCCTGGATGTGTCGTTTGCAGATATGTGTTTCCGCTTGGCCTTTTCATGCTGTTCTGGATTCGCGCACGACACAGATCCCTAACCATATCCTCAGGAAAACACCTATTTGCATCCACGCAGGCGATGACTCAAAGCATTAAGCTGCAGAAATAGCAGCTCCAGTCATGGCGTAAAAACAGCGAGTTATCCCCAAAATCAGAAATTAGGGGGTCCACCCCCACCTGGGGGCCAGCTGTCAGGTGCCTGATTGATGTCCCTGGCTTCTAGCGCCGGCGCCGTTGGACCAGCCAGTCACGAATGGCGGAGAAGTACAGAGGGGCGGTTAATTTCAGCGACGCGCCTGAACGCTCCGCCGGCTGCGGCTCCCTCCGCCCATCCGCGACGCCCGCGCCTGTTTCTGCTGCCACTCCTTTAGGGTTTTTTTTTTTTTGGTTTGAGCTCTTTAAATCCATCTCCAGTTGGCATGTGTTTGGATTTGGGCAACTCTCCCCCGTCCCCGCCACCCCACTGAAAGTCACTCTGCAACTTCCACCTGTAACACAGCCTCTGAAGTGGGGGGGGGGGGGGGGGGCAGCTGAGAAGTGACGGGATTTGATGCGGCTGGCAGTGACGGTGGTGGCTGCCAAGCGTGCGGTGGGTGACGGCTTCACCTCGGGCAGGGCTTAATTCGGCGGGAGGGGGCCGAACGCAGCTCTCCCACAGGGAGAGAGAGCCTAAACCGACAGAGGCGTGGGAATCGTTTTCTCTGTTTAGCATGCTGAGGATTTGTGTTAGAGTTATTTAGAACTCACTCCACCCACCGCCCCCCCCAGCCCCGCACCAGGCGCTAGGCAGGAGGTGGATGGCCCCGTCTCTAGAGGAGCACGTTTGACTCTGTGCAAAGGGGTGACCCCTCAACAAAAGGAAAGGGCGTCCCCTGAAGGTCAGGCTCCTCATTTGGTGCACATGACCTTGCGCAATGTCGACTGCAGCATGTCCTGGGACCGGTGGTGGTCACCAAGTCTGCTGCGCTCTGCCCCTTTGCCCCCTTGCCACTGTGGTCCAATCTCCCGCCTCCTAGCATCCGCCCCCCCCACCTCACGGCCAGTGGGCCAGATGACAAAACGCTTGCTCTGTCCTTCCCTGCCACCCGCGGAGATTTCTGTGCTGAATCAGTGCGGTAGGTTTCTCATCGCTGGGGGCGATTGCGAGACAAATGATCGGGGGCATCTGAAAGAGAAACCGGCCTCTGGGAGCTCCAGCTCATCCCACGGGGGGTTTTTGGGGGGACAGGGAACAGCGGAATGGGCAGGCACCAGAAGGTGGGGGCGAATGGCACACTGCTCTTTTCCTCAGTGACCAATGGCAGGGGTCGCTCCCTGGGCTCACTACAACACAGAGAAGTCGTTTGAGGGGGGAGAAACAGGTGCCGGTTTTCTATTTCCCTGAGCTCTGATGGCAGACCTGAAGTCACCCTGGCAGGAGGAGAATGGGCAGCTCCCTGAAAGACAGACAGGCAGGAACACAGGGGGCCTGTCAGAAACGGAGAGCAACGTGGGCGGGGCCTCATACTCTACCTCCATCGGGGGCGTTAATTATTTAGCGATGCCAGCTAAAAGATACGCTTTGCATAATCTTCAGAGACCTTCCTGGGAGGGAATTCTTTACTGTCTACTCTTCCCAGCAGAAAAAAAAGACAGACAATAAAACACAAACACGGTTTTCCCTGAGACTGGTGGAGCGAAGCGTGGCTCTCTGGGTAATGACAGGATTTTGACACCAGCCCCCTGTTGCTCTGAAGGCAAACGCCTGTCAGCGAGGCACTGGTCTGCTGTCGCAGCAGCGGCCGGTGGCAGTGGCGAGATACAGAAGAGATAATGAGATAATGGCCTCTTTATTCCTCATCCTTTTCATTATGGAGCGTAAATGCGCTGAGCTGTATTGCGTCTGTTGGTTTGGTCTTTGTAGGTCAGCTGGGGTATGTGTTCTCCTTTATGCTGCATTGGCTGCTTGTAGCTCATTATACTCTTCGGTGCTGATGTGGCCATCCTGAGGTTATGAAGTGGACAGGCATTGTAATGTGCCTTATGAAGCAGTATAGTGTGAGTTTGAGAGTCCCCTGGGGGAGGGAAAGGGAGAGAGGTGGGGTTTAGGGGTTGGGGCGGTGGTTGTTCTTCTCTCGAGCTGGGATCCCCCTCATGGAGAGACAGCAGGAACACGCCCCCCCCCCCCCCCTCGTGCATAACAAGCGCCCCCTGCGTGTACCGCTGTGGTGCAGCCTTTCAGCTGCCGCGGGCGCTGCACGTAGCTGGCCGCCTGCGTGGCGGTGCTGGTGCTGCTGTTCCAGGTGCAGCTGAGAGGGGGTCCATGGAACAGCATTTGATTTCATTTGTGCTGCTTGCTGGTGCTGCTTTGAGCATTCCTGATAGGCCCCTCCCTCTATGAGGGACCATCCGGTGTGTGTGTGTGTGTGTGTGTGCGTGCGTGCGTGCGTGCAGTGCGCCCCTTCACTCTGTTAGACTGATCCCCCTCTCTCACCCCACCCCTCACCACCAGCGTGGTTTTCAATCCCTCAGCTGGCTAAACTGTTATCGCCGCTCTTAACTGTCACACCTTGTCAGGGCAGGGTGCAGGACTGAGGTGACCAGGGGGCTCGGAGTGGGCAAGCGAGTCCTAGCCTTCTCGTAGCATTGCAGCATTGCAACGTTGCAGATACGTTCTAGGAGTGTCCCGTTTCAGCTGGGCTGCTCTCCCATGCCCAGCCCACTCACCGCTCCAGGACAGACAGGAGTGTCTTCCCCCCCCCCCCCCAGCACACCGGCAATCACAAGCAGGAGCACAGGGGATTCCCATTAGAGCTGTGCTGACATCACCAACCCCAAACATGCTGCAGCGCCAGGGCACAGCTTTAGCTTCATCACTCCCGGTCACTGGGACAGGTGCTCCGTTACAGTGAGAGGGACGGGAATATCTGCAAGCTTGACATGAATGCGCACCCACCACGAGGGCAGCACTTATCGAGCCCGGGCTGAAATACACCTCTCCACTCTCCGTAATAAACCCAACTGCTAACATACACCGACAGCCAACACCCCCCCCCTCCCCCCCGCGCTGAGGAAGAGAATTTGAACAAACTGATTTGATCACTGCATCAAGTCAGCAGGAACCAGAGCACGGTGTTAATGTGAAATGAACGCCAAAACTCCAGGGCACTCGGGGAGAGAAGGATTCAGTAATATAAATAAGCCAGTCCACTGCCTCTTAGTGGGGGAATAAGTTTCATTATTGAAAAATCCTGTCTCTCAGGGCTTAAGCTGTTAAAGTAAAAAGTTTAAAAGTTAATTGCTCTGGTGTTACCTGTCAGCTATTTTCAGCTTTGCTGCATTAGCGGCCGATCCTAATGAGAGCTGGAGAATAAGAATCAAGTCTAATTTTAAAAGAAATCGAGTCTTTAAGACACGAAGCCCCCACTGCGCATGCATTGCATTTTCAGGAAAGCCCGTGTTCGCTGGTGCCGTAATCAGAGAGGAGAGCTACTTGCATTTCATTTATTGTAATGTTTACAATTCCTCTAGAGGGAAAATAATGAGAGATGTGGATATTTTATGGTTTTTTAATGATTTTTTTTTCCTTTCCATAACAGCGAGTCCAAGCTAATTAATATCGCCGACGCTTGTCCCTGTTGGCGGCACTCTGGTCAGTCCCAAAAATGATGGTGAAAAGTTGTCACCACTGTAAAGGTCACCTGTTTGTAGAGTTGTTTCAGGCTAACTGGAGACTGGAGGCTATGTTCAGTGTATGTTATCTTTGCTTTCCTTTAAAATAAAACTCAAAGCCTACAGCATGTATATATCAACATGTGACTCTTGTTAACTTACCCGAATCAGTTTGGTTGTACTTCAAAGGCATGAATGTTTGGATACCACTGGAAGATTTTATTCGCCATCATATTGGGAACAGAGGTAGATAACAGGCATATGAGTCAGCTTTATATTATATTAAATATATTTTAAAGGGCCTCCAGCTTTGTTCTCATAAAAATCCCCTCCCCTGCAAATTATTATTTACTGTTTCATTTAACTCTGTATCATATCTAGGTTAAGCTTCAACTCAATTAACGTTTCTTGGGAAAAGTCAATAGCTTATGAAATCAAAAGGAGTGAAAGCCATTTTTGGTTTGGCATACCAAGTACATGGCATGGGTAGCCAAACCCTTGCTCTGGGTTAACTTCATGCAGAGACAAACCACAAAGATGTATTATACTAACCAACCTTTTCCATTGGGTGATCTCTCCAGGTCATTGGGTGATCTCACCTGTCACTCATCCTCTTTCCCTGCCTTTCCACAGCATCGCTATCAACTCCTTCAAAGACTTCCAGCTGGCCACCCTCCAGCAGCGCCCCGATGCCGTCCTGCGCCGCCAGCTCCACCACCAGCCCCCAGGGGACACGCCGCCCACCACCACCAGCCAGCTGGTGAAGGTGGCCGTGTGGGGCATCTCGGCCACGCTGGGCGCCGCGGCGCTGGCCGTGGCGCAGACTGCCATGGAGTGGGCGCCTGACTTCCTCCTGCAGCTGTTCTGAACACCGCCAGCAGGGGGCGTTACGTGCCAAACCGTGCGTGTTAGATGGGTTTCTAAACCTATGCTCCCATCCCCAAAGGTGGAGTTGGGAGGGGGGGAATCCAGCGTCAGTCTCGTCAGAAACATGATTTATTTATTCCATAACTTTTATAGATTTTACTTGTGCTAATATTGGGAAAGAAGGGTATGAGATTAGTTTTTGTAATCATAAGCATTTTGAAGGCCCGTTCAGTCAGCACTATGCGACTGAGAAAGTGTGCAAATAGCAGAGGTAGGAATTATTAAAAAGCTTTTTTCTCCCTGTCGAATGTCATGATGGTAGAACAGGAGAGGTATAATCTAGGGAAATAAACACAAACGCAATAAGGTTGTCTAAAATGTTCTACCATATTAATTTTCCGTGGAGGAGAAAGGGCATTTCACTTTGACGAAAAAGCACTTTAAAGCACAAGCTGTGTCCGACTGAGCCTGCAGAGGACCAAGCTGAGATATAACCCATGATCGCCAGGGACAGCCGCTTGCAATGTATCATAGCCAGGGGAGGAGAATATTATTGTGACATCACAGTCACGGGGAGGGGAGGAAATGTCAGCTGCCCTCTGGAATGTTCCGGAACGCCCACAGCTCATGATTGCCATAGAGCTTCTGTAGCTGCATTTGGTCATTTATGATAGAAGGACATCTGCCTTTGGTGCAGGAAAGTCAGAGGTTCCTTTAACATCTCAAAATGGAGGCCCACTTTTTATTCTTCATAGAGTATGGCAGCAAATTCTTGTAAAACAGATCTGGCTGAGTAAACATCTCCTGTGTCTCCTCCCCTATCCGTCCTGACAGAATACTCTGTTGGTGGGCTAGCAGGACACGTAAAAAATGATCAGGTAATGCGTTGGTTTTATTAGTGTTTAAGTCATAGCTCATAGAAGTACTGTATCTGTTTCATCTCCTCATGCCTTAAATAGGAACCACTACGCATTCATCATGGCGTGCATGCTTATCGCTGGAATAAGAGAGTGGTCGTCTGCCTTTTGTGTCTGATCAAGACTGCTCCTGCAGCCGTTTACCACGCCTACTGCCAGCATCATGTGTGCTTAGCGTGTGCCTTATCCCGAGTGCCACTCGACCCGGCCGATTCACACTGCGGCACTCAATGTTTACCTCTCGCTCAGAACGGCACGACTCCGCCGCTGAAGAAAGGGAAGCTCTGTGTTAGGCTCGTAGGATTCAGCACGTTTGCGTATCCATACCCTGTCGCTCCATTAAATAGTGCCAATAACACAGAGACCCTCATCATTGAGCGTGAATTGGATGGTTTGCTGTTGTCAAGGCTTAGAGGCCTACGGTGTGGGTTGGAACCAGATCCTAACACCATTGTCCTTGCACAGGGGAGTGACCTGGATGGATTGTACAGTGACTCCAGTCCAAGGCTTCGGCCATTTACTCATTCATTTGTTCATCTGTTCAGTCATCAATTCATTCTTCCACTTACCAATTAAGTCAACTAATGTCTAAATTGGCTGGAGTGGGAGTGAGGCAAGTCCGGACCATTTGTAATGATTCTAATGCTTGAAAAGGAGTATGTTACAGTTCATTTAGTGATAGTAGCCTGTGGCACTGCTTGCTGTATGATGAAACCTTTGCTTGCAGCTACAATATTATCTTCCCCATTAACTAGGTCATCCCTATGGGACCTCTATGGTGCAAAAAATGTTGCCTGTTTTTTTTTTTAGTTTTTTTCAATTGTTTGTGCATTTTGGCAATGTGCCTCTTTATGTTATGTTAGTGACGTGTAATTTGCCAAGAATGTAAAAACCAGTCTCATCGGAACACACTTGTATGAAACACATCAGAGCAAAACACTATTTAAAATGCCTAGATAGGGTAAAAGTTTATTGGCTTTTATATGCATCATTGGCAGATGATCTAGTTTTGTGTGAGGAACTTGAAAGCGAGCACGCTGGCTGTTGCGCCAACTTCTACAAAGGTTTTGTTGGCAGCCAGATGAAATCAAATGAAGCTGGAGCCATTTGCGAGAAATATCCCTCGCCTCTTGATCACAGCAGTCTTCGGGATTCTTTGCAGTCGCTGAAAGCACGGATCTCAGAAGGCACAGCGTTTCTGCAAGCAATTTTCCAAAGCGCAAACGGTTAACTGGGAGATAATTAAGTTTTAATCATTAAGATCTGGCAGTGGCAGCCGTTCGGAGGCGGAATGCGGCGCTTTGCCTGCCTCGGCCGGCTCGCCTTTCCTCTGCCAAAGCTGCTCCGGCTAACTTATGCCACCCCAAAGCGAAGAACACTGAAGCACTGCCCTGTGAGGGTCTGCTGGAGCCGTCCTGCTCCAGATCTGACCAGACACTGGAAAGTGAAGGGTCACAGTAGATTTTTTAAAAGTGTATGGAAAAGCACAAGTGAAATTGTTTACTAACATCTCTCAAAGGGAATGCACACACTGTCCATTTTCTACTTTGTGGTACTAATTATGACTGAACAAAGTTTTTGTCCTCTTTTCGAATGTGAGAGGAGGGTTCGTCTGTTGCAGAGGGAACATGTTAATGCACCTTGTTTTTGTACACGGTGCACAGGAACAGGCGGAATGGCGGGGCAGCCCTCGTCTGATGTCTGTGGTGCACCAATGGTGGGGAGAGCGTCTCCGGTGTGGCATCTGTGTCTGTGGGGGGGCAACAGACCCCTCCCCCCCCCACCCAGGGCCTGGCCCGGCCAAGCCCTCAGACCAGTGTGGCAAACGTGTCGGCCCTTTGCCCAGTGGGCGCTGCAGTATGGGGCGGGGGGTGTGGGGGGGCTCGGCCTCTGTTTGCCGTGTTTTACAGCAGCATCGGAGTGCCTCTGCCAAACAGCTGGGTCAAAGTGGCACAAGCTGCCAACGCAGCACAGAGAAGCTGTCATCCCCGCTCTCTGTGACGGAGATTGATGTGGGGGATTGGGGGGAGCAGGGGGTTTGGGGGCGTGATCGCGCATCAGCTACCTGATTTACTGGCCGCAAGGCCATGCAGTGCCATACCTCTCCTCACCATCACCACACTGTTCAGTGCCAGTCCATTAGCAATATGATATGTGACCTGACAGATTTCGGCAAGCTACACAACCATCACGATTTTTCATTTTGTATGTTAACAAAGAATAAAGTGCAAATAAATCACCTGTTAAGGGATCCTGTTTGTGCTGTGCAGTGGTTCTGTGTGATTCGATTCCATGGCTGGTGTGTTAATTAGTCTGGCTATGCGTGACACACCTGCAGATGACTGCGGATGAGGTCGTGCTTTTCCGAGAAGAGCTTATTCTTTCCATCAGGGTGGGGGGAGGTGAAAGGTCACCCGTGAGGTGGGGGTGGATCTCCAGAGCTGCCGGCCTCTCTGACCGCCACCCCCCCCCACCCCGAGGGCCGGGGTGACCTGGAGCCCCACAGGCGAAGATTAATATTCATGTGTCCAGGACGCACACCCAGGACCTCTGAGCTCAGAGAGGCGGATGCTCGGGGTCTCTCTCTCCGAGCGGCCCTCGGTCGGGGTCAGTAGATGGAATCCGATTCCCCCTCTGCCGGTCGGCGGTGTTAAAGCATTAATAATGAGAGATGACTGCGCAGTGCCTCCGCACGCGGCCGAGGAAATGAGCTGCACCTAATTGGCCCCCGAGCTCCTCCGACTCCATAACAAGCTTCGGAGCCGCCTCTGACCCGCCTGCTACGGAGGACCACGGCGGTTCGGCACAAAAGCAATGGCACCCTTGGCCCGTGACGAAGGGATGGGCGTCAACTGTGCCTTGAGGCTACAGTGCTTTCGTGGACACCTACAATATGACAGAAATATGTGATGGAAAACAGGGCACAGCTCCCTCCTAGCATAGATGCTGAGGCAGAAGCCAAATAGATAACAATTATCTGGGATCAGCCAAGGGGAATTCTATGTGGAGAGCACTAGGGGGCACAGGAAAGGGGACGTGAAAAAAAGACTCTGGGTTAAACCTCTTGCAGACAGCGGCCAGCGCTCCACCTGTCCTCCTGTGTCAGTCACATGCACTCTCCTTTACCACTGAGTGCACAGTTGCATCTAAGAGCCATTAACACTGTAAACTCTGACAACTCCACAGCAGCTGGCCCCCACCGCACCAAACAGTGAACACATCAAAGCGCATCAGCTCCAGGAAGCATCAGTAAGAGTCTGCACTAGCTAAAGACTTCATCTGGCCCATTTCCTGGAGCGTTCATGGATGAGGGAAGTAAACGGCATTAGATGCAGCGCGCGGGCCGCGCTCCGTGCATAATCGCTGAGATACAGCCGATTACGCGTGCCGCCATGCTCCGCCAGCTCGCCACTGTGGCGACGCAGAAAACACGACAGGCATCTGCGAGGTGACGCGACGGGCTCGCGGGCGCTGCGTCATCTTTTCACTGCGTGGTTGCGGCGGCTTTCCCATTGCTGCGCGTCACCTTGAGGAGTTGGGCTCGGATTCAATGCTGACTCTACCCTCATGCAGAGTATTTGTTTACCCTTTATGATTAATGCCAGTTCAGTTTGAGCCCTGTGTAAATGGAGGCTGTTTTTTTTCTGGACAGTTACACCCTGATCAGAACTGCAGAAACAGGATCACCCAGGAGGAGTGCAGGCCACCGTGTGAAATGTTTAACGCAGGGTCTTTTTTTTGATGTCCCTTTTGTTGTGCCCCCTGGCACTCTCCATGTAGAATGACCCTTGACTGATCCCAGATCAGTGTTATTTATTCAGCTTCCATCTCAGCATCTAAGCCACGAGGGAGCTATGCCATCTTATCCATCATATATTTCTGTCATGTTGTGGGATATCAATAGTATGAGGGTTTTTTTCCAAATTACAAAAGTGAGGAGTTCACTGGCAATATGACTGTGGGTGGATGATTTTCAAGATGGCACTGTGGGCTTTGGAGCAAAATTCCGTCAATCCGTGGTTGAACTCGGTTGTTACTAACAGAAGTGTGATCTTGGGTTTTGACTAGTCCTGAATCAGGTGTGATCCTGGGTCATGGTCAAAACTGCGACAAAGGAAGACAGGAAGTCTCCTGGGTTAACACACTGAGCAGGTTCCGATCATCCAGTCCTTTGGAATCACCAAAGGACGTCTGTTCAACCCCACATATACATCTGCATCGCTGCTAAGGCGTGATCCAGAACATTTTTAGACTGTGTGCCATCGCAGTGAAGAAGTCAGATTACCGCCGTTGGGCTGCTGATTGCATCGATGCATTAAGCAGAATCCAAGGGCGATCCGGTGTCACCCTGGGAGACCGCAGACCTACTTCGGCGATGGCGGAATTAGATTCGAAGGCTTTATCACACGGCAGAATATTGCACCACAAAATGTGCAGCAAATGTTTAATGATGATAATGTGCCTGACATTAAATTGCAGGCACAAAATACAATTATCGAGACATCGCTGAGCATGGGATTACTTTCTCCCACTCCAGCACAAATGCCCTGTAAAGTAACCATAATTGACTAATAATCAGCCTGAATAATTATCTCTCCCCTACTAAATCTTCCTCTCTCCGCTGCTCTCTCTGCTACTCGATGAAGGGACTGGCGGCAGAGACACAGTGGTCCCAGGGAAAGGTGCTTCTCGTTCTGCATGCGTCCTCCGCAGCTCGATCACGGTGTCAGGCGTTTGCCATCTGGCCCTGCATGTGATGGAGGCCTCTCCCCTGAGTCAGGGGCCAGACTACCGTGGCTCTGCAGAGCACTGGGGGCCTGGGGGAGCCCGATGACCCATCATGTCTTGTTTTGGTCTGGGGGAGGGCACTGATCAGGGTCTCCCAGGGGAGAGTGGGGGGGCCAAACGCTGAAGAGGCAGGTGGGGGGGGGGGGGGATGACGACAGTCACATGCTCAACAGCAGCTGTGGCCACGTCTGGGTGAATCAAGCAGTCCAGGGCTCCCAGAACACAGTGACGGGCTCCTGCCAGACAGTAATTAGAAATGTGGCTTGGATGAGGCTGACGTGAGTTAGCTTGTGTAAGCGGGGAATAGCTCGGGACTACAGCGCCTCCCACTGGAGAGCTGTTCTGACATAATTCCACTTCAACAGGACCAAGTCAGCTTGTGACCTAAATTCCACCTGTCTACATGGTTAAGGGTACAACTGTAGCACAGTAAAACAGCCAGACTTGCTGTACCTCAAAGTGTTTAAGTTCCACCTTAAAATGAGAAGCTGAAAGGGCAAATCAACTCTGTAGCCTCTCCATGTTAAGATTTTCTTTTTTAATGAATAATCTTGTAGACCGGATCACATGCTCAGCCTCTGGCAGAGGCTATACCCAGTTGTAAATTACTGGGCTTCATGAACCTGTGGTTAGTGCCAACAGTGTGGCAAGGGGTTGCGACCCTGCACCAGAAGGCCATGGGTTCAAAACCAGTGTTGGGGAATGTTGTTGTGCCCTTGAGCAGGGTAGTCAATGTGATTGGCCTCAGCAGCACTCCCCCCCTGTATAAATGGATAAACATGTCAGCCCTGTAAGTCACCCTCAATACGGGCATCTGCTCGGCTGACCATGTAACAGGTTTTTGCTCAAGATGGAGGGTGATCTTGGCAGGCGCTGGAGGTTTAGATGGCCGTGGTTGCTGGAGCCAGCTGGTGGAGCCATTCACAGAAGCGGGGGCCACTGTCCTTCACCTCCAGCAGCACCACAATTCCTTTTCTATCTCCGAGCACCTGTGCATCAGTGTGTGCTGTTGTTTGCGAACGAGGGAATGACATCACAATTAAAAAGCACTCACCAGCAAGGGGATGACATCACAATTAAATATTGTTCACCAGCAAGGGGGTGATCTCAAAATTAAAAACTGCTCACCAATATGTACTCTCTTTTGAACTCCATGTTTGTGTTTCATTGGCCTGTGGCTTATACTCTTGAGCTTTTTTCTCTCAGCGATTGCGCTGAAAGTGGCTGAATGATTGATCTTGGCTACATGTGTAACAAGCTGGCAGCGTCCAGCGGGGGTAAGGTTTAGCAAGGAGCTTTCTGCCACGCATCAAACTTGTTTTGTCCTTTCATTCAAGTCCCTGTTGTGGGGGGGACGACGACTTGCTTTTCTGTCCGTGGATCCGTGCCAGCTCTCGGGTGCATTGCCTCTGTGCATCTACATGGCACGCAATGAGAGGGGACAGACATATGGTGGGGTGGCACTGGAGGTCCGCTAATCAGCGTGGTTCCACTTGCTTCGACTGCGGAGGGCTATATCTTATTAAACCACGCTGCTGAAATTGGATGGTACTCGATACAGTGCGGATTGTAAGCAAAACCAATCCCTTTGAAGAGGCTACGTCCAGCCACATTTTGTGCAAATAATGATGTTTTAATTTTGCCTTATTCACTGACCAAATGTAATGGCGCCCATGTGATCTTCATTAAATCTTTGTTATAACATGCACTGGATGAGCACAGCTCACTTTGGCATGCAGACAGGACCACAGAAGCCAGAGGCCTTGTTGCAGACCAGTGTATTTATTTGCTGGCCAGTCAGCTGGATGTCATTAGCCTGGCAGCTTCTATCTTTTATCAACATTTCAACATGATCAAACAAACAGACCGGTATTCATCATTCACTACGATGCTGGAATCAGAGATGGTTATTTGAGACCTTAATTTTAAAAATGCAGGCTACACGTAAAATGGCCATTTTTATATGGGTGAATGGCATCATAGAAGTAATGCTGTGAATGACACACCCACTGTCTGCCATTGAAGGAATTGTACTCATGAATATGAAAATGCAAACTTTTCCATTCTTTCCTCATCCATCATTGTTATCCTGACAAGCTAGGTGTCATTGACACCAATGGTGTGCAAGTATGGTGCCCCAGAACCAACTGCAGTTACAATAACACACAGGCAAATTCCAAACAGACACACCGGCACAATAAGGTCCAGGTATAGCTGGGCGAGGTCAGTGGAAACGAGGAAAACAATCTGCAAGAAGGAAATGCTCTTGAGCTCCATGCAGTCTCCACCACTCCCGTGTCAGGCGTATTTCTCAGAAAGCACGCTTGTCAGCAAGAGCCGCGGTCGTTGCTCACTGCCTCTCAAACCCACAATGACAAATGTGCACAATTGGGAAATGTTCTGTGTACAGACTGTCAGTAATAACTAATTGCTCGCTGTGCGCTGAGAGCTGACTGCACAGTCTAAACCCAGGCGTGCCCTTGGCATTAACGACCAACGGAACGAACCAGGGTTTTCCAAGAAATTATGGGACTCAACTCTATGGACACACTTGTGCCACTTCATGTATCTGAAGTGTTCTTTTCTCAATGTTATAAATGGGTGACTGCCACTTGATATTAGATAATACTCACAAGCAACAGCAAGGAAGGAAAATAGATTCAAGTTTCAACTGGCAGGCAGCTATAGCCAGTAATAGGATAAATCAGATGAATGACTGTTACTGAATAGCGTATGCTGTATAAAGGAGCTCTGAGAATCTTAAGAATGTTAAATTTTACCGCCAGATGGAAGTGGAGATTGAGTGAAAAACTGCATAACATGAGGGAAAATTTGCAGAGACTAGTGACAGATGAGGCCGGGGGCTTTTCCGACGAGCGAGAGTGATATTAAAGGCCTTTTCTGTGAAGTGCCCCCCGGCCGCAAGACCCCACACAGCACGCCGTGGGGTGACCTGGGTAATGGGAAACAGAGGGCCCTGTTGATTGCAAGGTTTCTGTAATCACTCTGAGGACTGAGGTCCACGCGTGAGTATTGCCTTTCGGCTGGCGCCCAGCCGCCCGTCCTGACGCGGCCGTGTAATTGTTTCGGAGGCATGCTCCCCCCCCCAAGCCCACTCCTGAGTGGTCACTATTAACCCCATCACTGAGGGAGATGACCTCTATTTCGCATGTGATTGATACTCACAAACCACTAGCTGTCTTGGGTGGGCTTTTTTGTGCAGTCTCAAATGAATGTGTGGTTGTATACGTGCAAGAATGTGTGTGCCCGTAAATATGCATGTGCGTGTGTATTTCTGTGTCAGTGTATGTGTGCATGCATGTGTGCTAGTGTTTTTATGTGTGCACATGTGTACAACCATGTGTATTTTTGTGTGTATCTGTGTGTGCCTGCAAGTGTGTGTATGTATGGGTGTATATGTGTTTACGTATATCCTTGCTTGTGTATTGTGTGTGTGTGTATGTGTGTGTATGTGTGTGTGTGTGTGTGTGTGTGTGTGTGTGTGTGTGTGCGTGTGTGTGTGTGTGTATGTGTGTATTTCCCTGATGTGCATCAGTTGAACCTCAAAGGCTTACCCTGTGCATCATTCCTGTGTTGTGAGTGGAAAGGAAGCCTTTTGAAAAGGAGAGAGTGGCCGTTTTTGTTTGAGTCCATGGGATATCATTGAGGAGACAGCGTCCTTGAAAATGGTGGAGTTATCAAAGGTGCTCTTTATCAGGAAGGTTTAAGTGCTACCCTGCTGCTAGCCAGCTCTTGTTTGGTGCCTTTGTGCAAAAGCGCTTCAGAGAAGCTCCGCAAAGGAAACTCAGCGCTGTATTCCTTGACAGCAGCACAGACAGCTCTGAGATCCAGAAACATCTTTTATCTCTGGGCTTCCTTGCATGCTGCTGCTTCAGAAGATGGATGAATATCAGGGGCACCAGTCTGTCTGCATCTCTCCTGAAATCAGCCTGCTTGCTTATAACATTGTGATGTATTGATATCCACCACAGCTCAGCTGGATTTCTTAAACAGAAAATGAACACCACAAGTAACTGCCTGTAGAATTTTGCACATGGAACATCGCCTTGACATGTCTTACATATTCAAAGGGATGTACAGTAGGCCTAAGAGACAAAATGAAAGGCCGAAATGAAACAGATAACTGACTGGGACTATACCGATAAACAGTACATCAATGATCAAGCCATCCCATAGATTCTTTTTTAACGTGAGTCGGTCCTAACAGGGTCGATAATATTGAATAATAATTTATTCCAGGCTCCTGCCAATTTTCCTGCACTGCATATTTCATTCCAAGTGTAAAATTTTAAGTGTAACATTTCCGTAACAGTTAGATATTTGTGATTGCATTTTCTTAATTGATATTTGTTATTAAAGCTATTTACGCCAATGCCAATGAGAAGGTGGTCTTAGAGAGAATGTGGTCTTCTCATTGTTGGTATTGGCCCCTAACACACAAACTGAATGAAACAACTGTGCAGAAGGAAAGGATTTGCTGAATATCAAAGTGCTCCCCCACCCCACCCCCCAAGTCACTCAATCTGACAATCAGGTTTTGTGGTAACAATAAGATAGTATCCAATATCGAAATGCATATACGGTATACCCACAGGGCACTGTTACACTGGCACACAACTTATGAACCATATCTCATGTACATGCGATTTTATGTGCTGTTATCAGTGTGATCAGGCTGAAGCATTTACAAGCCATGAAAACCCTGATGTGTGCCCTGTACCCAGGCGTGATCGTCACTGGGGCTCCAGAGTGCCCCTCTCTGCAGGTTATGTGTAGCTGCAGGCACCCCCACCCCCACTCCCCTTCTCTCTACCATTCTTCTTTTCTCTCCCTCTCTCTCATCATCCTGCTTAGCATTTGCATAATCAGGTCCAGCAAGCGGCTCTCTTAGTCATGAGTGACTTTCAAAGCTTTCCTCTCACTGTTGCCTTGTTCCCGTTTTTTTTTGTGTGTGTGTGTGTGTGTGCATGCGTGTGTGCATGTGTGCATGCATGCATCTCTGTGTATGTGTGTTTTGTGTGTGCACCTATCTGTGTACGTATGTTTTGGTTGTCTGTGTATGTGCGCATGCATCCCTGTGTACGTGCATTTTGTATGTGTGTGAGTGTGTGTGTGTGTGTGTGTGTGTGTGTGTGTGTGTGAGAGAGCGGCAGAGAGAGAAAGACAGTGTGTAGCTTAACCTTGCATCGGAGTTCCAAGGCATGGCTTATCCCCAGCACGGTGTTCACGTGAGTCAGCACGGCAGGGAAAACCGCGCCAAGTGCGACGGCGAGGATTTCGAAAGAATTTGACGGGAAGTCACGGAAGATTACTCAGCGCCGGGCCCTGCAATCACGGCTCGGCAGAGTGGCAGAGAATCCCACAATCTTCCTTTTAACTCTGCTCAGATGTTACGAATGGGCAACCCCTAAATGCCAGGGAGGGAAAAGGCAAGCCCCAGGAATTTATAATGTTGGGTCAAGAGGGACGTCTTAGAAGGGAAGAGGGCTCCTCGCCAATCGGCCTCCAGCAGCGTTATGGGGAAAAAAATGCTGACTCTTTGAATGTGATTATTTTGAAAGAGGGGAGCACTAGCCTGCTGGAAGTGAGATATAATCCTCTGTGCGGAGTGAAAATCAATGCTAGGGCCTTACCTTGTTAATTAGCCTGAAGTCCAGCCTTCTCACACCAATGTTAGAGATGACAAACACTAAAATGCTAATGCTAAAATGCTTTAAAGTGTTCAAAGCAAACAGTTGTTATTATAGGGGGATTTAAATGGAAAATAAATATTAGCACATTGTTAGCATCCCTTTCTCAGTTGTATATAGATACTCAATAAGTCAAATTTAAAAGTGTTCATTTTTGTTTAAATGCTTTTTTCACATTTGTTGAGTGATTTTGTGACTAAGACCTTGCACCAACAAACCATCTTTGCTTCACATCTTGTGCTATCACTTTATTTTTCAGAAATCTTTATTGTGTTAGAACCAAAGGAAGAAAGTGCAACATCCATTAGTCTGTTTTCCTCCTTGTTAAACATGCATGTTGGAATTTCAGATTGACATAGTGAGATGGTGTCAATAGAATGAAATCCAGTAATTTGTCAAATATCATGATTCTGTCAATAATGCACCACATACTATTATCCAATTTTTCAAAATGGCCTGGAGCAATACACAAACAATGCACTGAACCTATTATAACAATTATTATATTATTATAATAATTAGACTATGTACACACATATGCGCGCACACACACATGCATATATATATATACACAAAATTACAACAGTCTATTAGAAAGCTGTAGCAGGTAAGGAATAAAGTTATTACCACCTTCCCTTTTAACACACTTTTCATATTTTTCACCTGGCGTCCTGGACAGAAATTATATAAATGCTGTTTTTGCATGTGCATAGCATATGGAAATATTGCAATGTGCCATAAACCAAGTACATACTGAAAGGTGGGGTGGACCTCTAATTACATGGATGTGAGACTGCAGACAAAAATGCAATGACATGAAAATGACAAAATGCCTGAAAAAGTGAAATACATCTAAAGCTGTCAGTCCCATTGGAAAAACTCACCCCACAAAGAGATATGGTACCAAAGTAGAACCAGCCTAAACATTCCCCAATTAAAGTGGAAAAAAGACAAGATAAAAACTCATAAGACATCATTAAAAATCACAAAAACTGACAGATTAAACAACCTCTGTCATGGCATCCCTCCAGCTCACCTCCAAAAAAAGTGAATGATTAAAGTGCTGCATATTCAAAGCGCACACCACTAAATCAACTCAGATACCAACTGGACTTCAAACAGCAGCATCCAGTCAGAGATCAGATGAGAGCACTAATTCAGAGGAATAACAAGTATTTGACATTTGTGCTGTCACTGCTGTAAAGAAACAATACAGGAACAGTACAACACATGGGCAGGAGACCTTATGGCTACCAACAGGAGCTTCTCACAGCTTCTCTTCACAGATCAGTGATTTAGTTCCAGAGGAAACCCAGGATCTCCTGTCATATTTTCATGCTCTCATAAATGTTAATGTTACTATAATCATGGTGGAAGCTTTACAATTTGGCAGTAAAAGTGTATTGAATGTATTGAATGATAACAAGCACTGAGCAGTGTCTGCATGGTCTTACAGCAGCGGCTCTAACCTCGGCCTATAAAACTGAGGGGAGACCAGGGCTGTAATAACGTCAGAGTGACTGAGCTCCTCAAAGAACGCCAGCAGAGATCTGAGCAGGGGTATAAAGCAGGGGTACAGAGCAGGGTTGTAAAGCAGGACTATGAGGTGGGGGTATACACTCAGTGACCACTTTATTAGGTTAACCTGTACACCTGCTTGTTGATGCACATATCTAATCAGCCAATCATCTGGCAGCAACTCAATGCATAAATTCACAAAGATATAGTCAAGAGGTTCAGTTGCTGTTCAAACCAAACATCAGAATGGGTAAAAAATCTGATTTAAATGACTTTGACCGTGGGATGATTGTTGGTGCCAGACAGGGTGGTTTGAGTATCTCAGAAACTGCTGGGATCTCCTGAGATTCTCATGCACAACAGTCTCTAGAGTGTATAGAGAATGGTGCAAAAAACAAAAAACATCCAACGAGCAGCAAATCTGTGGGCGAAAACACCTTGTTAATGACAGAGGTCAGAGGAGAATGGCCAGACTGGCGCAAGCTGACAAGAAGGCAACAGTGACCCAAATAACCACATGTTACAACAGTGCTATGCAGAAAAGCATTTCTGAACATACAACACATCAAACATTGAGGTGGATGGGCTACAGCAGCAGAAGACCCCTCCGGGTACCTCTCCTGTCAGCTAAGAACAGGAAACTGAAGCTACAGTGGGCACAGGATCACCAAAACTGGTGACTGACAGTAGATGATTGGAAAAACATTGCCTGGTCTGATGAATCCCGATTTCTACTGCGACATGCAGATGGCAGGGTCAAAATTTGGCGTAAACAACATAAATCCATGGATCCATCCTGCCTTGTGTCAACAGTTCAGACTGGAGGTGGTGGTGTAATAGTGTGGAGAACATTTTCTTGGCACACATTAGGCACCTTAATACTAATTGAGCATTGTTTAAATGCTACAGCCTACCTGAGTATTGTTGCTGCCCATGCGCATCCCTTTATGACCAAGGTTTATCTTCTAATGGCTACTTCTAGCAGGATAACGCGCCATGCCACAAAGCACATGTCATCTCAAACAGGTTCCAGGAACATGACCATGAGTTCAGTGTACTCCAATGACCTCCACAGTCACCAGATCTCGATCCAATAGAGCACCACACTGAAAAGAGCACCAGGGCTCCTCATTCACTGACCAAGGCTATAACTTCCTGAGCCCAGTTCCCCTGAGAGCAGCCACGTCATCGAACACTAGTGAAATTTTTCTCTGAGAGATGCATCATTTCCTGTGACAGCTGCATCACTTCCTGTGATGGTTACATCATTTCCTGTGACAGCTGCATCATGTCTTATGAGGGCTGCATCATTTCCTGTGATGGCTACATGGTTACTTATGATAGCTGAATCATTTCCTGTGATATGTATTAATGTTCTGCAGTAGAGGGATGGCAAGGGCATGTGCTGGAGCCTGAGGCCTGTTTGAACACAGCAGAGAACATGAGGGGGTCAGAGGAAGGACGGGTGAGAAACAGCTGTTCAGAGTGCCATGCAGCGGTCAGCAGGCCTGTTTACAGTGTGGGTAAGAGCTGTGCCTGCTTTCTGCACCCGGCCCACCCTCTCCCACAGCCCAGTCCTCACACACAGAGCACAGAGCATTCCACAAACCCTCTGAACATCACTTGGTCTTAAAAAGAAAATTCCTTTACTGTTTTAAAAAGGCAATTTTTACCAATGCTTGTATGAGCTACTGGACAAAATAATCTGGAATAGGTTTTAAGTAATATACATGTTTAATCATGTCCCATGTGCAGAAACAGTTGACAAGAGCTATTTGAATTCTGGGGAATTCAAACTGCCTAGCACACATATGCAGGGTGGAAGGTTCTCATTGCAAATCCCACCTTATTGCAGAAATAGGCATTCTGTTTGGTGTTTTAACTTTTATTCACAGTTTCCAGTAACCATCTGATATGGACACAGGGGTTAACCTGTCCAGCTGAAGTATGGAAATCCCCCTTTAAAGCATCTGGTCCTGGTTTCTGCTCACTTCTGATGGAAAATGCAGGAGGCTCACTGCAGAGTGATGTTACTACAGTTCCCCCGAATCGGATCACAAACAATACCCCCCACAGAGTGCAATTCAAAACACGCTGTGGTGACTTTGATTAAAAAAATAGGGAGCGAAGCCGTTTCACAGTGCTGGAGCAGTTGAATTGAAGACTGTGAGGTTGAGTCAAATTCACCGAGGGGCATCTCGTGTACTTCTGGGGGGGGCTAAGCCCTCAAGCCTTCAGCCTCCCCATCAGCCCCTTGTCCTTAAAAAGCTCTCAACTCTTTTCTATGGTGAAACAAAACCCAGGGAAAGTGTTTGGTTGAACATACCAAGAATTTCCAGATCTGCCCTGTAGGGGTAAGTTGAGTGTGGGGTGGTATGACTAACAAGTTGCCTGGGTTTATTTTTCATCCAGCCACTGAATGTTTCAAAATGAATTAATTAAATTTAAAATCAAGCTCCAATCAGATGCACACAGGAAGTAGACTGATACATCTACACTAATATGGGTGAATACATATTTAACACCTTTTTTGTTATCTAGTGCAGAATAATGTGCAGTGCCCGATATAGATATATGAAAGAAGGAAGTGTTCTCTTAAGTCTGCTGGGTTCAATGGCAGTCCACACATCACTGAAGAACTTAAACAAAATTACATGGCTGACTGCATGCGGATCATTCCACACAAGCACATGTGCAGCAAAGCATGCAGCATTGGATCTATGTCTGAGAGCAATGATGGGGATACCAATTTGAATATTGGTTTCCATGCAGCATTTTCTGAGCAATTACCAGAGGTAGTGGTCCCATAGTGCAGGACTCACAGTCCCATAGGAAAAATGATAAATGTAAGATATGGTGCAGGAGTCATGGCCTTGTAGTTAAAATGAAACATAAAAGGTAAACTACCAACAGTCTTTGACAGGACCATTCAAGATGCTCTCCAAACTCAGTTTACCAGGCAGGCAAAAAAATAAAGTTGCATAAAAGTTTTAGAAGGTTTAGACTCTAGCTTCCTGTCCTGTTCTGGAGCTTTGATTACTTCCTCCATCAGTGGGTACATCTGAATGAAGTACCATAGCAGCTTTATACAGAATGCAGACAGAGAGCATTCGCTGAATGCTATGACATTCTTACAGGTATTTCAGATGTAGAGATTATGATCTGGAAATTGTATAAGACATGAAGAATGGATGCTAAGACATTTCAATAGGTCTGAACTTAAGAGTCATTACCTAAAATCACGTGCACAATTAATTCAGTCCCTGTTAAATATCTTCCATACATTTTATATTCTACATTCCATATATTCTATGTTCTATTTCAGAATGTCAAGGTTCTGTTTGGTCAGTCATCTTTGGTCGTTTTAAATGTGTGTAACCACAACGTTACTGTCACAAGGACAAAATTTCATTTTATTTTAAGTGCTGAGGCCATGGAGTAGACTGCGTACGAAAAACACTACCACATGTAGCACAGCTGCAAAAGCCATTGCAACAACTTTGTGATAGTTTAACGAATGGTGGCGAATGACCTTCAGCAAGACATTACGTTCTGCGCCGCTCCCAAGCGGCCTGTGGGAATGAAGCCATCTATCCAGCCGTGTGACGCTCCTTGGTGAAAGAGGACTAAAGCATGAAGCCCCGGCGAATGTCAACAAACACGGGACTGTAATGGGGACTGAGATATATGATACCCGCGGTTGCAGTCAGTGACTCGTTTGCCGACGAAGACCATCCATCCTGCCGCTCTCTCCTAGCCTCCTATAAATTCAGGGGAGATTTTAATTGATGAGAGCGCGATCATGAAAAGCATTACAGCGGAGATATACGAGACGCACCTTGACACGGAATTACCCGGTCTCGCCATGCATACGGCTTCAGGTCTGCCGAGAGTATTTAGCCATTCCACAACAAAAATCTACATATACAGTTGGACGCGGCACAATATCGTAATGACACGGCATTTGAATGGCTAAAACAGAGAGGGGCCTGCAGCTGCCATTATGAAGTCTGGTGCAGAATATTTTTTCTTTGGTTTGTCTTGTTAGGCAGCACGAGGCTGCAGCTTTGGCTCAGTGGGTGGTGGATATTTATGATTATTCGATCTTAATAATTCAATATTTCCTCTAGATATGAAGCCTCAGAACCTAATATCTCTACAATGGTCTTACTTTGTGCACCACACTTAGAACTTGGCAGAAAAAATCCTAAAGTTACTCTTTTATCAGAATAAAACCCAGAAACAAATGGTTTCCTATAAAAAAAAACACTTGGAATAGTTTGCGTATAAAAAGTCATCTGCTAAATATTTCAAGAAAATGCTGGAATAGAAATGATATCGACACAAAAGTGGAGCTTCTCTCCTACCACAGCCGTCGCTGAAATAATAAAAGTTTAAAGAATTGCCATCAATATCTCATCTAATTTCCATTCCTCAGGAGACGGCAGCCTTTGAAGCAGAATGCTTGTCAATAGTCAACAACTTTAATTTATGGATGTGCTTCCAGAGTTGCCAGGAAAAACAGTGAATCAAGAGCAAAGGGGTATTTTGGAAAACAATGGCCCCAGAGTAAATTTATAATTGCTGGGAGCCCAGCAGTTCGCTGTAGTCATGGGCGCAGCGGTCATCACACTCTATACAAGATGTGTTTCAGCTTGGGCTTTAAAGATGTTTAAATATAGCTTATCGTGTACGTGATCTCGATGAAGGAGATGACACCCCTCACTGTCGGAGTCGTGACAAGTGTCCGATTTGTCCCTGAGTCACCTCAGGTTTGAAGCACCTGAGTCTACAATGCGGTGAGCCGACGGCGTCTCCTGCCGAGAAGTTGTGCTGCGTGATTATGAATTTCGCAGAATCGACCCCCGTCTCCGCCCGCGCCGATTACGTAAAGTCAAGAGGCCTTCTCTCTCACGCGTCCATCTGTCTTCAGGTAGGCTACTGCTGTTCGGGTGAACTCTGCATCCCGTATGCATGCGCCGATGCTCCTGAGAATCCGCTTTCTGCTGCAGTGCATCTAATGCTGAGAAACTCGCTCCGGTATTGCAGCAAACCTCGCCTGGAATCACCTGTCTGGTGTTTATTTTCCGAGGAAGAAACGTATGCTTCCGGACTTTTTTTTCCCATCATACGCTCTATAGTAACGGACTAATCATGCTGTGCGCATAGCAAAGGCAATAAATGCACCAAAGTCAACCAACAAACCAAAGAGTAACGGTCTACTACACTATATGGATCTTTTGATCTAAGGCACCAAATAATTGTTTTCTGAGCAGCAAATAACCCTCCTCTGTTGAAAACGGAATATATTGACAAATACGGAAATACAATAAAACAAATAATTGATCATATATGCATCCTGTATGCATCCAAAACACACCAAAAATGGCCTCTGCAATATATATTTATAATGTAATGGGCTGGCACGCATACAATATTTCACACATCAATGTACTGAAATACAACCCTTATTCTTCAGATGCTACACAGTATGATACATTAACTTACTCTGGTTTAAAATTCAGACCTCTGATTAGATTAGTAGAGACTCAACTGCTGATTGTAACGCTGTCATACAATGACACTGCTTCCTTGTACAATGACTGCACCTATACTGCCGTTAATCTACTTAATTTCACTCTGTGTGATGTTCTGAATAAAAGCGTCTGGTTAATGATTAAATGTAACTGTTGCCAGGTATGGAAAGAGTAGGTTATGTAGTGTGAATGTATATGATACCTATTGCCCATATAAAGGTTTATTATACAGCGTAGTAGTATCATCTGTACGTGCACAGTGTTGATTTCACATTCTGTGATATTTGTTCATTTAACAGTCTATATATAAGCGCGCAAGTACCTTTTCGCACTGCTTCTTTGAATACGGTATTTCGTGATGCAAGACACGTGTCCACAGTCTGTATTAATGTTAATATTAGCAGCAGGGCGTATCACAGTTACAAATCACTGACTTTAAGATTATTCTCAGTGACCTCTGTGTAACCCATGTGGCTCTCTGGGTATGTTTTTTTATTCAATCCACGTGTAACTAGGCTAAACAAATCAGTACATCAAACCGTAAAATGCTGAAGCCACTAGTTTTGTGTTTGCTCCAAGTCTCGTCTGTTTATTAAGGTCACACTCATTTAGGGGAAAAAAGATTGAAGTTTTCGCCGCAAAACTAATTAGAGGTACATCTTAGTTTCTAACGAAGCTTGCAGTGCGAGTGGGAGGGGAATTAAAGAAATACCCAAGGATTGCTTCCCGGCGTGGGCAGCAATATGCGCAGATTGTTCCTCTGTGTTTTTAATATACACCACATATAATTTGTCCTGGTGCGCTGACTCCGAGCATGGGCTGCCAGCGGAGGCGAGCAGCCAGATGGATGTAGATGCGGCTTAGGCGGCTGCGCGCCAGGCTCAAGGGTCCGGTGATCTTCTTCTTTAAAGGTTGCGTATCTTTAAAATATGCTTTAATCGGCATTTCAAAGCTTAGTCATGCTTTTTTGGCGCTTCCGCGCGGCCCCATTTATCCTTCGCGCTCGGCTTGCATACAAACGCGTCTCCGGGCCACGACTTCCAGCCCTGACTCCTTCCGAAAAGGTACTCAGCATTACTTTTTCATGCAAACAGCTGTGCTTATAGCCGTCCACGCGAGGCGTCCCTTCTACCGTGCTTGAAACATTTACGTGTTAGTTGTCAGACGAAATAAACCATTAACCACTTAGCGGTGAACATATATTATGCTGTTCCCATGTCGAACTCCAGAACTCAGTTTAAAAATGCATTTACACTTACATGCCGCTATGTCAGTCCTGGGACACGCAGTTTAACATGGCGCCAAGAGAGTGTAACAAACATACAGCCAGGATCCACTCTGCACCAGACATCATGATCAATCAAATTCAATTCAAAGTTGTACTTTACTGGACATCCTTGCAACATCACTGTATATGTTATCACACATTTGTCCTGTGAACAGCTGTGCTTAAAAATCATTTTCAACAACTGGCAACCACAGCCTGACAAACTGGCAGTCTCCTGCTGCTTGTTATGTTGCTGTGCTTAGCGTGATTTACTGATTGGAGTTTAACAAGACTATGCATCTTTTTACCACATGAGGATAGTGAAACTCCTGGCTTTATTGTTCTTTATTGTTTGTTTTATCACTGTGCCTATGCCCAAGGATTAAAGGAGATATTACTCCAGGCTTGCCACCTCTTTCCTCTATTCTTCTTTCCCACTCTTCCTTACCTTTCCCCACTCCTCCTTTCATCTTGTGTCCTCCTTTTGCCCTCCCTTCTCCTCCTCCTCTCATCGCTGGCGGACAGCCACCCCGATGCAGTGATGTTGGGGACTCTGGCATTGACAGTGGGCCCTGAGGTGCCAAGCACTCCCTGTCTGCTGTCAGATCTGTACTTGCCGGATCCCTACACAGGAGGACCCTGCCACTGTCCCGCTGTCCTAAGGGACACTGCCCTGTGCCAGTATTAGCCATGTGGAGTGTGCGTTTTCAAAGAATGACAGTTGGAAATATACACGTACCAACTCAGTGGTTCGATACAGTTAAGATACGATCAATCAGTAAAACACACTGCAATACTGTAGATGGTTTGAGTGGTTTCAGAATGGCTGAAAAACACACGCGGAGAGCATGTGTCAAAGGCTGAGGATGCCACACCTGCACAGACACACACGTGCACACACACACACCTACACACACACATGCCCAGACAAACACCCCCCCACACACACACACACTCCCGCACGGGCAAACACCCCCCCCCCCCCCCCCCCCCCGCCCCACACACACACACACGCCCATGCACACACACACACACACACACACACACACATGTTGCGTGCCCATGCTTGCACACACAAACACAGGCATACGCAGGCACCCCCATGCCCAGGCATACACGCGCGTGCAGACTTCATACATATTTTGACATTATCATAATTAAGACTTCCTGCGTGCTTCAGCAGTCAGGCAGAGAGGGTGAAACGTACAGCATATATGAAAATCAGATCAGGGAGGCTGTGTAGCGCTAATTATAATCTAGGACACAGACAGGAAACAGCAGGGCATGTCTGAGCACTGTGACAGAGGAGGATAAACATATAAACAAAGAGGTGCATCTTGTATATGAAAAAATACACACACAGCCAAGCAAGCAACCACATTATGCAAGCAACACAAATGCCATGTTCTATAATAACTTCCCTTAAGCACCACAGAGAGAGGTGTTCAGTTTATCCTTTTGCTCTGTGGATTGATCCTGAGTGTTCATGTGAACATTACAATGTATGTGTGCTATATATGACAAGTGCTTTGGGGATTTCTGGTTATATCTACCTTTCAGAGAGTCCTTGCTCCTCTGTATCTCTCTGTTAAAAGGTGGAAAAATGGCCCATATGGTACCTTCTTACATTTTTCCCTGTCTACCATAAGATGCAAACAGTCCCAGACAAAAACACACTGAGCTTTGCACCATCATGCAATACTGATGACATATTATCAGTTTATGTGATATGTTATATGTAATCTATCAAATATTTGATCATGTTCACAATATGGCACATATGGCCACACTGCTTGTGTAAATGTAGGTAAACGCTGAGTATATTTTTAGTTCAGAATGACTGCCCAGCTTACAATATACTCACCTGCTAACGTAAATAGGAATCTCAGTGCATTGGAGGATACGTTACTTAAAGATGCCACTATTTTGTTGCTCAGAAAAATGTTTTGTCAATAATGATGTCAGTAATAGAATGCTGAAAAATATCCATAAAATTACTAAAATAAGCAGCAATAATTGACGCTGTAATGCAAGAGACATTGACAAATTTAAATGCATTCCTTCTATTTTTTGTGATATTCTAATGTACATTATTAACAGTACATTATTACAGGTGTCTTTATGGTGGGAAACTCAGGTTTGACATATTAATGTATCCAGCTAGACCTTTACTGAGGCAACTGAGGTTAAGCACCTAGCTCAAGGGTCTAACAGACATGAACCTGCAACCTCCCAGTTATTACTGCCACAGACACATACCACACACACTCCCTATGAAACAGTAGTTTACCTCCTTCACTGGTTTCATTTGTCATTATTCGCTTGCATACTGTAGCGTAGGTCTTTTTAAAGTAAATTCATTTATACAGCCAGATATTCACCAAAGCAACTCAGGTACAGTGTGCAGCAGCAGTGCCCCCTTTAGGAATCAAACCTGTTTTCTGTGGTAACCACTACCCACTACAAATCCCCAAAAAGTGACCATATCCAATCAGGGTCATTCAGCTCCCAGTCAGTAGCTGAGGCAGTGAGCGAGGGGCCAAACTAGCAGTATCTCAGCTCACATTAACACTTAGTGCTGAAATCGTTTGGTGGTGAAACTGTACAGTCTTAGTTATCATCTCCATCTCAGAGAAGGAGGGAATGTGCACGTGAAAAGCAAAGCGGCTCGGACCCCCCCGGCTTTTCTGCTCTCTGACGCCTGTGGACTCGCTGTGATCTGAGCAGCTGTGTGTGGTTGAAATCAGGTCCATTGTGCTTCATAATGTCTGGGACTCACAGCAGAGAGGGTGAATAACAGATATTTTTGGAGAAACAAAGTGGCCTGATGAGCAGTTTGGCAGGGGGGTGGTGGTGGATCGAACGAGAGTAAGAGCAGGCACATTGTAGACATTGGCTGCAGTGTCAGATGGGTGGGAAGAGCAGAAAAGGAAGGGCAGGGAAGAGCAGATACCTCCTGCGGCCCTGGCAGACTCCGCATGCTTGCGCAGTGTTACCAGAGGCAGCAGTTGGGATGGGGGTAGAACCTGGTCTTTAAGGTAGATTTGCACCTACCATACCCCCCACCCCGCCCCCCTCAAGGCCTTCACAGCTGCTGAACTTACATACCATCCATGTGAGATGGCCCGCCTTATCAGAAACAGGGATTCCTCTGTAAATTAAGATGCACTCTGGTTTCACACTTTGGAACCCAAAACTCCTCATGCGTTTGCAGAGTTTGTAGAGGGTGGCAGCTACAATGACCTTGTAATCCTTCAAAATGTACCAGAGACCACTATCTCCCTTAAGTGTACAGTTTGAATAATAGAGAAAATTAAGCCAGACTGGCTATGACAGACTATGTACAAAAGGTACTTTGTACAAAATACCAAAATCTGATAAACATAATAAATAGCTTAGCTACTGTCTGCTTCCTGTTTCCATGCTAATACAATGGTGAATCTATATTGTGTCATGTTCTTCAAAGTAGTAAAATTAAAAAATATACATATATGTATATACACTATATGGACAAAAGTATTCGGACACCTGACCATTACATTGTAATGACATTGTATTCAAATACATATACTTTCATATGGAGTTGGTCCCCCTTTTCCAGCTATAACAGCTTCCACTCTGCTTGGAAAGCTTTCCACAAGATTTTGGAGTGTTTCTGTGGGAATTTGTGCCCATTCATTCTGTAGAGCATTTATGAAGTCAGGCACGCAATCTCTGTTCCAGTTCATCCCAAAGGTGCTCAATGGGGTTGAGGTCAGGGGTCTGAACGGGCCAGTCAAGTCTTTCCACGCCGAACTCATCAAACCATGTCTTTATAGTCCTTGCTTTGTGCACTGGGGCACAGTCATGTTGGAATAGAAAAGGGCCTTCCCCAAACTGTTGCCACAAAGTTGGAAGCATAGCATTGTCCAAAATGTCTTGGTATGCTGAAGCATTAAGTTTGCCCTTCACTGGAGATAAGGGGCCCAGCCCAAACCCTGAAAAACAGGTGTGGCCATATATATATATGTGTGTGTGTGTGTGTGTGTGTGTGTGTGTGTGTGTGTAGGGGGGGGGGGGGGGGTGGTTGCAGCATTTTAGTTTTAGTGCATGTTTCACATTTTACGTAGCACATATATTGTGTGCTCAACTCAGTGAAACAGTGCTGCATAGGAAAGAAAGGGTTACTATTATTATTGGTGTTGAGTGATATTTAATGTTTTTCAAACAAATAGGGACTGTAGTGACTGCGTGTTACAGAGGAGTCCAGGGGTGCAGGGGTACAGGGGACACCAGGGGGCTTTCAGTAACATAAAGAGGGTTCTCAGAGCTATCAACAAAAAAGATAATAGAGATAAAATAAGACTGTAATATAGCCATTGTCTGTGAAGTCCATGGGGGTGTAAACTACTAGATAATATAGTCAATATTGTGAGCTGTGTCCTACCATATAGCTTAGTGGATGTTTATTTACACAGGTGAATGGTAGCATGCACAGATAGCTTGTTGTGCCTAAAAGATGCAAAGCCTTTTTCCCATATGAGCCTGAGCTTACAAAAAGCTTGTTCTAATCCATCGTGTTCCACAAAGAAATTTGGATTCTCTTCCCTTCAGAAAATCACTCCTCTCCAAAGAGGAAATTTCAGTTGAGCGCTTAAATGTCTGCTAACAGTATGAGTAATGTATGAAGCGATGCGTTGCCTTCACAGAAAAGGGCATTCAGGATCGCTTTAATGCCACCTGCATAACAGACATTCAGAGGGGAATGACTAATGTTCTTGTCTGTTTACTTGTTTATAAAGCAGATGCTAATATTGCTTTAGTTCAAATTTTCCCTCAAACCAAACTGCAGAATAAATAACAGGTGATGCACACGAGCGCACAGCTATATTCCCATAAAACGAAGGATTCTAAATGGCATGAAAGCTTTGCAGTTGTTTTGTGGGCAATGTGAAATATATACAGCCTTACAATGATATATGACTGACATTGCTTGTCTTCCACATGGCTTGAATGGCTGTGATTTTTAAAATGGAAGAACCACCCCATCTTAAGTAGGGCGTCTGTATGGGTGTACCTGACAGCACCAGACAACACTGAACCTAATCAAAGCATAGATCTGTCAATCGTGACAAACTGTGAAAAAACAATATTGTGAATTGATAGTCACAGATTCTGAACATGTCTTCTTGCTTTAAACACAACGCATATCCTCCAGTAACTGATCATTTTTTATGGTTTGAACCAAGAGGACCATAGAGGACTCTTGTATGGGATAAAAAAGCAATAAATGCTTTATATAAATGCTTTATAAAAAGCAATAAATGCATTATTTTCCATTATCAGACATCCTTATCCAGTGTGACTTATCACAGCTGGATATTTAGTATCAAGTAGCTCAAGGGTACAATAGCAGTGCCCATATCTGGCTGCCTACCCAGCATCCTTTTGGTTACAAGCCTTGCTCCCCCTGTCCCTTACCACTAGCCCACACTGCTTCCCCATTCTCAGATTTAGGTTTGCACAGTATATGTGTGAATACTTGTAGCATGTTTATGTAGATATGTTATATGTTTCCTTAGCTGCAGTACCTATGTGTCCATTAGATTTTAATTGCCCTCCTTCATTTATGTGGTCCATGGTATTTTTTGTTTCCAAACAAAAATTTTGGTTTGTGTAAAATGAATGTTTAACCAATTGGTTTTCCTGTTAGGGCATTTGCTGTGGCTCCAGGTGGAAGTTGCCCAGAAGTACTTATCTAGGTGCAGCTTTGCCATTTAATGGTTGAGGTTAGAATTGTGGTTGGGGAATCAGGTCCTAGATCAGCATTTGCATGCAATTTCTGCCTCAAACTTGTTTTGACCAAGTAATGTGCCTGCAGGGAATCTGCAACCCTTCATTTTACCCCATGTCAAAACAGCCATGGAAAAGCAGCAAGATTCAAGTCACCTCCACTCTTTTCATATTTTACTACTGACGGATGTCTGTTTCTGGCTGGAAAGTGGTGAAATCAACATTTTTTCAAGCCTAGTTATACAATACACTTTATTTTTGACTCACTAAAAGATTAATTCCTCTGTTTTGCAGTGGGCCTTGCTTCTGAGGCTGGATGGCATATTTAGTTTGCATCCCTACCTGTTGAGGAAGATTGTTGTGGACTGGATAAGTGGCTTAACCAGCAAAATATCTCCAGCTATCCAGCTAAGCTTTCCAAATATGGTATATTCCGTAGGAGGTTACACATTCCTATCTGGTGTATGGTGTGGGATAAGTCTTATTTGAAAAAAAAAAAAGTGGGTTATGCAGCTGGTTTCATTTTTAGTTTCATACATTATCAATAGCTACTGTCATTTTGATGGCAGCAGTCAACTGAATTGAATGCTGTCCCTAACTTTACTGAGTCATAAATGGTTTACAGGTTACTGAGGAAAAGATACAAGCAAGAGAGTATGACAATAAATATATATGAAGGGTCTAGCTCCTAGCTCTCACTTGCCCTGAACTGAATGGTGCAGTAAATTTAAAACACAGGCATCATTTGCAAGTAAGAGGCGAAGAATTTAAGGTTTAAAATTGGGCAAGCTCTCCAGAATTCACACCTCAACTATTTGAAGAAAGGATCTGTTCTTTAATAAGCCAAGCCTCAATTTAACATCACATCTGAAGAAAGGAACCTCCCCCACTACAGTGTCCCCAATTCTTCATTGGAATTTTGGGTATGGTATTATGTGGGCAGCCATAATGGACAGCATCAGACTGTCTTGTTCTTGTGTATATTTTCCATCCCTGCATTGACCAACCCCATAACATGCTAAGCTTCCAGCAAAAGCAGGTCTGGTTACTACAGTGTGGAAATGAATGCAGTTAAAAAAAGGAAAAAAAGGAAAAATCTTAGCATGAATTTATTTATGGGCAGCTATATACCTTCACTTTGCCTGGATACTGGCAGTAGACACCAGAGAGGACCACAGAAGGCCCACAGCAGTGAACTACCAGCTCACCCCACTAGATGGAGGTCCCTCTACCCCCGTGATCAAAGCTGGAGAAATAGCAAATAGCTTGTCTGCATAAGGTCCCTTTGTCCTCCACAGCAATGGAGAGAATGACACACTAGCATTGTACAAGATAAGCAGAGCAACAATTAAAATTTGTGTTCGCTGTCACTCACTTCTGACGGTCTTGTCTGAATTGTTTCAGGAATAAAACCAGCGTGTCAGCACATTATCTGCCTCGACAACATCCTTCTGTTCCTGCCGAAGGGGCCCACACTGAGCCAGAGCTGTACAGGATCCCAGAGCCAATGGTGATAGTATTTGGAAACTGCTGTAAATGTGTAATGATACATATCTCTGACAGATTCCTGTGTTGTGGTTTATTCTCTTGATTTTTCTGTGTACTACTGTCACATTGAATTCATTGAACTGTTTATTATTTTGTTTTTCTTACAAGTAATCATTTTTTATATTTACAGTAAATTCTCCAGATTTATATTTGTTCTTATAACAGTTATTGTAATATAATATAATGTTATAATAATTATTTTGTATGTTGTTTTTTCAGGCCTTGTGTTACATGTGGGGTACTTCCATGTAATGTATATACTGTGCATGCATGTTCTGTCTGGATGTCCTACATTCATGACAAACCATACAAAATCAAAGACATGTTCCCTCCTGTGTTTCCAATTCACAGCAAGTGAGCTGTACCCTTCACCCTCACCTCAAATTCCCCTCATTCAGGGCCCTGCCAGCAGGTCAGCTCCACTGCCTGATACCGGACAGACCTGGCCAACAGATGCCAATTGTCTAAAGAGGCCTCATTAACACTTTACACTACTACCAGACCATATGTCACAGACCTATTTTTATACAAATTCATCTAATTAATTCAGAAGTAATAATTTCTCGTTGAAAATCACATCATGAATTGTATTTAAAAAGCCATTTTTTCTTTAAGCCAAGTGAGGCATTCATAATCTGGTTTGTTGGGATTTAAAGGGAGGGAAAAAAGGAAAAATCTCCATCACAATGAGGAGACGGTTGCAGGTTTTAAGCTCATGAAATATGAACGAAGACAGAGCTCGACTAGGGAACGACAGACAGAACTTAAAAGGAAATGTGCACTAGGACGATGTCTGGAAACTATCTGAGAAGAGAGGTTTTTTTCAATTATTTTTACCACTGTTTTGAGGCCTAATTGCATTTTTGGTGCATGTTTTACTGACTGTGTTTTACTGAGATACAGTTGATGACACTTACCATGCCGGTCTGGGTTTGTGCAGGAATTCTAAGGGTCCGATTCACAGATTATGATTTCAATCCATGCAGCAGTTCCTTTGTATGCAAGGGCCAGCAATGGGTAGTTCCTTGGAAAATAAATGCACAAGCTAAAAATGACCTGTCCTTCCCAGACAGTCCAAAAGCAATTGGAAGCTTGCGTACATACCACTGAAGTAAAATATGGGGGTATTCAAATACAACAACATTTTTTACATTAGGAACTCAATTTTAGCTCAGGGTAAGAAAGGGGCTGGTTTCAGACGAGTGAAGACAGTGTGTGCATTACCCCCATGGCACTACACTGCTTTATCTTTTGTCTCTGGAGTGGTGTTCACAGACTGGAAAGTGGAAAAGCATCTGTAGTGGGGAACGCTTGTGACTCGACTTGATTTGGTCTGCTTTCTCTTTCACACAAAGGAATGTGGCTCTGTGGAGCATAATTTATTGCTACCAATGAGTGAAGTTGTAACTGGGATGCTTGCATGGATATGCATTTGAGAAGCACATTGCTAGTAGTATCAACGTTCAGCAATGCTCAATGTCTTTACTGCACACAGTTCTGCACGTGACATAAATAGTTAGCAATGGGTAATAATAGCACAGACTAGGCAGGAAGTGATGTTGGATTGTGACGGTAAAAGGGAGAATGATTTTTTTCAGCACTCCTTTACCTACCCTAAAGAGAATACCTGGAGGCTGGGTCATTGCTGTTGCTCTGTATTGAGGAGGTGTGATACTGGCTGAAAATGGATTGATATGGATTCTGTTCCAGATAAATACCAGGACTGCTGAAGGGTCCAATGAGGTTTCAGCTTGCCAGTGTGAAAGACCATTTATCGTAGTCCATTCTGACGCAGGCTATAGTCTGAGCTGATGACTCTTGAATTCGAAGCGCACCTAAGAGGGAGCCGAGAGAAGGTAGGCGAATTGTTGGTGAGAATAACAGAACACACTCGGAACAATATCAGGAGGCCTTAGTCCGCGTTAAAGCTGCTTATTTTCCAAACGTTATCTGAGGGAGAGCTGGCGCGAGCCTGTAGCCCGAGGCATTGTTTCATACAACTGACAGAATCCCAAAATACCTGCCTCAACCTGGAGCTTTTCCACAGTCGATGAAAAACATTCTCTCTCCTCTTTCTCAACAGTGGGTGAGATTTCTGTGTAGATCAGTTCACAGTCCTCACAAGAACTCTGCTAAAAGAAATGAGATTGACATGGAGAGCAACCTCCTTCACATGTTATCGGAAACGCTATGGAGAGATAGTTCCTTGCTGACTTTTTTAAGGCAGCCCTGTAGCCTTCTGGTCTGAGATGAATGAAGCCTAGACAGTATCCTTTCCCCTTAATGCTTCGTAGTAAGTGATACGTGTACAGAGATAAAACGAGTGGTAATTTGAGTCTGTCTGAATTATGTGTGACAAAATCAGCTGCACTCCCAGTATCTGTCCCTGTCTTGTACGGATGAGAGAGCAGTGACAATTCTGTTGGGCTAAGTAACAGTAGACACAATGCCTCACCTAACTACATATGACAAAGCTCTCTGAAAACCGTAAGGGTTTTTTCAGGTTCACTGAAACTCAAAATTAGCATTATTAGCCAAAGAAAATGTGCTATGAGAAAATCAATGGTGTGCCAGGACGGAGGTCATTTTTCTTTACAGTGTCAGAGACAATAACCCCCTCACACAAACACGCTGCACCTCCCCCCCAACAACTTGATCCTGTGTCTATCAGTAGACTTGGCCGCAGCGCTTGTCACAGCCAATCAAAGTCCACTTAGCGGGCCGTGTCAGTCACAAAACTCGGGCTCGTCCTCTCCCCAGCGATCCGCCTCCGCCGCAGGCCGACCCCATCAATCACTGCAGCCCTCACTCCTGATTTATCAATCTGCTCGTACCGTGTCTCCCTTAATGAGAAAAGACATGGGGAAATAGAGGCCTGTTCTCCTCAAGCCAAATGTGAGGAGCCATAGTTTTGCATAGGGTAACTCAAAAAAACATTTTTGTTCTTTTATGCCTCAGCTGACATGGCTTGCCTCTGGTTTCCCACTGACTACAGCTCTGTGACTGCTCATACATTTCAACTAACAACCTCACTTAATACAATTAGATTTCCTATTATCTTTTTAAATGGTGGTATATATACCCTCCTGGGGGAGGAGTTTGACAGCTTACTTGTTGAGGGAACAGAGCACACAGCTTTAGATGGAAATGTGAGGACTGTATAACCATTCCTTAATGTGCAGAGAGCTGTATCTCTCTCCGTCTTCCCCCCCCCCCCCCCCCTTCAGACTTCATTATCTCCATACCTTTTGGCTGCATTGTGAGGTGGAGGCCCTCTCCTCATTACGGGCTAGCGGGACTCTGCCGCCCCCCTCGCGCTTGCCTGCTTACCTCTCGCAGCTGGGCCCAATCGATGCTTTGCCGGAGTGGAGCGTTAGTTATGCTCAGAGCTTACCTTGGCGCCTAGCGGAAGTACATTAAAAACGCACCTCTGGCTAATTTGTTTAATTACAGTAAATTAGCCTTTGCCTCCAGAGCATCTTCAAGGTGAAACGCATTACGCTATCTCGCGCCGCAGCCTCAGGTCACTGTGGCGACCGCAGCGTGCCGTGAAGCCCGGTTGGCTGAAATTAATGGGATCGTTTGGCGTCAGCAGAGATCTCGCACACGGAGGGAATCGGCACTGTGCTGTCTGTCACTGCTGCCTCCCAAAGCTGCGGAGAAACATAAAAATGTTCTTCTCTACATCCCAGAGTTGTTGTTTTGAATCGCTATGAAGTTTTGTGTCAACCTGTGTCAAATGTCAAAGTTGTATATGACTTATCCAAAGGGAGTTTTTTTTTGCCTGTTTAGCAGCTCCTAACTAGCTCTTTGTTAGCTGGTTCAGAAGTCTCACTATCAATGTATTCATTGTGAAAGTGCATAAATACACCACAGCATAATTGTAAACTATAAATTATATTATATGGATTGGATTCATATATAACTTAATAACTTGACATTTTTCTAAGCTAGTTTGATACTGATACGTTGAAGGGCCTCATTAAAGTCTTGCTCTAATAGAAACATAACAATTAATCAAGAGGCAAGATCAATTATATATTTAGTATGAAATTTGACTGGCAACACTTAGCAAAGATGAGACTATCATCAAGCTTGATACGCTACCTCACTGCAAGACTTATTGCTGTTCAATAACTCGTAATGAAAGATGTTGTTTCACCTCAGGCCTCATCCTCACACAAAATGTTTCTGACTGAGACTTCTGCACTATTGGGCAGCCCTTCTGGTCCAGAGAAAGAGGCCTTACTTTCACTTGTCACTCACACCCTCTTCACAGTGGAAGGCCATGTAGCCGATTACAGAATCGACTACCAAATTACACATAAACCAGCAAGCGTAATTACAAACACTTAACTTTTTAGGGCACTAAAATGATAATAAAGGCCATAAAGTCATATTGTTTTCTACTGCTCTTAAATGGTGTGTGATGATTAAAAACATTCCACAATTGTTAAAGTGACGTTTTAGCCTTCCCCTTGACCAGGCCTTGGCATGCAGTGGGAACTGAACACTGTATAAACCCTTCCTGGTGCTGGGTCAGCAGATTGACTGGGAGTTTCAGGACTCTCTTCAATCTGACCACATAGTACCTTTGGCCTTTGACTTCTGTGATGATTTGAAATGAGGGGGACCTTTGCTTTCTGATCCCCCCTGCTGTATCATAACATTCTGGGGGTACTGTAAAAAGTAACTGCTTGCTCAGGTATGGTGCTGAAAGCTGAGGACAAAGCATTTCTTGGTTAGATTGAAGAGGCTTCAGCTTTCTATTAAGAAGGAACTGCCTGCTTCAGTCTGGAGTGTGTAGCACACAGTTTTCCCTTCTGTCATGTGATACAATGTCCTTTGCACAAAATCCCAGCTGTTGATACAAGTCCCATGAAACACAAGAGCACCAAAGAGCAATCAAATTACAAGATGGAACCACACTGTATTGCTCCCACAGTAAAAACAGTAACTTGCTCCTAAAATGAATGAAGGGCTCCCTCAAGCCCCTGTCTGATGTCTCTGAATGATGCACCAGTGTGGAAAAGTCTGAATTTCAATCAAGTCTGCATTTCCATCAATGTCAGTCCCTCCTTTAGCCAAGTGGAAGCATGTGGCAAAACCTTTCTCTGTCCTCCTAAACCTGCATTAATTCAGCTCATGTTCCAAATAATGTCTGAGGATTCATTAAGGAAGAGAGAGGGTGAGCTTTAGGAAAATCAATTCTATTTGACCTAAATGGTTATTGATCTTTCGATGTGATAGCAGAATGAATACATTTAGCTAAAGCAACGCTTTTATTCTCAGATGGACGTTCAAGAAGGGGAAAAAAACTTTCAATCTAGGAGCTACAATATGAAAAGTGTGGGGCAGCATTACAACTAGGATTGAGGGAATTATTTCGCATGATTAAGTATACTCTTACGTGACAGCAAGAGTCTGTAACCTTCGCGTAGAAGAAATGTAGCGGTCGTTGCAATCTCCGTAAACACGTACGCGTAGTGGGAAGCTGTATGCTCGGATTGAAGCAGCGTGACCGTAGGTATAACGTGCCGTGGGAGAGACGGCAGAGTATAATTTTGCTGGTTTTGTGTCCATCTTGCCAGCTCTGCGTTTAAAACAATGATGTGCATGCCGACGGCTTGGCTGGGGCTCGCCGCAGGCTTGCTGTGACACATATGCTCCGGGGCTGAGAGCGCGTTGACAGCCCGTATTTTAGTCCTGGCTCAACAGGAAGGCAAACGCTCTGAGACTCCAGTCCTCCTCAAAGGTAGAAAATAGCCACTCGCTCGGAAATTGGTGTGATTTCACCGTTTGAGGCTTCCGGAGATAGACCGCGGGAGGGTGGGGAGACACTGTAAACATTTAGAAAGTGACTCTTTCGTTGACGTGTACGCACCCACGACTCACACAATACCACATATTTCACATCCATTAAGATTAATGATACAATGAAATGTAACGAAAACAGAATCATTTTTGTCACTGAACTTAATTACACATAAATGGTTTCATTATCTATTCATGGTCATGGCCTTTCAAAGTAGTATTTATAGAAATCACATTTTTCTTTAAAAAATAATTGGACGGAAATGTGTTATAAGGTCATAACTTAAAAAAGTTATTACTTTCTTCATATATTTCTACAAACTGTTAAATCTGGAGATTACATTAGAACAGTACAACTTTATGATATTTAACTTTCTCTCACATGCTGTATTACCAGAGGAATAAAAAGACTTAATTTCTAACCTAGCCTGCCAAACGTCCCACATGTGCCAAGCAGAAGAGTAATATGTGTTAAAATGCATACTTATGGATGTTAATAAGTGGATTCTTCCTCTTCATTAATGCATGAAAAATGGCATTGAGAGGAGTAGATTGATTTATTCTTCATAAAGTGTTTTATAATCCCTAAAGTGTGAGCTTGAACAGTAATTTTTCAGTGCATGCATATGTTTAACAAAATATATGACACAACTCAAAAAGAAATATGTGCTGCTGGAAGTGATAATGTCTGACAGCCATTACTGTAAATCTTCATGTATAAACAACCAAGAAATGCTAGCGCTCCCTCTTTGGGCAAATGAAATTAACTGACACCACTGATGAAATAATTGCATTGTGTTGGTATATCAGTTTGTGACAGCTCTGCGCAGTTCATTTATATTTACACCAGACACACACCTCTGACGAGCCTCCTTCCTGTGTAGACACAGATGCTGTTGGAGCAGTCTTGTTATCTAGATTGATAGTCCTCTGTCTCTCAAGACTATCATCCCCTCTCAGAGTTCATTATGGGAAAATGTTCCGCCCACAATATTTCATGCGACTAGAGCTCTCTGACATGGGATGGCACAGTGGATGTGAACACACCCCTTCTAAGAGCAGATACTGGGTTACTTTCTCCATGTGAGATGGAGTGAACCAATGCCATTTCTGTGTGCAGTGACAGACACCAGATCATCATTATGAATGCGAATGGATCCATAATGTGATAAAAAAGATTTATTTAATCCAAGATTATTTAATCCAGGCCTTTTTTCCTGGAAATGTTTGGAAGTCCAGACAAAAATCTGAGAGCAGTATGCTTTGTAACACATATCAAGTACTTGCATGTGTCTTTGAGTCGCATGCTCCAAGTCCTTGGGGTGATAATGCATGTCAGCCTTACTATTTAATAGACTGCATTGTCCACAGACTGAATTAAACTAAGAGTAAAGCAGAATAGTGCCATGATGCAGGTCAGCACGTAATTGATCATTATCATGATTTCCAAGTACTTCTGGATTCTACTAAGAGAATTCTACAAAAAGAATGTAATCATTACCCAATCAAAAGATACAAAACAAACCCTGCCAGATTAATCAAGCACCTTGTCACAACAATACACCCTTAAACTGTTCGATTTAATCCTAACTGCCAAGCCATTTTAAGGGAAAAAGTGGCTTTTTAAATAAAGCAATACAGCACCTGATTAATCTGGGAAGGTGTTTTAATAGCACTTTCCCCACAAATGACTTGATGCTTTTGGTGTAGTTGCCATCCTAAACTGTCCATGCCTCATTCTCAACTGAACAGGACCAATCAGGACAGTAGGTGACACAGTAAGCGTCTGTTATTTCTCTCCCATTTTCAAGCTTGAAGGCCTCCAGGACGAGGTTTGGAATGCTCATTCATGCATTTAGGTACTTGATACATGTCATAAAACATCAGAATTAGATTTTTATCAGGACTTCCCTTTTAATGTACTGTATGAAAGGATCTGAAAGCTGTTACAGAAAGGTTTGCCTCACGGTCATTAACCTTTTCCTCCCTCTCTTCTTTGTGTGCGTATGCATTGATATCAGACCCTTTTACGTTCTTGCAAGGAGAGGTGTAAAGACTGCCAGTAAAAACCAATCATATGTTTTCAGGTTTTGAATGGGCATCATCATAAAGACACAATGGCCTTGTTCAATCTTTGTGCAAAGTGCTTTGGCTGGTTTTACATTTTGTACACATTATTCACACAGCATCAACATTGTATAAGAACAAACAAGTTAAAAATGTGCTTTCTTAAATTGTTACATTAAGTTAAGAAACCAACCAGAAAGCAGCTATATCAAACAAAGGCATACGTGTACTGAATGGGAGATTCAGCTGAAAACAGGACTTCATTAAACAATTCTTGAAATAATTTCCCTATCGTGCCATATGGTAAGAGAGGACAGATATGTGATTGTGCCATTTAGTCATTTAGCGCTCCAATGAAATGGCACTCACACTCGTGCTCATTACAGGCTTTATATTTGTGAAAAAAAGAGATCTGCCATGACTAAATAGACTTCATAAGGCTTGGAGATCAACACATGGAACCTCTGCTGGCTTGGAGGTAGATAATGAATACTGCAGCTTCATGAGTGTTGTGAAACAAGGCAGGCACTTCGGTTCAGGATGAACAAAAATCATTGATGACAAAGAGGAGAGATCTCTGGGCATGGAGAGGACACACCTTGCCACAATCTCACTCATGTGTATGAGCTGCATTTAGCAGACATTGTGCAACAGTGCAGTAAACTAAAGTGAAGATATTTTGCTCTGAAGAACACATTTGCACAGTCTGCTAAATGCATTTGTTACAACCTTCTGTGAGGTTCTGCCTTTAGAAGGTGGTTCCCTCTTCATACCCATTATTGAAAGTTTCCTTGTAATTTGTCTGACCACCAGCCTGAACCCCTCTTCATTCTTTCCTTTGACATGGTACTTCTCTCATATTGGCCTTTTTTTACATAAAAGAAACCATAGCCGTCAGAGATGTGAAAGGGTTAAGGTGGCTCCAGCGCGGTGTTTTCACGCTGCGTGCATGGAAGCTTTCAAATCTGTCACGGATAACCTTGCAAGAATGTCAGATTGACACATCAGCTGTGATGTGGCATCACTAAACTCAAACTGCAAAGGTGTAGTCAGCTTTACCTTTCAGACGGAGAGAAAGCTGTGACCGAGGCAGGACCCAAACAGCTATGATGGGAGCTTTGACTGGGGTCGACCGCGGTATCGAAACAGCCGTGACAGATGCTTTCAGACAGACCTAAATGCGGTACGAACGTATCACTGTACTCCCTGAAAAATCTCCCGCTTTTCTGGTCACTCCGATAGTCACCTTTGGTACATTCGGTCACATAGACATCCTCACGTGGAAACGCTTCGATCAAACAAGCCAAGGGACTGACTTTAGCCTACAGTTTATTTTAATTATCACGGAGCTCCGTGTCTCCCGGGAGTCAACAGTAAGATGCAGTTATAACAATCAATAAACCGTTGATCAGAAATGCTCTGTTATCCCACGACAGCCAGACAGAGTCACAGCAGTGCTTTAGGGGAATAACAAACCGTAATTTAAAGCAGAATTTTAACCGTGTAATTAAGAACAGGCCTTTAAAATGTATTCCCACTTTTGTTCCCCGTGCAAGATTCTAATTTGATGCCGCGGGTTTGAAACTCTTTCGCTTAAACTGCGCCATTAGCATCTTCGCCTTTATTGCATCTTTGTACTCCGTGCATTTTGAAGATAGCTCCGCAATTAGTCGTTTTATTGGGCTGGTCTAATTATATAAGGTCTTTGAATGGTTTTAGTTCCTTCGCTTCAAACTGCCGGAGTGGATGCTGGAATCTATCAAGTGAGGTTTCCCATTAACTGACACTTGTTCTCAATAGACATGACCTGTGCGAGGTTAGTGGATGAATAAATGATTTTAGATTGGAATTCAGGTCCCTTTGGAGTTCACAACTAACTGACCTTGCGTCCTGGTACTAAATCTCACTCATAAGAGGTGCCTATATGCCGTACATTCATGGTGTGCATGGTTACGGCTTTAGAATATCCACACAGTAAATGAGGCTACTTCTAAAGCAGCTCTATAAAATGCTAATATATGCACTGTAGGTTATAGCTATTAGATTATTTGCTATTGCAAATAATTACCTTGCATAAATATTGGTAGTTCACCTTCCAAATATACTTTCATATGTATATTAAGTAGGAGAACCGAAGGAAAAGTGTTTCTCTGAATGTATAAATCGTAGACCAAGTTGCAGTTGCAAATTAATGCAGTTGCCATTGTATTATAAAGTGTTTTGGGTTGTGTCATCATTTTCAATTAAGGCATCTGATTATGCACCTGCACTTGGGCGGTGGATCTTATCCAGAGCAACTTCCAATGTGCAAATACAAAATGCATTTAGTAAAACAGCATGAAATGTTGTACATAAAACAAAGACATGTGCATGATTCAATATGTCAAGTGAAACACCTCCATTAGAATACATTAATATACACAACATCAAAATCACAACTTTTGCAGAATGGTTTTTACTTTACTGTAGTAAAGAAACTTTTACCTATTATGAGAAATTATCTTTTCCTATTTTATAGATATCCTTCAAGTGGAGGTACTATATTCAATTGGCACCCGAATCCTGATCTGAATACATCCAACCCGTTATATTCCCCATCTTGAAATACCAACACAGAGGGGTCTAACTCTGCAGAATTATACACACCAGTGAGGTAAAACCTTTCAGAGTGACTTTTAATTTCTGATCTCTCTCACTTCCTATCAGAACACATAAATACCAGTGTGCCTCATTGTCAAGGAATCTGAAGCTTTGACACTCTGCAATGGGGAAGCAATGCATGCTAACTGATGAAGTTCTAAACTGCTTCCCTTCTTCCTTTCCCTTAATGCTGCAGTCCTGAAATAATTTCCACTGGAGGAAAACATAAACGGTCTCTCAAACTGGTGCATTTGTTATATGTCTATGCAGTGTACTGACTGGAAAAGGGAGTGCACCAACCAGCCACCCAGCTAACCTACCAATACTGCAGAAACAGCATGGGCACAGAAATAACTGCATGCTTACATGCTGCGCATTGCATTTAGTCATCTAATAGGGCTGTAACTGCAGTAACCTTTTGAGAGATCTGTGAAAGGTTAATTCTGGGAAATCCGCAATCCACAGAATTCTACAAGCCCCCCCTCAAATGTGCTCTCAATTACTATCCATATGTACAGTATATCCAAAATGCGCACTAAATCTTGATTTGTAGATTATCTTTTTTGTGTCAGAGATTACGAGTGGATGCTACTAGCTGCTGGCAATGAAGTCTGTATTCTTCAAGATTAAAACCAAACTGAGCTGCTCGCTTCTCCTGCTGCAAACCACAAGCCCATCAAGAGGACATTATGATTAAACATGACTGTAGTAGACAGGGTTTGAGTCCTTACCGCATGCTCAGAGCAGCCATGAATACTTTATAAACAAAAGAGGATTTCCGAATGCTGTGGTCGGAGGCGGGACACACAGGGCCTGAGAAAGTGAGGGAAGTCCCAGCTCCATGCTTCATTTGCTGGCTCTCCTGCCGCACTTTGGTGAAGTTAAAGTTAAAGCCCCCCCCCCCCCAAAACCCTCTGTCCTCTCTGAGCAGGGAACATGCTGCACCCGGGTCTCCCGCCGCTGTCTCCGTGGCTGCGGTGCGCGGATCAAACGGGCCCCGCGCTGCTCGGCGCTGAGTCCCGTTGCCTGGGAGGGCCTCCGAGGGCGGGAATCAAAGGCCCGTTTCATCTCTGAGCCCCTGCGAGGGGGGTTCAAGTGAGAGGCACGCGGCAGTGGCACGCTTCAGTGGAGAGCGAGCAGAACTGGCCGCAGCTCTCCACGAGCAGCAGAGACATTCCTTCCATGCCGTGCAGCATGTGACCTGATGTGGATGGCAGGGCCGGGCTACACTGCTGTATCTCAGAAGAAAATATTACATTAATTTACATTATTGTCATTTAGCAGATGCTGTTACCCAGAGTTACTTACATGGGTTGCAATTATAACCATTTTTACAGATGGATTTTTACTGAGGCAATTCTGGGTCAAGTACCAAGGGTACAACTGCAGCGCTCCCGAGGGGAATCGAACCAGCAACTTTTTTGTATTTATATTACTAACAAAATGTATCTTACCTTCAATCTTTATTTTATAACTTACAAGGCTATCATGGCAAGGAACATACAGTGTATATCACAAGAGCAACAAGAACAAGGAGGGGGTGTACAGAATAGTGAGCAACACATATTACAAATACAGGTATCTTTCCTCTATGCTGTGAGCTCTGGGAGTCGCTGCTGGGAAATGTATTTTTTCTTGAGGGAAGAAAATACAACAGGAAGGAAGCATTTACATGGGTGTCATATCAAGAACAGATGCAGCAGAACACATGTTCGCCAACAGGGGCCTGCAACATGATGTATCTCACATCCGCTTGTGCGCTGAATATTTCAAGACCCCATTACATTGCTCCGAGCGCCTCTCCACTGTCAGGGCATGGGAGCGCCCTCATGCTTGGTGGAGCATTGCCAGAATGAGGAGGTCTGCCGCAGGCCACGCCCTCCTCTGTCATTCTTCCCTCTCATGGCAGAAGCTCCGGGTTCACTGCTCTTGATCGATAACTGGTTTGCCTCCATCAGTGACATCATACTCTAAGCTGCTGTGATCAAGGGCCTTGCCTCGTGTGCTTATCTGTTTTTGTGTTGATGAAAACCCTTGGACTTCTGCTGGTGTGGGCTTATGCAGAGAAAGCTATTTTACAGCTACGTACATCCGAAAGATGCCTTCAGAGTTCAGAGTTGCTCTAATGTGTGGTTTTTGTGTAAGACATGCCTCCATGTAGTGTTGTACATCCTAGCAAACAATTTAGTTCTAATGCAAGGTACTTGTCTGAGCCTAGCATCACTAAGACAGTGTAAGTCAGCTGAGCCACAGCAATAACAATCGACTGCAGGAATGCATGTCGTTGGCAGTTACGCTCCTCCCTGGTTCAGAAGTGTCAGAGCCCCCCGCTTCCCAAAGGCTGTGCTTTTGACTGGAGGAGCAGTGGGGAGCCCTCTCACGGCACCTCTGGCACTTCCTACCTGCCACCAGCGCTGATCGGAACGCTTTAAATACTCCACCATCTGTGGCCTGCGTCAGCTGACAGCGCTTATTTAAGAAGCGAGCCGGAGCGCAGTGTCATCCCGGAGAAGTTCATTTACAGTTTGGCATTGATCTTCGGTCTCCCACGGCGACCACCCAGCTCCATCCTTATTGGGCTGATGTCTGCGTAGGAAAATAGCTTTTCGGTGTGATTTGCAATTTGCAAAACAGTGTATTGGCACAGCACACAGTACAACTTGAACGGTATCTTTAAAAAACGTTTTGCTTAAAAATATGACAAATCCAAAAAGGCATCGACTTGTGTTTTCAATTGACAGACACAAAAATAATTAAACATGTTAAGTTTGTGTTCAGAAAATTGTCTATCTGAGGTAAAATCTGTATGAACATAAATTAAAGGACACAGCATAAAGTGCATGTATATGCTATAACCAACAGATGATCTAATATTATATAATAAATAAAAATGAATCATGAAAACAATATCAATAAGTACATGTTTGTGTTGTAAAAAAGGGCATTTATCAACCTGGTGCACGATGAATTGGTTCATAGAAAGCACAATTAACATCATTTATTTGATTAATGAAATACACTGTGGCATGTTGTATTTTACATGTTTGATGTCTTGTACTAAGCATATAGGTTTTTCTACCAGGAGACTTTAACTGAATCAGAGAAGGTCTGAGCAATTTGTGCAGGCCAGTGCATGACCGGGGTAGAATGTGCCGTGTCTATATTTCATTTCGAAAGGCACATCTGTACCAGGGTTTAGATGACATACAACTGTTTGAGGGCCTCATCCATGAGGTACTGTAAGACTCAGACCCTCACCAATGGATGGAATGAATGTGAGCATTGTAACAGATAGGAGCATGTCTTTGGTTTTCTGGTGGCACACATTAGCTTCAACATCCAATGCTCTGAACACGTCATAGGCTACAATCCGTCATGTACTCACCCTGTGCCAGCTCGCCATGGTGAGATTATCATGATGATGTGCTCAATGCAGACAGCAGATTTTGTGTCCCCCTAAAATGTGGCATGGCTGTTTGAGTTTGCACAGTAATTAGCATCCAGTGGGTGAAGACTTTGATTAAATTCTAGCTCAGGCCCCTCATCAGATGGCTAAATCTCCCTCACCACTTGTTACAGTGCCTTCACATGAGAGTCATGTGAGATGGGTCTGGCACCGTGATCCGTTGCAGTGGTCCATTAATAAGAGGGAGGAAATGTCAAAATTACATGCACCGGCTCCAGTGCTGCCACATTACCGGCCCCTCTTTGATTGTAATTTTTTTGAAAGTCCTTTCACAGCTCATTGAATTTCAATTAGCAGGTGATAGAGTCTGCGCTGTCAGCGCGAACAGGTCTCTACCTCTGACATTTCCGTGCCAGGTCAGAGAAAAACCATTCCGATTTCTTTTTTTTTTCGCTTCCACATTTTCATGGGGAGTGAGACAAAAAGTGCGGGTGGGACAGAGCGGTGCAGCGGACGGAGATGGACTTGTCGGTTCCCAGGAGGGCGGTCCCATCGCCGAACGAGTTGGCAGGGAGAGTAGGATTGAGATGTGATCACACCCTGTCCTGGATCTACGTCTATGCAGTGTACTGACTGGAAAAGGGAGAGCACAAACTAGCCCACTAGCTAATCAACCACTAAAGCAGAAACAGCATGGGCACAGAAATAACATGCACGCTTACATGCTGTACATTGCATTTTTGCATTTGGCAGACACTCTTATCCAGAGTGACAAAGAAAGAGCACAAAGTACACCTAATGGATGTGCGGCATAGTTTCAGTGTCTCCAGGTAAAGATGTTAGCTGTCCGTGCCTCCAGTCTGCTGCAAGGCAAATCCATATCCGAGCAGAGTAACTGCAGTAACATGACGGACATGCATAGTTAAAATACTGCTATAAAATCGGGAACATACTTAACATGTCGCTATAGGAACCGCAGTGTAAGCATACATGCCCAAGGCATTATTGTGTTGATATGTGTGTTTGGGGGGGGAGGGGTGGGCAGATACATGAATTCAGACAGGATACGTCCTCTCATGCACTGTGAAGGTATAGGAGACATCGAAGAGCAACAGCAACGACAATAACTTTTGAGGCTGTCGGAGACTTTGCTTGACTGCGATCCCGAGAGCATGCTACGGCTATGCCCAATACAAAAGACAACAGCAGTGTGGTACACTGAAAACATAAAATCACGTTAGAGCAGAGCAATATGCACTTTGGAGCAATGTTTGATTTTTAGATGCTGGGTTATTTACAAATTCAGCGAAGAAATAGCAATACAAATCTGTGCTTTTGAAACAGATTTTCCTGTTTTCTGCAGATCTCAGCTCCCTCCTTGGATCCTATTACGTTCTTTAAATATGACAATAAAGTGTAAACCAGATGGAACAGGTGGTCCAGAACAAGATGTTTAACAGCAGGCTCTTGACAGCTTCAAATAACTGTTGAATAGTGTGGAACGACGGGAACAGTAATACAGACTCTCAATTTTCTTACTCAGAGTGGCGAAACAGACAGTAAATAATTCACTTACAAAATGATAGATGTGAGCCCACATACTTCACCCAAACAGGAACAAATACACACATACACATGTGAGCGCACACACACATACAGACACACGGATACACACACACACACACGTACATACACTCACACGTGCATGCACACACACAGAGGAATAGACACATGCACACTCACAGAGTCACATAAATAGACATTCAAAGGCACACATAAACGCACAGACGCTCCAAGGCGCGTGCACACGCACGCACGCACACACACACACACACACACACGCAATCACACACACACACACACACACACACACACACACACACACACACAGACACACACACACACACACAGGCGCACGGCGTCCTGTAACGCCATCAGTTCTCCTTCATCGCGACACCGCTTCTTCTCAGACACAGTCATGCACATCAACAAATGAGCCGGGGGATCCTGGGGTTTGACCATCCATCGCTAGCAGGGAGACGGTGGGGGGAGAGGAAGGAGAGGAGTGAATCCAGGGTCACTCCAATTACAGAACACTCACTCAGTTCTGCTCTCTCCCCCTCTCCCTGACCGAGCCCCCGGGCACGCTGGACATCGTGCTAATCTAAGGGCACCAACACCATCTTTTCAATGAGCCTCCCACTGCAGGGCTACTGAAGGAGCACTCCATAAAATATATCTCTGTATTTCCCCCTAGTACAGCACCTGTTACTGTTAATGTAGCGTATAACAGTGGAACCTACGTTTTATGGAAACTGCTTGCATTGTGTGCAGATTTTGATTCGTTGGTTTAATCATTTGCCGTAACTTTCTTCTGTCGTGCCCTGCTTAAACAACACATGCTGGAGAGTGTTCATTAACAGCCATTTGACGTGTACATGTCATGTATCACATATCAATGAAGTGCTATTAAGCCACCTCGGATGCCTAATGGTAATAGAATTGCCTGAATGAAAGCGTATACATCACTTAGATATAAGCAACCACCTAGCATTTAAATCTTCTTTCTGTGAGAGAGAGAGGGAGGGAGAGAGAGAGGGAGGGAGGGAGGGAGAGAGAGAGGGAGGGAGGGAGGGAGAGAGAGGGAGAGATAATTTCTGAGAGTCCTGGGGCGTGGGTTGTAATGGTTTTGTTAGGATAGGTTTGCAGATCCACTGTCACACACTTTATCTAAAGGCCTTTCCTCTCAGAAAAAAAATATGTGTGAAAAAAAAGAAAACAGGAAGAGCCTGACAACAAGTCCCTGGGCTTCTGTGAAACAGCAAAACTGTTTCCGTCTGACTCCACTATATTCACCGCTATGCTACACCTCCTTTCATTTCCATCCTGTTGCCATACCGGAAAGCGTACACAATCCTCCTCATTCACTTCATAGAGCTATACTTATCAAAGCACAGGCAAGGTCAGAGTTCAGGGAGCAGGCAGCGGGGCCAGCTTCAAAACATCTCAACACAAAACAACGACAACACACCCACACATGCTTTACACTTCCGAACACTTCGGAGAGATGGTGAGGTCTGCTTTCACCGAGCTATGACTCTGACAACATCAGTCTTGTTCACTTTTTTTTCCACTGTTTCTTAAAACCGTCGCTGTATAAATTTACATGATATTGCTGACAGTTTATTTATATATAGACAGACACTGCGAACACGTTCCTTGAAACAGAGCTTCTCTTAAGAGGAGGAGAAATGTCAAATTTAGAAATGTCCTATTGCTGCGTCTCCCTTGCCCCCCACCCCAGTATTATGCTACTTCAGTTATTGCAGGGCTCTCTAAAGGTACAAATGTGATCAGGGCCTGAGACCAAGACACAGATATGTGTGGGGCTCTGATGGTACAAACATTTATTTCCGTTTCAGCACCAATCTATTTCTGGCAAGAGGGAAGGATCAACTCGCATTAGCCAAAGCATTAATTACAGGTTGATAGCAGAGGTCCTACAACGCGGGTGCTCTTTGCTCCTGCCCAGCCCCACAGTGTCGACTCCTAGGCTCAGACTGAATGTCCCCCCCACCACCACCACCCCCCAAAGACCTTGGTGCATCAGCCCTGCCCTAATGGAGTGTAATAACCGGGGGAAACAGCCGCAAATTGATTTTCTCAGTACCTGAGCACTGCGCACACCTCTAATAAATGTGCAGTTTCTGTCCCTGGGGTTTGCAGCACTAACAAAAAAGGCTGTGTGTCTAACTCAGTGTGCGTATGTGTGTGTGTGCGTGTGTGTCTGTGTGTGTGTGTGTGTGTGTGCGTGTGTGTGTATGTGTGTGTGTGTATGTGTGTGTGTGTGTGTGTGTGTGTGTGTGTGTGGGCGGGGGGGGGGGGGGGGGGGGTGCATGTGTGTATGCATGTATGCGTGTATGTGTGTGTGTATTTGTGTGTTTTAGTTCCTTCCTCGCATGTACGTGGACACATACGTGTGTGTGTATGTGTGTGTGGGCGTGTGTGTGTGTGTATGTGTGATAGGGGGGTGTTCATGTGTGTATTGGTATGTGTGGGGGTGTGTATATGTGTATGTGTGTGTGTGTGTGTGTGTGTGTGTGGGCGGGGGGGGGGGCGTGCATGTGTGTATGCATGTATGCGTGTATGTGTGTGTGCATTTGTGTGTTCCTTCCTCGCATGTACGTGGACACATATGTGTGTGTGTATGGCTGAGTGAGTGATTTTGTGTGTGCTTGTGTCATCATTCCCTCCTTGCACACTTTGGCCCCCATACATCTGATTTACATCAGGTGTTAAAGTCTGTCATGTGATCTGACGGTGGCAAGATCTCCCATGCACCACTGTCTCCCATGCACCCATGGTCACAATGTCACAACCCATATCACAGCTTCATTTACTGTGGCAAAGTAAGATCACAATGTGGATTCTGGGAACAGGTATGGTACACATAATGTATTAGTACCAGATGTAGACATATTTAGTCATTATCAGATAGCGATCGGATTGGGTCTGAAAATTGGATTTAATACCAGGCACAGACAGGTCCACAGATTTCTGTATGATAGGCAAAAGGCAAATGAATAAAATGGATGGCACGTCCTAGTTTAGCGATATGTGCAACAGGCGTACAATGCCAAGCAGAGCTTACCAGAGCTTTCATCAGTCTAAATGATGGGCAGGTTCTAGAACTGTCCATCACGAGTGAACTGTGTTCATCTCTGTTTTTATAAAAAGGAAATTAGAATTTTAAAACAACACACAGCTGAGCAATCTATAAATGTATAAATTCTGATTTCAGGCCCAAGATCTCTGTGCTTTATGACATTTTTCCTTTACAAAGAAAATGAATTAAATTGAATAAATCTAGTCAAGCTTCTGTATTTGTTAATATGTAAAATAGGTAACTATAGGTGTTTACTATATATATATAACAAGGAAACAGTTGGACAATGTATTTTCTTGTGTGTCCAAATGGTGGATGGCTTGTGTTGTTTCCCATCCAACCTTGCAGAGGTTGCTAAATGACAGTCAACTATCAGCAAATAGAAAGCCTGTTACATCTGTGTGGTGAATGTGCCATGCTACCAGGCTGTGTGGATCAGACTGACACAGCTGCAAATACACACACACACAAACACACACACACACAAGCACATGCACGCACACAGGCACGCACTTTTTGCCCACATTGTGTCAATGGGTGAGTTTGTTGTCATGTATCAATACTATCAGTGCCATCTTCTTAACGGCTGCTTTGCGTGGGTGTGATTTAAAAAGAGTGTGCTGCCGTGGAGACAATGCTGTGGTTGTGCTCCACTCCGTTTAATAATGACTGCCTCTCTCAGACTTGTGGGAGTAGTGCAATCGCTGCTCCTCTGTTTGTTAATCCATCCTCTTGGTAGTAGCACCCAGCCTTATAGAATAGCCTGGAAGCAGAGCCATGTGGCTACAGAGCGTCCGATCTTCCCTTTAATGGACTGTGTGCCAGCTCTGCTATGGATCCAATTGATGTTGGTCCTTAACGTTGACAAATGCATAAATGCAAGTTGTGCTTTTTTCCAATGGAAGCATATCCATTTTAAAGAATTCTGGTGGTGGCTGGACTCACCAGACCCCACGTATGAAGAGCACAGCCTATGGATGCTGCTGTGAGAATGGTGGATATGTGGCATCAGCTATTTACAACACCAGGTTGGGATTAACTAAGGGCAAATAAATACATATATAATAATAAATAATAATAAAATGGAAAGAGAGAGACAGGTGTGTGGTGGTGGTGGGGATATCCTCTGCTGATCTGGAATCAGCCCACTGGAAACCTGTCACCTGCATCCAGAGAGGGTGAAGCCGTCACGAATAACGGTGGGAGGGCGGAGTGCAGCGTGGAAGTGGTTAAATCAATCCCCGTGGTGACGCTGACGGTTATCCGCGAGGGCAGGGTGAGGAGATTGGCTGCAAATTGAGGCCTCTCCACGCCAGGGCCTCTTGTCTTCAAACAGCTCTCCGCCGCTGTCGGGGGCTACGGGCGGAAAACCTTTTATCGAGGCAGAGGTTTAAGCGGGGGGCTGGGGGTCCGTGCTCAGCGTCCCAGGGAAATCGATGCCCTAATATCTCACTGGGGTCCAAAGGGTTTCTGACAAGAACTTCTGTCAGGGAAATAATCTGTCACAGGCAGGAACGGAACACCCCCCCCCCCCACACACACACACACCCCACCCCCCACTGCCTCCCCCTCCCGCATGCATCTCAGAGTCAGCGGGGAGATCACCGGATCAAAGTTAATAGCTCTGTCAAGATCTTGTTGCCCGGTCTGACACCGGGCTACAGGAGCTAGCGCTGCATGCACTTGCTGAGTGTGGGGGTTGGATCGAGCTTCGCAATCTTAGCGCCACAGGTAAGGCACTGAGGGATCAGACTCAGGGAGTTAATGAACAGATTCAAAGCAAACAATCCCCACGTTTAATGATATAAAATTAGTATGTGTTGCAGCTGATCGCTTTGGGCTCAGCTAACCCTCCTAGTAAATCTACTCTGCACACAGGAGACATAATCATTTGCATTGTACATATTTATTTGCACAGGGGCCATAACACAGAGAATGCTGTGTTTGGGAAGAGGCAATTTTCTAAAATAAGTCCTATGTGTTATAATAGCATGCCTGGCTCTTTGTGCTTCCCTCAGATTACAGGTTTGACACAGTATCCTGCTATGTCTTCAGAATTGCTTACACAATGCTATCAGTTACTGCATTCTAACAACAAAGGCCTACAATATTAGCCTGCAGTATATCACATGAAGCCCGATGGTTTCCAGTAACGTGATTCAATCTTGGAGGAGAATCTTTCCTAAAATAGCAATTAATGCATCTCAATTGTCAGCAGCCAGGCAGAAAGCAAAGATTAGCTCCTTCCCTTAGTTAAAATAAGTGGATTCTCAGATTCCCTAATTACTCAATCTTTCCCCCTGTAATTAGGAGCGCTGGTTAACAGCCTGGCACCCTCCCAGCATGGCTCGTTCTTTGTTTGGAGGAGCGCAGGGCTGGAGAATTCCGTCCACAAATGCATTTGCTATTTTTATACACCGAGTGGATTTACGGTGCCTTCATTTTCAAGGGCCGGTAAAACAAACACAATCGGACCTGTGCAATTCCTTTATTCACCAAGTGCGTTTTTCCCTGAGACACAATAGGCACTGGGAGAAGGAAGTAAGTGCAGTCATTTTACTGTTTATTTTGGGTGGAGATCTAAGGAAAATGTTTAACACACAGGTATGAGGCTTGTGATCAAATGCAGCCATAATTCCAATGAATGAAACTGAAGCTTTAGCCTGCAGCAGCGAATGACCCCCATTGTGTCAGCCCCAGCAGAACCCCCCTCCAATGTGGTCAGAGGAAACATAACCAAGGGGCTGGTGATTGGACGCCATTGCTGGGCAGCTGTGTTCTGTGTGCCCCGGGGCCACGCCTCCCTGGCTGTGGAACACCCATTTCTGGAAGGCGTGGCAAGAGAGCAAATTGACCTCGCTGGGGGACATGAATCCCCTCTTTTCCATCGCCCTTGGTTACGCATCTTGATTGACAGCTCACACTTTTACATTGAATGAGTAAGTGAAAATCCATCCCTGATGTATTTCTGATGGTAATGTACACAGATGCAGATTCATTTGTACTAGGAAATAACAGCATTTTGAGAGGGGGTAGTGTGAATTTCTGCTTTATGTATCTATTCAAGCATTCTCCTGCACCAAGGAAAACTCCCATGAAATGCAGAGAGGGTCCAGAGGAAGCAGCAGCAAATAAGTACACAGATACAATAGTCACACACATTGTACACAGTCATTAACCTCTGCTGCAAACCAGCAATCAGTGTTTGTTTTTTGAAGAGGTACATCATGTGGCATTTTCGCATAGATTCTAGGTGACTTTAACCATTCCACAATGACACAGGAAGGTGAAGTTAAATCTTCACCTCTTCTCACCGGAGGGATGCAGATGAGAGTTACAGGAACTGAAGTCCTCTGTCTAAAGGACATCTCACACTGGCACAGATATGAATTCTAGCAGTGGTGTCAGTGAGCGTTAAAAACGTTTAAAAACAACTGCCTAATCACTGCTTAAATGAATTGCGACATTATGCACTATACAGGCCTGCACTGGATATACAGTTTAAATTACATCATTCCAAAAAAGAGAAGCCTTGAAAGCAGACGGTAATGTCTCAGCTTGCAGACTGTGTGCAGAGCGTGCTGCATTTGATTGAAGATTCCAGCCCCTTTGCAGCTCTCAACCCTCTGAGATGCGTTTCAGCTCAATTGGACTTTTCTGAGTTTTTTTCTTACAGAATGACTGAAAGAAAGCAAATCAACAGCTAGACAAAACAGCTAGGCAGTGAACAACTGTTATTTTCTGAGAAGACCCGATATGTTCATACATAGATACAAACAACTGAAAAATGCGATCTTGCACTTGTCCAGAAGAACACAGAAAGATGATGGATTGTGTGTGTGTGTGTGTGTGTGTGTGTGTGTGTGTGTGTGTGTGTGTGCGTGTGTGTGTGTGTGTGTATGAGTGTTGTGAGTGTGTGTGTGTGAGTGAATGTGTGTATGTGAATGTGTATGTGTCCAGAAGTCACAGTGATGGAGTGTTTGTGTGTGTGTGTGTTCAGGCTGTTATATTTTCTTTTCTTTTACTATTTTGGTCATTTTGGCTTTGTTTTTAATCTTCCATTTCTTTCTCTGTACTTGCCAGACCTCATAGCTCTGTCGCCTCCTGCTAACTGCTTATTTAGTGAGAGATTTTTTTTTAGCTATTACCTACCTCATATCTTTCAGAACAGTATACTGCTCTCTCTTCTTAATTGATTTCTCTTCTGCATGATAAAACAATTATTTGTTTAAATATGAGAAGGATTAGAAGGAAAGTTCAGATACATACACAAATGAGAACTGTAAACTGTGAAAATAAGTTTAGTAGGTATGATCACTAGCCTTGAAATAGTCTTTGTTAACAAGCCCACAGAATTTTCACATTTCTTGTTGTATGTAAACTAATTAAAATGTACACATTTATGAGCAGTGACAGTCTATGACATTCCTAAAAATAATGAAGACATAAGTATAATCCCACTTCTCATGATCAGTGGAATTTATTTAAAGATTGTTTATACAGGAAAAAGAACCAAAACCTCAAGGGCTGGCTCAGCACTATGTCCTTGCATTTCAGCTCTGCTGGCCCTGCCATTAACCTCCAGAGGCCCTTCAAGTGACTGTGAAAACTGATCTGGAACAGATACAGAATGCTTCCATATCAGAAAGAATTAAAATAGTCACATTGCACTGTACTACCAGATCCACAGGATGAGAGCCGTTCAGTCTAAAGATGCCTGCTCCTCTCATTGAATTGTAAGGGATTTTCTGCAGCCAGTACCTTGAAACCTGATTAATTGGCTTGTCAGCACTGTATTTTTATCCAGCTCCCCAGCTGAGTATAGATTCACAGTCCTTCTCTATGTCCTTTGGTGTCCTACAGAGGGCTGTGGAATGACAGGGGCCCCCTGTCGAGCAAGCTGGCCCCTGATTGGCAGAGAAGAGCCGATTATCTCAGTGGCGCCCCCTGCCTGTGACACATGCGGCCAAACCTCAGGACAGGGCCTATAATTAAAACACTGAAGGTGCTTACAACTGACAGGGGCAGGTTGCTCATCCAGCCAATTAAATCGGTAACGTCCAGGAAAGTGGACTGGGGTGCAACACGATTTCACCTTGTCTGTCCCACATCGAGAAGGCTCTGCCCAAACAAAGCTGTGGTCAGTGGCACTGGAGCCCAATCGTAACTTGGTCCATCACCTCATCCCTTTTTGTTTCTTTGCCTTTTTCCCCAAAACATGGCCTTTGCTATTTTAACAATTGTGTGAAGTTCCTCCATTCTGTGAGTCAGAGATTTAGTACTGAATTCTTTTTACCTTCAAAAAACAAGTAAAGGGACATTCAGTAAAACAACCAATAAAATTTACATCCATGATTACATTACCAGGGCTGGTATTGTTTATACCCAGCTTTAAGCCCAGGGTGTGCAATTTAACAATATCACTAAATCTGGTACAATTAATGTGTTGTACATGGTCCCTGCTAAATTAATTTATAAACTAAGAAAAGTAAAATTCACAGTTTGCTAATTTATTCACATCCTAAAGTAGTACAAAGACAACAACTCTGGACATGTTATCAACAAAATTGCCCTTAAATATAAAGAGATTTATTTGTTTTCCTCATAGTACAAACATGATTTTCAATGTTTTGCCATTTCTCTGGAACAGCATTCCACAATTTGCTAAGATCAGAGGATAACATTTCCAAATAAACTAATTATAAACAAACACAACATGGGATCTCTGATAACTGAAGCCAAATCCCAGCTTCTATCTTACAGCAAGGGTATCTGTGTCTCTGGCAAGCCTGCTATAATGTGCAGGGAGGGAAGACAAGCAAAAGGAATTTTTCTGATCACTGCAGAATACACTCAGATGTTCTACATAATACTTCAAACAAATTATTGAGATTGTTTAAAAAACAAGCGGCAAAATACACAAGACTAACACAATTTTCAAATGCTTGGATATTTAGACAGGGAGCTGAATTTAAGCACCAGACTTCAGATGTATGCTCATATACGCTAAGTCATGAAAAAAAACTTACTAATTAAGAAACCAATCAGTAAAATACAGTGTGTTTGAATTGAGTGAGAGAGTGAGGATTTCAGAAATGCAGAGCAAAAATACTCAGCAATTCAACACCAAAGCATATAATATCAAAACAACAGAGAGCAGAGAGAGACAGAGATTCAGCACCTTATAAAAGCACCTTATAAAACACAATATGTACCTATATAATACACTATTTAAAATGTCTAATCTGTTTAACTTTACTGATGAAAATTTTAATCCACAGATGTTATTATGCTCTGAAGTTGATTTTACATTTACATTTATTCATTTAGCAGACGCTTTTATCCAAAGCAACTTACATAGGTTACAGTTCTTTACAATGTTATCCATTTATACAGCTGGATATTTACTGAGGCAATTGTGTGTTAAGTACCTTGCCCAAGGGTACAGCAGCAGTGTCCCAGTGGAAGGAAGTCCTGACATCCTTCCAGTCTGAAAACATAGGCTTAATATGAATGATGTCATCATCTCAGTGTTTCTCATTAATATTACCCTTGGGGGCATCAGTGGGCAAATGTGTAGGCGTTTGCAAATACTCTGATTTGCCATCTAGCACAAGTAGGCATGACTTTGTACATATAGGTGTAATTTACACCAGCGGATGATATGATTTGAATTTCCTCCAATGAACACATGATTACATGGTTACATGGTATATCACGGTGGTGCAGTTTGTGTGTATGTGAGTCTGCGTAGTCCAGAAGTGTCTTTGGTTGCATGGAGTCTGCAACTGTGAGAGAGGGGAGCGGGTGGCAAATTTGGTTTTGCCAATCCATTCTCCAGGCTGCTCCTCATCAAAGCAAGACCGCATGACCCACACTGAAATCCTGTTGATGAGACCGTAGCTATCCAGTTTGACTACTGAGGAATGGAGGGAGATGCCTGACTGGTTTGGAAAAAAAAATGATTTTATATTTCTGCAGGAGAATGTTAAAGATAACCCCGCAAAGTCTGTAAATAACAAACAGCCAGAGTTATGGCTGGAAACAGCCTCGCAATCTATTTCTAATTTATCCTTATTGCAACCCGAAAAACCCTGCAGGCAATTTTGTCTTCCTGTGGCATGCAACCTTAACAAACAACACAGCGTTCACTAATAATAGCAAATGATTTTAGAGGAAGCACATTTCCACATGGGGAGCAGAGAAAACACATGTAATATGTCAAATTCCTGCAAACTGGGGAGCAAGATACAGCAGGTAATTTTCCAGGCCCCAAACATCACCAACAGTGATATACGGTGAAATTAGTGGTTAGAGGTTTTCCCACCATTTCAGGTTTCAAAGCCTTATCCCTGCACACAGCATGTGTGGCTCACTCATGAATGGGAAAAGGATAGTTTATTTGTACATAGTTCAACACATCAGCAAGTTTTAAGCTCTCCAGGACAGTAACACACTCCATTGAATCCACTGACCCTGCAGAAGGTCAGCTAAACCAAGTTTAATTTCTTTCCATTCGTTCTGCACCATTAAATCAAAAAAAGTGCTGTCCAATTAGAGGAATATTACGTATGTATGTATGTATGTATGTATGTATGTATGTATGTGTATATAATTATTAGTTATATTATGTGTTAGTATCACAGCACCTCCCCTACAAAAAATGTTGTTATTGTACTGTTGTAGCATTGCATGTGAATCTTGTTTAAATGCAGATATAGTAACCAAAAGGAATGTCTATATTCGCAAAAGATGGTCATTTATTGGCTATTAGAGTGGGTTGAGGAGTTCATTTGTTCTGACTCCACAGTAGTGCTTACTGTAGTGAGGCACTCATTCACACTAATGCACTGATTGCCACATCCTGTTGTGGCGTAGGACCTGTTAATACTTCTGCGGTGAATACACGAGGCAGGGAGGGCAGGGTTTATATACATAGTAGCTCATGTGGGAATGGAGGAGAAAGAGCTGGCAGATAGGGCTGCTAAGGTATCTTTAGGGACAGAGTAGGTAGGAGTTTCCACCCCACAGTGCAGGAGATGGAAGCACTTTGGACTCATATAGCAGTAGGAATGGGACTCAGAAACCAGAGGGAGACATCTGTACACCACCCAATGATCAGAGAGTGTGGGTGATCCCTCCTGTGGAGAGAATAGATGGGCAGAGGACTTAGACTGAGGTTGGGGCATTGCGGGTTGAGGGTGGGTCTCCAGGCTGCCTGTGTAGAAACTGCAGAGCCCCTGTAACAGTTTTACATGTATTACTGGAGTGTCAGCTGTACAAGTAGGAAAGGAAAGAACTATACAGCTGTTTGGCTGACACTGATGTGACAACTTACTCTCTGTATACATTACTAGGGTCTAGCCCTGATAGTTCTCGAGTATTCAGATTATTGTTAAACTTCCTCTTCACCATTGAGTGTAATATGCATCTGTGCTTCATAGTGCTGTGAGACCGTCTGACCTGTGGGCGGTAGCAATATGTCTAATGGTGTTCTAGTCTGCTGTTTAAAAAGAAGGTGAATAAAGTAGAGGAAGGATTCTGAAAATTTCTTGAGCACAAAAAGAAATTGTTTTGAGCTTGTTTCTTGAATATATTTGGGTGCTTTGGATTGCATTTTGTTAGGATTAACTAGCGTTTTTTTGGCTGTTGTCTTTCTCCAAATTGGATGCTAGTGTGATGAAGGCCATAGGGTGCAGGAGTCTGGCAGGATTGTATGTTTGAGGCTATAGTTTTTGCTGTTATCATCTTTCTTGCAGACAAACTGAAATAAATTTATTTGTAACCTGCATTTTATGAATATTACCATTCTGTGAGGCTAATCGGGACTATTCACTGTGTACTGTTAGAATATCATCCTTGTATACATCCTGCTCATTACTAAAACCAGTTAGATGACATGGGCCATATCATCCATTCATATGTACTGGACATTCTGAAAGCCATCCAGGTTGAGTACATTTCTAGTGTAACTGAGTACATTACTAATGTCACTGGTGCAACAGCAATGTCCCAGACTACTAACCCTATGACTACAAGCTCCCTGCATTCAGCCACTGGTTTTCTGTTTCTATTCATGATGAACGGCGGTGAGAATTATTCCTATGGCATGGCCTGTCTACTGCTAAGTGTTAGAGCGTCAGATCAACAGCTTTACGTCGGCAGTTTTAAGGATGGTGAAGACACAGCCAGAAAGCATCCAGGTGTGAGTGGGAGCTTGCCAGAGGTCACGGAACCTACACATCAGGGATGTTAACATGGCAGTCTGTTCCGATGAGCCGGGTCATTTGTGCAGGGTTATGGCAGCTGGCACTGGGGAGCCTCATGGTCTCATCCATACTCACCTCTCTTATCACACTGGGAAGCATGTGCTGTTATTGGATCAGGTGTTTGGGCCATTTAAAAAGCCCATGACAGACTTGTCACTTTGATCTTGATTTTATTGTGAATTTAAGATGGTTTAAATAGCAGTAATCACTCGTTTGATTTCACTTCAGATTTACTCTGTGGACATATCTGCAAGTGAGAGGCATTTGCCATGTGGATATATCTGCAAGTGAGAGGCAATTATTGGATGCTAAGCTCTATGCCTAATGACACCGATGTTCCAATGATGATGATAAGTGCTCAGTAGCTCTGGTGCAGTTCCACAGTTATAACAGCTCACTGGATAAGGCTTCCAGACTATTACAAATCACCTGCTATATTTCATGTCTTGACTGGTCGTGAAATAGGCATTTTGGAACTTCAGATATTGTAACTCCTATTTTGAAACAGCAATGCTGTGATTATTATTGCAGATATTCAGTGTAGCTTGGAAGGAACATAAGCATATGGTTTGATTGGAGGAGAGCCATTTCGGTACTTAACAACACAAACTGTAACAATGCAGGCAACATGAACCGGCTTCATTTAAAATGTTTTAACCTTATTAACAAACATGGTAACAGAGCATTTAAAAGCATGGAGCATTATGACATTTGGCCAGCACAATATTTGCTTGGCAATCTTTAAAAATGTGTATCTGATTGTGGTGTGATTAGCATACTGAGCCTGAGCAGAAAGGCGTAGCTGCTGGAAAACAGGCATAGTCCCTCTCCTGGATGTGTACCATGCTGCAGCTGTGAGCCTCTGTCCTCTCTCTGGCACACCATGCCTCAAATAAATTAAACACAGAGATAAAGGTCAAACCGAGAGGAATTAATAAGTCAGAAATGAGGAACGTCTTCCCATTGCTGTCAGCCCCGCAACCTCCCAGGGCAATCACTCTGGAATGGGAGACGGGTGTAATGTGGGCATTGGGAAGCAGGCTCGGGGAGAGTCTCTGCTGAAGGTCTGGGGCAAACAGCGGCCTGAGAGGCAGAGCAGGACTGATGCAAATGCACTGTGAAGTCTCCCAGTAGTGTTTCCGAAAAGGCAGAGAAAACTCATTCTCTTGGCAAAGGCATAAATGTTGCAGGAGCAGGAGCTGTTAAAGCGCATCCTACAGCGGAGCAACTTAATCTAATAATTATTTAAAGCGGTGTGTGTATGCGTATGTGTGTGTGCACGTGGGAGCGTGGGGCAGGTATTTTCCCTTATTTCTTCTTACATGAAAGTAAAAAGCTAGCTGTAGCATTCCCATAGCTATACAGTGGAAATTCCTAGGCTCAGGTTTCAGTGAGGCGGAATAAACATGAGATTCCTGCAACAAATGGTACTCTGAGGATCAAATAAAAAAAGCATGCAACAGCACTGCTTCGTTTAATCAAAGATCTCTCCATGTTTGTGAATTCTTCTTTGCGGGCAGGCCCATCGCACAGACAATTAATTGCTTGGGCAGTTTGCCCAGCGCTCACCCATGGCAGCATGCCCCTCGCCGCTTCTTGGTCTCGCTATCCCGAAAGCACAGACTGTGGAATGAAGGGTGGAGGACTACAGGACCGTGCACAGCATCCCCCCAATGGGCATAGCAACATGAGACATTTTACCTCCCCGCTGAAAACGCTGCACCTTGTACTCCACCCCAGCTCGGGCAGACCACTGTCTGTTCATCTGGGACCCTCTGACAGCAATCTGTCTTTCTGGGTCACCGGTGTGTTTGATTCCCCGACACAGTACAACAAGGAATGCACTGCCTTGTCGCCTTGATGAGGACACATAGCCTAATCCCAAGAACAGATCCTCACTGACGTGTGCTCTTACATGAAACAAATTTAAGATGTAGCTGTATCTCAAATGTTCATCATAATATAGAATAGGTTATGCAACAGAAAATACATCATTTATTGTTAATGCCCTATATAGCTATGTAACTATGTATCTAATTTTTAACATACTGGCATATTTTGTACTACATGTTTCTAAATACATCTAAATACAAAATTTTAACATAATAGTCTGTTAACAGTATGCTAATTGAATTCATCTTTCCATTTGATACTTGACCGTATTGACATACTGTAGGTTAGCGTGTCACTGAGGTAAATAATGTGCAATCTGAAATGGCACATCATTGCGGACCCGGAGTTTGGCTCCACCCATTACCAAATCACTGACAGCGAAAGAGTTTCTGGACAGGGTGCATTTTTTACCTGGTAGGAGCGCGACCTTAAGGGGGCATGAGATATTGAGAAACGAGCGCTTAAAAGACTGCCGACAAGCTCACCGTCCTCGCGTGAGCTCCCTGCCCTTGTACCGAACACCACCGACAGACCCTCATCCTCCCGTTATAAATGAACGCTTCACTTGTTCAATTAATGTCCCATCTTTTCAAACTCTCTGTCAGGGTCCCAAAACAATACTCCTGTAAAAGCAAGCTTTTTGCTCTTCAGCCATAAATTCTGTAACCCATTATTCAACTGACCCATGTTCAAAAAATAATATAATAACATACTCAATATATGGTAAAGTAAACCTTAACCATACCAGTCATATCAGGGAACAATGTCATACACTCACAATTGTACAAAGATTGCATAATTGTAGTTTAATTGTAGTTTATAGTACATCTATCATTCCAATGTATTCTGCTGTATATGTGTAAAATGACATGTCTGAAAGTTGCAATAATTATTATATTTTCCAATATATGTTGTAAATTTTCCCATTTCTTCAACATACATGTTTTTGTTTTATGTTTTCAGCCTTCAAGGGATTTCCCACATGAGATGCACCATTGTCCTGGCTATCTATCTGCTTTCTGCAGAGACCATGTGAGCTTCACTGATCTGCACATAGTCAACTTAAGAAGGATTAAGTTGGCTCACATCTGTGTGTGTGAATTCTCAGGTGCACTGGCTTCAGCAGAGCTCTGAAATGAGCAGACACTCTTTCAACCTGATTGTCCCTCCTCTTTCAAGTTGTCTGATGGCGACACATGCTCCGTTCAGCCTAAGGCTTCAGTCGCAACAGGCGGAGCGGTATTCACAGGAATCTTGTTACCGAGGACGAAAGCCACAGCTGGTGAAGCCGACAAGGATGGGTTTCTGTCGAACAGCTGTTTTCGCCATGTGAACCTGACTGTCTTTGGGAAATCTCCCAAGCACACAAGCACACAAGCACACAAGCACACAAGCGAGTGATAGCTTTCAGTCTCTCCAACTTGCACCTAATTTTACCCAAGCTGATGTTCTACCAAAGATAGAATTCATTCAGTCTGAGGCAGCAGGGAACCGTTTTTCTGTCTCTGTGGAGTGCATGTGCTAACGTGTGACCGGTGGATTGGTGGGGGGGGATGGGGGATGGGGGATGCTGCCAGTGTCATGATTTGTAATGGTTCAGACTGGCACAGACGTGCTCTCTGTGCCACGGCGGCAGGGAGACGCTGCTTCCTGTCGAAGGGCTCCAGGCACTCGGGAGGCGCTGGAGTGCTCTCTGCATAATACAGCCACATTTCCATGCCCCAGTAAAAGATTCATCATTCTGGGCTCCACGACTCCTCAATATTTCACAAAGGCCAACTCCCACTGCCAGCAGTTCCATGGTTAAATGAAAACAAGGGTGCACGAAGCTCTGTATCTATCAGGGCTAACAGGGTCATCTGTTTTAGCATGACACCAAAACCAATCCAGAAAGGTACAGCAGTGACCTGCTTTCACTGTCACTGATGACAGTAAGTTTGTTTTTCGGTCTTGCCCAAGAGGCAGGGCACGTGTTGCTCAATTTGTAGCTCTCTTTGTTGCCTTACAATCTCACCCCAAACTGGCACTGTTTCCTGGCTACCCCCCTGTATAAACACTGCCCCATTTTCAAAACCATTTGCCGCAGTGGTTCACAGAATGAGGGTGTGCCAATCTTTCATTCCAATATTGCAGGGGCTCAGACTTTGATCTGTGTTCCCTCAATGAGTCCCCGCCCAAACTGAACACTTTCCACAACCGTCTTTGGAATGCACACTAAAATGGACAAATTCACAGTGCAACACTTAACCTTGTCTGCTGCAATATCTGATACCCAGGGTTGCTCTGTGCAAATGTATGGATGAACTAAGACTTGTATTCAATACAGGCAAGGACTATGTAAAAAGTCTTCAAATAATGCATGGCATATAAAAGTTAATAATGACATGTTCAGGCGTACATTGATAAGCAGTGAATATTGATAACTTCTTGTATCTCACCTGACACATTTCATCATCTTGAAATTCCATTCCTACCAAACAATCTTTGTTTTTCAAGGACAATCATGCTGAAATTATAAGATGCAGAACTGTACAATAATTCAACATGGATTATGAACTTTTGGCAATGGTAGACATCAAGATGCTCTAGAAACCCAGATCAAAAATGGCGGCATGGTAATCTTTGCCAATTACAGCCTCTCCAGGCAGCTAAGGGTGCTGGAGAGCTGTCTGATGAGAGCAGGGAAAACACTAGAATCAAAAGTGATTGTGACACCTTTGTTTTGCTCGAACCCATGCATTTGTTCTTTTGTAGACCTCCAAGGGGGAAACATTCATGAATATTTGATTCACTGTGTTCTTCTGCATGGTGAAAAGTCCCACTTTGCAGCTCTCGCATGCCATTCCCTGTTCATATTATTCTGATAAGAGGGGTGGAGTCAGACTGCAGACTGTCTGAGCTTCTGAAGTGAATGTAGCAAGATGTGCCAGTATGAGCAGCCACATACAAACTCAAAGCTACAGCACCATGCCTATCCACTTAGCCTGCATGAGCCAGAGCTGGCAAAAATACTGAGGTTTTTTTTTTACAACACCTGTGCAGTGAAAGTGCAAAGCCTATTCATACAATATGAAGCTGAAATACGTTATCACTCAGATCTGTGAGTCATACAAACTTTTGAAAATGCCAGTCGTGCTGTTGAGCAGGCGTAGGTTTATTCTTCCCAGTTTTGTCTGAATATCTGAATGTGTGAGTGTGTGTGTAGGGGAGATGAACAAAATCATGTAAACACCAAACAATGCCTGAAAATATATTAATGAATGAAAGGTTGGGCTGCCCTGCTATTGAAATGTTTCTTGGAATGTTATTCTACAAGCTTTACAGGGGGATCTTGGACCACTCCTCAAGAAGGAAAGCTTCCAGCTTTTTGAGAGATGAAGGAGGTAGAGATCTGCACTCTGGGTTCCAGAACTGTTGATAATGGTTTAATGATGTTTAGATCTGGTGATTGGGCAGGCCATTGCTTGTGTTTGACTTCACCCCAGTGTTCATTAACCCATTCTTGAATCCATTTAGCAGTGTGTTTGGAGGTGTTATTCTGTCAGAATATGGCAGCACCTTGAGGAAACAATGTTTGCATCATAGGCTGCACCTGGTCGCCTAAAATGGCTTCATGTTCCTTGGCTGTAATTCTATCATGCAGAGTAGTAATCAGAATGACTCCCATGAGATTGGCTGCCCATACCATAATAAATCCACCAGCATGCTTAACAGCCACGAATAGGCAATGTGGGTTGAAGGCTTAAAGGTCCTTTGGCTGTCTCCAGGTATAAACCCATGCAGCTGTAGGAAAAAAGTAAACGATAACTCATCAGACCATATTACTTTCTTCCAGGCTATGTGTTGTTGCACACTGACTTGGTTACAAGTGGTTTCTGAATGACTGCCCTACCATAAATATGAGCTTTGTGAAGATCACAGTGTAGATGTTGTTGAGACTTGGTCACAGAGGTGTAGAATCAGTTCTGTGGTGATTTTGGAAGCTGTCATTTTGTGGTTTTTAACAACTATCCAGTTAAGAGTCCATCTATCCCTGTCAGTGGGCTTTGACTTGTGGCCACAGGTCCTCTCGCCTGATGCATTTTTTCTTTGTTTGGCATATACCTTCATGATTTTCAACACTGTTCCCTGTTGACAAGTTAAATGAAATACTTTTTCTGTTTCTATGATAAATGCACCTGAAATTCAGGCACAAACTATCTGACCTCTATCAAAGGTGTTAGATCTGTGTTAGATCTGTCATCTTGCTCTAGACACTATATGTGTGTGTGTGTTTGTTATATATATATATATATATATATATATATATATATATATATATATATATGGTAATATGGTAGACAAAATAATGGAAAATAACTCTACACTTAAAAGGACTCTACACTTGTCGTTTCAATGTCAATACTAATTTCCAAAGTACATATATATGTATATATAAACAAAAGTTGACAAGTTCTCTCAAGAAATCAACAAGGAAACTACATGACCTCAAGATCTGGTTGTAGCTCTGAGTTGGAGAGCATTTCCATACATGAAAGGACTGAGGATCACACGCTTTCCTCCCTCCCTTCAGATGCAGATTCAGTACAAGGGGAACGTGGGAAGGGTGACCTTTCGCATGCACCCGGGGAGCTACCCTGACAAATTAGAACCAACAGCAAACATCTGCATTCAAGTCCCCCGTTCGGTGCGGCACGGGTTCTCCCCATGCGCTAGCTTTCCCCTCCACTGCCTGCCTCTCTGGCAGAGAGAGCCGCGCCACTGCTAAAATATAGATACGTGGTTTCATCATTTTTTAAACCACGTCAATCGCTATCTTCTGCTGCGCCGAAGAACTAGAAGGGGAATGGAGCTGCCAGAGAGCAGGCAGGATTAAATTAGGCTGACGATCCAGCGTCAGAGAGACAAAGCGTCAGGAGCGTGTCGAGAGCATGTCGAAAGTGCGTCGATGAGCTCGTCAGGCTGTTTGAATTAGTGAGTAAACCGCCGCTTGGCCCGTCTTCTTACCGTCACTCAGCCCAAACGGGGCTCTTTGAGCGCTGCTCACGTGAGACGCCTGCCGCATACTAAGCGAGTGGCGCGGAGGGAAGTGCCCCGGCAGGCGATGCAGGTGCAGTTTCTCACTGCTCCGTGTGGTAATTTACCCCTGGAGCAGAGGGTGAGAGTTCGGTGGCACTCTCTCCGTTCACTCACAGGCCGCTGTGGTCACATGGCCATCGCTCACTGTCTGCTGCAGAGCAAGGCCATCGTCCTCTCCGTGCGGGCAGTAAATCTGGCGGTGCACGTGTTTCTATGTAGATCCAGAGTCCTACAAGCCATGGGTAAATTGACAAACAATACTGCAACAAGCAACAACTATGTGGCTCTAATCTGTCCATGCATCATTAAAGGATGGGGCACATGACAAACGAAGGTGGAGGCACCTACAGGCAGCTGTGCTGAGCCTGAATCTGATGTAGGATTCAATCTTGTGGCATCAATGTTACAGAATTTCACAGCATCTACCAGCCTCTGAAAACAACAACCACCTATTTCTCTGCCTTTGTAATAGATTACAGAATGACACTGACTGGCTATTCAATAATCATCAATAACATCTCTCAGCCACTAAACCACTAAATACTACAACCAAATGAAAATATGGGCCCAAATATTGCAGACGTACATTCCAGATTCTGAAACAGTCACTGAAACAGGAGCCCAGGTCCCCAGCATACGGACTGCTGGCCCCTCTGGAAAGTACACTGTGCACAAAGCGCTCTTGTTACAATTTAGCGGGGCAGACCACGCCAGCCAGGAACATTTTCAGGCCTTTTCCACACATTTGAGCAGAGAGAGAGAGCTTGACCCAGTTTTTGCAGGGGATGGGAGCGTGGTTTTAAGACGATCATCCCCCCGCACGCTGTACTCCGGCACTTGTTGGCGCGTTCAGTGGCTCTTGTGCGTTTTCAATTATTCAGCCTGGAAGCATTATATTCTTAAGTCACATGAAAGTTTAATGCACCGCAATGCACAGAAACATTTCCGCACCGCAGCGCACCCACTTGTGGGCGAAGATCTAGAAGTTAGCTGACTTTTTACTAGGCCTAGACTGCTAAGGGAACCCTGAGATAAAATTAAATGCAACAGCATGATTCAGAAGCATCCTAAGCACACCAATTGTATTCACAAAGTGCCCACACAGGGGCAACAGATGTTGGCATTGAGCTTTCAAAACTGTCATATTTAAAACTGGCATTTCAATATACTATAGTACATGCTGTTGGTATTGCGAGAACACCTTTTATTGACCGATATAGTGATTATGTTGTGCTAATTGCACCTGTGATGGTAATATACATCAACTATATGTGTCACATTGGCAAATTGAATTAATCAATAGATAGCAAGTGACCTTGGAAGGGGGCAGTTGAGAAATGCATGTGCTAATTGAATACAATTACCCATAATTGAATGTCTCTATTTTGTACTTAATCAATAGTGACTTACCCAGTGAAGCCCCTGGAAAATTAATATATTCAGTTTTACTCCTGTAATTGATAGCTTTCTCCTGACTTTGATTAAATAATCATGCCACCTGCAGACACTTTGATGTATCTGGTATCATTTGCATGGATATTTATTGCATGCTTTTGGAGCAGAGGGCAATGAATAAAGGGGTAATGTTGCACTTAAGTTACAGCTTTCCCCCATAAAAATAAATTTGTCACATGAGCATATGCAGATTTAGAGTAAAGACTGATAAATACATGAGTTGATATGACAGGTGAAAGTCACCAAAGAACATATAATTAGTATTATACACAACAGCTTCAATGTGTGTCTTGATTTATGCCAAAGAAAATCATACAAGTCAGTTAATTGACTTGTAAGTGACTAAGTTTAATTAAGATATATGTGGCGAATGCAGCATCAGAACAAACAGTGTTAGGGAAGGCATGTAGAAACACATCTGCCTTTGCTTAAAGCACTGTGTTGAGTCACAGTGTGTAGGCTAATATATACACTGGCCGATCAAATGAGTGGAATGTCCAGTTCACATAACACTGGCTGCACGCCAGCCTGGAGATTGACAGGGTGGTCTGGTGTGCACATCAAACAGAGTTTTGTTTAGTTTCATGACAAGTGACAATGGTTTACATGGTGAGTGGCAATTTTCAGTAGTTCTGGAAAAGTCTGAGGTGGTATACCCTTCAACTAATCAAACCAAGGTGCACATGCTCAGTCAAGCAGAGAGCAGGAAGGCTAAAAAAAGTGTTTCTGGAGTAAGCTCAACAGGCAGGCATGTGTAGTATTTCACAGACAGGCATAAGTAGCATTTCACAGAGGTACTGATGGCATAGGAAGTCCAGAAAGAGTTTAAAGTACCAATAGTCAAACTATGAGCTATACTTCCTATTCAGCTCCACAGTAAAACATTGCTCCACATGGCAGCTGAAGTCACCCGAGATCAAAGCCGTGTCAGAGTGCCTTTAACACTTCGGCATGCCACTGTCAGTGCTGGGTGAAAAACAGTCACACTCAAAGAACAGCTTATCTTAAGACTTTTTATTCCAAAGTGTGAATATTGCTAAATATAGACAATGTGTCTACTACTTCATAATGATGTGTTCGGTTACATTTAAATCCTGAACTGTATTACAGCTGTAATGGCCCATCAGTCATGTAAACTACAGCTTAATATGCGATGAAACAGTGATGTTATCACAACAGTGGCTAGATTTTTTTGGCAGAGGTTGTATATTACTAAGACATTATTATTATTATTATTATTATTATTATTCAATCACAGCAAATATTTTAATTATTTCTTAAAATTATTTTAATTATTTTTATCTTATTTATATTTCATACAATGTTCTGTCAAAGTACTGACATTTTCCCTCTGAGGGAACAGCTAACTCATCTGTCCTACAGGGTGTTACACACAGTGTACATTTAGATTGAAAGAAATTAAATTTGATTAAATATAGGTATTTCGTCTTTCAGGTACACTAAACCATCTCAGAATCATATTGTATTTCTACCCAGAATGCCTCCATTAGATACATTATTTAAATTATGACACAATTTCCTGTCAGGTGTGGAGAGACTTTAATAGGGTGATCCTAGGAGTGGCACCCAGTGTTGTTATATCAAACATTACCACAATCGTTATCAGCAGCAACCTCCCATATTCACTGCTTGTACATAAATTCAAAGGAGATGTTGCTATGTTTGACTGTAACTTCTCAATCAGTCATGCTTTTAAGAGCAGGAAATGGTGAGTAAATATTCCAGAATCAGAGGGTATGAGCAGTCTAAGGCATGATTAAACACTGGTGTAGTTATGACAGCAAGGCGGTTTGTGTAAAGGTTAATTGTTTGCTTATTGATGGCACAGACGGCATTGCAGATTTATGGAGGACTTTCCAGCCTATTGTTGCAAAGCTGTTACTTGCACAGCAGAAAACAGCATAATAATTAATTCACTTATGTCCAACAGCATTAGTTTCAGTTTATGCAGCCAAACATTTGCAGTGATAAAGAAAGACAAAGGACCTACATAAAAATCCTCTCAAGACCTGCTCTTATCTAGTCTTCCTATGTGAGTATCATGGTGACCTGCATGTTACAATCAATGTTCTTATTCAATCTTATTCAATGACATACTCAGCTCAACAGTAAGGTAGATGAAAATGGTTGTCTAGAAGTCTCTGGGTGCTAAAACACTGAATCTCGGTCTATATATAATAAAGTATTTCTGTGTTATTAAAAATGCATTATGCCATTATCAACATGGCATTTGGAGCATAATGAAAATGGGGTATCTTTTAATTTTTCCAATGAACTATATACACTTATACATACTTCTGCTATTCAATGAACCCAAACTTAAGATTTGAGAGACTTAAGAGTTTCATTGCTCTTAACACTGTTAAAATTGAATGCAAGCACAGTTTTTTTCTTCACATTCTCGTAAATCAAAAATAAGCACAAATGTTGAACTCACAATTGTGAGAATCATTCATTTATCAAAGTCAGGATTTTGATAAAGAAAAAAAAAGACAAGCAGTATTCTCACAGAGCCGGCTCTTGAATCTTTGTGCCTGTATTCCTTTCCAAAGTCATTTTCCCATCCCTCCTTAACATGCAGTTGGTGTGTCTGTAAAATCAAGCCTCGGATCCCAAGTCTCCCTGACACAAGGTTAACAGTGGCGGCTGGCAGTCCACACCGAGCAGTGCTTTAGTGGCATCATGTGAGCCTCCAGCAGACAGGGGGCGATGTAATAAGAGCCATACATGTGCAGGTGTAAGGGATCTGGGGGTCTGGAGCTGCAGGATCTGCAGTTGTCAGACCCTGAGATGGAATGCTGGTATCGACCTCATCAGACCTACCCCCCCCCCCCCCCCCCGCCCAACCCTACCACCTCCACTGCAGCCTCCCTGCGTACCAATGCTTCAGATAACCATCCTACCTGTGCTGAGATTTAACACCCTGCCACATGCTAGGGAGGTCTCCAGCTGTTCATTCACAACAAGAATGAGAAAAGAAAGAAATTGACTAATTTACAAACTCTCCACAGGCCCCTGAGCTGTGGCATTCAAAGGGAAAAAAATAATCGTTTCCCTATGTGCAGCAGTCATACTTGTACTTTTCAAGCAGAAATGGAACCGCTGTAGCTCACTGATCCAGTGCAAAGGGACACATGTTGGAGGGCACGCCTCGTTACGGTCCCCGCTCTCGCGGCCCTCGCGACAGGAGCAGGAGAGTGCCTCTGCAGTTCCTCCCACACTTCCAGAAAGTGCTAACTCAACCAGACTCCCCCCCCCCCCCCCCCCCCCCAAGTGACTCCAGGGCATGCCTTACCTCTCTCAGTCTCGCATGCGATGTTTCATGAGGAATCGATAATGAAGGAGAACCACTAGCGTTTCCCAGGCACTGCAGTGAGGCACGTCCAGGCCACTTAATTGCTCTCAACATTACAGCCCCATACAGTGTCACAGTAAATGCCCAATAATGTCTAGAGCGCTGTTTCTATGTTGGTTTCTTCTCATAAAAATATTTTACTCTGGATTATGAATATGTCTGTGTTTTCACACAATGAATTTCTCTGCAGTCCTTTCTGTAAAAGCTTTTGGTCTAGTGTGAAGTTCCTCGTTCTCAAGGAAATCTCGAGGCCAGCTTTTTCCTCTAAACAACAGCAGTGCCTTGGATAAGGGTGAGATTCTTGAAGATGGGCATTTAGATATTAATAAAAATGAGAAATTCAGTAGCGGCAAATAGGGTGGACACATGTCGCCTCTTCTCATCTGTCACTGTTTGTTTGCACTGCTTTTATACACACCATACATACAATTCAGCATATGTGACTTTTAATACAACGTGGCATTGCTGTTGATGAGGTTGGTGGAGTACAGTCCATTGGCTTGGAGTCTGATGATAGGGTCACACCCTTCACAGGCCAAGGTGTGTTGACCTAAACCCTTCAGACCTTACTGGGTTTTTTTGACAGCACAGCGATCCTAAAGAGCTGGCCATGTCGATTCTGGTGGTCTCATTTAAGAAGGAGGAAGATGATAAAGAGATATCTCATCCTGGACAGACATTTTTGCAGTTACTTACAATATGGGAAATAGAATGGGGGAAAAACTGAAATAACAGGGAACCTGCATCTCTAATGATCCTGATTTTTTATTATGATAGCATTAATAATATATATTAAAAACCACTTGGCTCTGTGAATCCCCATCAACAGCCTTACTTGTAATGAGAGATATTTCTCACTGTTCAGTGTCTGTGCATAATGTATTTGCACTAACGAGTTAGATTCACCAGTGGAGTATCCTGGGGTTAGGGAATGATTTTCCACTTCTTCAGCAACTGGTTTTCTGGTTTTTCGATTCCCCCTCGAAAATGTGCGCTCTTGGGAGATCTGAAACAGCGCAGTTGTAAAAAATGTGCTGCAACAAATACGTTTTGATTGATTTTGATGGATTGGTTTGCTTTGAGAGGCCAGAGCTCTCTTTGGTGCTGCTGGTTTCATTTAAATCGTCTGAGTAAATCTTTCTGCGTCAGGCACCTCTCGTCTCCCTTTCGGTCTCTACTTTTTGTTGTGTAAATCATGCGTGCGCTGAGCCCATGACTCACTGAATACCACACAGACACGGCGACATGATAATATCCTCATTTAGATTCTGCTTTGTGTCTCTGAAGCATTATGGGTAAAAAATAGTGCATCTGCTCAGCTCTTCTTTAAAATTACACATGAGATCAAGGCTATCCAGATCACACCAACCACCTGAATGACATCTCAGGATGAAAAATAAACTCACTGACGATGCTCAAGAGCTTTGTTAGGATGCAATTTAGTGTGTCTATTTTAAGATTAAGACCTTTTAAAACATTTAAAAAAGACATTGAAGTTGAGTGACACACAAAAGCTGGACGATTGTGAAACGTGACAGGTCCGCTGTGGAAGCGACCGCAATTAATTTAATCCCACCGTAAAAGCCTAAACCGCATCTCGAATGAGTCATCCTAGACCGCTCTCCCACTGCACTCCTACAGTGATGGTGCTCAGTCACAGCAACCCTGTAATGAGACCCCTCCAGGGCACACACACACACGACACTCACGTGTGCACAGACATGCGCACATATGAAAACACACATGCACACACACGACACACATGTGTGCGCGTGCACACATGCGCATGTGAGCGCACACACACACACACACACACATACACACACACAAACACACACACACACACGCACATACATTCTTACTTGTCCACACATAAACACACACACTCTTGCATGCACATACACATACACATTGCCTGTAATCATGTGTGTGTTCCGTATCTCCCCATGCTCTGATGAATAAATCCTCCTGTGGCTCTGAGCAGAGCTGGTAGGCAGTAGCCCCACTGCTCTGTAAATCTGACACACAGGCCCCTCTAATGTCCCTCAGTGGGCGATTGCTTTCGCCACGGCCCCCGCGACCTTGACGGCCTCTCCTCCCATATCGCTGCCAGCGCGTCCTCGCTCCCCCCACCCCACCCCCACCCCCACCCGCCCCCGATTTATGGGTCTCGAGGCCCTCAAGTAACAACGCATAATGGAGCCCTTGCACAACCCACAAATCAGCTGGGCTGCGTCCACCTTTGCATGCTCCCCAAGACAACACCGACACGGCACACGTGGCCTGTTTGCAAACCTGCAGCACAATGTGAAGGTTTTGGGGCTGGGATCATTCCAGTATTAAATATAACCCCTCGTCTTTTCCCTGTGGAACTCAGACATTGTTGGAATGCTTCCAGGTTGCATGCATCAAAGCGTACTGACTGAGTTATAGGATCACTTGTATTAATAAATGACTGTTTACTGCACGCAGTATGAAGTCATCACATAGCTGATCCTCCAGCAGCATCAGCGTATTCTGTTTCCTGACCTCTGGTTCCAGCTATTGCTCTGTAATTATGTACAACAGCTTCTCATTTGTGAATATCTGCGCAACAATGCTGAACGACAATGAATGAAAACACTTACGTATCCCATTAGTTCCTGAGATATCTGGATGTGCCTATGCGCAACAGCGAGCAATTCAATTCTGTCACATAATGGAGGGTGTTTATCCCTTTTCTCTTCTCCAGAAGACAGAAGCGAAACATATTTTGGAGAGATCAGCAAGAAATAAACAGCAATTGTTGGTAAGATTCCAATCAACATGGCCCTTCTGGGAAACAATCAAACTATTTATATTCAGCTAAAAATAGCTACTTAAACATGGTGCCCTCGATGATTCAACCAGTGTTTAGTATAGGCCAACGTGATCTATCTTTGGGGACTAGACTGAATCAAGCTCTCTGCTCAGTGATCTAAAAGAGCAGAATATAAATTAATCGGTGAAATGACAACCCTCTGTCATACAAGTGTGACGGTAAAATATACATTTCTAATATGGAAATGCAAATTACGATATATATATGCTGCACAGAGCAGATAAACATTGGTTTGCAACAGTGATTCTTCTTCTCATGGGGGGGGGGTGTTAGGGTCTGATTTTGAGATACTTGTGTACTACAGTGACTGTAGTAACTTGTAATACACTGCAGGTACAACACAGTGACTGTTGTGGAATTATCTGCAGAGGACAGCAATGGCCAAAAGGTATTGCTGGTTACCACTCAGAAGCACCTGACGGCAGAAATTCCTGTCTGCTCCTCTCTCTGTTTTGAGCAGTGAGTGCACATACATGGTTTGGCATTGTGCCATTTAATAGGCAAAGAAATGACCAATTACTCAAACAGGTTGCTCCCCTCCTCTCTCCATGGTTCACAGCACAATTAAAATGTGTGGTAGAAGGTCTGTGTAGGAAGGGAGAGTAAAATGAATTGCTCAAAGAGATTACACATAGGGAAGTCTGCAACACAGCCAGAGAACATCTACAGAGCCTCATTACAAAGAAGCATGACTCTCACTTTCTTAATCACAGTGATATTCAGAAAGTGTAGATGTATTATAAGCAAGTCCACTCCCTTATTTTCACTTATGTGCACTAAATTAACTGAAGGAAAATATTTACCAAGCTCAAAGCACAGTGGATATCTGCTGGCTCAATATACGCAACATTTATACTGTGTAATCCATTCATGTGTAAATTTATTTTGTGCAAAAAGTATGAGCATCTCACTTACTTTTTACTTTACATTGGTAAAATAATTTGTATAAACATTATGCTCTAAAAGGCTTTTTCAAAGCTAACTGTATGTATTTAGTTTTATCCTTGTACATTTACCAGTATATTCCACCCACCAACTTGGCTGCAATATTTTGATTTGACATAAGTTGCTTTTGGGATAGTGTCCCAGGGCATATAGAGTGGAGGAATTAAGAAACATTATAAGCATATTTTTCAGCAAACAGAAAACACAGGCTTTGTTCAGACCCACTGTATTGTTCTTAGAGAATAGGAACTTTCACCAGTGCCAATTGTGTGGGGAAAACAGCCACCTTCACGGTAAATTATATACAACTCCACTGATTGGTGAGTTTTTCCTGTTAAATTTTAAACATGTCTCATAACAGCAATGCTCTTCAAAGTTCAAAAAGGACCTGACAATTTAAAGTCATATAGTGATGTTATTCCTCCAAAAAACCAAATACTTGCAAAATGCAATTCAACTCAATTTTTAAAAACTATTTTGCAAACTATTTAAATTTGCATTTCAGCACAAATCATCCGATTCATTTACATATTCTTACTCCATAAACGTATAAAAACATAGAAATGCATAATGCATAAAATGTAATCACAGAGCTGTCTAAATCTGGAATACTTTAACAAACAAGGCTGTCTTTCTAATCTAAGGTGGTGGGCTGTAATTCACTGCATTATGATACGTGTAAACTTGAATAATGTTGGACTATCGATAAAGAATGTTAATACTAAATATAATGGCAGCCTACATGCAATGTATAACTAGCATACATCCATATAAAAACAGAAAATTTTTAAAAGTTACATGATTCGATACACAACAGAACAAACGATAAAGAAATGCAAATAAACACATTTAAATAGCATAACAGTTCTGGATAAACATAATTATACAATTTTCATCTTATGCTCATCTTGCTTCAAAGGTGCGCGGGGTCTTGCGACGCTAAGCACGATCCCAGAGAAGCGGCAATGATATAATATTGTGCGCAACTGGGAAATTGAGGATGGGAGTGTGAGGCGCAATCGAGTTAATCAGGACGAGGCCTGCGATCAAAAGAAGCTGCTCGGTATTCTGTGAAACGCGCATGCATGACTTGTTTACAATGACTAATTCAATTAAGAAGCCATGGAAATCGGAAACAATACCAAGAAGAGAGCAACACTCTGGAATGCGAACGTCTCTTGCGAAATCAAACAGGCACTCCGGCACAATCTTTGAGCTAACGGGACCAAATTAATGAGATAAAACAACTGAAATTATACACATGGATGCATAAACCAGCCAAGATTTTTTTCACTCTAACATTTCATGAACAATAGAAAATCATTTGTGTAAACTGCATACTCCTTTGTGTCAGTCTCTGCGCTTGCTCCTTGGGAGGATGACCCCTCTCATTAGATTTCTCTATGGCGGCTATTAATATTATTATACTGCGCTGAAAGGCTGGCGCAAGTGGAAATATCAAGTAAAAAAAAGCCATTGTCTGCAATCAGAACAAATTAGTCTGAGCAGCTAGACTCATCTGACTGTTCTAACAAGAAAAGCTCTTCAGCAAACACGAGAATGTCAAAGCATTTGCAGAGCGATGTGCAGGTATTTCAAGACGATCCGAAGCTGCGAAGACGGAACGCAGATCTCGCACCGACTCGCCGGCGCTCCCCGCGGACTCATTTCTCTGAATCCCTTTGAATTTTATGAATGACTAATGAATTTCGAAGAAACAGGGGTGGGCGGAGGCATCCCTCTGAGAGGCGATGCGAGGTTGTTCTTGGGTTATCGCTTTCCAGGGTGATTAGACTTGACAGTGTGGTCTAATGATACATCCATTACAAAAAAAGAAAAAAAAAATCAATTTACTGTCATTCATGAGCAGTAATTTGTATGGTCACACAGGGGAAGTCAAACCAGTTGTAGCATTTAGTCTGGACACTGACCATGGCAAATGGACCTAAACAGATATGGAACGTGCTTATCTATTGTCAGATACCCCTAATTATAATTATTTAAGAGGTAGGGAACCACTTTAGGGGGAAACACGACATACATCAGCGATCCATTACAATAGTGGCTAAGAAGACAAAATGCTTCATAAATAAATTCAATAGATCTCCATACATTCAAAGTACAATTCCACACAATCAAAGGTTGTGACTAGAGGTTACATATATTTGGTTTGGAGTCCAATGACAGGATGGCACTTGGCCATGAGCCAAGGTTGTTGACCCCCGCTTTGGACATCATGAACAGGAAAAAGTAAGGGGGAGGTAGGGTGAAGGAGGGATGCTGTGAATGACTGATGCAGAAAGGAAGTGGTAGGTGGGATTTTTATAACTGTGGGTGGGATCAGTTTGCCTGGGTTTGGTAAATTGTGTAGGGATTGTCTGAAAACTATTCTTTCCTCCTTTTGTTAAAACTTTGGTAAAATGCACATGACAAACAAACCAAGCACGAACAAAGCCTGAAGGTTGATGATCCGGCCATGATCGAAGCCAAAACCATTTCAGTCATGGTTCAACAGTGCTGCGTAATGAAAATGTCTCACATTTTAGTTGGGCTTATGATCTTTTATGTAACCTTTTGACATCATGGTCATCTAAAACATGTCCTTCCATCATTGTGCTGTCATGCCTTCTAATGCTGTGTAAGCCTCTGCCTGAATGAGCAAGATGCTGACAAAAGAAATCCACGTTCCATTTCAAGCTGCTTTGACCTCAGAACAACGCGAAAGTGTCATCCAGGCCTTCCGCAATTAATTACACTGTATTTCCACATTGATCACTGTGACTGCTTGATACTTGATACATTTGTGAGAGTGGATCAAAAAATAGGCACTTGCATATGACCAATCAAAGCTAAACTCAAAGCGCAAAGCAGAGGGATTCAGGAGTGTTCTAAGAATACTTCAGAATTCCTTCATTGGGAATGCTTGGGTCCATATTGATGTTAGTGGTGCTTGGAATTAACTCATTTGTCTCTCAGACCCAAGTTTTCCTCTTTTGAAGGGAGTGCTTTGCATTTCAAGCCATCTGGCAATCAGTAAAGGTAAGGCAAACACAAGCAGATCTTTTCTATTAGACTTTAAATATGTCTTGCATTTGAAGTAAGAATGCATGTGTCCTTCTCATAGAGTAGTAAGAATGAATGCTGAAACAGTCCTGATTCCGTCAGACTCTCAAAGCCCCCCTCATGTCATCCCATTTGGGTTCAAATGTAGCGAGGCCCTGGCACAAATTGTCCTCGGAGGCGACGTTTCGTCAGCCTGCGCCCTGGAATTTTCGCCCGCCGAGCGATGCCGACCCGTGGCACGGAGCCGCCGTTTTGCCCGCTCCGCCTGCCAGGTCCCGCTGCTCGTGACGCCATCCTCCCGGAGCCGCGGCCGCTTGGGCAGCGCCAGGATGAAGTGACGCCTTTGACAAAAAAAATGGTGAGTCATCAGAGTCCAGCTTTTCCCAATCCCCTGAAATATCTGCTGGGGCCTTTTTTCTCTCATTTGAAGGTCAGAATCTCAAAGCTACCTCCTCCCGGTGGTGAAACCAGCAGATTTACATGACGATTATACTTCGGATGGGGCATCTGCACTGTACAATGGAGCGCTGTTCCTGGAGATACAAAAGTGTTATCTACTGCAGAAAGTACTGCCAACCAGAGGCGACCTGTAGAACTGGCCATTTTGCATTATTTACTTATTTATTTACTCAAGAGGTGCCCTTATCCTTATCCAGAATGACATAATTTGCATTTATACGGCTGGATATTCACCGAGGCGGTTTGGGTTAAACACCTTGCCTGAGGGTAAGCTCCCTGCCTGATAACTAAACCTGCAACCTTTAGATTGCAAGCTCAGTTCTTATCGAGCCGAGGTGGATCTTTGCACCCCGCGTGTACGTGCACGTGTGTGTGCGAGAGCGCGTAGCGTATCGCTGCTGAGAAACACGATGCGCTTGATTTCCCCGTCGGGGACTTGGACGGATCGATTGGAGCAGAGAGTGCTGAAATGGAATCGCCGGGTCTCCGGCTCGGGCCAGGGGAATCGCTGGAGCTGAAAACAGGGCCGTGCTGACTTGTGAAACCGCACAGCTCTAGACTGTCAATTTTTACATCGCTCTCTCTCTCTCTCTCTCTCTCTCTCTCTCTCTCTCTCGCAGCACAGTCCCTTGGAGGGGCATTCTTACAACATTTACTCAGCCATCTGTATCTACATGACAGCACCCAAAACTGCAGCTGATGGGTATGCCTATTCATAACTGTGAAAAGAAATTGTTCTCTGTGATCAGTGGCCATACTGGTTCTGATGTCATTCATGGAGGAATCAGAAAGGGAGAATTTAGAAAAATGTGATGCAGTCCAGACCCAGTATATATATGAGCAAGGTTGAGCAGTTCTGTGGACCAGGCTAGAATCACAAAAATATGGGATTTTCATGATACACAGTGTAAACTCTCCCAAAAAAAAGCCTGGGAAGATGGAATGAGAGACTTAATACCTGGCTCCTATAATGTTGCTTGATGAAGAACAACCAATGAGAGGAGTTTTGGGGTGAGATCAAAGTGAATGTTGGTTGTGGCTGGTTGTGAAATAAACAGCTACTTAGCAAACTGAAGTCACTACCTGAACATATGACATTTACATTTATTCATTTGGTAGGCACTCTCATGCAGATAAACTGACAGCCTTCAATAGGGCTTGGGGAATGGTGATACTGAATCATTAGTGCCATCCTTGAAATACAGTGTCATTATGGAAAACATTGGCATTAAGGGAATAAGACCTACTGTAAGACACACAAACATATATTACTACCATTGATTTCCAGCTACCAGGCTTGTATCACCACAATGTGTCTTCCACTAAGGTTGTAATGCTACAAAAGCATAAGCTGCCACCAGGCCTTTGCTGTCAGTGGTTAACCTCCCATCTGGTTTTACCACTAAGCATTTAAAGCAATCTTAGGAGGAGGAGGGGTGAGAGTTTGGGGAACCAAGACATAGCCTGAATGGTTAGGGTCTGAGTCTGTGCCAGAAGATGGATGGGCCACTGGGACCTTGGGAGTTCATTCCAAAACTTGGGGCCCACCATAAGACTTTCATTCTCTGCCAATTAAACTCTCCTATTAAACATGGTACTGTTCTGGGTCCAGATTATGTACCTTCCATTCTGACTAAACAAAGAAAGAACCAAAGCAGTGGAAAGTGCTGTAATTTCACCAGTATAGCCCCTGTCAATGCACATGTTACTAACAACGTAACATGAACTGGCTTTATTTGCCTGAAATAAAAAAGAGTCAAATGTAAGTCGCATTATAATTTGAATTTTGACATCTCTACACGTAAAACAACAACTACTGAGTGCAAGCAAACAACTTTTGTTAGGCTTTGCTGACACAGATAATATGCTGACAAACCTCTGTGTGTCCAGGGGAGATCATTAACGAATAGGATGTGAGAAGGGATCAAACACATTGGAGCAGGAGGTTAGGGAGCTACAGCCAGACTGTCAGCACAAAGGGATTTCTCACTCTCTCCCTTTCTCTCCCCCTACATCTCTCCCCATTCCTCTATATCTTTCGCTCTTTCTTTCTTTCCCTCCCTATCTCTAGCAGTCTCCCTATAGCCCTCTCCATCTCCTCTCTGTCTGTCTCTGCCCAGGAGTCTGGCTTTGCCACAGCAGCCTACAGAAGAAAAATCTGCAGCTGAGGCTTGACGAGGCAGGTTTATATTCCCACTCTGAACAGCTTGAATGGCCCTGATTGCAGGATGCAGTTTTTTAAACCCCATAATTAGGAGAGAGGCAGGTAGACTTGGTGGAGTGTAGGCCACACGGGGACTGGACCCTCTAATGAAATGGGATTCCTGCACATTGTGCAGTGAGGCAGCTTTTTCAGTATATTGCTGACTACATCTACACCTGCTGGATTGCACCCATGCTAACTTTCTCCTGTCTGCACAATATGCGTCATTTTCACTTATACTTGTCCTGTATTATTAACCAAAGAAGCAGTGTATACACAGTCATGGGTGCCATGGAGAATCATAACCTAGCCAGATAAAAATGCAAAATCTTAGATATTTTTAGTGTTTTTACTTAAATTATATGCTTTAACTGAAGACATTTGTCATGGTCTGATTGGTCTACTATGCTGTCTGTCATGTTTATGTCAAAGGTTATGTTTATGTCAAAGGTTATTCTACCTTTGACATAAATGCTGTGTGATGTTGATGTCATGATGATGTAATGTAATGTAATGTAATGATGAGGTGATGTCCTGCTGAGTGATGTTTTCTGAACCAAACATGCAAAACAGAGGACAACAGTACACTTGCAGTATCAGAGTGATTTCAGGACACGGCTGGGTGTCAGTTTCAGTGGGTGTCAGTGCAAACCATGTCTCTGCATGTCTGTCCCTGTCAGTGGGAGATTTGCAGGTCATACAAAACAACATTCATGGCTGCACCCGCACTTATTCAGGATCTACTGCTCATGAAACCAAAGAAAAAGGTTAACCCCCTGTGCCATGCATGAAAACAATATCATGTCTTGACATAATTTCTTCTTTTTTAAGCAATTTCTGTGAGATAGCATGCCCTATATGTGTAAGCATCCCTTGCTAAGATTTAACAATGCATAAGGCACTATGATTAATAGGTAACCTTTCAAAATTGTGACTAATTGCAATAGCATTTGTGGTTGGGGGGGGGGGGGGGGGGGGGTTGAGGGGGTGGAGTCACAGAATAGGAGATAATTATGCTGAGAGTTTATTGTGTCTACTGCCTGTATACTCAGATGCTAACGTGTCCTCAGATTCCCTCGAACCTGTTCTCGCAGCCACTTGTTCCTCTTCTCTTTCCCCCCGGCTACCCCTGAGTGGTAGCAGGGGACGGCCGTCTCTGTCCCCCTCTCCACACAGCGGGTAAATGCTGGCAGCACAGCCACGCGAGGCTGGTCAGGCGGAACAGACTGGGATGCTACTACTGTAGGCCCCAAATCCCCCTGCTGCAGAGGAGGCCGCTGTGGATAAGCCCTCCGAGACACAGCCAGAGATACAGAGCCACACAATGCACCGGGCATGTGTGTGCGTGCATGTGTGTGTGTGTGTGGGGGGGGAACGGGGATGCCTGGAGCGCCCAAATCCGATTCCAAACACCTTCCAGAATCCTCTCCTTCTCTGAAATGCCAAGGCGCACAGGAAACAAAGGACAATTTGTCTCAGAGGAGCTCTCAGAGAAAACCGCAGAGGTAAAAGATGAATAAAGACAAATTCAACCAGCAGTTAGGCATTTTCCTTCTCTCAGTCAGCTGCCAGTCTTTGCCCTCTCTTGCATTGTTCAACTCATTCTCACCATGACTCCACAGTTGGGTTACACGAATTATTCTGTGTAACATGAGTGAAGGATACCGCTGAAGGACAGCACTGAACTGAAATGCAGTTCTTTGCAGTCACGTACAGTTGCTCAGCTGATCTGTTTTTCTTTTTTTAAATTACACTGACTCCGTTGGCTTTGACTACACTGTTAAATTTTAGAAGCTTGTAGTGATGCAGACAGCAACAGATGGTACACTTGGCATGTTTCAAATGTGACATGCTTCACCCTATTTTAAAAATAGAAACTTGCAGAATGCTTTTATAGGACATTAGAATCCGCTGGTATTTTACAGTTACTGTTACATTTTGGTCCTATTCCGTATTAGTGAATAGAGCTGTGTAGTTTTATTTTGGTCAGTGTTTTAAATGATTAACATTGATGTTCATTTCTCAAAGTATGTACTGATTTTGGTCAATCTTTATAATGGGATGCTTAGTTTTAAGCAAACAGTGCAGTCCATCAGAGCAGTTGCTCTTTAATCAAACAAAAAGGCAAGGATACTTCACTGAGTAGTTTCTCAGGTATCGGAAGAGAAGAGGGTGAACCAGAAGCAGAGTACTGAACCATCAATACAACATCATTGCCACAAAATCACAGAGTCCTAACATTTTTTCCACATAAATGCTGCATTTAAGCAGCTGCAGGTGTGCACACTTGTAAAACCATTAATTTGATGTCTCTATTGGCAGCTCTTTGCAAATGAAGATTCTGAGGAGAGTGCTTATGTGCTGTCAGTCTGCTGCTCTGTAAGGGTGTTACTGGGCTTTTTTTGGTTTCTGTTGTGATGTATTTAACGTACCATGCCACATTAGCCTACAAGTTACTCCAGGTTAGAGCAACTGCTGAATAAATAAATGAATGAACGAAGAGTGAAAGTAAAGATGACTGTCTCAGTTTGTTGCAGACGCATAAATGAGGGATCAGCCTTATTCAGGAAAGGCAGCCCTAACTGCTGAAGATGCAGTTAAATATCTGCTCATCACTGCTGCTGAACGGGGGCTCCATCTGGACAGGATCATACTGATAACGTTTGTCCTCACAGGCACCATGCTTGTATTTCATGTAAGGTATCTGATTGGTTATTAGCCTGTAGGTCTCACACACACACACACACACACACACACATACACCTCTGTGTGGGGAAAGGAAGTCTAGCTGTTGTGATTAGACAGGTCATCCCATGATGTGGAATCAAGGATCATTATGATATAATGTTCCAAACTTAAATATGGCAACTCTTTCCAGAATAAGAGGAAGGTGTCCTTCATTATGAATCTGTCTGTTTGGCAAGCCAGGTAAAGCAACAGAGACTCACAGGGGCAGCATAAATACATTAAGATATACAAGTCAATGGGAACTGTTATCACCTTTTTGTAATCATTTCAGAGTATAATACCTGTACAATTTGTGTCTGCTGGTTTTCAAAGTGCACTGTTGCAGTTTGGATACATAACTGCCAGGCAACACAGATGATGTCAGTGTCTAACTCATATATTACAGGTTGTCATATCAGCACTAAGTAACAGTCCCACTTTCAGTCAGTGAGATGGGCCCATGCAAGACTTGTCTGTCATTGCGTCTTTCCTCCTTCCTGTCAAACTCTCTTGCCGAACCTTTATATTTGTCATTCTTTTACAGCCAAGGCTACCTCTGAGTATCATTCAGGCATTTTTCAGAGTGTGAAATGAGCCTCCACAGCCGTACAGAGTAGTGCTCCAAGTGCTGGAAAAGCGCGTTCGTTTTAAACCCACTGCATCTCACCTGACGGTAACCACACTTTTGAATTCCGCCGCATTCTCGAGCGTTTCGCTGGACTGCAGATACAGCTCCCCTGTTAGGATATGGCAGACAAGCACTTGCTAATATATCGTAGTTGCATTCCAGTCTGCGTACGCTTGAGCTGCACTGATGCAACAACAGGGTGCAAATGTGGCTGTGAAAAGCCATTAGAGGCTCTCCGGCGTTGTCGCTCCAGTGGTTTCGACTAACAATCTGGTTTGCGCTAATTTAGATCAAAGCCGATTGCAGCAGGTCCACGCTCCTTACTCTCATTGCATATTCATGATGTTTTTATTTCCATCTCGTGAACATGACAGAGGATGAAACAAACACACCAGTCGTCCTCGAAACCTTGGGATGAGTCAGACCCTTGCCTGTCATTGCGGGGCCGGAGACACCGACCTGGGGGTCAGTGGTTATGCAATATTTTGTTTAAACGCTTTAAGCGCACTGTAGTCAGGCAGAGGCAGCAACAGGCGCCGCGATGCAGCGAGCAGGCCACGGAGATGAAACCATTCAATCCAGTTTAGCTACGCTGTCCTGGTTTTAAGAGAAACGCCTTTCAGAAACCGCAAATACCTCGTCAAAAAATCGCAAGGAAAGCTTATCCGTTCACTTCTCACAATTAAGCATCGCAGGTTCAATGGCGCAACAGGAATTTGACTGTCTTCTTCAGCGCGAGCATGCAAGAGGCTGCTATTAAAAATGCACACGCTGTGCCGCCTCGCGCCTTGCTTCAGCTGCATGTCATCCAAACTGGGTCAGCGCTCCCCACCCTGACGGAAACATTTTTCATGCATGTGAAAATATTTGCCTAGCTACAGCACTTGCTGGAGGACGCTTGCAGCGCTCTCCAAAATAACCCATGAGTAAAGCTTTTTAATGACTAAAAGCTGAGTAAATCTTTTCGTTGTTTGTTACCGTGTCTGTTGAATAGAGCAAATGAGAAACCAAGAAAAAAAAACAAAAAAAAAACAGACGTTGCCGGCAGCCACGAGGCTTTCTGGTTGGTGACTTTGAGCTATTGTCTAGAAACTGTGTTCTTGAAATATAGCAAATAGTACTTGCATGAGAATATAGAATATACTGAAAATAGTTTTCAAAATTTATGTTTAGAGCATCAAAATAGACACAGTTTTGGCATTTCCCACATTGGGCATTCTGTAGTTTGACTAGCAGCCTACAAGCACACACACATACAGTCCATATCTGATAAATGTGCCTGATGTAAGATAGGCTCGTGTGCTTGTTAGCGTGTTGTCAGTAGAAAACTTTTGCATTCACCTCCCGTCTAACATTATGTCTGCAGGCATTTGCTGAACAAGATGTCCTAGAAATCCATTTGAAATCCTTGCAATTTGAACAGACTGCACTCGTTTAGTGGGTCCTCCATGTGACAGAAAATGGGCTTGGTCAGGCCTGTATTGCAAACTAGTAGCAGTGCTGAGAGCTGGTGAGCCAGGGAAAGGTGGTGCCCCTTCACCTGTCAGGTTTAGGCTACAGTGGCTACATAGGTGACCAAACTTGGGGGCCGTTTCCACTGTGTACTGTGTCCTGTGAAAGGATGTCAAATGGATCAACATGTACATGCCTCTTTACAATACTTCTGCCTACCATAAAGCCATGTTCTCTGCTAATGCTGCTACACCCCAAACCCTCCCCCACCCCCAGAACAAACATGCCATTCAGAGCAGAGAATGGAACTCTGGCAAACAGGGGATTTCACCACTTGGAGTATGGATAGGTCGGGATCTGCCTATGGACAGTTTCAGACTGAGGAATCGTTGCAACCCAACCTGTTGAACTCTGAGGGGCAAGGGTGAGAGGCTGAAAGGAGATGATGGGAAAATGGCATGGACCACCGCGATATTCTACCCCCCACATGTACACACACACACACACACACTGAGAGGAGTCCCACGTCTCTGGCAATCTGTAGTATTGCAATTGATATTCCCCCCGAGTGCCAGGATCTGTGCAGCCATCCAGAGCGCAGACAACTGATTTGCAAGAATTAATGGATTAATTTCCACGATATCACAAGCATGCCAAATCATTGCATTAATCACACCCTTTCGCTGAGAAAATGACATGTGACGTGACGCGTGCAGAGGTCCCGTGATTAGCTGGAACTCCAGAGACAACCCTGCCATGCAGGAGGGAGTCTAGTTCTCCTAATCATTACATTGCATCCAGCTTAATCAAAGAGTCACAATTCTCTTCTCCTAGATATGTACTACAATGACATCAGAAGGGGACACTTTTTCATTGGTCAGCTCACTTAGATTTTGCACAGTTATGTGGAAATGGAACCCTGAGAGTTCAACTGCACATTTTGAAAAACATCATACATTCACAAGCAATGAGCAAACTTTGGTCAATCTGTTGCATGTTCAACTCATGAAGAGCATTCATTTTAGTTGCTCATATCTCCTGTGCAGTGATTCCCTGAGCCCTGAGACCTGACATCACAGGGGACATCACAGACAATATGTACAGTAGGTTAAATAGTGGTCATCCACATGACTTGACACATACTTGACTTCTAGAGCTATCAGAATCCTCCTTATTTATGTGACAGAAGCAGCAAGATCTTTGGAAAGCATAGGATCTCCTTCAAACTCTCACCTTGACATCTTGGAAGTTCTTAGTTTATAGTACTGACAGAAAGCTTGTAAGGATATTGGATCCAATCTAAGGACAGACATCATGAGGAATTATTGACCAAAATTCTCAATGCAATGCAGCAGCCCTATAAATTGATTTTAGATTTCCATGTCCATACTTTGCACCACAGCTGATGACCACAAGGCATATTTGTTTGTTTGCTTTCAAAATAAATGAAATATAAAAAGATGTACTTTGGAAGGGAGAAGTGCAGTGTGACTAGCACATACAAAGTCCAGATTGACTATCCAGACTTGAACCTGTTGTTTTCAGCCAATCAGAGGGAAAATGAAAGAAGTAGAGCCCTGTGCATAATGGTCCACCTGGGATGCCTATGAAGCCAGCAAGCTGCTTTTGCTCTAGTCATAATCTATTTCAGAGGAAGTCTCCCTCAAGGTTAAAGTCATGGACCTGAAACCACCAAACCAGCCTCCAAAGCAACCAATTAAATTTTAAGGGCATTCCATTAAGTAATAAAGAGCTTGTGATCTGCTCTATCTGACATGAGGCCTTCTGTTTCAGATGTCTCCAGCTCTGCAGCAGTTTACTGCCTGCAATTAAGTACTAATGTAAAAATACAGCTAAGCAAATAAAGGAGACATTACAGTCCATCAGGTAACGGTGAAACAAACAAACAAAAAAAAACAGCGGGCTGGATTGGCAGTATACTGTATTTATTTTTAATGAACATTTTACAAAATGTTCGTCTCGACTCGCAGTTGTTCAGTCCACTCTTTGGAGTGAAGTGTTCAAGCAATCAAACCTTTTAATCTTAAAGGACTACTAGGATAAAAGGAGAATAACTGGGAGTATTAACCAGGGGGTTGAGCAATAATAGTGATGATGGTAATAATGCATAAAGTTGGCGCAGGATACAAGCAGCCGTACAACTGTAATGCAGGACATACGCGGATATTAAAATTTAACGAGAAACAGCATGGTAGGGATCTGTGTAAAGTCGTGAAGTGGTCTCATCAGAAAGCTCATAATATATCATACTCATAATATATCATAATATATCAAGAATTATACTACATTTGACGATGAAGCTGATTTCTTAAATCAGTTGAAATATTCGTATCTGATTAACCTTGCGTACATTCATCAAAAATCTTAAACGTTCTCCGCTTGCACGCATGCGCCTGGTGAGCGTTGCAGTCCGTAATGCAGTTCTTTGCTTGTTAGATCAACAGTTGAGTGCTTTGCGTCACAGCGTTCAATTTCGCCTTGTCAGCATAAAGTTGTGGAGGCAACAGCTTTCCGCATTAGTGGTTGCTTGTTTCCTGCCGTGTCTAACCTTGAAGTCATAATATGTGGTAAAATTATTTGTGATCAGCATCGCGGTCATCAGATAGTAAAACGTAAATACGACACGATGGAATGATAAAGGTGACACGCAGAACAAAAAACGTTGCCAGTAAGAATCTCTGATCCATGGGAATATTCGCAAATCCTCAATACAGACATTACTCAAACCGTTTTTTTTTATCTTTCCACGTACCACAAATTCAAACCATCAAGCCCCCGAGTACAACAGCTTACATAGCTGGATATCGAATAAATAAATAATTATGACAACTACACTGTCTTAAAGACAACGTATTCCTTTCTACATCTGATAGAGGGTTATCACAAAACTCGTCGGGGTTCCAGCTGCTAAAAGTTTGAGCACTGGACCTTGGAATGCAAAAAGAAAAAAAAAAGATCCAATGCAACTGGATCTGCTGTACGTTAGCGGAACACAAATGAATCACAAATTGATAATTTGTTTATTTGTTCTTTATTATGAAGTGAGACAAAATGCCAGGTGTCGTTGTGCTTACATCATTCAAATACTGGTCAAAAATTGTCAAGGAAAAAAAATTCCAGAAATAAGGTCATTTGATTCTTTACAGTTGTAAAAATCTTAAATTCCAAAGTACTATTTACAAGGCTTCTTGCAATAAACAGTTTGTTCCTTTTATTCATTGTACAAAAACAGAGGTCAGGCTAATACAAGATCCTTCTACCTGAATCTATAGGTTTTGTGCTACTTTTTAAAGTTGGAAACGTTTATAATGAAGTGCTTAAAAGACAAATCTGGACGGACTTCCACTTGGCTAAAACAAGGCATCGTTTACTCCCAATCAGGCTGAGTCTGAATACAGTGCAAATAGTCTGGTTTGCATGGAAATGATCCCCTTAACTTGTTCGATCGTGAAATGGTCGAATGGCTCGTGCCGTTATTTTTGCCTCGGTAGGCGTTCCGCAGATTTGAAGAAATGTTCTGAATTGCTTGGTGCTGATCACTCAGCGCCGCAAGCCTACGTTCTAAAACTACGTTAAATTAGATGCAGGCAGTGCATACCATATACAAAAGGAACCCACCCCCCACCCCAAGTCAATTTATCCTCTAATACTACATTGGCATCTCCCTGATATTGGATTTATGTATGACTACTAAGAATACTGGATAAAACCATACCTGATTTTTAAAACTGTTATAGGTACTATTTCTTTACTTTTAAAAAATACCATGCATTAAGTCATTATTGCTCTATAGTTCCTTATGAGAATCCCAAGAAATATTGCCCACGAATGCTATCTAGATTTTGGCAAAAAAATCCAAAGCTTCGTAATATTGGCATAGATTTCATTTTTTGCATGCAATTACTTTGAAAGGGTAACAAACAAAAATAAACCAACAATGTTCAGAAAGTGGCAAATGCTTTGGCATATTGATGACGAAGGCTTTGCAAACAACAATAAATTATAAAGTGCAAACAAAGACTTTACACGGTTTAAATTTAAACAAAGTGAATAAATACACAAATAAATAAATAAATAAATAAATAAATAAATAAATAAATAAATAAAATGTGTTTACCTCATTGCTGAACACCTTTATGGTCACTGGCAGCAGTAAAATATCATCCAGTAATTTAAAAAGGTTTGACCTTTGTGAGAAATATACAGACATTTTAAATGTCTTCACTGAGTTTTGACAAAATACTTATTTCGGCGCTATATGTCTGAATATAGGGGCATATGTGACGAAACAGAGAACCAAAAGTGTGTTAAGGTACATGCGAAGAATCCATATTTTTTTCCTAAGGTCGTTGCAGAAGAAAATTGAGAAAGTGTGCTATCATCAGGTTTCAAGGAAAACGAGGAAAACAGGAAGTTTGTTTCATGTTCTTGAGCAAGGAAGTCATGTTTCCAGTGGCCTCAGAGGCGAGAACCCGCCTTTAAAACACGCGGACTCGTAGTGCTTGTTCAGGTAGGACTTTAGCGCGAAGGTCTTGTTGCATCTCTTGCATTTGTAGTGCTTGAAAGCGGAGTGTGTCTGCATATGTGCACGCAGATTGGAACGATCGGCGAACGCTTTTCCGCAGTGTGCACATCCAAAGGGCTTCTCGCCCGTGTGTGACCTCATGTGGCCCTGCAGCAGCCAAGGTCTGCTGAAAGCCTTGCCGCAGATGTCACACTTGTGCTTGAGGTCGTGGGTCAGCAAATGCATGGCCATCGCCGGCATGGAGACGTATACTTTTCCGCAGGTCGGGCACTTCTTGGCCATCTTGCTGTCCATGCTCCGATGCGTTTGCTTGTGCCGGCTCAGGTTGGAAGACGTAGCGTAGGTTTTGCCGCACTCGTTGCACGTGTGACGCTGTAGGGACCTGGGGCTGTTGATGACTTTCCTCCTCGACCTCCCATCCGTGATAAAGAAGGCATCCACCGTGTAACCTTCACTCACGGCGTTGTCGCCGTTGATGTAACCAGATGATATCTCCGACTGCGGGCTGTCCGGTTGATCTGAATCCGGGGCTCCATAGTCACCGTGTATGCCGTGGTAGATGGGTTCGGGAGAGGGCACTTTGATGGCATTGTCGCTTTCTCCGTCGTACACAGACGGGCTGATATAGTCGCTAATGTACCCTGGTGTTGAAAAGAACAAGATCTTGATTCAATTATTGCTATTCACATGGGCAATCGAGTGAGAATCGTGGGTTAATAGATGCAACAACCTATCTCTGGCAGCATTCCACTTAATTTCCTTGCTACAATACTTCAGAGACTCTTATTATTTCAGCTATTTACACTAAAAGACAAGAGGCTGATTTAAATTCCACCTGAATTTCTGCACAGGATTCTGACAAATCAATACCTCTCCATTTCAATTAGCACAGTAGCCCATTTAGGGACAAAGGCAGGGGAATAATATCGCTTCCATTAACAGTTGCATTTGCTTCCCTGACAAAGCTTTTACACAAAGGGTCAACGAGAACCCCTGTCTATTTTACAGCCACGAGAAACGAATATATAGGTACTACTACAAATACTGCAAGTGTACTTCCGGACATATACCAGTTATGCAAGTGTGTAGGATGCGTACATTATATAGAGCGTAAATAATAGTTTGAAATATGATCGAGCCTGCCTACCTTCAATAGGCAGTATCTCTCTCTCATTCTCTCTGTATGTGTGCAAAATTGAACGATGTAGCAGTTTACGGGCCATATCACCGAAGTTGTAAGTGCTTTAATTGAGGATGCACACTTGTAGGTGAAAGAGAACCTTGTGCGCTCTCCGTCAATGACACTCATCGTTGCCTATTGCCATATTGTGCTGAATATATCCTTTCAAATGTGTCCAAGGTTTAACAGATCCTACCCCAAAAATGTGCAGAGTCGACAAAGAAAATGTACGTTTCGCCAGAATACAATGTGACCACGGGTTAGATAAGCTAATTTAGCACTGAACTATGGAAACACTTTATACATATCAACGTTGCAATATCACACCAAACATAAAATGTGTAAAACACATCCATGCACAATATTTTAGTTAAAAGGTTAAACATATTTCATCAAAGAACAGTTAAAACGTTGGTGATTTACCCTTTTCGTGGAATCGGAGACTGAGGTCGGTCCTGGATCTGCCATACGAGCTCTCGAGATCAGCGGATGAAAAATCATCAAGCTTAACCTTTTTAACCAGGAAAGACCTTGGCATGTTTTGATGCTGCACGGATTACTCGTGAGGTACGAAGTCTTCCTCTCTTCATGCAACGTTGGTGCAGACTGTTTCACAACGGAATGGCCTCGTTGTGCCTTCTTTCAAATACCAGCACAGGAAAAAAACGCAAACCTTCGCTGGTTTCGCTTAGCCGCTGCTGATTCCCTGCAACACCGCGTCTTACTGGACAGAAATGCCACTTCAGCACTGGATAGCTCCCTTTTTGTGGCACGCGCATGTAATACAGCCTTCGGACAGCTTCCCGCAGTGAATGATCCGCTCGAGCGTCCTCGTGCTGCTTCCCCACGCCGTATCTGCAAAAGGAGATGGGTGAAAATAAATTGTTGATCGTTAGTTCAAAATATAAATATTCTCGTTATGATGGATGCCCGAACGGACGATTACAGCTCCTTATTAATATCTTTCAATTTATTTTAGAAACAGGAGAGTATATCAATAAATGCCGCTTCAGTTAAAAATCTGGCAGTTCCCTCTCAAATGCAGCCTCACCGTTTCAAGGTCTTGGATTTCTGAAGTCTGTTGATCAGCTGTTGGGATTTATAGGGCTGCGATCAGGTGGGAGATGGAAATGGAAGTGCTTAATTTAATCCATCAAAAATTCTCCCGGGAACAACATTGGACCGGAATGATTTATTGACGCTGTTACTCGTCTCCCCTCTCTTATTTTCTCGAAACTCTCGAACCGCCATGTTCTTTTTTGATAAGTACGATGTGTATTTTAATTGTATTAATCAGCGTCATACATTAATCCGTATTACTTGGTCAGGTCGCAGTCAGAACTATTTGTTTTTTATGAATTGTTTTTTTAAGTGTATGCTTTGTAATGAAAGGTTTGCTCAGCAATATGCAAGTTGTAAGTTGAGGGACGTTGAATTTTTGTATTGGCCGATGAATGAATAGCTGTAACTGTTAAATCGGAACACACAAGAATAACTCAAGAATTATTTTTCCAGCTGGACAGTGGACAGTATGTTGAAATACAACGTACGTTACAAACAACAGTCATTTTTGTCTTGTAAATCTTGTGTATCTGCGTACCTTGAGTATCTGGATTCACTTTTACATTATCCTCCCTCCCTCGCTGCGGTTTCAGCATTAAATATGATCACTAACCACTAAACCAAAGGCTGAACGTGGCCTAAAGTTTGCAGGTCACCCCTTTACATCACACCCTATCAACCAATGGCGTTCGCTCTATGCAAATGAGCAGAGTTAGGTACCAGAAGGGCCGTTTCCTCAATGATTCCTGTAGGAGCCATATGTCAGCAATTAAGAGAGATCCAGGCGCAAGACCGTCCTCTGTTGCGTGACATCATGTTATTTTTTATATTCATTTCTACAGCAGGATGCCGTTGTGAGAGAGATAAACTGTCATGGAGCATACATTTTTATTGGTCCTTTAAAAGAGTTGTTGCGTCATGAAAAAGCGATTGCGATTATTTAATTGATCGATCTATTGGTTTTAAATCTCAATATAAGTATAGAATGAAAATGTAAGTGACTGCATTTTCTAAAAATTGTAGAAAACGACGATACCAATTTTTTGTACGTTAAATGTCTAACGGAGGCACTCTCATTTTACAATGACAGCATCTATCAAGTAAGCAATTACTTGCTCTGATCAAAGACATGTTTGACGAACAACAAAAGAGCTGTCCAAGGTAGCTATCCTCTTCGGGATCAGGGCAATGTTTTGCTTGCTTTCCGCCATGTTCCTCGTGAATATAAAAACTGGTATAAAAGTATGTATTGCTTCGAACTTAACATATTCAGTCATGCCTGGTGACTTGCTGTGAGGTGACCTGATGTTTTTATTAAAAAGACGTAACAGGAGCGCATTCGTTGAAAACAGCAGTGTTCTCCGGAACTGCTGAGTTCAGCTGAAACCAGGGAAAATATAGACGCTGCCCTCATTTGCATAATAATAGTCTGGGATGTGCAGCAACACAGAAACGTCTTGTCATATTTTAAATCAAAAGGCATCATTGGCATTTAATTCTCACATCTGACTTTAAATTGCAAATATCTAAAGCCATGCTGGCATTCCAGAAACAAAACATTTTCCAATACGTTTTCTTTCTTTCTTTCTTTTTAATGGCAGAGTGAATGTGTTGCCTTTTTTGTAGGTTTTGTTCGTAAAAAGTCTTTGCAAGACATCTGAATTCTTTACTAGTAACTACCCAATAGGCTTTTCCTGTAGGAGTAGCTCCAGGATTTCCAATTAAAGTTAGAGTTCCCACAGCAGATGTATCATAGACAAGGATGTCTGTAGGCACCTCATGTTTACGTGCTTACATCTATAGCATGCAAAAACGTGCACATGCACACAAACACTCTAATTAAGTTTACACGCTTAATGTGACACTAGAAACGTATGTTAATATTATTAAATCGTTAAATAATCATAAAATGAATGTATTGGATAAAACAAAAACAAGCACTCACTGAATGGAATTCCATGACCCCCCTCCCCACAAAAAGCCCAGTGATAAGAGTCACTAGTCACATATTTGAAACTTTTAAAAAAAGATCATTTTGAATGAATCGATTTACATATAATTTACATTGCATATAGATGCATTTACATATAATTTGAATTCACATTATGTGATGTGATCAGCTGCCTTCTGTGTTTATATGGCATGCGCAGGGCTCCCATTAAATGAGTTTGCCCTGGGTCTTGCCCGTCATGATGGTGCTGGTGCCCACCTTGAAGCGTGGGTGCAGCTGGCACACCCGTGTGGTGGCAGGCATGGGGCACACACACAGGCTCTGCAGCTGCTGCTCCTCCAGCACCGCCTGGGAGCAGGTGGAGACCAGCCCTGAGGACAAGGGGGGAGAGCCTGGGGTGCAAGCAGGGACTGTGGAAGGCTAGGGAGGAGGAGAGGGAGGGGGCCGAGCAGGAGAACTAGGATGGAAGAAAACATATGAGGGCTGAGGTATTGGACTAGGATGGAGGAGACAGTATGGGGGCCAAGCTGGAGGATTAGGTTGGAGGAGGGAGTGGAGGCCAAGCTCAAGGACTAGGACAGAGAAGAGAGTATGGGGGTGAAGGTAGAGAGCTGCGCAGTTGCTTTCATGGAGCATAGGAGTGTGGAGGTGAAGGTGGAGGCTGTTGCAGATGAAAGAAGGTGGGGGCTTAACTGTGGGAGGTGGAAGTGGAGCTGAAGGAGGGTGAATTGAGGGGAGTCTACAATATAAATTAGTGTGCTTTGTCACTATAGCTGTAATATGGGAAGTTTTATATGGAAACTAACATTATAAATTCATACAGTCATAATTGGGCTCAGACAGCATGTACGTAAAAATCAAAACAAACAACAACAAATAAGATCTTCATTAGATTAGATTAGATCTTTGTTGGATCTTCAAAAGATTTTCACGCAGAACATCCAAAGCATATTACATATATACTATTGCATTATGGGTTTTCAATGCAATTGTATGTTAACATGATGCAGTGCAAAAATAGAAAACTTAACCTGAGATGTTTTCTTTATTTCAAAGGAAGCCTGCAACCATCACCAAATGATTTGCATTACAGGCTGATATATGTATATAAGATTTTAAGGGGAAATAGTATAATGATAGCTGTCTACACATCTAGAAAAATTGAAGATATCAGCTAGCTGATTACAGATACTACCCAACCCTCAGAAAATAGACACTATATCTACTACAGGCTGTAGGTGTACAGGTGTAGGTGTATACAATAAACTGCCTTTTAAGCATAGACAAAGATAACATGCACACACATACATGCATATGTCCTTCAACTGAATTACCACTGCCACTTAGCTACTTCTATAACATAATACAAATAGCCTACTGTCAACCCATACAGAGATGAAATATATTGTACTATACTGAGAAATATGTTGTTCAGATCAAGAACAAATACATTTAAAATATATTAATGCAAAGTAGAAATATATTACACCAAAATGGTAATATTTGAAACATATTGATTGATCTAAAAATGTATTTTCTAAAATATATTCTCAATATGTTGTTTGTTGTATGGGTAGATATTGTTACACATTGTTTCATTACAAATGTGCAGCTACAGAAACTCCAGTGAAACATCAAGGTTTTACAAAAAAGATGCTGTATCGCTCTGGCTGCTGTCCTTAACCTTGCAGAATATGAAACACTGCTGTTCCTTATTGACAGTCAGGTCAATAGTCAATAGTCAGACATGCTGGAAAATGAGAAGCTGTTCCCCTCTTTCTGGTAACCACAAGAATAATGAGGGTCAGACCGTATGACACGAGATACGTTACAGCATCCTGTATTTCACAGAAACAGGGACATTCAGGAACAACTGTATTATGAGTCAGCATTCTATTGTCACCTCAAGTGCTGATATGATACATTTACCTATACATCAGTAGCAATAGCACTGGAAAATAGAAGCCATGGATATGCATGGAAGTGCAAAGTGTATTAGGTAGATAGCCTTTACAAGACAGAGTTCTGCATTCTTGCTACATCCAAGAATACATTTTCCCTGGTGATCTTTGTCTCACAGAGGAATGTTAGATATCTGTGTAGAAGAAGAATGAAAATGTTTTTTTTTCATTAGTGGACTGAAAATGAGCCCCCAATCTTATGATATGAGAGCTAACCTGAATGTCACTCTTGCTTGTGTCTGAATCCTGTAACATGAGTACTAACCCAAGTGCTTATCAGAGAAGTTGTCTAACAATGTTCAATTGCAAAGAGTAGCTTGAAGGTTTCTTTGAAATGTGATCATCAGGAAAGTAATGAGAGTGAAGAGCATTGCTAGATTTTTACTTTCAAATATTTCTGGACTGTTACATATTTGTGCAGAAAAGCCATGTACTTTTACCTTTTGTAGAGGAGTGGGGGTGATGGGGAGGGGAAGAGGGGGTGAAAATCATTCCCTTCTGCAGGGAGCAGAACATTGAGGTGTCACCCATCATAAAGGAAAACATATTTCTAAGTGTGATGCTGTAGAGAGTGAGGGCAGAGAGATATTTGCTCGTCTTCGGCGATAACAATGTTACGGGTATTGTTCCTTGGGTCCTCAGAATGGCCGCAAATGAGCCCTTATGGTCCGCCGGCGGCCTGCCGCAGGCCTTTATTTCCAGCAAGGGCGACTCAAGAAGCCCAAATTGCACAGGGTGACCTCGGCGAGGGGCCAGGGCACTTTTGAGCTGGCCAGCATCCATGCCAGACCGCCCCTCATGCCAGACTCCAGCGAGGGAGGCCGGGCCAGGATATTGAGCTGGGTATAGTGTAACTCTTCACTGCCTGAGTGAAGCTACAGTGGGTTTTAAATGAGTTATTTGTCATGGGGCAATTTGGTCAGCTGGAGAGGTTTACCAATAGTTCTGGATGGAGACAAATACTGGCCCCCTACCTTACCCCACATGCGCAGCTAGGCATTTACATGGGTCTTACACGGAGCAGTGTTTTATGACAGGAGCTGGTCAGTCATATTGTTCATGCTTTTTAAAACTGTATAGATGAAAATGCTGCTTCCAGACACTTTTAAAGCCTGGACAGTTACAATATGAATCATTCTGTGGTGAATCTTGCACATGTGTATACATCACGTATTTGATCTTTTCTACAACACCAATTTTGCTTGATTGACTGAGCTAGTCTTTCACGCCTACATCTCCTTTTGAAACCTCTGAATTCTGTCCACACCTGTTCCCTTACTCATCTCAGCGCTGCAAGCGGGGGGTCCAGCCCTGATTTGCTGCCATGGGACAGCAACACTGGCATCTTTGGAATGAGAGCTCGATGCAGTGCCACACTGCACGGTAGAGGGACATCAGAGGGTGTAGAGATGCTTTGGTGCACCAAAGCCAGAAAAGCACTACAGAATGGCACCTTGGGATCTGGAGAGTGGAAACTCTCTCTGTGATTCGCTCATGGGGAAGTGCTCATGTCTATTGATTAAGGTTGTTAGAGCCAGATGATTTACAGTGCCCATGGGCGAAGCTGCGCATGGCTTGCGTTCACTGACCTAGATCTGTTGAATCCAGCGCAACAGTTTAATGGCAAGAACGCAGTGTGAGTAACAAAAAACTCTGCATAATAATGAAAATTAATCATTCATGTATGCACTTTACTACATGCATGTGCCTACTTCAATTTTTTGCTTATATAATATATTCAACCATATGCATACAGATGTGAAGCTGCAGTGTTTCATATCTTTTAATACATGCTTTATATTTGGACATATATTTGAAATATGTGCATTACATATCAGATTTTCACATTTCTTTTAATATGTGCATTACATTTCATATTTTTAAATTTCTTGTAAAATAATCATCAGTAGTTGTCTTGATTTTGTAGCAGATTCTTATTGTCCTCTGTGATCAGTAATCTGCTCTTCTCACAACAGCATCTTGTAACATATAGTAAGGAATGCCTATAAAAAATATGCTTCTGAAATTGATGTATGTTCATCACGGGGACTGTCATTTACCCCAGGCCTGGATTTGCAGATATATGGACCCCCACCCCACCCACTGGGGCCCTTTGACCCTCCGAGCGCCTGTGTCCTCCGTGGGAGCCTGGGGGGACACGCGGGCCACATGGGGAGTCCATGTGTCCAGCGAACGCTCCGAACACTCGGGGGCCCCTCCTGAGAAAATCACCTATTGGTCCTATCTGTCGGAGTCTGGGGACGGGGGCGACATTAATCTTATTTGTCATAACCACTCCCGGGGGGGTGGGGGGGGGGGGGGTGTCGGGTTGGGAGGGAGAAGGAGCCCCAGCACCCTATTGGAGGATTTCTTGGACCTCCTTTATCTCGCCCCTGCAGTCTGAGAGCCTAATTAGATGTGAAAGTTAAAGCGGCCGAAATGGGGACAAAGGCGACATTATGCAAATTCTGTTTGATTTTTGCCTGTTCCCCCCTTTCTCTCTCTCTCTTTCTGTACCCCATATTTGGGAGAAAAAGAGAAGAAAGGAAGACTCAGAGGTAAAGCTGTGAGCCACCCTCCCTCCCTCCCTCATTACACTCCCTGTGTGAGGAGCCAGCCACCAGATCAGGGAACTTGGGCACTTCACAAAAAATCCTTTTACAATTCAGGTTGCTGTTGCTGCCTTTTTATTTGTTGCCTGGGGATGCCTCTCGGACGATTCGTTTTGATCTGTGCAGAGTTCAAATGCACTGACCTAAAGTTACAGAAAGCAATCCTAAAATAAAAAAATGAGTCCAGAGGTGTTAAAATTATTGATGCAATTGCTGGAATAAAACGCTGAAGAAAAAGACAAAAGACGTAAATGAAATTATTTTAAGAACCACTGAAATTAGAAGCAGTACAAAAGTGAAACGTGTAATCAAAAGAGATGCAGACACAGATGTAAGGTGTAACACAGATGTTTTATTCTACATAGATAAAGAGTCCCCCGGTCTAGCTCTGATTTAATTGTTTTCCATTCAAGTGAGTTTTTCATTGTTGAAGACATTAAATATGTTGGAGCTCCGTTTTTGAGCGGTCTCTCAGCGGCGTACGCACACTTGGCATCGCAATGCTTTGTGCTTGAGGCTGTTCTGCTGCGCCTGATCATGGAACGTTTAATGAAAGCTGTAAGGAGACCGCGCTCTTTCATTTTAACGCGAAGATGCTGTGCTAGCACCGAGCGCGAACAGTTCCATAGCGTCTTCGATTGCTATGATCGTCCAGCGCCGTAAAATACGATAGACCGCACTAAAATGAACGAAAATTAATAAATAAATAACCACTTTCCTCGCTTTCACCATTGCGTGCGGTGGAAAAAAAACAATATAACGAGTGGGACAGTATGTGAGGTGGTCATTAGACACAGACACGTTCCAATTCCGTGGGACCGTTTTAATCTGCCGGATCTTCTGACCGTGTCATAACGACGCTGCCGCGGTCTCAATACCGTGGTGGCGGCATCATTATCAGGGCGTGAAAGTGGGACGAGGGGGCGAACGCTGCCATTGTTATTAGCAGGGAGAGGTGTAAAAACATCCAGGCCGATGTGTTTTAATGAAGAATGCATAAAGGGATTAAAGGGAGACGGGGCCAGGGGTAAGTGGGGAGGCCACATGTGGAGCAGGGAACTCTAACCTGTTTTACATAGCGCCTGCCGTCTCGGGATTGAGTGCATTAGCATTTTTATTGCACAGAGAAGCCCCAGAATTCCAGGGTGTTCCAGCAGGCTGCGCACAGCCCAGACCCCTCAACACCGGGTCACCTGTTCCTCCCCCCAATGCAGAGTGGTATCTGACTCCGTCACTTACCTTCCGCGTGTGTGTTTGTGTGAGAGAGAATGTGTATGCAGTGTGTGTGTGTGTGTTTGTGTGTTTGTGTGAGAGAGAATGTGTGTGTGTGTGTGTGTGTGTGTGTGTGTGTGTGTGTGTGTGTGTGTGTGTGTGTGTGTGTGTGTGTGTGTGTGTGTGTGTGTTTGTGTACGAACGTACGTACGTGTTTGTGTGTACATGTGTACATGTACGTGTACGGGAATGGGACTTTTCCACAGTGGAGCCAGAGACCACACTATACTGCATCAGCACATCTGAACAGTTTCTACAGAAACACACTCTACCTAAAGCAGACAACTAGATGGGGGGGGGTTGTCGGGTCCCACAAAGCTAAAGCACTCAGAGGGTCACAGTGCATTGCACGGCTTCGCCATCTGTGTGTGCTGTGCTCCTTTTGCGCGTGCGAGGTGCTGCCGGAAGCGTGCAGTGCTGCCGGGGGCTACAGTGGAATAGAGGCGTGCCGGCGTTGGTTGCTGCTCTGCTGGGCACTTTTCAATTAGTCAGCTCTTTTCCTGGAGCCTTATTGCAACTCTGTACCACCTGAGGAAGGCGGCGCGCTCAATGCTATTAGAGCAGCTCTTTTCCCCTAAATCAGATCCCCGGTTCTCGCTCTCGCCCACGCCTCCCCCCACCCCCCCTTCCGCTTGCCTACAGGTCTTCATTATTGCTCTCCTCTTCTTTGTGGGAGAATGGGTTTGGAGGACGCTGCTGTTGGGTCCGGCACAGACGAGAACGGCGCTCGCAAGAACAGCGCTCGCAAGGAGGTAACGCGTCGGTGCTCCGGCTCTTGTCTCTTCTCCGTGGCCCGCTGTGGTTGTGGGAAAGCAATCTCATTATCCTCTAAATGGGATACGCGGAGTCTATCAGTGTCAAGAAGCAGACATCAGATACAGAGGGATGGGGTGTTTGGTGGGCCTCTGCTCTGATAACCCCTGTGTGAGGAAGATGGGAGGGGGTGTGCTTGATAGCTTATCAGAGCGGGTCTACTCCAGGACAGGGCTCTTATGAGAGAGCAGTGGTGTATCGAGACATGAACACATTATGGGACTCAAGACAGACACAGGACACGGTTATTGGCCTGTCATAGGTCTTGTCCAATTTTTTTTTGGAAGAAGATACTATCCTTTAGCAAGGCAAAGCCTTCAGGAGCATTCATTTTATCCCCATTTATTTTGCCCTGCAGGCGTCTCCAATGGACAGTATAGCCTCTCCTTTTTGGCCGCTATCTAGTGATACCCTGGCAGAACAATAGAAAAGCTTCTGTTGATTTGTCTTACCTTGTGTTGGGAGGCTTTACGATGTATTGTATTATACTATATGACAATCCCTGAAGAAGCTGGCTATAATCTCTGTGCAACCCTAGAGTCACAACATAAGGTTTAATCTTTGTTTGGATGCAGATGACTGCAGAAGATTGCAGTATCAGGTTCCCAAGAGAGGCTGGCATCCCCTTCTATGGAAAATAACAGGGCAGTAGTATGGTGTAGTGGTAAGGAGCAGAGCTTGTGACCTAAAAGGTTGCCGGCTCAATTCCCAAGTGGGCCACTGCTGTTGAACCCTTGGGCAAGGTACTCAACCCAAATTACCTCAGCAAATATCCAGCTGTATAAATGGATGACATGTAGAAGCTGTGAGATACGAAGGTTGCTCTGGGTGGGAGTATCTGCTAAGCAACTCGAGCACAATGTAACAATGTACAGAACACCAGGAACTGATCAAAAACAGGTGACAATTTCTGACACCATCATCTATTCTCTCTGATCCTTCTGGATGCCTTCTCAAGACAGCCAAATGTGAAAAGGGAAAACAAGGCATGCAGACAGGGGGAAATACATTAATGTTAATACATATCGATGTGAGCCTTTCAACTAACACTTTTATGTGCACATGAGAACCCACTGGGTTACTCTTCCTTAAGAACCATCAACGTAGTGAACTCCCTTAACACTTGCTTCTCCTGTCTGTCCCTACCCCCTCCTGCCGAAAAAGGTTTAAAGAACAAAATGATCTAGCAGGTAATAAAGGAGTTTCAGGTTCCAGAGACTAATTAATGACCACTAAGAACTGTTGGGGGTGTAGCAAACCTATAATTACCAAATGGTCTACACAAAAAACACAATAAAATCAGGATGCAGTGTGAGGTTTTATGTTGTTAGAGCTTAAAACAGACCTGTCATTCCATTTTCTGAGATGGAACATTAGTGTATATATTGTCCAATCAGAAGTGGTATCCCTGCTTTTCACTGTAATCCTAAACCAGCCCTCTCCAGACTAGTATGATAGATGAGGAATACGGACATTCAGAAATACAGAAATAGTGCTAAGGCCACTGTGACATTTACAACAATGCTACAAAAGGCAGATTTTTATTTCCAGAGGAGAAATTTACAGGCTATTGAGAGTTTCAGTAAAAATATTTTTACAGCTTTGGATAATTTTGTGTTTCAGTGTCTAAACCTTCTTAGAAGGAACACACTTAAATTGGCATTGCTAGGTTTTTCACATGCAAAGATTCTCCCTGTGATCTACATGTCCTTTGTTTGACAAGTCACTTTTTCTAGAAAGAACTGAAAGAGCCCTATTGAATTTTGGGGTTAATCATGAATGGGGCAACAAATGTTACTCAAGGTATTTTTCAACTCTCCTCTGGTTTTGTTTAGTCTGGTTTCAACATGACTTCAGTGATAAAACAATGTAGCATAATTAACTGATCATAACATGGCCATATGCAGGTAAACACTTTATGATGGTTCAAGTGAAGATGCTTTGATGACCACTGATTGACTACACATTCGTAACAAGCATCCAGGATAACGGTTTACAACACACACACGGAGAACACACCCAGACTGGGTAATGCGACAAGAACAGCGCAGCGTTGTGAGTTAGTACTTTGCAAAACGGCTCGTCAAACTAAAATAAAGGTATAAAACGAGCAACATTCGTCAAGGTGATTAACATGACAAATGACCGCACACGCGTGCCCTCCAAGGGCTGTGGCGGACGAAGGGCGTGGTGTCCCGGCGCGCTCCAGCCGCTCGCCGCTCTCCATATGTCGCAGGTGAATCCTCCGCCTGCGTCTTTTCAAGTGAGAAAGCCGCGAAGAAACGCGTTCCGTCAGACACATGCACCAAAATGTAAATGTCCGCGGTGAGATGACAGCCTTTGATTAATTACTCCGGGCCGAGGTAGACTGCGTCTCAATTTATCTGCGATTGTTAAACCGCGGTTCCCCCCCCCCCCCCCCCCCCGCGCCATTACCCCGCCGGCTTCTCTCCACTTTCGTAATGCGGTGAAGTATTGGTAGTCGTCTTATTGCTGTATAGGAGTTTTCTGCGTCAAGTTCTTGTTTGCAGCTGTACAAAATCATTTGTCTCAAAATACTATTTGCATTTAATTTATTACAGAATACAAGCCTTGGAAGCTGTTGATAGTCATTGAAATGATCTGCTTTTTGCAATGTGACCTGTAAGGTTCTCTATTGCCTTCTTTAGTTAGACAATAAAGCCTAAAACTTCTGTCTCTAGTGGGGTTTCTGATGGAAGATATTTGTTTTAAAACGTAAATGTTCTCCATAATTATTCTGGGTACACATATAAGGATGTTACCCTCCACTTCTATCCAAAAGTGATTTATCACGTTAATTTCCATGATTTCTGAGGGAAATAAACCACTCACTGGATATTAATTTTAATTTCACATATCCAAATCTCCCAAAGCAGGAAATGAGAGAAGTCAGACTTCTATGCAGCTGGCTCATATAGGAATATGTATTTTTATATTTGTCCAAACTGACTACAGAATGCCATAAACAGACCATGGTGATTCATCTGTATGAACCTGTGGGTATTTTATCCTGCTCTTAACCTGTCATCCACCAGTCTTGGTGGCAGAAGCATGCATGGAGTGGAGCTTAAAACACTGAAGTCTTTGCTTGCGTTTTTCCTCTGTAATAACTGTACAGCATTAGTGCACTTTGACACTGGTTGATTTTTTGTTGTTATTACAGGATGGTACTGTCCAGCATTGCGCTGGTCAGTATAGCACTGTGTGAGGGATTGAGACATGTTCAGATGCAGGCTGTTGTTTTCTGTATGTGCGGTTGTTTAAGTGGTGTTACCATATTTATCTTTGTACCTTTGAGTTGCCCAGGGTAAGAGTGTCTGCCAGGTGAATGAATGTAATAAGCTGTCATATTTTGAGTGCCAGGGGCCGGTTTGGAGGGCAGAGGGGGCAAAGTGAGCTGGAGGAACCAGAGTAACCCAACCGTGCCTCTCAGCACTAATCGATGCGTCTAATCTGATCTCCCTCCCAGCGCTCCCCTCTGCAGCACCTGTGCTCGCAGGGTGTGCTAAGCGGGAGTTTACTCCATTTTTCAGATGGCTGGGTGGCTCCTGCTTGTACTGCTCCCCCTCGGACCACAGAGTCACTCTTTCCTTCCCATCCCTCTGAGCTGAATGCACCCCACGCGATGGAAAGCCTTGTGGCTTTAGGGAAAAGATATAGGGAAAAGATCCCCCACGAATGCGTTCAGGTGCAAGTTGCAGCACATCATCTTGGCCAGGCGCCACTGGAGATGGTGGGCTGTGTCTGTGTGTGATTAAGGGAGGCATGCCGTACCCCAGGCCCACTCCAGCAGGGTCAGAGGTCGCCTGTTCTTCTCCCAGCCCCTGCACGCCAGCTGTTAATACAGTGAGATGAAGTGCCGTTTGCCAGGTTTTCACGTACAGACGCACTCACTGCTGTTGTCCATGTGGAACCTAGGTTGAAAATTAATGAATCATGGGAAGTAAAGGAGTTGGAACAACTGTGCTGTTGTTTGAATTAATTTGCATACACATTTGATAGTTTTTTGTGTATAGATTTCTGCTAGTAGGTGACAGCTAATCAAGTTCAGATTATAGCTAATTCTTCATAAGTCACCAATAGTGAAATGACAAATAACGAGCATTTGAGTGTAGTTAGACAACAGTAATTTTGATTGCAAGGTCTAAACCTGCCATTCCGGGGAAATCAAGGTTTGTATGTGACTATGAGTCTGGGTAATAAGAAATAGCATTTACCGAATGTATTGTCTGAGTCTGAGGAGCTTTAATTGTATGGGAAGTTCCTACAACAGGCCAGAGATGCTACCTTTGCCGGGCGGAAACACACAGAATAGCAATTAAGCCATAAGCCATTGTTGACACTAGTGTAAATCTCTGTCTAACAGTTAACATCTACAATGCTGAATCCAGCCGCAGCAGACAGGAGGCCTGAGATGCAGACAATTTGGTTTGCTTGTGGAAATAGCTGGCCAATCAGCAGCCTTCTGGGTAAGAGTTTTCTCCAGGCTTAGTACATTAAATCCCAGAAGCATGGATGGCTCTCTGTGTGACAGAAAACCGCTGTTGCAGTTCCCTCAACATTTTAGGTGTGTGTCAGAAGCTATGTAATTTTAAAAGTGGCTACCACCACAAAAATAAAGTGATAGGATATTGCATTTCATAATTACAAATTTACACTAGAGCCCATTACAGTTGAGTGTCAACCACATACTGACATTAGATGTTACAGCTGTGTCACTCAGTGAAGGAGAGAAGGAGGAAGAAAATGAAGAAAACTGATTTGACTGCAAACGCATGCTGCATTCATAGTGCTTCACACGAAGCCTGCACCCACTGCTCAATGACAACTGGTGGTGTAAAGCACAGTGTTTACCGGAAGCCCCCAAAGACAAGGCCTGAATAGTATCAGCTGGCGTGTCTGAGCTTTGGTCCGAGCCTGTAATCTGACCAGGCTGGGTCCGTTCCAGGGACAGCCGAATGGCTCAGAGGGGCGCCCACTCAGCCCCTCTCTAAGTTACAGACCCTCTGTTTACAAGTCGTCCGCAGAGCAAATCCGCGGCTGTTTGTTTTCTCCGTCTGCGCGTGTCTGTCAACACAGACGTCCCCACGCTGGGACACTCCATCTTTCAGAAGGCTGCCAAAGGGCTAATTACCGAATAATAAACAGAGGAGGCACATGTGGCGGCTGCTGGCCCTTCCCTTTCATGCATCCTTGCCTTGTTAATTTCACACTCGTCCGCTACGTTGTGTGGGGGTGGGGCGGGGGGTGGGGGTTATACTACAACCGATCCCCAAAGGTACTGCCCCCCCCCCCCCACCCCACTGCAGCCCCACCCACCTCTATGCACAGGTGCTGGTGAGGCAGGGAGACGATTTCCAGCAGATGATCCGAGCTCACAAAGCCTGCGCCTCCATCCCCCCACACCCCCCTCCACCCCCCAAAAGATCAATTGGTTGAGACTCGTAATTGAGAGCAGGGGACCCACTGTCATTTATCACCGCTCACATGAGGTGGCGCCGAGCAGCTGTGGGCGCACGGACGGTGCCGGACCCTGGTGGCGGTGGGCCGCCGGGCCCCACATGCAAGCGGCCCCTCTTTCCAATTTGGCGTAATTAGCCCCCGGACGGAGCAGCCCCCCGTAATCCCAGGATGGAAGATTGGGGGGCTGGCCTGCTCCTGCTCGGGATCAGCTGCGTTAACCCTCCTGTGACATCTAAACTTCTAATTCATTGCTACATTATTGTATTGATTAACATATGTGCCACTGGCAATCCGTGCAGGAATCCCCTATGATCTGTTAACGGGGGCCCTTGATGGGAGCCGGCGACATCCCCGTCTGTACCAGACGCCCCGCTTCCTCGTCTTCATTAAAGGGCTCATTTATAATTTGGAAAGAGCCGCTGATTCTGGGGGTCCCTCTGAAATAAAGGGGGGTGGGGGGACTGGGTCCACAGCTGCATCAAGTCAGAATGTGTGACTGATTCCTAATACGAACCCCCCCCCCCCCCCCATTTGACTGCTTGCTGGACGCTCAGTGACTTCACTTCTTTTCTGCTCCGCGCCTCGCATGAAGATAAGATGATTGTGTTCAGAAACCTCTGAGAAACGTCATGTAACATTGTTCACACTCACATTTTTTTGAGTATTCCACATCCCCAATCATGACTGTGTGGTTACTGAGTTTTTGATAGTGACAGTGAAGAAGCAAAAATGCTCCACAGAGGCTAGCGTGTATAAAGCTTGGCTTTGAAGATACAAACTCAGGGAAGGATATGTACAAATGCACAGGGATTTGAAATAGAGGCTGATCTCTCCAATAGATTAATTTAGAGTTTTTGCTGTCTATCTGTTACATAATAGGATGGTGAACAACATAAACAGCAGCAGCCATTGAATATGCAAGTACAGAATAGTCCACATTATAACATAAGGGATGATACCTGACAATCGAGGCAGGCATTGCATTCACTGCAATTGTGTGCCATTGGATTAAACCGATTATGCACAAACATGGCATTAATTTGAAAAATATTACCATCCAAAGCAAGTAATTGACAAATGGGCGGTGAGCAGAGGTCTTTAGTCCTCTAATAAATATTATACTGAAATACAGCTCAATGTAATACTGAAATACAGCTCAATGTAACTAGCTTCATCATGGGAGTTGTTCATTTCCAGCATCATATTGATATTTGTGAGATGAGTCTCGATATTAGTATTTGATAATCAGTGAAGACACAATAATAACACACAAATGGATGATGTTGATAGTCATTACACTCCTGGCATGTGGTTCTTCTCCTGGACAGAGGAATGGCCATGCAAACAGCACAACACTCCGGAGCATACCAGAGCCAGGTGGAACAGATGCTGTTCATCGGTCCTCAGATTACCTCAGAAAAGATGCATATGCCAGCTCTCCTCTATCTCTGCAGTACCTACCACAGACTAAGAGAGATGCAAAGACACACTTATAACCATCTGAGCTACTCAACTCAGCCAAAAAGAATAGTTTTTTCCCGCTCATTACTCAGAATATGGCAAAATCTCAAACTGAGGCCAATTTTGGGAGCAACAGGAAGCTCCTCTCTGCCAGGGTGGGGCACGCAGCGAGCTACGGCTTCGGGCGAGTGCGAACATCTGCCTGTCCTGCCACTTCGCTGGGGCCCCCCAAATCGGCCCAGGCCCCTGCCCCGGCTGTGCCGGTCCTGGGCTGTAATGACGGGGCCGGCGAGTGGTCGGCCTCAAGCCCCCTCGGAGCATGGGGGCGTAATGGCGCTTAACTGCCTCGCTCGGCTGTCATTGACTTCATTTCCTGCTGTGTAGAGCCAGGTGCTCCTGGAAGAGGAAGCGCTCATGGAAGCAAAGAGCGAGCTGGGCTGGGTGAGGGGGGGTGGTGGGGGAGAGGGTGGGGGGTAAGAGAGAGCCAAAAAAGAGAAAGAGTGGGAGAAGAAATCCCTTTGAATAGGTTGCTGATTTGAGATAAGTGATCCTCTTGAAAGAGGAAACATGTTCTTTTTTTTTGCCGGTCGAGGCTTGAAAGGGAAGCATCCACCTGCTCGCCGCGTCAATGGGGGCCCCCTCGCACCGCTTTTCAGCGCAGGCCCTTTTCTCCCGCGCCCACTTCCCCGTCCGTCTCCCGGGCGGAGTGCTTCAATGCCGCGCTGCGTGGCACTTCAAGAGCGCTGCTCCTCCGCCCTGCTGCTTGCGCCCGCTTTCTCACTCGGGCCTCGAGAGGCTCCTGTTTATTTTGCCTCGAATTACTGGCATCCTGTTTTTTTTCCCTTCTCTCTCTCCTCAACCAATGCCGCTTTTTGAAGGACCGTTTCAGTTTCAATTTATAACCCCCCCCCCACCAGTAGAGTCTTTTGCCTGTTCTTCCCTGCTTTGCCCTCTTCTGAATGTGTGGAATGGGGAGTCTGTTGTTGCTGATGAAATGGCTAACCATCATTTCAACGCAAATGGGTTGGGCTGTGTAGCCAGGTGCTCAGCTTCCAGACTCAGCTCTTGAACATTATCCCAGCTTTGCACAGTCATGTTAATGGTTCATATGCCCCAATGAGGGCAAAATTAATACATTTTGTGTCCACAGCCAGTTAGTAACCCAACATGCAGCAGAAACGCTGGTGATAAATGCTAATCCTGCTGAAAAAAATACAGAAAGTTTTTCATTTACAAAGCAATGCTGCTAAGATACAACACTGTGCTGGAATGGCTATACTGACATTATAATGTTTATGTTTTTCCTTACAACAAACGATAAAGGAAACATGCACACTGACGTTAGCTTGAGTATCTGCTACTCTCTCCTCTAGTGACCACAGGCTTGTCCAGCTTGGCATGACAAGCAAAAAAATGGAGTGAGAGTGAAAGGGATGGGGGAGTGCGATTTAATTCAGAGGGAGTTGCTTTCTCACATTTTGCCAATTCCTTTTTCCACATTCCCCAGTTTACCACCTTCCAAAAAATGTGTACAGATCAAAAAATGGAGCCTGCTAACACAACGCTAAATTTGTGTCAACAGTGAATCTCACAGGGAGGGTTTGTTCTTGTCGTTACCCCATTAACATTTCACCTTCTGGGTCTCAGATAAAAAAAAAAAGTATATATTCAAACAAACAAACAAAATCTATAAGAATCTATAAACAACTTGAAACAGATACAAAAACACATTTTATCTGAACCGCAACAAGAGTTGCGCTAATGGCTATAAACAACGCCGCGAACATTAAGTCACCTTGTACAGATTTGCATCGTCCGCACTGCCTCCGATCACTCAGGCTCTTATGATAAGCATTCCGGTCGCTCTAACCTGCCATTAGTATTCTGTTGAAGAGGAGGGCGCTGCTCGCGTGAACGTGAGCAACATGCCGCGATTACAATGGGTGCAGAGTCTACGGTCGGAGCCTCTGGTTTTCCGCTGACGTCAGCTAATGCTCTTGAATAGAGGACAAAAATTAGGCCCATCTGAATTCTAATGCTCCGACGCGATAGAGGGAAAGTCGCCGCGGCGCTCTCAGAAGCGGCATAATAACGAGCAATCAGCTGATTACACTCGCGCTCTCAGAGCTTTGGTGAAAACTCCAACCCCCCGCTGCGTGAAATGAACCGTATGTCGTTTAAAAAAAAACACAACTCTTTATTGAATGATCTTGAAAAATACGCGGACTGCCAGTAATGTTCAAGTTACACATGCACAAATACACTGAGGCCATTTATCTGAAAAATGATGACTTCATCGGATTATTATTTTGGATCTAGACATAACAATTAACTTGAAATGTTTTTTTTTTTTTTTCCCTCAGTTCCCTTGACACAGTTAAATTCTCACTTTAAAACAGGACCAAGAAAGATTGCTGGGCATGATGTAAGCATACACAGAGCAGAAGGCCTTGGTAATATTCCAGTCAGGGCCTCTGAGAAGTTTAGCTTTGTAACCTGTTAAATGTTGATTGTTGCATTACACAATAATGTTCACATACATAATATCACATTACTAAACTATACAGGGCACTCTCAAAAGTTTAATAACCCTATTGATGTGAGGGGCTGTTTAAGTGATGTTTAAAACAAAAGAACCAAGCCAACTTTTTTCAGTCCCGCACTGTTATCATTGTTTTGAAAGCATGACATAAAGTTGATAAAAATTGTGGTTTGTGTGAAAAAAATTGTAGTGGTTGTACATTCTCTTTATTATATTTGTAATATATAATAAAGTTATATATTATATCTGTAATCAAATTCAATTCACAGTGGCATTTTATGACTTGTAATTGTAAATACATATGATAAGGGTTTGTAACGTTGTGAGTCTAACTGACAGAGTGTGCCCCCTGCATTCTAACTGAATGACGTCAGCCTTACAAACTATCCAGAAATCATCGGAAGTCCTTAAATTCAAGATTGCTTGAGCAGTAAAGTCCTTGTAGTCTGAACTTCTCAAGACACATCGCGGTGGTCACCCGGTCCTGCAGATTCTCCCTCTACAACATCAGGAGGATCCGCCCTTTCCTGACCCAAGAAGCAACCCACCTCCAGCACTAGTCATCTCCCACCTTGACTACTGCAGCGCCTTACTGGCTGGCTTACCAGACTGCGCTATCAGGTCACTTCAGCTGGTTCAGAATGCTGCTGCGCGCCTCATATTCAACCTCCCAAAACACTCTCATGTCACTCTGCTACTCACTGCCCTTCACTGGCTTCCGGTAGCAGCCCGCATCCAGTTTAAGACACTGGTGCTGGCTTACCAGGCCACAAAAGGCTGTGCCCCGTCCTACCTTTAGTCTCTGATCACTCCATACACTCCAACCAGATCTCTCTGCTCAACCTCCTCTGGGCAGCTGGTGGTTCCCTCACTTCGGGAACCTGGCAGCCGTTCCACTCGGCCATGTCTTTTTTCTGCCCTTGTTCCGCGGTGGTGGAATGACCTTCTTCACCCAATCAGAACTGCGGAATCACCTGCCATCTTCCGCAGGAGCCTGAAAACCCACCTTTTCAGAATCCACCTGTCCCCTATTGTGTAACCTTCCTGTTATGTTATGTTTTTATATTTTATGATATAAAATGTAAAAAAAAAATCTTCTGTAATAACCCTGTCTCTATGTTGCAGGTTTTGTTTGCAAATTTCTTTTTTATTGTTGCAGGATATACAGGAGCATGGTACTGTAAATAATTAATTTGCATTCCTACTGCGATCTTTTGCCTATGAGGAAGTAAGCTAACCTGATTGATGCACTAATTGTAACTCGCTTGGGTTTAAAAGCATCTGCGAAATACCAAATTGTAAATTGCAAATTGAATATTATTTCATTACACATTGAAGCATTACTAAAGATAGTAAAGCCGTATGGGTCTACCTTACCTTCAGGTGTTCTGTCATGTCAGTGTATGTCTGCTATCATTACAGGAAAAATTGATGGGGTACATACTAATGACTGCAGTAATATAGCAACAAAAACTGTAATTTAAATATTTTTTTCCTCAGAAGACTGCTCTGAGAGAAAAGGAATATACATGCTCCCAGGCCTATACGAATAAGGCACATCTACAGCATACCGTATGTTTGTCGTTTTTTTTTTTTTAAATCAGATAACTGCCCATGAAAGCATATCTTTGTTGCCAGATGCCAGACAACATTCAACATTCAAACTATAAGTACCAGTCGTGTAAGAAACAGGAAGAGAGTGGGCTTTGAAAGTTAAAGAGCTCATTCATTTGGTACAGCTTAGGCAGCATATCAAAATATATGATGATGATGATGATGATTTTATTGATATTGATGATATTATATTATTATTAACTAAAAAAATTGGTTCCTGTAATACGGCTTTCTCATTTTAGAATTCAGAATAGAGATCAATACTGGTAGAGAATAAAATGAATGTGCACGTTAAGGTGAAACAATAAGTTGCAACTCCAAAGGCACGTGCATTCACTATGGAGAGAGTCAGCGGTTTAAATGACTAAACTTAGACTTACTCATATCTGATAGTCTATCCAAAAACAGTACCTACAGCAACGCCTCTGGCTATAATAATTCACCTAGTTGTGTCTCAGATGCTGGGGAAGTAACATTTCCTTGAAAGACTGTTTAATGCTTACAGCATTCCTATTCGGCCAACTACGTCTCAGCTATCTGCCTGAGCAGTCACAGCAATATGCAGTGGCCAGCATATTCCCTGCACACAAATGCCTTTGGGACTGTGGAAATGTATTTTTTGATGCTTTCCACCATTTTGCTGAACTAATGCAACAGAGCTTATTGAACTTTGCATGCAATATGATAGCTTTTTTCTTTTTTTTTTTCTTCCTCGCAGTGCTGCAGGTTGCAAAATTGGCTTGATTCTTCCTTATTTAGCCATTTCTGCTGATGACACGGCATTGTCTGTTTGAAATCTCCTGGCATCTCCCGGCGGCTTCAAAGCGCTGATGAAACCTGTCATTGTTCAAGGTGCCGGACTGACAGGGAAAGACAAAGCACTCTCTCTCCTCACCGGCAGCCACGTCGAGTTAGGAGGAAATCGTTCCATTCAGCCGGCACGCACTCTGCCACTTAAAGCCACGGAGGACCGTCTGCCCTTGGCTCCAGTATGTTCTACAGTGGGAGAGCAGAAGAAGGACTTAGACTTTGACTTACACTTAGACTTTGACTTAGACCTACACTTACACTTAAACTTAGGCTTGCTTTATTGTCCACTCAAGTGGGTATTTTTTGCCAACTTCACTACAAAAAACATTAACAATAGGAGAAAGATATTAGGTAAGACACAGCATGAAAAACAAAACGCTGAATCAATCTATTGGTGTATAAAGTGTGAAACAGTGCAGGGTATTGGTTGATGGTTAGATAAATAGAACAGAAACACTTTCAGATGTGGAACAAATGACTGTGGAGAAAGCAGGACGGAAAGGGATGGGTGACCGAGAGAGCTTGGGAGAATTCTGTTTAATGAGCCGCCGCCTCCGCTCGCCTTTGCCCTCCGTTACGGCTGTGACCTCCTCCCATGGGGTCAGCGCCCGCCCTGGTGACCTCAGAGTGCAGGAGGTCACAGGTCCCGGCCAATCGCATGCCAGTGTCTGAAGGCAAGCTCACCAAAGACTCTTTGGCCTGTTCATTAAACACTAATGAGGCTGCACTTCAGTCTTTTAAAAGTGCTGCAACAACAACACCTGCCAAAGACTGTGTGTCTGACTTGCATCCCTTGACAGTAAGAGTACATGTTGTCATTGTTCCCAGAAGATGCACAGCTGTTGGTTGTGAGTCCCTGGACCTTTTGAGCACTGTGCTGTTTCCCACCCCTCTCACAGCGCTACCCCCGCAGACCAATCCGTCTGCAGACTGTGTCCTGCTTCTACTTTTGTTTTTAATCTTTCCTGGGTTGCTGTGGAGTCTGCCAGGATGAAGGAGCAAGGTGATGGGAGGTGAGGGGGGGAAAATGAGGGGGTACAGTAATCTTGCCCCTGCCTCGGAAGGCTGAATAATTCACCAGATGGATCAAAATGTCACCCAACAGTTCGAGCTCCAGCAGAAACTTCTATTAATGGTGAGCCGCTCTCGTGTCTTGTGCTGGAACAAAACTTAGTACTCAAAGAGGACATTTTCACTTGATTTCACAAATGGGGATGCCTAGGGTTCTGTGGAAAAGTACCCAGACAGGGTGGATTGACTAAGGATTGTGCTTTTTTTCATGTTAAGAAAAATGGTTCATTTCTCGATATAACCCAGCAAATTAAAAGTAGCTCATGGAGAATTCTGGGTCACTGGCATCAGTAAAAGCACATTCCTCGTGTATTACCCCTCAGCTTGTATTGTATGCCCCTTCTGGGGTGTGTGGAGAAGGTGGCCCTCAGTCCTCAGCAGCAAATCCCAGCAATGAATCTGGTGAGTAGTGAGGGAGAGGAGTGCTGAGTGTGTCTGTGCTACCTGATGCCCGGCTTCTGCCTCCTCTGTGCCCAGTCAGTCCATCTTATCATACCCAGCCCAGAGTTTGAGGCTTTAGAGAGCTTTGAGTTCAGTGCAACTTTCACACACCTCCCCTGTTGCAGTCTGTTATTTTCATACCTGAACACAGCACAGAGCTGTGCTCTTGAGCCAAGTTCCACTATGACACCATTGTCATAACCACTGGCATTGATTCTGTTTGTTCACTGCTCAACTCATCATACCAGGGGGCGCTGCTATCATCTGCCTGTAACCTGTATGTGAAACAGTTCCTTTTTAGACTGAGGTATTTTTTATATAAAAGAATTTTTCAAAAAAATTAAAAATTAAAACAGAAAGACCCCCTGTTTCTATGTGTAGTGAACACAGTAGGAGTGATATTTGAATACAAAATACCTCTTACTCAATCTGACATAACAAGCTACTGTGAGATAGCTGTGACAATGTAATATGAATTTTTCACTGTCATGGAAAATGTCCTAAACTGAGCTCTCAATTGCTCAGTAACTAATGGACCGACATTGAGATTCATGGCTTTTGATCCTTAAGAACAGAGCAGCAACAGCTATGCAGACGCGCAAAAAAAAAAAAAGAAAGGAAAGAAAATCTCATATCCGAGTGTTGAATGTAAATGCTCTTTAATCGCTTCCTGCTTAATTTCGGGCAGCGGTTAGTCTCTGCTCGTCGCCTTTTCTGTCCTTTATCCTGGCGTTCCACTTGTGTGCGCGCTGAAGAGCTCTCAGCCTCAATTGCCCTGGAGCACTTCTTCCCGCTCAATGGGCGCATGCCATACCTTAACAGAGGCAAGCGCCACGCCGGCTCCCGGCTCCCAGCTCCCAGCTCCCAGCAGCAAGGGCTTCTGGGGTGGTTTTTTTTTCTTTAAAAGGAGTGGGTGGCGTTAAATCAATAGCTTGGCGGTTAATCACTGCGAATGCGGTGGAGCCACCTTCTCTCCGTGTCACGCTCACCCTCGTCTTCGTTTCCATGAGGGGGCCGGGCGTAAATATGAGACCTCTCCGCCTGACAGGAAGCGCTTATGGCCTGGGTCTCGCCTCGATTATGTGTCTCTGGTTTTTGTGAGCTATTCTTCCCAACCATTACCGGGGGGTGGGGGGTGGCGGGGTAATTATTCTCATCATAAGGGGAAGGTTTTGTTTGGGATCTAGATTTAATTTAGTTGCTGATGTCGCTATCGGTCCTACACAAGCTGGCAGCCCCTGAGGTCTGACGGTCGCTGATAAGGCCGCTGCTCCTAGCTAAGCCTGATTAGTGGTCCCCCTCAAAAGCTTTGTTATGAAAAGCAAATAGACTCTGGAATGACTGTCTGGGACAAAGCTGATATCAGAAATCACAGACTCACATTGCCTTTTTGTGCATGGTTTTCAGAGGGAGAGCCCGTGTGTGTGTTTTTGTGTATGTGTAGATGTCTCTGCATGCATGTATGTATGTGCATGTGTGTGTGTGTGTGCGCGCACATATGTGTGTGCACATGTGTGTGTGTATGTGTGTGTGTGTGTGTGTGTGTATGTCTGTGTGTGTGTGTGTGTTTGTGTGTACACATTTTTGTGGTGTGTATGTGTATGCGTTTGTGTTGGCACGTATATGTGTATGTGTGTGTGTGTGTGTGTGTGTGTGTGTGTGTGTGTGTGTGTGTTGGCATTGCTGAAGGAGGTAGCTCTCGGTAACTGGGATCTGACATCAAACACCAGGAACAAATAGTGCAGGCTGCTGCATCACATGTGATCTTCCTTGACTGGAATCAGTCCCTTATTATCCAGCCCTGTGCATTATCATGTACTCCTAGATCCATTCAGACCCAGCCATTGGCTGCTGCTCCACAGGTTCCCTTTGTCCCAGGAGACAGTGATAAATGAGCACCTCCCTCAAATAAAGGCTGGAGCATCAAAGAAAGGAATTGTCCGCTTCCCCCATTATAAGTCCCATTCCAAAGACCTCCATTAGAATGGCTCTAAAATTCATAATCCAGCTGATAAGAGGGGCAGACTGCACACTCATGTAAACAGACATGTAAAATCTGGTCCCTTTCATTATATGCATCTATCATAGCCTCTACACTGTGTATGCATGTGTAACAATATCGACATACATCTGTGTGTCTAGTATATGTCAGCTTGCCATACAGTAAGGGATTTAGAAGAGCAAACACACGATACCATCACCATCTGTGACATACCACAAATTGAATTCCTACATTTAAAAAGAAACAGGAAAGCAGAAAGCAGACATGAACTAATTACCTTCTAATTACTAGTGCCCACTGAAGGGTTTTACAATGTCTGGTTTATTTTTGCTCCCCTCCCAAAAAAAGAGAAACTCCTGCAACAGAAGAGATTCACCGCAATCCAGGTTATAACACACAGCACACATTCTTGAGATGGAAGGAATGGCCATACATTAGGAAAAGTCTATAATAACCTTGGTACCATATGGTTGTATGTGCAATTGTGAAAATATTCCCTTTTTTCTGTCAGGATTATGTCTTTGTTAGTGCCTGTCAGCGTGTGCTGTCAGACCTTGTTGGTGCTGTACCACACTGCGGACCTGCGTACAGCTATCGCTTTAATTAGCTGCTGTGCCACGCTCATTACTGCAATTAGTGGTGCTGTTTGCTGGCCTGAGGTACCTGCTCAGACCTCCTGCAACCCCAGCAGGACTTCCCAAGGCCTAACATCTGGCTCCTGGCTCATTTGTGTGCATGCGTTTGTGCAGTTTTTTATGCTCATGTATCCTCTTTGAGGTATATTTGTAATAATGAGAAAAGTTTCATCTCAGTCAGCATGCTTTTCTACTCTTGGGCTCTACTCTCTGCTGTCTGCGCTGGTGCTCAATGGGAAAAACTTGTGATCTGGTGAAACTGAGGAGGCTTAAGGTCTTTGATGGTCTTGGTTGTGGATGTTACTGTGTGCATTAACGCACAATAGAAACAGGTGTATGTTGGTCATAAAAAAGAGGCCAAAAGCAGACCACTGCAGAAGAACGCAGCACAAGGACAAAGATGTACCAAAATGAAGGCAATTGTATGTTTTTGACTCACTCTGACAAACTCCCTGCCCTCTAAACAGGTGGGGCAGGAGCAATATTGTGCACTGTGTTTCACAGGGGTGCTTGGGAGCAGAAGTCCAAATTTAGTTAAAACACTCTGCATAGCCACTGGCTCTGGACTTCACCTCCCATCAGGCAAACAACAAGGCTCTTAACCTGAGCTCCTTGACTGAACATCCATCTATATAAATTATGCATACAAGGTACACCTGCCACAGACCTAAAAGCATGGAAACACTGTGGGTAAAGAAAAAAACATATAAACAAGACAACTGGACAAGGGAGGGACCCGTTGTGTGTGAAAGAATTAAGCAATGTTATTCAGTGATTCTCTTTTCAGGACCCACCGACCTCAACATAGCTGAGCTGCTCCCTCAGAACTGTGGCTGGGGCCTTGTTATAAAGCTCTTGGAACAAAAGACTCGCCTAGATAACGGCAGGCGTCACATGGAAGCAATTAGCCTTCTGAATAGATAATTGATTACAGTTTAAATCCAGCGTACCTCCGCCCCTATCACACAGACATTCACGCCCCAGCAACCATGGCAACTTGGCCATTAATGATCTCTACAGGATCATCAGTTTGGGTTTTTATAAAGCAGTTTTATCTCCAGAGCTCCTTTCTGCCGTTCCGTGTTCTCACCGAGGTCATTCCACTTCTGCCTTCTTTGCCGTTGATGTTGCTGGTACTGTAGCAGCTGGGCAACAATCGCTTTAGTATTTTTAGCTTGTGGAGTATCTCTTCCACTTGTTAAGTTTGTTCCAGTAGATTATTGAGTTTGCTATTTGGGTCACAGCTTGTTCTCACCGCAAGCTCAGACATTTCATCCAGCAGGTGTGGGATTGTGAAAGGTGTAAATCTCCAAAACAGTGTGGCTACACCCCTGTCCATCAGTGCGGCACTGCGAAGCCTAGGGGGTTCCCCCGGATGCCAGAGAGCCACTTGCTTGATGAGCAGCCAGTTTAATTGTGCAATAAAGCAGCACTGAGTGAGAGAATAAAGCGAGGAGTGGATGCGGGCCCCTTCAGAGGACGTGCTGGGTTTGTTTGTGGAGCGTAAAAGGCAGTTAATCCCTGAGATCTTCAGAGAGCCGGCGCCTCAGCCCTCAGGAAGATGAAGACATTGCAAACTTTCATTCTCGGCCACCCGCTCCTCAAGCCTTCTGCCAGATGAAACAATCCTGTGATATGCGGCCCCTGTTTCCCTGCCGAAGGCGTGAAATTTCAGTCAGGGTTACAGTCTGTCCCTCAGTTCTTTTATCACTTATGGGCTTTTCACGTACTGTTTGCTTTTCAGTATTCTGACAAAATCGTTAGGCCTCTAACTGTGTGCTTGTTTGCAAGTGTGTGAGTGTGTGTGTGTGTGTGTGTGGATTTGTGGATTTGTGCTCAGTATAGAAAGACAACACCTTACCATATGCACATATATACTTTTTCTGCGAGGGGAAACAATCAATTGGTCTCTTTTCCGTGAACTGTATGATATACATGAACAAAAACTGCCACTGGCTTCAAAGAGGAAATGGTGCAATGCTTTTTGTATCAAGGGCAATGGTCCTCAATCTTCTGTTGAAAGAATTGAGTGTCAATGCTCTTGTGATAAACTGGGCCAGACTGGGAGCGCTGTCTTTATCGATGAGGTAGGAGAAGAGGAATCACGTGGCTCCGTTTCGTTCCATATCTCCACACTGTCGACAGTGGTAAAATATCAATGTGAATAATCAATGTGAGCTTGTAGTGCTTCCTATTGGGAAACATTGTTCCAATCATTAAATAAACAATTAAAATTAACATCCCCCACTGCAACAATGCACTCTACCGTGTATCATCTCCTGAACTGCTCTCTTCCTGTTTACCCTCAGAAATCTGCACTTTCTATCATGCACTTTACTGTGCATCTCATTATGGTTGGTAATTTTTTGTTTATAGTAAATTCATACATAAAAATCAAGCCTATGTGCTACCTCACAGAGTCTGAGGGCAACATTGATTTCAACCTTTCATTGAACACCTTGCTGGATACCAACCTCTCTGTCACAGACAATGTAGCAACAGTGATACAGAGACACATATCCTTGACATATACCATCTGGAAAACCCACCTATTTCTTATACAATGCTTGGTTCAGGACCTCAGACACAAACACAATTGTTTTCTTCTTGCTGGCCTTCCAAAATGCACCATCAGGCCTGTCCAGCTGACTCAGAATGCATCTGCTCGACTGATCTTCAACCAACTAAAACATGGTCATGTCACACCTTTCTTCATTGGTCTACTTTGGCCTTGTGGCTGGACATTGGTGGCTTCAGGTTATACATCTCATAACAGCATAATGTCTCCTACAATGGCACTAAAGATTCAGCATTAGTGCCAATGCTCATCTAACCCTACTGAATGCACTTTTAGCAATACCACACACACACACACACACATACATGCACAGGCTTGGAGGCTGGAGATTGGAACCTTGGAGATTGAGGCTCTTCCATTGCTAGCTGCCAGAAACACCATACAATTGCATAGTTGTGTTGATTTGTTTTAAAAAGATGTCAGTTAATGTTTGGTCTATACTTATAACCATGGTAAGTGTTTAAAGCTTATTGTTCTGAAATGCTATAATTTATAATTAACCTCTATATTAACCGAGCTTCAGTTCTACCCTTGTGCTAGTTCAATCATACCATTATGTCTATATTGTTTGTATACTGACATTAATTGTCCTTGTTTAAACCATTAAACTAATAAACAAACTACTATATGCTGTGCACAAAACCTTCCAAATTTAAGAATTTTTTATTATTTTTCCAGCATTATAACGGATTAGCTGTAAACCTCATTATCAATGCAGAACAGCGGAAGGTACCGTTGAATGGTCCCTTTCCAATTTCTCGCTTGGGTGATCTAATATGTAAAGGGAAAAAACTGACCCATGAAGCAGGGTTATTATTTTGGTAATGTGGAACACTTTCACACATGGCATTTCATATTCCCATAAGCGTTCTGACCACAGTGAGGCTGTATTTTAGAGTTTTATTACATTTTGTTATGAGTTTTATTAAGATTAAAACTGGTAGTTAATGTTAAACAGCAGCAGCTGTCGACAACTTTTAAGAGCATATCATTAATAGAATCCTTTAAAAGGATTAATGAATCTCACCTCTTTTCAACTTTCAGTGAAGATGTACTGACTATATTGATACTGAGGAATGACTGTTTTCATCTATTGAAGGGAAAGAATTAGGCTACTCTCTGAAAATGTATCAATAACCAACATTTAATATGTATTGGATATGTGTTTTCCCCAATTACAAAGTCATAGTAATTATTACATCTTGAGGAAATTAATAAATGAATATTGTATGACAGACTGAAGGCAAAGTATTGTGTTGGACATTTAAAACATACCAACAAGAAATGACTTTTCAGACCTCAATGCTTCAAAGGAAAAGAGAGGTCTATTCGTTGGGTGGTACTTTTAGAGGATATCTGCCAATAAACTTAAAACGAGTGGGTGGCTTTGAGATCTGGTAAACCTGTATCATTCAGAGCAAAACTTCATTTTACCATGTACAGTTGATACGTCTTAACCTTGATTTAACCCAGACATAACCTTGGTTTCTTACTGGTCCCTCATCCATGACCTGTTGTTGTCTACATGTCTCTGGAGCTTATTCCTCTCTACGGCCTAAAGACCTCTCGTATGAACCTATGAACCGTACTGTGCAGCTCCCTTGCGGAGGATCTGGGTACTTCCTCTGTTTTTTTCCCACTTCTCTACAGAAACATTCACCGAATCCAGTCAATTTCCTGTAACTGAACCCTGACAATCACACATCCATGTTTCTGGCCATTTCTTGCCTTGAGGACCCTCGGGGTCACTTCACCCTCATTCTCCACTCCCACCCCCCATGCTCCTTGTCCTCTTTAGCCAATCAGAGATTCCGCTGCTTGAGTTTCCTCTTCCTCATGCCCATCCTGTTCTCTCACTCAGCTCACTCGCCCGGCTCCCTGTCGCTGTTTGTATTCGATGCGCGGGGCCTTTCTTGTCGTTGCTAGCCAACCGCGAGTGTTCTGTTGCTTGCCATCAATTTTTTTTTCTCCCCCACGTTCTCCCTCTTCCCTTGGGATCACCTTCCTCTGGCAGACTATCTCTTTTACAGTATCTCTTTGTTCTTGCATTTTTCATCTCTATCTCTCCTGTCTCTTCCCCCACGGTGCTGAAATCAATAGCATGACAACTGCACCGCGTTTTATTGGCTTCCATAATTTCATTAAGACATGCCTCTTAAAAGCACTTCACTGTTTTCAGGTGGCTCCACTGGTACATACTGCAGCTCTTACTAATGTGATTTTGTCTGACAAAATGCAACATGTCATTTATGGGTTGTGTCATGTTTTATTTTGTCCACATGCTACTGAAATGACTGGGCCTTGTTAGTTTCTTTGGGTTGGGTTTTTGCAAATGACCAGTCACAGGATTTGCCAGGATTTGACATATGCATTCAAATTAAATGAGCAACAGTGTTATATTACAATACATTACATTATTGGCATTTAGTAGATGCTCTTATCCAGAGCAATTTACAATGGTTAGTTTTTTATCCATTTATACAGCTAAATATTTACTGAGGTAATTGTGAGGCTACCTTGCTCAAGGGTACAACAGCAGTACCCCAGCAGGGAAACAAACTGGCAACCTTACGGTTATGAGTCTTGCACCTTACCACTATGCTACACTGCCACCCACAACACCTGCAACAGTGTCAGACCAAGCTCACAACACTCCCAGACCAGTGAGTGTGAGCATAATGCTATTCAAGCCCTACCACATGTTAACTTGTGCACTTGTGACAAAAGCCAAGTATACTACGATTCAACAGTCCCTAGCACACAAATTCATAATACATCATAATACTACACATTTTGCATTGAAGAACAAAAGGCTTTGCATTTACCAGCGAGTCATTGTTTGGGACTAATGCTGATGGATGTTGTCTGTGAATAGCTGTTTGGAGATAACTGTCATTTGGCATTTGATAAATTGTCATCACCAGATCACTGAAAGGATGTGCCTCAGAAGTGGATAGATCACAGAATAAATCACTATGAATGACATCCACACCCGCTTTAGTACAATCAGACATAGAATGGCACGTGAACTGTTTTAGGTCCCAAATGAGTTGACTGTGATGGGCGGACTTCACAGCTCAGCTCAGGCCCTGACACTGAGTGTGAATCTCAATCCATTCTGTTGTGTGGATGGCCTCACGAGGGGACAGAAAGAGAGGCTCTCTCTGCGACCGGCCATCTGGTGACCTTGCCCCTTGGCACAGAGCGAACCCCGCCGCCCAGGGGCCCTGGCGCGGTCATGGAGAGTGCCCAGAAGTCTTTGAGGGGCAGCATGGCACCGATGCCAGCCGTACAGCTACAGTACATTAACATCGCTGCGTGGTTTCCTGAACGCAACAGAGGGGCTGCTCCGCCAGTGGTTTATTTAGTTGTACAGTGTCTCTTCCTGTTTGACAGGAAGCTATGACCGGAAGAAACTTTTTTTGTGCTTTTCCCCTCTTTCCCTAAGTGTACAGATACAAACAAGGTGGCTAGTTTTGATGTCACTGATTTCCTATATTTTTTGCATTAACCAAGGCATTTTGGCAATGCTTTGTGGGAGTTTTGTTATGTTTCTTTTTGCCTTTTTTCACTTGTTGCTTTAGATCAGGACACAGACAGACTGAGGCAGGGGATTGCCAATCAACCACCTCTATCTCCCTGCACCATAGAAGCCGTCACACTTCAGTGGAGTGAACAGGTGCTACAACAGGATTATTTATTGTTCATAAAAACCCCACAATTCCAGAACAATTTGTTCTCCCATCCCACATCTGATTCCGTGGCAGTGCAGTCCAATTTGTCGGTGTGGATGCTGGATGAAGCAAATGAATTGCATTTTGAGCGTTTCATCACTACCAAGTTTTACAGGTAGAGTGTGATCAGCATAGCTACCACCTATTTGGCCAACATAAACCATTCACACAAAATAGGCTTGTGTTCTTGGGAACTGTAGTATAACTGACATCTAGATATTGATATGGAATGCATTGCTTACATGGAATGGCGAGAAATTGGTTACCAGACTGTACTCCAGAAATTGTCAAGATAAGGGCAACCAAAATGGTCCAAGGGCTTCATTTCACACACATGTGCACACAAAAATACATACAATCACACACACACACACACACACACACACACACACACATACAGACACAGTCACATACGCACTAACATAAAGATATACAGACCTCCACACACAATAAAAAATCTCTGAGGTACACACAGGGTAGAGATAGTTTATTAGAAGCATTGAAAATTCTAGGCACAGGCAATTCAGGTACAGGGAGCTATGCCTGTCATTTAATGAGCTTCTAGTTGAAAACACACACATACACCCCAGAGTGTAAAGGTGGTAACATACAGCCCTTACAGTCTGCAAACACTTGGAGAAATTTGCACTGAAACATTCAGGAGATGTTTGCTTACTGTATGAAGTCATTATTCAGAGCTGATTCATTATGTCTCCTGAATTTGAGATGACTGCATTATTTCTCTTTGTTGTACAATTATACATGGAGATAATCTTTTCATAAATGCCCCATACCTGACAGCAGAGGATGCTCATTGTGTAAGGCTACAGTGTACGTGTACACGAAGCTGCCAAATTTGACAAGCAGATTATTCTAGGTGAAAACTGTCTCCTGTGTCTCTCTCAACTGTTAGCTGGCCATTCATACACAAATGCAAAGAAGTGCTCGGGGTGGTTCTGCTCCTAGAACGCTAATCCTGTATCAATTAGTTTCAGCCCAGGAGGGCCCGGGCAATGGGGCAACAAGGAATTATCGCGCTCTCTGTTACACTCTCTCCGCCATCACCAAATTAAATACGCAGGCCCGCGAACAATGTCTTATTAAAATCAACAATTGATCTGAGAGAGCGCTATCAAATGAAAGCCTCTCTTTGTCAGCTCAGCCCGTTCATTAAGCAGCTGCATAAAAATCAAACCAGCACGTTCCTCGGTGCTGCCTGGGCATGGAAGGAAAAACTCGGCTCTGACTCCGACTCTGAACTCTTAATTCTTCCCCCCGCTTTGAAGATTCGCTAGATGAAATTGCAAGAGCCCTTCTTGCTGGCCGTCGCAAATTGCATTTATGAATGGTTTGCAAACCCGGCGCTCAATAACGCATCTGCTGCAGGTCGCCACAAAAGTCATAAATCATCGCCTGCAAAACTTTTCTTAGTCGGGTGTCCTTGTGCAAAGGTACTGTTACCCATACCAGTACAATTTTTTTTTCTGCAATGGATACAGCTGCCCTAATACAATGAGAAAGGTTTTAAGCTGTAATCTATATTTATAACACTCAGAGGTTTTCAAATGATCACAGCGTGTTAATATACACTTGTTTATAAATTTCAAAATGTACTTATGGCATGATCTTAAAGACCTAAGCAATACTTTATTAATCATGTCAATAATGATTACAGTAATCAATAAATAAACGGAGTAATATATGCCAGGCCACAATTTATCTCAAATGACCTCTGAGGGCATCTCATATACCCTGAGGGGTTTTAATGTAATGGCCAGGGAACCGACATGTTGAATGATTTAACCTGAGGCTTAATATTGCAACATAAATAAAAATTATTTTATGTGTTAATTTGTGATCAACTGTCTGGCATACTGAAGCCTCAGCAAAAGTATTATGTGGCGCATTCATGCAACACCTTTCGAAGTAAAGGATTACAAATAAAACCACCTGCTCTCTGAAAATACGAGCAGTGATTCTACTGTTGTGCTGATGTGCATCAGATTTTGGGGTGACTGGATAGACAGGAGAGGGAGTGGTGGGTGAGGCACTGAGTCACTATGTGATGGAGCAATGACTGCCTTGTGAGTACTCACTGGGGGCCTCATACTGCTGTTATAACCTAGTGGCTCCCTGAAGAGGCGGCTCACTCACCGCTAGCCTGTAATAGCTCATTTCACAGGAAAAAGATGCTTTTGGAACCCTGTTTGGAGCCCTGTCACCATTCAAAATGTCTGGTTTGTCATTTTGTCTGCAGCATTTTGCATTTGCATTTTGTCTTCGAGGAGTCAAATTATCATTTGGAACATAGATGACTGTGAGTTGATACCTAATTTGTTTTTAGACTAATGTACACCCGTGCATTTAAAAAATGCTGCAACATGGCTCCTATATCCAGACGCAACAGTTGACACTGTCTATTTGTGTAAAGAAAAATACTGTGTGTATTATATTATTGTATTTAGAATATTACACCACATCCATACCATGGCAACACAATATTTTCATTCAGAAATGTTCTTGATGACCTCAGATTAGAAAAATAAGTTCAATTCTTTTGACTGTTACAATGGAGTACCATGAGAGATACTACTATACTAAGATATACTTATTGGAGTTCCCTTTCTCAGGTTTTTTGCTGCTTAGCATTCACTCTCATCCAGAGTGAGTAACATGGATTAGAGTTTATATTATCCATTCATACAGCAGCAGTGGGTTACAAACCCTGATCCTTACCTCTGTACCACACAGGAGCAGTCTTTTTAAGCTGCTTGGTGTGTAAGGGTTCAGAATTTGCAAGCAGCTCCCCAGTTCCCCAGATGATAGAGCTGCAGTGGTCCTGGATCCCGCTGGGAGGGTGCCCGGGAGGCCCAACAGGAACCTGGGCCTCGCAGACAGACGGCAGTGGCATGGTGCACACCCTGGGGGCTGGCGAGCCCTGGAAGCTGTGGAGGGCCGTGGCGCTCCTGGGGAGCTCAGCTCTGTCATCAGGAGCACCTTGGCCTTACCTCGGTGGTGCCGCCAGACCCAGAAGGAAGTGAAGAACAAGGACAGCACCACAAGGGACCATGTCAGTGCAACTGAGGGGTCAGCTAATGCAGCAGCAGCTGTGTCACTGAGAATACAGACCGTTCTTGGAGGGAGGGTGGGAGGGAGAGTTTGGATGTACAGTAGATTCCCACATGTTTTCCAATGTTACCTCTTCTGATAATAATGTTTTAAACTTCATGCAGGCTGGAACAGAGGGAGAACAGCTCCCAGGGAATTCATCTCAGCCCAGTACAGAGGGTCTGTGTGGAGCATGCTGCCCCCTTCCATTTTGTGAAAGTCATACAGGGTTCACTCCACATAACAAATTCAACAGGTGAATAGGCCTCCTTTCAGCTACACGAAAGCTCAGAAAGTCAGTGTGTCATACATTGTTTCTCAATTGCGTTTGGGAATGCCGTGAAACAATATTCACCTCATTGAAACACTGCCCCTAAAACTGAAATGTGTTTGCCAAAATTACATTTTTCTGTTCAAACTTTGAATACTTGTAACAAAAGAAATAAGTCCGTAAAACAGTATTTTTCTCTTCTCATAAAAAGCTCTGTGCACCAGTCATTTCATAATGGCACAATAACTACAAACTGAGTGCATGGCTACTTTTCTATGCACCAACTATTGATACTATAATCATGTATAAATGGTAATGTCCAACATACTGTATTACCACTGTAATCTTGCCATATTCATGTTCACTAAGGTGGAACCATAGTAGTGTTGCAGTGGTGTTCCTGATACAGGGAAAGCGACGCCATCAAAAATAAATCACACATTTTCAGTAGGGAATCACCCTTCTGGGAGAAATTGTTATCTATTGTAAGAAAATGATTTACAGTAATTTTGTTTGATAAGAGTTACCCAACCAATTTTTGTGTAATGTGTAAAGTGTTGTATTAATTGTTTTGGAAAAAGGTGCTTAACACTACCATTTTGAGTGGAAGCAACAATAAATTGTTTTTGCTGATTTAGGTTATGGTTTTGGCAACATGGAGTGCAGTTTCATTCACATTGTCTTAGCAATCTAGAAAATCCATGTATACAATACAATGCATGGGCAATCACAATAGATCTGACAGGTCTAAATATTTTTATGAATGTGTGCTGAATGGAGTGTCCCCTCAGTGGTATTCTTCAGCAGGTGTCTCTTTAAAAAGAGGAAATGCTATCATTCAAAGCACTTTCCATATTGCTTTTGCTTAGTTTTTATAACTCACCTGGTAAGAAAACATTCAGACATGATTTTGGGAGCAGCCAAAGTCATAAACATCTGACATGACACCTATCACAACACACAATGAACAGTAGTTAGTCAACCATTTCTAAAAAACATATTTCAGCTGCAGGAAAAATCTCTTCTTGTGCCTTAAGACTTTTCTAAGTCTGTTTTTTTCCAGTAGAGAGCAATTATTGTCATAATTAGCACAAGGGTAAAGTACATTGGTTGTAAGCGGTCATCAGTGAGGCAAGTCTTTGCCAGGTGGGTCCATCTCCAGTCAGGTTTATTCTGGCAGAGAATGAAAGCTGCGGTTTCAGCGATGTCTTTGTCAGTGGCCATCTTTGTTTTCCGGGGGAAAAAACACAGATGCTTCCAAACAGTAATTATTTCCTGTGCTGCAACTGTGAGCTGACAAGTCAAATGCACGTCATTCTAAATTGCCCAACCTCTGGAGCAGAAGGGCCAGAGCGGGTGCAGAGGTGCTGCCTCCATCTTGGCGAGCTAACGAGCGGTCAGGAGGCTCTGGGGCTGCTGGCATTGGCTGGGGCCATCAACTTGCCTTCTGCCAGGACATGTGTTCTCCTAAACTGCACAGAGGCGCTTTGCAACAGCACCGTTTGGTTTATAAAGTGAAATTATGGCTCAGATGTGCTTTAGGTTTCAAGGTAAAAAAAGAATAGCATAGCTGAGTAGCAGTGAAAAACGTGTTAAAAACATAACTGCTGTTAGTGTTCTCAGATGAAATGAAATCACTGAAGGAATTGCCCCAAGGCAACAAGTCTAGATCAAGGTCATGGTCAGAGGTGAGCAGCCTTCTGCGGAGTCAAAGTATTAAATCTATTCTCCTCTGTTCACCATTACTGTAGTAATAATAATGAACAAAACAAACTGCCACTTAACAGTCTAGCCTGTACTGTATCTTCCATTGATGGTTTTACTGAGGTGTAGTAAAAATGCTATGGTACATTTAATTTGATTTCTCTCCCTCTCTCTCTCTCTCTCTCTCTCTCTCTGTCTGTCTGTCTCTCTCTCTCTCTCTAAGAGTGAAGAGTTTTGTGTTTCATGTGTTTGGTATATGGAGCTCTTGTGTTTAAATGAGAAACGTGCTGCAAGTTGTATAAGTTGATGAAATAAATTTTAAAATGCATATGTATCAAAGAGAAAAGTATCCTTATTGTTTACTGTGGTTGACCGTGGTCCACAACAAGGATTTCAGATGGACAGGTGAAGTGCCCTTTGGTTTTTGACCTGTACACACAGCATATAAAGATAAAGATTCCTATTCCCATACCTTTGTACTCATATTTAAAAGTAAAAGTATGCTAGATAGAGGAGTGTAGTGGTGGTTACCCAATCTAGGTAATGAAGAAGGATAGACTCTGAAGGCTTCACATTTACTTACAGGAAGTATTCTCACTCAGAAAGTTGCCTGCCTTCTGTTAGGAATCGAACAGTCCCTCACCGTCCTAAATAAAGCAGATTGGTGTTCAACACTGAACTCAAACATGGGGAATTAGCAGGTGGGGTTGACCCAGGAGATCACAAGCAGACTGCATCCGGCACTCCCCAGGGCCTCTGTGAGTTTGAAAGGAGACCCTTTGGGGTTTGTAACGATCCTGGTACTTTCTACAGCCTAATGTTATTCTGCTTGGGAGGGCAAGTGAGTGAAACCCCACTTCATTTAATTAGTCTACCTACTTGATTTGACTCCCATTTTGTTCTCCTACAGCAGATGTTTCGGGAACTGTAGTCTCTGGCTCAAAGCTCCAAGTTCCCAAGTTAGCCCAGACAAAGGCCCAGTATATAGGCTATGCATTTAGTGAGAATGGAGTGACAACAGATTTGGTGAGTAAACTAATGAGTGAAAGTCTTCTCAATAGCTAGGTATATTGTGCAATTCTTCTGTGCCTCACAAGAAAAAGATAAGTAAGCCATGATGTGAATGTGGAGAGAGTTTAAATTAGTTTTGGATTACAATCCCTAGTGGAAGGCCAAAGGACTAGAAGGATTAGATAGCACAGGGGCCATGTTAGTCATACTGCACTCATATCAGTGCTAATATTTGATTCTGTTAAACTAGCACATCGCAGGGCAAGATCTTTGCACCACTGTAGAGTCAGCTATATAATTGATTCCAGTTATTTTGCTCTGTCTTGACTTAGCCTGTTAGCCCCACAATTGAATGTTCTTTTAGATGATAAAACGTTCAGATTCATAGTTACAGCTGATTCATCCAGCCTGTCCTGTCCGATTATCAGGCTGAGAAGCCAAGGATATCACTGTCTCATGGCATCTTCTCATTTAAGTACATTTCACCCTGAAAACCATTTGTTTCGATTACGTATGTATCCCAAGTTCTCACATGCATATAATGGTGAGATAGATTATATGTTAAACATGTGCTAATGCTGTGAGGTTTCAGTTGTGTGGCATCGCCCCACTCACTGCCTTCTTGCAGGCCAGGCTCATTGGTTACAATCAAGAGGAAGACTGGATAAAAACTGGATGCTGACACAGGTGGATGGTAGAGGACAATGCAGCCTAATGATAACGTAACATTCTTCAAAGGATTCAGAATAAATATTAATCATAAACTCTACATGTGGACATGGATTTTTTTGTCATTCTAATGGTATGCACATCCTCCAAAAAATATTCACCAAACATCGGTAAAATAAAACACAATTATAATGATAAAATAGCTCTTCAAATTGATTTTTGGTGATTAATCAAGCGATCATTCGTGTTGACATTCAACCAGAGAAATGATATACCCTTATCACAAGACTGTAACGCATCTGTCTCCCTGGGAGTCTTTTAGACTTGCTAAACTAAAAACAATTTAAGAAAACTCTCTATTAAGTGGTTTAAGTAGCGTTTAATTACATATAAGGGGTGGGGGTTGGGGGAGGGGGTCAATTTATAGTTAATTAAAGCTTCATTAACGGGCAGTGAATCTCAATTAACACTGAATACATATTTAACAGATAAGGACCTCTGTACATTTTTCTCGCAGTTTTTTTTCAATCTCATATTGTGAAGTGATGCATATTACCTATCATAACAGGTTTAATTAACTTTGCTGCCCTACCCTGATGCATGTAGGGCAAATGCCATTTGCTGTTCAGTCTAATACGCATATATTTGTTTTTGCATAGTTATGTGTTAACATCATCACACAGTTGTGTTCTTCATAGTCATTACTTTATTATGCTTTAATGTGTAAGGTGTCCTTAGCACACATACATTTTATTACCAATTGGGTGACACCATGCCCTGTAGAGTCACAGTCAACCCATATAAAAGAAGTAGTCAGTTACTATCAGTTTGTTAATGTCATGAACATTTGTTACAGCACGAATATATTAGAGCATATATCTTACAATATGTTACATTATACCACAGTCTGCAGTGTAGGTCCAGTGCATAAAGTGTTTATAAATAGCAATAAGACTTATATTTTGTAATATATGCACCATGTTTTTGTCATAATTTAAATGCATCCTTGTATTTTTTACTTAATATTTACATCAAGGGTCTCATGCATATACAGATTGGAATTTGATGCAGATTAAAAAAGCAGCATACACATCATTTGCATGTACAACATTGCTAATCTCCTTAGAATACAGTGAAAATGAGCTACAGAGTAGCAAACAATATGTGAATGCACATTATTCAAATGACTAACCTATCACTACATATGTTGATGTTCTTTTTTGGGCCAGTTGTAGCTTTATACTGATTTCCAGAGGCAGGTTTTTCCTTAGTTAATTATTACATACCTATTCCCAGTGAAGTCATTCTTAACAAACAGAGCCTGTACATCATTACAGGGAAGTTATGCACTACAGCATATGCAAAGGAAAAGACATGGGAGGACATTTCATCAAAATGAGAAAAAGACTAATGAATTGTGAAAAGCAGAAGACAGAATATGGATTTGATTAAATATGCATTTGTCACAGTGTGAAACAGGTCATCTTTACAGGTAACCCAAGTGTCATCCAACATTAACTCTGTTTCCTTAAATGGAGAAATATGTGACTCCTGAAAATTTGTCTTCAAAATCAAAATTACAGTTTTTCTTGATTGTTCAGTTGCATTGTTAGAAACAGTAATGCCAATTTTGAGAATAGGTTACACAATCAACAAAACTACCAACAACTAAAGAAAATACTACCATAAAAAACTCATCACTAAAGATTACTAAAAGAAAAACAACCCTTTTGAAACAGTACATCAAATAATAAGTTTAGACCTGCAATCATTGTCATGATACTAAAAAACTGAACAGAAAATTAACAAAATATTTAAGGCTGTCTACAGTGCATGGATGTTTGCTATCCCATATCTTGTGCAACATTTGCATTAGGCTGCAGATTTTCCTCCATGTCACACCCACTGTAATGTTCACCTTTGATAAAAAGCTTTGTGTGGTGAATCCAACCTTGGAATGCCTCTGTGGTGATGTCACCACAGGCTACAGCCATGGCCTCAAAGAGTGTGACCTGAACATGAGGGTTACAGTCATAACTTTCCATGGCCATGCTGAAAAAGCCCACAGTTGCATTGAGGAATGGTGAGTATGGCAGGAGACACACAGGTGATATCCTTGGGTGGATTTGGAAGCGCTGCACTGTGGTCGACCCTCACATTGTCCCATATGATGAAGAAGTTGGGCAACTGTTGCCCCTCCATCACTTCTCAGCTGAACATTCGTTTACAGCTGATTATGCCATTACCAGTTGTTGCCCTTTTTTCATCTGCTATGTATGTTGTTCTTGTTTGATGACCTTTGTCCAACTGTCCCACCTTGCATTTGTACACCCCTTACCCCTACCCCTGTGTGTGTGTGTATGTGTGTGTGTGTGTGCACATGTATGTGTATAACTATGTATGAGTGCAAGTGTGTGTGTATGTGTATAAGCATGTGTGAGTGTATGTGTGTGTGTGAGGGAGTGTGTTGAGGCCCTTGCCCTCCTCCTACACACACGAGCTGGCTCTCCTGTTCTCTGACAGGCCGGCAGCCCTGGTTGCCACAGAGCTGTCTGTTTAGCATAGAGAAGGACGGGCTGCAGCTTCACACACTCAGACAGCATGCCACAGACCGGCCCCATCAGCCTGAGTGCACCACCTCCCATCTGGGTGACGGATCTGCGGAGGGGGCTGAGGCCAGTAGAGGGGGCAGGGGCGGGGGGGGGGGGGGTGTCCCCGAAGTCTTTGTCACTTCACTGCGACTGAGTGAGAGAGCATCCCACAGCACTCATTATGACAATCCCAGCCCAGGCGAACAGAGAAAGTGTGTGAGAGAGAGAATGAGGGAGAGAGAGAGAGTATTTGATCAGCCTCACCGTCCTCCCAGCTGGTGGTAGCTCGTTCCAATTGTGCCCCCTCCTCCATTTACCCACTAACACCTCTCTCTGCTCCTCTTTGACATGTGAGACAGAGCTGCTGCTAATTAACTTAATCGTCCTCTCCAGCCACTTTCTCCAGCGAGCGCGACCAGGGGAGCAGCTGAACAGCTCCCAAAACAAAGGCCAAGCCCAACACAATGCGGGCAGAGAGGGAGAGCCCTTCAGGCCCATCCCGTCGCAGCAAAGTTTCCTCTCCTGCCCCCCCTGTGCGAGGGCTTGCAGAGAGCAGCCTGTGGAGATTAGGAGCTCTTTTTTCCTTATTCTGAGAGGTAGCTGCGCTATGTGGCGACACAGCAGGGGGTGGGGTTGGGGGGGGGGGGGGTGGTCTCGCCTTCAATCGGCAGAACTAGAGCTCGCAGACAAGGGCCCATTTTCCTTGTTGGTCATATTCCCAAGAAAAATCAAAATAATAATAAAAAACACTTAAAAAATATCTAAATAGATTATCTGTCACGCTTTATTTTTTATAATGGAAACTTCAGCTCAGAAAATACCATAGAAAGCCGGGATATAGGGGAGAATATTTGATGGCTGCCCAGCGCCAATGTAATATAGCATTACAGAGCAGAATCCTGAGCCACAGAATCTGCCACCGATTTGTCCACACACACTCCTCATATGCACATATCCATAAATAAGCAGCTACAGTTGAGAGAAAGCTTAAAGACGGCTCAAAGTGTTTCACAGCTTTAGTGTTATATTTTTACTCTGGTGCAGAAAGCGGTGGTGACCTTGGTAAGCAGGGTCGATTTGCAGGCAAGGGTAACAGGTTTATGATAAGGGAAGGAGGTGAAACAAGTGGAGAAGACAGAAGAAACCAGGGCACGCAGAAAGGGGTGGGGTCCTGTGCCTCTGTGATTATGGATGGTGCACTGGTCATGTGAACGAGGTGCACATATGTCCAGGGTCTCACGCCTCTTAGGGAATGGGACAGTCACTGTCCCGGAATCCCCCTGCCCCAGAGCCCCGACACCCGCCCCACTCCCCATCCCCCATAAGCAGGGGGGCTGGGTTCTCCATGGCAACATCCCAGGGTGTCCACTGTGGTTAACTTCTCCGTCTAAGGTCAGAATTTCAGTGGGTCAGTCCAGAGAGTGGCCATCACCCACCCATTCCGTTTGGATGTGTGTCTGGTCATTGAGCAGGGACTCAAGTGTAGGCCATGGTGACGTGTGGAGACCTGGCGGCGTTGCGTGTGGTCAGGGTGCAAAAAAAAAAAAGAAACCCATCCTAGACCAACACAATGTAAAAATCATCTGGGGTGCAGTTACCACATTTGAACTGGTCCAATTTACACACTGGAGAGTATTCCTGCAATGCATGGGCACCGCAATGATATGAACGTGTGGAACCCAGGAGTCTGAGAAAACCAGCTTGAATGACCCGGCATGTCCAATTAGGCTGAGGAATAACAAGGTACTAGGAAAGACGCGCTTCCCCAACCTAGTGCCATTGATCCATGCAGCTGTGTCTATCTGACACATTAAATTAGGACAGAGAGACGGCGCTTCATTATACAACATTACTCTGTAGAGATCTCTGAGTTATTCTCCAGTTGTTCCTTGTGTTATGGTACTGGTACAAATGATACCAGAACAGAGGAAGCATTCATTCCTGTCTGCCTATTGTTATGATCTTACACCTTGCCTATAAAGCACATCCACACAGTACTATCCTCCTCTTTTTAATAGCAACATGATAAGAGATGACCATTTAACAGCTATGCACATTATACTGCCTATAGTCTGGAGTGTATCTAGGACTATGCCAAGCATGGTCTCAAACACGCCAGGGTCTTTGCTTCCAGTACAGATCCTGATAAGCGATTCCATGCATTTATAAGTGGCTGACTGCAAAAAATATCTCCAAATATCAATGTAAAATGTAATTTTAAAATGTTTCCACCTGTGTCCCCTATCTGCTGTCAGAATGCTCTTGAAATCGCTAATGTAGTCCACATTGTTAATCCCCTTTAAACATTTAAAAACCTCAAACAAAACCCGACTGAGTCTCCTTCTGTTGAGCATCTTCAGCGTCTATTCATAACATGTTTCTATCTGGAACTAGTTTTGTTGCTCTCCTCTCTGTTTTATAGAGCTTCTGTGTATTTCCTAGCCATATTCAGGGGACTGTATAGTTTCTGGTATACCTTTTGAGTCATGACATAAGGAAAAGTTGTTGGGGGATGTGATTGACTGAGAACAGAGTCCCTGTTTGCCACTGGACTTTGGTGACTCTGGTCTTGTGAATGGCTCTATGTCAACACATTTGTCTCCCCCATAGGCTTAAAACTGAGTCTCTGTTTGGGGTCACTGATGGGACATGGTCCCTGGACACTTCCACACACTTGCCTTAACTGTAAGTAAGATAACCAGATGTGCCGATAAAAGGTCTTGTGACCTAATGGAGGCATGATGGGAACACTATTTGTATCAACATTTAAGATGAAAATCTTGGGAAAACTAAAACATCTCATTAAATGGTAAAACTTTCTAACCTACTTCTCTCTGCTGGGAGTAGGCTGTCTTTTTCAGGGAGAAAAACTGCAGGGGGGGCAGGCAAAGCAGTTTATTTATTTACAGGGTCATCGGGAAAGATCACTGCTCAGGAAATGTTTAATATCATTTTTTCATCATTAAAAAGATTTCATCATGCATGGGTTTAATTAACTTTGGTATTATTGCTGTTTTTTTTTTTTTGAGAGGGGGGGGTGGAGGTGCAGATGCCCAAGGTGACTTACAAAACAGACTATACTCTAAAATACAAATTACAATTGACTGCCCTAATCTACTACCAGAGTCAATAAAAAGTGCATAACATCAGCACAAGAAAAGACACAGGTTTGAATACAAGTAATACTACAGTGCCACAAATAGACAACACTAATGTAAGTGAATGCAGAACATTAATCTCTCAGCGTTGCTATTGTCAGCTCTTAGGTACTTCCAACCCCTGCAAAGATATTCATCATCTGTTGAAATAATTTGGCCAGGACTCCTTATGCCATAAAGCGTATATTTAAAGTTATGAACAATCAGTCTAAAAATAAGAGGATGGAGAGTAGAGACATGCTGGATACATTTAATCTTCCGCTATAGAATTATGTGTATGAAAAGAGTAAAGGGGTATATTGCAAGTCTCTGGAACAATGGACGTATGTTTTGCAGTCAGTGCAGAACCTCTCTTCTATTTATCACACAGGGTCTTGCCTACCCAACTATGAACTGCAAACAGCATCAGTTCCTTTGTTATTTAGCTGTACAAAAGGGTTTGAGAAGAGACCAACAGTGTTGACAAGGCTGCCATTATTGCAAAAAATCTGTTGAACATTGTTTCCACTGAGGCTTTTGCATGATTTAACAGTGACTAACGCAGGAAGTAATCAGATTCACTGACTCTGCGAAGGAGAGGGCCCTGAGATCAGCACTGAAACGGACAGTCTCAGATTGACAGACGTGATCTGGTCCAGTCAGTGCCGAGAGGCATGCTTTTACCCTGTCAACTAAATCAGAGCTTGGCAGCCCCCTCAACGCCCCCCCCCCCCCCCCCCCCCCCGACATTAAGCCATGCTGGATTACTTGAATTTTTAAATCAAAGCTCTGGATGTTGCTGACCCATGAGATTAATTTTCACCGCATAATGTGTCAGCGGCCATCTTCATACGCAGTTCTGATGACTCAGAGGGGCACTCGATGTCCAGTGGAAGGCCTGTCCTAAATTTGCCTCTCCTTTCAACCCAAGTGGGCTTGCTGAGGTCCCTGGCCCTTGATCTATGGGGACAGTGATGTGGGGACCCCCACTCCCAGCCTTTCCCCTGATAGATCATTGTTGTGAGCAGAGTAACCCCCCTAATTACCTTATGAAGTGGCAGGGTGGAGGCAGAGGCACGGTGGAGCCGATGGTTTCCCCAGCCTCAGCCGTCTCAGCCCCATTGTGTGGGGATCCACCCCCCCCTCACCCTGGGAGAGAGCGCTATCTGTTTCTTAATTTAACGCTTCATTTGTGATGGCTGTCGAACTGTGTGTGTGTGTGTGTCCCCTTGTGTGAATGTGTGTGCAGGGAGAGGGAGAGAAGTGGGGTGGGGCAGAGGGGGGGGTTAAGGGATGGGACGGGTGTAGGGATCCCCAGCCAGTATCCTCTATCCAGACACAAAGAATGCAATCATGTGGAACTTGGCACACTCCACTTCAGGGTCCTAGAAGCCACGTAATTTGAAGATCATTAATTGCCGGGGACAACCCCGTCCAATTGTGTTGGAGGTGATAGGTGGGTCATTCATTGAGGCCAGGGGGAAAATAATAAGGCTATTTGTTCAGTCAGACAGTGCGGTATGTTATTAAACTTGCTTTGTGTTCAAGCATATGGTGCACATTTTACTGCGTATATTTGACCGTTTCAGGATGTGAGGAGGAGAAAGGTTCATCCCGTTAATTCAGCTGTGAGGAAAGGTAAAATAAAAGCCAAACACAAATATCTAAAAGATTAAGCTTAAACCGTAAAACAAAGTTATTAAAGCAAGGCATCACTAATGTAATGTGACAAATTTCTCATTCTGAAAAGCATTGAAATAAAATATTTAAAACTTTGATTTTTGCATTTGTGTCTGCTTCACATGTTGGAGTGAAGAGGGAGCACTAATTTACCTTTGTAGTAGTAAGTTCAAATGCAAGGCCATGACGCTGCAGATAGACCGCTGAAATCTGAGCAGAAGTTGAATTTCTCAGCAAAAACGCAATGCCTCTCACCCGAAACTACTACTGATGTACGCTACTGCGCGCGAAGACATCACATTCTCTTTGAATTGCTTTGATGTTGCTGCAATTTGATGATGTTGCTGCAACGTGACAGGAATGTTGTGGAAGCACGTGCACGACAGGCTCTCGCTGTGTGACACAGCTGTTTCATGCACAAAGGGACAGCTAAAGGGGGGCAATAAAAGTAAAGGAGCTGACAAACCGCCTCTATGAAACACACAACCTATTGATTAAGACTGTCACAAGCAAACCAAAGCAATCATATTACCGGCTAGCTTCATTCGCCTTCACAATAGCCTCTGGCTTTCCAAAATGAGCAGCGAACTGGTTTATAATAACGCAAGCAGTGATAGCTGCGCTGATTATGGATGCAGGCAAACCCCATGCTGCATTTTTTATGTATCTCAAAAAGTGAAATTAACAGCATTCATTTTACTTAAAGCAATGCTCCATATTCAATGCAAAAAAAAAAGTTTCCATAAACTATCTGACGGCTACTTACACTTAATAATAAATGAATGCCGTTTAATACGTTTATGCTGACGTCTCAATACTATGAATTAAAGTTTAAACTGTATCAAATTCTTTCAGAGCAAATCCTTTGGCACTACTGATTAGTACATGTATTCTGTTTTCTTTTTATTGACCTTGGGCGATGAAAATGAGCGTCGATGAGCTGCAGGGCATGGTGCGATTCTGCTCCGCTCCCAATCCACGTTGGGTCCTTTAGAACACGCTGTTGGTTTGGAGGTGAAATCCAATACCACCGGCCTCGGCGAACCTCTGAAAGCGGCCTTTAGGTTCGCCGCGCCAGTGTGAAAGTGACCGCATTGACGCGCTTGGTTTGTGTGTGTGTGTGTGTTATCGCGCGTGCGTGTGTAAAAACAGCCAGGTGATTAATAACACCGTGGCACCTTGGAGGTTCCGGAGGGATTCTCTGTGCACTACATCCGCCGGATTGGTTAGTACTGAAATCAGGCGGACAATGAAAGACGTTATCAACCTGCTGCAATGGGCTCTAATCCCCGTTCAGTGGTTTGAAGGGCCAAAAACAATCGACTTGGATAAGAGGTCTACCTGAAATAAGATTATTATGCTCTTGATTATACTGAAGGACAGATACTGTCTTGAACAGAAAAAACACACGCCGATGGAGGATGTAAAATAACCCTTCCCAACACACAAATAATAGGCCTACGTCAGGGTTTAGACAAAACAAGAAAGATAAGTCGGGAATCAAGAAGATAACGAACTACAACATCTGGTTTTAAAGTAAGAATTTTGCTGAAGTCAGCCAACGTAATAATTAGTAACCGGAACCCTGCCAACTTATTACTAAATAAATTTGCGTGTACTACGTGATTTTTTTCTCCTTAGCATTACTTCGAGAACATTCTCGAGATAACTTTGCCGAAAGGTTTTGTTTAAATCGGTATTTTTCAGTTATCTACAGCCTGCGGTTTTTAATAGAGATTATTTTAAGTTATGTATCACTAAAAAAACTAAGAGTGAATTTATCTCCCTGCATGGGAAGTTTGAACCGAGATTTAGGAAACTATCTTAAGAAGACCCACAGCTCCCTCGTGTGGTTCCGTAATGTATAATTCGTAGCACAGCATTTCCTCAAAAGTTTCCTTTGTTATGGCCAATGTAAAGCCCAGTCATCGAAGAAGTGCGTTGCTGTGATGTGCCTGCAGTTGTGAACAAGGATTCCCCTGAAACGATGTTTCGGCTACAACGAAAATGGACAGTACCTTGACAATGCAAACCACTGCTTGCATTCCTAACTATTCTAAGGGTCAAAGTTACGGTTTTTATATTTGACCGGCGAATGAGGAGAAAAGCTGAATAACTTTATGGCGCTGATTCTCAATTCAAAGTCCTCCTTGCGGTGGCATTCAAAAGGGGGCGTGCTGCACAGATTCCATTGCGTTATCTGTGCGATTTCATCGAGTCAGCTCATTTTACTGACGGGGGCAACAGGTACAACCTCTTTGTTATGTAGCTGACACACTTCTTTCAGTCCTGTGCTGCAGAACTTTATAACAGCTTAGGTACAGTTCACAAGTCATATAAACGTCAATGAGGGTGGGGAGGGCTTTGTTGAACAATCTGAATACTTTGTGTTACAAATACTTAATATTCATATTGTCTTATGAATGCCATAACATTACTCTGTGATCAGGGGTGTTAATGGCCCTTAACATATTTACATGTTTAACTGAAATGTTTACATGCCTTAGATAAATTGGCTTGCAAATAAATCATAGGACAATGTTTGGGACTTTTATATCAGAAGTTATCTGATTATTGAGGTCTGGGCAATAGGTTAGTGTAAACTTAACCCTGTGAATACTTTCTTTCTCTCCCTATATCCCTATATGTACACACACACACACACACACACACACACACTCAGTGACCACTTTATTAGGTACACCTGTACACCTGCTCGTTGATGCAAATATCTAATCAGCCAATCTGACAGCAACTCAATGCATAAAATCACGAAGACATAGTCAAGAGGTTCAGTTGCTGTTCAGACCAAACATCAGGATGGGTAGGAAACCTGATTTAAGTGACTTTGACCGTGGGATGATTGTTGGTGCCAGACGGGGTGGTTTGAGTATCTCAGAAACTGCTGATCTCTTGGGATTTTCATGCACAACAGTCTCTAGAGTGTATAGAGAATGGTGCAAAAAACAAAAAAACATCCAGCGAGTGGCAGTTCTGTTAGTGAAAATGCCTTGTTAATGACAGAGGTCAGAGGAAAATGGCAAGAATGGTCCAAACTGACAGGAAAGTGACAGAAACCCAAATAACCACACGTTACAACAGTCCTATGCAGAAAATCATTTCTGAACATACAACATGTCAAACATTGGGTTGGATGGGCTACAGCAGCAGAGGACCCCTCCAGGTACCAGTCCTGTCAGCCAAGAACAGGAAACTGAGGCTACAGTGGGCACAGGCTCACCAAAACTGGACGGTAGACGATTGAGAAAACATTGCCCAGTCTAACGAATCTCGATTTCTGCTGTGACATGCAGATGGTAGGGTCAGAATTTGGCGTAAACAACATGAATCCATGGATCCATCCTGCCTTGTGTGAACTTGTGTCAAGCTAGAGATGGTGGTGTAATGGTGTGGGGAACATTTTCTTGGCACACATTAGGCACCTTAATAACAATTGAGCATCGTTTAAATGCCACAGCCTACCTGAGTATTGTTGCTGCCCATGTGCATCCCTTTATAACCATGGTCTACCCATCTTCTAATGGCTACTTCCAGCAGGATAACGCGCCATGCCACCAAGCACACGTCATCTCAGACTAGTTCCAGGAACATGACCATGAGTTTATTGTACTCCAATGGCCTCCACAGTCACCAGATCTTCAATAGAGCACCTTTGGGATGTGGTGGAATGGGACATTTGCAGCATGAATGTGCAACCGACAAATCTGCAGCAACTGCGTGATGCTATCATGTGAGCATGGAGCAGAATCTCTAAGGAATGTTCCCAGCACCTAGTTGAATCCATGCCATGAAGAATTCAGGCCATTCTGGGGGCAAAGGAGGGTCCTACCCAGTATTAGAGAGGTATACCTAATAAAGTGGTCACTGAGGGTGTATATATATATGTGTATATATGTGTGTATATATATGTGTGTGTGTGTATACACAATGGTGTGAAAAAGTATTTTCCCCCTTCTTGATATTCTCTATTATTGCCTATTTGGAGCACTGAATGGTTTCAGATTTTCAAACAAAATATAATATTGCACAAATGGAACCTCAGTAAACACAAAACACAGTATTTTAATGATTATATTGTTCCTTCAGTGAAAATAGTTAACATACACCCATATCGCTGCTGTGAAAAAGTAAATGCCCCCATAAAACTAATATCTGGCTGGACCACCCTTAGCAGCAATAACTGCAACTAAACGCTTCCTATAATTTGATATGAGCCTTGTACATCTCAGTGGAGGAATCTTGGCCCCCTCCTCTTTGCAGAACTGCTTTAACTCTGACAGATTGCTAGGTCTTCGAGCGTGAGCTGCTCTTTTCAGGTCCTGCCACATCATCTCTATTGGATTTGAGTCAGGACTTTGACTAGGCCACTCCAAAATGTTAATTTTGCTTCTTTTTATCCATTTATATGTGGACGTGCATCTATGTTTTGGATCATTGTCCTGCTGCATCATTCAATTACGCTTTAGATTCAGCTCATGCACAGATGATCAGACATTCTCCTTAATTAAATTAATTAAATTAAATTAATGTCTGGTACATAGCAGAATTCATACTTCCTTCAATGACAGCAAGTCTTCCAAGTCCCAAGGCAGCAAAACATCCCCATACCATCATACTGCCACCACCATGTTTCACTGGAGGTATGATGTTCTTACAGTGGAATGCTGTATTCGCTTTACACCAGACATATGAAGACTTGTACCCTCCAAAAAGTTCCACTTTTGACTCGTCAGTCCATAGATTGTTATCCCAATTCTTGGGGATCATCTGGATGCTTTTTAGCAAATGTGAGTCGAGCTTTGATGTTTTTCTTGGTGAGCATTGGTTTCCGCCTTGCTACTGTAACATGAAGCCCATTTTTGCACAGTCTCCTTCTAATTGTTGAGTCTTGAACACTGACCTTAGCTGAGCTAGAGAGGCCTGCAGTTCTTTGAAAGTTTTTCTTGGATCTTTTGAGACTTTCTGGATGAGGTGCCGCTGTGCCCTTGGAGAAATTTTGGGAGATTGGCCACTCCTGGGAATATTCAACACTACTCCAAGTCTTCTCCATTTGGAGAGAATGGCTCACACTGTGGTTTGGTGGAGTTCATGAACCTTAGAAATGGCTTTGCAACCCTTTCCAGACTGATATATCTCAACAACTTTTTTCTCAGCTGTTCTGGAATTTCCTTTGATTGTGGTATGGTGTGCCTGCAGAAGCTTTGTGGTGACTACTTCTCTTGGATGGTAAGGATCAATTTATATGCCATTTAAACTCATCAGGGCTGGTTACAATCAAGCCTGGCTGTGTTCAGTCACCTGAATCTAATTATTAACTAAACTAAACTATTAACTAAAATTTTGTTCATTACTTTTTCACAGTCATATATTTTACATATAAGGAGTTGGCCTACCCTTTGACTTCAGAACAGCTTCAATCCTTCTTGAAATGTTATACAGGTTTTGAACTGTTTCAAGAAGGATATTGGACCATTCCTCAAGAGGGAAAGGCCACAGTTCTTTGAGATATGAAGGAGGTGGATATCTACTCTCCACTCTTCATTCCAGAACTTCTCATAAATGCTCGATGATCTGGTAATTGGGGAAGCCAGTTACACTGAAGATGTTTGATGTCATCCTGGTGTTTGTGAAACCACTCTTGAATGAGTTTGTTTGGAAGCGTTATTGTCTTGGCAAATGGGAACATCTTGAGGAAACAATGTTCACACCATAGCCTGCATCTATTCACCAAAATGGTTTTGTATTCCTCAGCCATGATTTTACCATGCAGAGTGATTATTGTACCCAAATTATTGTACCTTGTACTCCCACAAGATGGCTGTCCATAGCATAATAGATCCACCACCATGTTAAACAGCTGGGAACATGTCCTTGGCTTTCTCCAGACATGAAACCATCCAGATGTGAGAGCAAAGGATGACTCTTCACACTATATTACTTTTTTCCACTGCTCAGAAATTCAGATTATGTTCTCATTATATCAGGTTAAGCTTTGTTGTGCTTTAGCCTTGGTTACAAACAAGCCAAATTTCTCAATGGCTGCCCTACCATAAATGTCAACTTTCTGAAGCTCACACTGTACAGTGTTTTTTCCTGAGAGTGGGTCATAAAGGCAGATTCAGTTCTGCGGTAATTTTTGAAGCTGTTGCATGGTTTTTAACAACTGTACTGTTAAGTATCTGTCTATCCCTGTCGGTGAGCTTTGAAGAGCAACCACTGTTCCTCTTTCCTGGTGCAATTATTTCCATGTTTGGTGCATGCTATCATTTCAACACTGTTCCTCATGACACATTAAATAATTTTGCAGTTTCTGTGACTGACACACCTGTAATCCTTTGAAAATCTGACATTACTATGAAACACGTGTTTGTTATTCTTCTTTTTCCTTTTTAATCACACTTGAATTACTTCCATTATTTTGTCATTACATTACATTGAATAATTTATTCTTATTAAAGTGGCAATTATTTTTACATTTTGTTCCATATGCTGTTATATATGGTGCTGTTGTATTGTATTTAATAATTTATTGCATATTAACATATATTTCGTAACAGATCTTCTAATCCTGTTTCTGCATTCTTGATTCTGAATTTGCAAGGAAACAGCTGAAAGCTGAAATACAGGAGTACACCTTGAGCAATATTATTTCCTGATAGCAGGAGTCCACCTTGAGTAGTAGTATTTCCTGAAAATAAGTAGGTGAGCCCCTTTACCACAGTGATCATGGAATTCCACAAATGGTTGCATTGAGCAGCTATGGAGCAAAATACTGTAATTTTCAAAACAAATGCTCTACCACTGGGATGTTTGAGATGCAGTGCCTACATGCTGATAGAGTTTACCATGCTCCTCTAGTCCGCTGGGATCACATAATAGAATGACACACAGCCTGTGGCGTAATGAGAAATCAGGTCTACTTCAAACAATACCCGCTTGCTGCTTTTGGAACATAAGTCTCTAATAAACAGAATAGAGAGGAAAACGGAGATGAAAAAGTCTCAATGAGATTATTTCCTGTGACTTATAAAGTCTGATCATATTTCTGATCAGGAAATAAGCACAGTTGTGTTTGTTGAAGGAGCTGACATCTATGGGCTGCATCCACTGAGTGCATGATTGGGTGTCCCCACTGTCATGTGGGTCAACTCGCCAATTAGATCTGTTCACTACTAGGCCCCTAACACATGCGTACTATTGCTGGTATTTACACTCCATCTGTTTTTTTTAATCTCATCAACAATATATTTTTATGCTGAAAATGTCACAAAACGATTTGCTGAGGTTTTTTAAATATTTAATGTTCCTACAGCAGCTCCAATCTGCAATGACCATCTGCAGTTAAGATGCAAACAGAGGGAAATACCTAGCCATATTGTTGTCATAACATTACTATCAGAGGGTCATCAAGGGGTTAAATATCCTGCCACTGCTTGTCCGTGTTATTCACTTTTCCCAATTGGAAGTAACCCTGTTATTACACTGTCAATGCTACCATTTAAAGCCATTTATTCTCTGCTGTCACTTCTTGCCAAAGATAGAGGATTATGAGGAGGGGATGAGTTGATAAGAGACTTGGTGCACCATTCTTTCAAGCTCACTGTACTGAGAAATATTAAAACCATTAGTCAGTTGGAGAGTGCAGTCAATAGTGGATACAATTTCTTTTTCCCCCTTCACTCTCTCGTTGCAAACTCTGGACCACAGACTTTGTTCACCTTGTACAAAGCACTCAGGAACCGACTCAGTTAGCATACATTCAACAAGTTGCTTTCCAAATGGATTTCAATGGAGTAAGGTAAATTAAAGTAAATTAATTTTGTAGCATGAACAGGCATGGACGACCTCAGCAATAAATTTGTTTTCACTGAATAAAAAATATTTTAAATGGTATTGGTTGCAGGGATAACTAATTCATGAGGTACAGAAAAACATCCAAAATCTGTAGCTGCTGTTGATATCTGATGTCATAGCCCTGGCACAAGATTGAGAGGAAAGAGATGCAGGGGTATCAGACTATGACTTTTTTGTTTCACTGGAAAAGATGCTATGCTCACTTAGCTATGCTATTCTCAGCTGATGTGTCCCACAGCTTTGGTCCACCTGTAGTTAAAATGATATCAAACTGTCAAGTAACACAAATAATTGTTTCCTTTGTTATTGTCTGTTCAGCAGAAAACAACATACAGATTAAAGAACAACTTTTGTTTTTGGTGACCTCTTGACGTGGGAAAATGGCCTCGTAGGTTGGAGTTTCATAGTTATATAAAGACTGGGTAATTGAAAACCAATATCAACGCATGGCAGCATTCAGACAGAAATATTGATTGGAAACAAAATGCTATTTGAGGGGTCGGGTGGCCCCTGTCTAAACAAACTTAGCAGCCCTGCTGGCTTTAATGAGCATTGGCGCTGCGAGGTGTACTATCCTCCTTTGAACCAATCAAATGAGAGTAAAGTGAAGAGGGGGAGAGAATAGTCTACCTTTGCAGATTGTACCTATAAGAACTTAAACCTACAGTGTATGCTGCCTCTTGCCTCTGGTTTCCATCCAACTGGAAGAGTCCCTGTGTCTAGCTATTTGTTCTGAATTTTTTTGTTTTGTTTTGTTCAATATTAGCAGGGACGTTTTTCAGCAATGGCTGCTACGCATAAGATTTTACAGGTTCTTCTAGTGTGCCTTTTGCTTAGCCACGCGCTGTCCTCCAAAAGAAACATATATTGGAAGGTTGTTGACATGCTGTCGCCCGGGGATGAATACTTAAGTGAAAACGCTGTTCGCTCCTTTTTTTCGATCTTGGAGAAACGTGTGCAGTGCCCTGATGTGTCGTGTGAAAAGGTATTTTATTTTACACGCTTCAATTTACTGCTTAAAATAGGGTCGAGGTCCAAACTTCACCTGCGAGCGGATTGCATACTATGATAATGGTGCACTATTTTAACTATAGTTTCCTTTCATTAATCTGCTTCTTTAAATGATCTGCTTTTAATTCTTTTGAGTACGATTTTCTTTAGAGAAAGCATATACATATAATATATCGCTAAAACCATCAGTAACACATTTCGTTTTCCATTTCTACCACCATTGGTATGTTTGAAATATGAAGAATTGGCACATTGATTGCCACAAATATATTAAAACAAACGAGAAAGTAAAATAGTTTGTCAAATTCATGTTATAGTTTGAATTAATATGCAAGGAATTTAGCACTCATGCTACCATTTCGGACGAATTTATCTCAAAAATTATATCATAAACCGGCTGTAACTAGTGTAACACATCCTTTTTGACACCTTTATATTAAGTAATTCAAATATTTATCTCAAAAGTCAACTTCAATTCAAACATATTCAATCAAGTTAAATAATAATTGTTTAAAACTGTACCTTAGTGTTTTGAGTTTGCATATACCGTTTTTGGAGTTAAAATTATAGATGTGAAAAGGATTTGAAAGAATATCATCTTTAAAAAAAAAAAAAAAAAAAAAAAAAATCTTATCCATTATTTTGTATAGCGGATTTCTGTCTTCAGAATGTAATATGTAGCATTAGTCGTATCAGAATTATGACTGTAATAAATACGTTTACGTGATTACTGTGACATATGTTGGAGCAGGCATTGCTGTATTTGATTGGAAAGACACTTAATACATTTTAACAGACGTGTTACGTTTCTTTTCCACCATATCCTGTTGTGAGCAGTATAAATAAGATTTTTTTTATCCATAGCTAACCCATCTATATGTCATCTTGGATGAATTATTCTGGTTGTGCATTTATTCATACTCAATTGTCCCTTTGTTCATTGTGCAATGTGTTTGCGCTGCCTGGGGTAGAATTAGTGAAACCTATTCACCTCTCTAAGTTCTCTTCCTGCCTCGAGACAATACAGGCCTTTGAACTTTACCTTAGGTGTGAGGACTGTTGGGAGAATGCTTCTTTGCTGCACTCCACACTAGCCTGTCAGAAATACTGTTGTTGTGTGTCAATGTGTCTTTACTCTGGTCACACACTTTATAGACATCAATCCCAGTATCCACATGAGTCTGTAAGTGCACCAAAAGAGTTTGGTACTTTGCACATTAGCAGTTTATCATTTTATGTCTCAAATTTCCCTTCATTTTGCTGTAGTACCCTGGGCAAAGTACTTAACCCACAATTGCCTCAGTAAATATCCGGCAGTATAAATGGATAAAATTGTAACTTGTGTAAGTTGCTCTGGGTAGTACAGTAATGATGATAATGTCACATAAAGCATGTAGGCTGATGTGTACAAACCTACCAGCTAACATGAGTGAATTTATGATCTATGCCTGTTTTAAAGTGTATCTCTGTGGAGGATGTGGGCCAGCTCGTTGGTGGCGTCTTTCCAGCCAGCGGCCTCCACATGGAGGGGTTTTTCGAGGTGGCCGCAGGGTGGTGCTTCTACCTCAGCAGCCCCCGGGAGGCCTGTGCAGCCATCAGGGACAACCAGTGGCAGAGAGGGACCCACCAATTTGTCCAGGACCTCATGGGCGAGGATGTTCATGGGGATGGGTTTAGCCCAACGACCGGCACCTTGGACCGTCTGCTCCATCAGATGGAGGAGTACTACCAGCCAACACAGCACAATGAGGTATGAGAAGTTGGCCCATGTGAGTGGGCCAAGTTATATCTGAAAGTAATTCTTGAAATGCTTTTATTTAGATATCGTCTTTTTGCAGCTCACATCACAGAAGTCCTCAGGAATGCTGCTTGGAATTCAGTCAAACCATGTTTTATGTTAAATAGCATTTCCTTCTCGATTCCAGTGACTCATCTCATGAGTTTCAAACTCATAATGCTGTGTAAGGATTAAAAAAATGGATGATTGATTTGCTTATTTTTGCTTTGGAGTGGTTTACAGTTTTGCCTCAGCAGTTATGATTTTAAAGCAGGAAATGATTAAATGTTTTCTGGTCTATTTCTTGTCCATGTTCTGTCTTGGTGGTATCTATAGCACTGTCTCACGGGGAGTGATATTGCGGAAGAGAGCAACGTGTCTGTGAGTGACGCTGCCCCTCACAGCATCGGTGCTGTCTTTGGGGCTATCGTGTACCACGCTCTGCAGGGTGACTGCATGGCAGCCCAGGCACTGCCAGAGGAGGACTACTTCCTGGATTTCATTTTCAATCACTTCGGCTCTGACAACATGACAGAGCACGGTAAGATAACACCCCGCCTCATGGTAATACTGTTTCATGGCAAACCCGTGTTGTTATGTCTGTCTGAAGGCCAGTGCCTGTGTTCCATGGCTTTGTGAAACATAGACATCTTACCTTGTCCTTTGAAGCCTTCTCACACTTCTCCTGCAGTGAAGTATCCTTCCAGATCTCTGTACAGCAGTAAAGAAGCTGGCCAGATCTCCATACAGCAGTAAAGACACTGTCCGGGTCTCTGTGCAGCAGTAACAAAACTGTCCACATTTCTGCGCAGCAGTAAAGTAGCTGTGCAGATCTCTGCACATCAGTAAAGAAACTGTCCAGGTCTCTATGCAGCAGTAAAAAATTGTCCATGTCTCTGTATAGCAGTAAAGAAACTGTCCACATTTCTGTGCAGCAGTAAAGTATCTGTTCAGATGTCTGTGCAGCAGTATAGTAGCTGTCCAGATCTCTGCTTTGAGTGAAGTATCTGCCAGATCTCTACACAGCAGGAAAGTAGCTGTCCAGACCTCTGTGCAGCAGAAAAGTAGAATTCATCAGTGTTTCCAGACCTGATGGTCAATGTATCACTATAGATCTTGAGGACCTAATGATGCATCTGAAGCTGGGTGAGGTGGAGGAGGGAGGCCCTAACCATGAACACGGTCACCACGAACACGGTCACCATGAACACGTCCATAGCGGTCACCACAGTCACAGCGGCCGCGGGAGCTCAGGGCCCAGCCGCGCAGAGGGGCACCAGTGGAACAGCAGCTGGGATGCGGTAATTACCGTGCAGGAGTGTAATTAGGACCGGGGCCGCGGTGCTCCGGTGGAGGTGCTGCGGGGCACTCCGCTGCAAACATTCATTAACGCGCTGGTGAAACTGGAGCCGTTGCCGCAGCTGAAGCTCTTAATGATGTGTTTCCATCACCGGGCCACCGGCTCAGACATGTCATTTGGGGAAATCTGAGCGAGACAAACTGAGGGGGGAAATTTGGAATCACTGAATGATGAGCTGCAGCTTGCATGCATGAGTTATTGGTAGCAGTATGCCATGCAGTGTTTTATGTAGCAGATATTAAGCCTGCATAAGCACCACATAAAACCACATAACAACAGGCCATTGATTAGGTTTACAGACCTCTATGTCCTTCCTATTATACCTGAAATAGAGTTGTATAGCATGATTTAATATTATGACACATACTGTGCGACACTTCCTCAGTGGCTAAGATTATTCACCAAGAATAAGCATGATTGCTGGTCTTATGCATTGCATTTTTATCTACATAAACAAGTGTTCAAGGTTTTTCACATCGCAATTAGTGAATGGGTTTTTATGTCTTGCATGTGATTAAAAAAGAAAATTTAAATTCTGTTTAACGTGTTCCATTTGCGTGTTTCTTCTTAAGCATTTTCGGTGTCCTGTTTGTTCTCAGACATGCTTCACCGCCCATGAGCTCCTGGAAATCCATCACCTGAATGACTCCTCCCTCACAAGGGCCCAGTTCACCCAGCTGAGCCCGGCACTGATCCAGCAGCTCCTTAGCGGGGCATGCGTAACCAAGCCCCCCCCACCCACCCCCGGCAACCAGCTCAGCACAGTGGAGAGTGAGTACTGAGGCCCATCCCAGACCCACCTCTTACAGCCAGCTTACATCTGAATGTAAGGATCTGGATCCGATCTGGATCTGGAATCTGGATTCGATTTGCGGTATGATTTGCGACTTGAAAGTTGGTGGGATTTGTAGCAGGGTTTTTGAGGATTTTTTCGTGTGTTGCTTTTTCTTCCCCTGCAGCATACGTCTATGCCAGCTTGGCCAATCTGGTGATCTGCCTGATGGCGATGTTCGGCATCGTGGTGCTGGTCTGCACCTCCTGCACGCACGTGTTCCAGCTCTGCATTCAGTTCTGCATCAGCCTGGCTGTCGGCTCGCTCACTGGCGATGCCGTGCTGCACCTGCTGCCCGTGGTAAGGGGCCCAGCACCGCCAAAACACCCCACCGAAGATACCAGCAACTTGCCATATATGACTATGAGGGCCTCTCACCTCCCCACATGCACCTATCAACGCCTCCCTCCACCCCATATATGTCTATGAACACCTCCCACCACCCTGTATATGCCTATGAACACCTCCCACTACCCCATATATGCCTATGAACACCTCCCACCACCCTATATATGCCTATGAATGTCTCCCTCCACCCTATATACGCCTATGAACACCTCCACACCTCCCACCACCCCATATACGCCTATGAACACCTCCACCCCTCCCACCACCCCATATATGCCTATGAACGCCTCCCTCCACCCCTTATGAGCCTATGAACACCTCACTCCACCCCATATATGCCTATGAACACCTCCCACCACCCCAAATACGCCTATGAACACCTCCCACCACCCCATATATACCTATGAACACCTCCCACCACCTCATATATGCCTATGAATACCTCCCACCACCCTATAAGCCCTCCCTCACCTCCACATCAGTTATCTTAGAAAAAGAATGACTTCAAGTCTTCTTTTATGTGGTGTCTGACTGTTTAGAAAATGGTCTTAGTGGCTCCCATTTTTTACAAGGCTTTTTTTTTATTTTGTAACAAAAATTCTCCTGAACGGTTACCCAATTTCAGAAGCCATTCTTCAACACCTTATTTCCCCAGAGCAATCCATGACAGTGCTTTGCCTCTCCCAGCATCACAGCCAAATCCACAATCAGGCTGTCCTGGGAATATCACTCTTGCAGTGTCATTACTGAACGTAAAAATAATGACATTAAAGGGGATAAACAGGGTTCATGATGGCATAAGATGGGAGCGGGAGAGAGAGATGACTCATGAGGCTTTTGGGAGGGGGGGATCTAATGATCACTTTGTGTTTGATTGCCGTATGTTCCTGGTGTCTGTGTGCAGTTGCTGGGCCTGCACTCCCATAGCGAAGGCCAAGGCTCGGGGCACAGCTTAGACCACATCTACAAGCTCCTGGTGCTGCTGGCAGGAATCTACTACTTCTACCTCACGGAGGCTGTTTTCTCCATCATGACTCACAAAGACAAACATCACCACGATGACGTATGTGTCTCTGTGCTGATCTGAAATACCATAGGAGCTCATCAGTGTGGTGTTCATGTGTCACTCAGTCTTAAGCACGGTACAAGCTTAGCAGAGTCATTTCAGTGTCAGCCATAAACAGTGTAGGAACCTAGCTGCGTCAAACAGAATCAGCTGTATTTTTTATCAATATTTATGTGTAGGAAAAATGTATGTGTTTCTCTTAAAAAATACACACTAATGATATTTTAATGTCAAAGGACAGTAGACAGTAAGGTGTGTGTGTTCCTCTGGCTGACTCAGAGAAACACAGCAACATGAATTAAAATCAGCTGTGTTGGTTTATCACTCTCTTTATCACTTTATCAGTAAAATGTATGAAATAAATGAAAATACAAAACTACATGAATGGGAACCTTTTAAGCTAACAGCTAATAGCTAATGCTTTACCATCAAATTTTAACCTATGTCTATAATGTAATACATATATTGCTTCAGATGTGCCAACTATCAGTTAGACACCCTCTGAGAGTAGAGGGGCAACAACAGCAAATTGTGAATGACTGCAGCTAACATTACTAACACTGGAACTGCATGGAGGATATGCTTAATGTGTATCATAATTAAAGGGAGGTACTTTGATGTTTTAGGAGGAATCTGATGCTCACCATTGTGACCACGGGAAAGTTCTCCAGATGTACCACCAGAACGAAAGAAAGAGCAAGCAGTCCACATCACAAGCAGACCTGGTCAGAGCCTGTGCCCCTCACTCAGCGGGGACATCATTTGGCTGTCTTGGGGTTTTTAGAACCCCAAAGAGAGTGCATGCCATTTTTACAGTAAATGATTTGTCCTGAAAGGTCACAGGCCAGTGATAGATTTAGTCAAATTAGACCTTTACTACTTGTACAGTAACCACTGTTACATTCACTGGAGTAACATGTATGAAAATTAAACATTTAGGAAGTATCTAAGTGGATGTTAGAAAGGCAGAATTTCACATGCCTACTTAACCCCGACCTCAATGGCTGTCACTGACATCTGATTAGTTCTCAGCATTAAAAAGAGCTCTGGGTTAGCGAGTGTATGCATCCTGAAATATAGGATATAGGAAGTACAGGAATATAGGAAAACAAATATAGTATTAAACTCATGTGAAACACCATCTATGAGGAGCATGAAACATATCTCTCTAAAATGAATTGGCGAATGTGATCTTTTTTCAGGTTGAAGTTGAAGACGATGAGAAAGCAGCTCAGAGGTCGAGTAATCGTACACGGGGTAAGTGCAGTCTTTGTGATGGCTTTTAGGTCAACCACATGAGTGTGAGTCATTGCAGTTAGATCATGTCCAATGAATAATCATACATGCTCTACAAATTAGGTGGAGGAATATAGCATCACACTGTGGGAGTGGATGCGGCTAAAATGGCAAAATTACAGCCTCCATACAAAACACCGAGCTGTCCTTTAATATACACTAAAGTTCGAGCACATAACAACATCACAACATCAGCCTTAACTACATAACATACAATCCAAACAAGGGTGCGTGGTGTTTCCACACTATAGATGTTCTGTCCAAATCATCATCCCTCCACAGTGCCATCAGGAAGTGGATGGGTGGACTGTTCTTGAGAGCCATGGTGCTGATTTCATTTCACTGAGGACAAAAACGATCCCTGTAACAATGTGTATTTGGGTATTTCTGTACTGCGGTTTTATTGAGCTGCAGTCAGCAGTCATGAAGACTGTGTGACTGCCTTTCAGAGACATCTCATCCCCACCATAGATTGATTTGTGATGCACTTTCAAGGTTATAAGTGTAAACTGTGCAAGCATTGATCTAATCAAAAGTCTTTGGTATGTACACAAAGGTCACAGGCACATGCTGGAGAGATGTCTTTCTTAAGTACAAAGCATTAATACTTTTATTCATATGAAGGAGGCAGTTGTACAGAAATTGCAGTAATGGTGTTAAGTATTACTTCTACTGGAAATAACAGTCTTAATTAGGGGTGCAACGAATAATTGATATAGTCAACTAAAATCGATGACCAAATTAGTTGCCAATGAATTTAACTGTTGATTAGTTGGTGACGTCATTGCGTGTGTTTTTCATGCTGACTCGGAATGCTCAGACATGTAGCCTAAGCTACCTTGCTTTACTGGAGTGAACGACAGAGATGGCAACACCTTCAAGACCAAAGACCTCAAAAGTGTGGCAGCATTTCACTCTTAACCCTTTCGCATGTAACTTATTTTTTATGCTATGTAGCATGCGTGTTATGTTTAAGTTTCTCATAATTTTCAGTTAGCATTTGCTATGTTTTTAATGTTAAATCACTGTTTCCTCAAAGCTAAAATTAGCTAGAATTTTTCCAATATAGTTTTCGAATCGCACCGGTTTTAGCATGCGCACTATACGGCTAATCACACCGGTGTGACTGTATGCGCGAAAGGGTTAAAAGACATATTTTTGAATGAAGTTCTCATCTTTATTGTCTTTATTGTTAGTTAGCATATGCCTAAAACAACCTCAAGCTAAATTTAAAAGCCGATGGATAAATAGGAGCCATTGAGTAATTGTGTGATTACTATAATCCGAATAGTCGATTATTCGTTTCAATAATCGGTAGATTATTCGACTATCAAAATAGTTGTTAGTTGCAGCCCCAGTCTTAATTATCTGTGCCATCATACATAATATGTTTTTGTATTTGGTCACTCTCATGACTTCTTGTTGAACAGTATTGATTTTTTTTTTTTGTGGTCAACTTCTAAAACATGGTCCTCGCAAAGCAGTCATTTGATTTCTGATATTGCACATTTTTTGCGTTTATGAGTCAAATACTGAAAGGTGGCGCTGTTGAACAGGAAGTGACATTTGACCTCTGAGCTGGTGTGCATCCCATGCCTGAGCCCCCTCTCTCCCCCCTCCCCAGAGCAGCGCTTGCTCCCCTACATGATCACAATTGGTGACGGGGTTCACAACTTTGCCGACGGCCTGGCGATGGGGGCAGCCTTCTCCATGTCCTGGAAATCCGGGCTGGCCACGTCACTGGCTGTGCTCTGTCATGAACTACCACACGAGCTGGGTGAGTGCCATCAACCAAATATATGTAATATGCATAGTATGTGTGTGTCTACAAATATATCAATACAGCTATATGAATCACAAATGAGTCCATAATTCTATATAATAGATTTGTTATATGTTATATATGTTCCTTTTTATCATGTATTTCTAGATTAAATTTCATGCTGAGTGAAATGAGTGAATTTGAGTGCATTTAAGATAAAGCTTCAAAATATTTACGATCTGGCTGCTACATTTTTCCCTTAATAGTTGATAAATAAAAATAAAAATTCACAAACACATAGCAATTCACAGTGATGTTGGTTACAATGTTGCCAGTGGTCTGCACTGTGTTTTAGTGTTGTGACATGATACTACCAGTTATACAACACTGTTCTAGTGGGATATCCTTCTGGAAGGTGAACAACGATGGTGGGTGCGTCATTGTGTGGGGAGGCAGAACGATGTTTCTCATCTTCTTCCACCTGTTCTCAGGTGACTTTGCCTTCCTCCTGCACTGCGGGATGTCAGTGAAAAAGGCTCTGCTTCTGAACGTCGGCAGCGCCATGACGTCCTTCGTGGGCCTCTACATCGCCCTCTCGGTCTCCACCGACCCCACTGTGCAGGAGTGGATCGCCGCTGTCACGGCCGGCTTATTCCTCTATGTGGGCCTCGCCGACATGGTACATCACAGCAGCTTTTGTGTTTCCACTGCACTGTTTCATTTACTGGTGTTTGATATGATGCATACATAGCACAGACTACATCATTACACAGATAATAAAAAAACGCCTCAAGTCATTGTATCAAGCAAAAGTATACTTTAAAAATATAATTTAAAATATATTATTTTTAACAAATGTCAGTGTCATACATCACAAATATTTATGAATTTCAGATATTCAAAAAAGGTTTGTGTACCACTACGATCTAACCATTTCAGCGAATATCCATAATATATCCAATATTCATGGTGGTGTTTCATACTGTTCTCTGCATATTGTATCATATTTTCTAAAAAGGACATCAAAATGAGCGCTCCATTTACGAGTGGCCCGACCTTTCATATATTTCAAACATGTGCATCTAAACATAAATTTGTATTCCTTACAGTTGTTTCAAAGCATATTGATTAAGCAGTTGAAGTTTATGGATTGTCACCTCTTTGTGAAGTTACATTGGTGGGTTAAGACGGAGTGTGTAGTTCCTGCTGTTTAATGCCCTCCCTTCTCTCTCCCTGCTGCAGCTGCCCTCCATGATCCATGTGAACAGCAGCAGGCCTTGGCTCATGTTCTTCCTGCAGAATCTGGGGCTGCTGACTGGCTGGGCCATCCTACTGCTGCTCTCATTCTACGAAGACAGCATTGGCTTCTGAGGGCCGTGGACACACCCATCACCTCCCACCAAATCCTTGCTCGCCTTATTTAAGCACAGCCCCCAGTGCCTATTTTCATTACCTAGGAATGCAGAATGCAACCGATTAATGTCTTTTTGCTTTTGTCAAAAGAATTTTCTGTATTGATTAAACTGTTTCTATCCACTGCGGTGCTGAGGGTAGGCCTCTGCCTGCAGTAGACTAAATAGACAGGGATGAGTTCAATAAGCAAGCACTGAGAAGTTCACAATGGCACCAATGGGAGGTGAATTCCGTTCTGAGAGACTGCAGTGCATTTCCATAAGCCCACGACTAGTTCCCAAGAGCACCTTGTTTTGCTTATTGATTGATGTGGTGATGAGATCAATGGCATCTTCAGATTGCAATTGCATTTCTACTTTAATTTAAAACAGGCAACTATGCCAGCTATGCTGGTGTGTTGTTGTCTTACGCTGAAATGTGGTATTCTATTCTGCATTGCAACAGAAACTATTGTAATTGTATACTGTATATAAATTATGGAGTGGATGCAAATGCTGGAACAGAATGCATAAGGATAATAATAAAATGGGGTTAAGGAAAGCCTGAAATTTTCTATGGGGTCTCATTTAAAAGCATTGCGTTTATTATTAACATACTACTTTTTCAATACACAACAGGTTCATGCAGGGGCTCTGCATTTAACAAAGGATGTATTTGCTGAAATTTTATCAGTCTCAACAGGGACTAAGCCGTACTTCCAAAAATAGCTTCAAGATCAATTCAACCCCCCTCTGCATTTCTGGCTTTGAGGTCAAACCCTTAGCAAACTGTGTGTTATTTATACTTCGATACATGGAAAGTATTTCACTCTTCAAATACAATGTAACAGTTAAAATCCACCCTGTTATTTGAACCTGTGTAATAGGACAGATGATCCTACTACATTAGTAAAAGCCGATTTACAACACATCATGAATACAGCAGATGCTCAATACATTTCACAGTAGATTGATAACTAAGTTTAACTACTTTTGCTTGATTAAGTTTTATTTATCTAATTTTTATTCTTGGAAAAGGGGGGTCACCTTATAATAGACAAATAGAACATTATAATGGTCACCTTACAATGGACCACCCCATATTCGGATCAATACAATTTAAATAGACATCTCATGCATGTGTGACATAGATCAGCCATTGAATGGTCCATTCTGATTTTACAATTCATTGCATATAAAAATTAAAATCTGCATGCCTTTTTACTGATATATGAATAGTTACAAACACACATGGTCATATCCCCACTGAACTTTGTTGCTAGGGAAAACATTTGTTTGCTAATTATTCTTCTACATTTTCCCTGTACAAACATAGTACACAGTTTAATATCTCACATATTATTTGGAAACAAAATGATGTTGACAACACTGTATTCAGAAACGTAGTATACAACTGGAAATAAGGAGTATAAAAGAAAATGGGCTACCAGAGAAATAATGTGGATATGATGAAATGTCTTGAGGTGATACTCCAGGCAAATCATTCACCACCTGTGTTTGCTCTTCTGCATTCAAACAAAGCAAACTCAGCAATACAATTTATTGTTTGCCCTCGTCTAATTTTCACTTGCAAACCAGCCATAAAGAAGCAAACCAAAAAGCCTGAAACAGCAAGATGAATTATTTACAAGGGAAACTGACATATAGCAACATATTTTTAAGCTGCCAAAAAATTAACAAGGGTCTTCATTTGTGCAAATATGACTTAGAAAAGACAAGCCTACCGTGCCTAACAATCAGCTTCAGGAACCATTACTTTAATAAACTGCATAATAAAACACACCTACAATAACAACCTCTTGTGGTTATTATATTACATAATTATATTTCTCATCAAAGGTAAACAAAAAAAAGGCATTAAATACAGAAAAACAGGAACTGTTTCCCCAGTGCTGCTTTGGGAGCCCAAACCATTCTTGTAACACAATAAAACTTGACCTTTGCAATGATAAACATCCTTTTGAGATCGAAAGCAGAATATTCAGTAGCCATTTACTGTGGACTGTGACCACACCCCAGTGTAATGCAGCTGATAAATTGTGGTGCAGAGACCTGCATCCCCATTTCACCTATAATAAGGTGAAAGAATAACAGCCAGGAAGGGCGGCTGCGGAAACTCATCCAGACGATAAACTGTTCCAGACGATTTTTACAGTGTGAGTCCAACTTAAGTCTTGATAAAATAAGGAAAAATTAGACCAACGCCTCCCCTTTTGCAGATTACCTTTTCAAACTCAATGACCAGTGTTGCCGGAAGATTCCAGCCGGGTCCACGGCAAATAACACAAAGGATTTCTGTGCATGAATTCAGTCTCCCTCTTTCGCATTTCCCATTGACACCTGGACCGGCCCTAAATGACAACCTTCAGGAAGACCCTACGCTAAATGCAAAGCACTGCCATGACTCCTTTGTCTGATTTTTTCCTCAACAGCTCATGTTTCAACCATATCTAAATATCTAACATATTAATATACTGCCTTCTGAGAAGCCTCTGCAGTCCTGCAGATACAACAGAAGCCCTCTTTGTGTATGCTCCACAGTAACTGTCACACAGGTGTTGAAGGTGGAAATGTCACTATGTTGTGAATTACATACAGGAAGATGTTTGAACAGACTGACTAACCCTTTCAAGTAGATGTAAAAACTGCGGAAAACCTTTGCCCACTCATGTTGTATTTTCACCCTGCTGCCGAAGGGGACAGCAAGGTAAAAAGAAAAGAAAAGAAAAATAAATAAATAAATAAATAAACCACATCTAAAATGCCACAATTACACACAAGACTGAATGGAACTGCAAAGACGATTCAGGCTTTAGAGCATGCCATAAGGAATGCAGTCATTTTTTAAACAACTACTTTTCAGGGATAACTCAAGTGCAACGCAGACATGTGTTTAAGGAAACAACAGGGTTTTCTTGTTATCCACTGTTGTCTCCTGGACTGGATCAAAACTGATGGAAATATCCCATGGCCTCAGCTGCTTTAGCACGGACCAGTGGTTCAGGATCTTGAAGCAGCTGGACCAGACCTGCCAAGAAAGAGAGCATAGACATTACAATGTTTTGCTTAGCAAATGCTGTTACAATGCTGTTATCCAGAGTGCTTTACATAGCTTACAATTTTTACTAATTCCAATTTACACAGCTGGATTTACTGAGGCAATTTGGGTTAGGTACCTTATCCAACAGTCCAACTGCTTTGGCCCACCAGGGGAATTGAGCTGGCAACCTTTGAATAAGCTGTGCTGCTTAACACCACACTACAGTACTACATTTTGAAGTAGTGGTTAGAGCACTACACTACACAATACAGATTGCGGTACAGCTGTTGTACCCTTCAGTAAAGTACTGATCTGATTTGCTTAGGTAAATATCCAATGGTGTAAGTAGATCCCATGTAAAACATAAATTAAATCTGATGCTCTAATTAAAGATGCCTGCTAAGCATTGATTGAGGCTGCAGTTTTAGTACAGGTATTGTAAGTACAGTCCAACAAACAATAAAACAATTTCACACACCCAATGAAAGTTATACTATTAATACAGAATTCTTAATTGGTTATAGTCCTTGTCATGTAAACTTCTGTAACCAACACAACTAATTTCTTGCAGCTCAAAATAGACTTTACTTACAGTTACAGCTGTTTGTTACCCTGAGATATGTTGTTCTGACATGACAATCTAGATGTCATGTCATTTTTAAGGTCTCTAGCAGCTCAAACTGCTCACAGAAACCGATAAACATTTCAGGGCTATTGTGCCTAGATTTAGAAAGAAAATGCACCTCATTCACAGAACTGCTATATAAATGAACTTTTTTTGCCAACGTAATGACTTTAAATACAGACATAGGCTTTAGTGATGCAAATAGAAGATGTTCGGCCTGATTACAATAAAAAAATCTCAGTAGGTTTTCAAGAACACACTTGCAGCAGGTCAAAAGGATAAGTCATAAAGGATTTTATTTTATTGCCTTTTTTTCATGGTGAGCTTTCTTCCCCTCAAAAGCTGGCGGTTACGCCACAGAACAATGGCACATTTGGCCAGAAAAAAGGCGCTTTCATCATTTTTTTTACAGTTTTCTTTTTGCTTGTAATCTAAAAGGACATTACACGCTGTACCGAACACCAATAGCCCCGTTCACAATGTTGATGCATATTCAGCAAGAACGTCTCTTTCTCAGAAATGTTAGTCACTATACTACAGTCCTAGTAGTTACAGTACTAGTTTTTTTCCTTCAAACAGTCTATTCCACATAGACTGCACCAACACAGGAAACCTCATTGGCTAAGCCATCATTCATAACTGAACACAGGTTTGCAATATCATTCTGAATAAGAGGAGAAACAGTTTACATTAGTTTTTATTGCATTCACTGCATTACTGTTGAAATGAAATGAGCAATTTATCTAACATATTTTTTTCATGTAACATTTTTCTTCAAATGTCATGATTTTATTTCTGGATTTTTAAGGTATCACAGGTCTCTCAGCAAAAAATGTCTTTATCGTGGAAAGATGACCCATTATTAATAACCATCATACCTTATTAATTACTGTTAACCTGCAGTGTTAACACAAAGTGCAATTGCTAAATGTACTGAAGAACTAAATGGGATATTTTAAGGTTGTGGTGGACTGGGACTGGGGCATGGCTGTGGACTCCAATGACCAGCAGGAGTACCTACCCTTTATCACACACCTCATGTTCATCTGAGACAGGTATTGTTCTGGAAGATTTACCAAGAGAAACCCTAGAAAGTGCAAGAAAAACAGACAAGGTTTACATTAAAGTTTAAACATTAATGCTAATTTTGCAAATGCACCACCAAATAGGAAAGCAGACACTGGCACAGCCAGGAGAAGATTAGAAGTTACAGCACTGTCCCTCTGTCCCATTAGGTAGTCCAGGGTGGAGGGAGCGATAATCGGGCACTCATGGGTTGAGAGCCTGCCCTATGCAAAGTTCAGCTGTAATAAACGGACCATAAAGTTAATCTTGCACTCTTGAAATGGTCATAAAACCCTCTCCTCACCTCACATGTGACCGGGTCATAAATCGTTCTCATTATGATAGCTGGCCATGTGGTTCTGGAGGGCATGTCACAGTGACATGTCACCGACTGGTGTGACCCTGTCTGCATGCTTATTTCTTTTCAAGACTTTAGAAGAATTAATTATGCTTATATGACATAGCTGGATAGCTGGAAGGTTAATCACATACAATTTTTCTCATATACAAATTAAATGTTTAATAAACAATGTTTTGGAATAACTGACTCATCAGTAGATAAACATGAATCTGAAAGTTGGGTTTTTTTTTTCCCCCCTCAAAAAGTACTGTGTCCTCTCCCACTCAAATGTTCCACAATATTTACAAGCACTTTTGGAAAGGTCGGGGGGGGGGATACCATGGAGGTAACCTTAAAAACAACCTTTAGCAGTGTTTGATGGAACCATTGTTTGTAACTGAATCTGAGAAAGACCTAACGCAGTGAAGTTCACCAAAGGAACCGAAAATTTAATTAAATTCAATAAACTACAAAATAAAATTCAGGAGTGAGGTCTAACATAAACACATACCCCATGATAGCCCATGGAAGGAATCATCGGGTATCAGACCCACATGAAGTGTACAGGCATGTATCCTCTGCCAAAGGGACAATGGAGGGAAAGTTAAAGATCCTCCTTGTTTGGAACACCCTCAACCACATGAGTGGTCACCATTTTGAAGGGAAGTGCTTCAGGCAAGAGAGCAAAAATGGGATTTGGGACACAACCCGAGAGACTAACAAATGTCTATAGGCCGCAAAAAGGTAGGGGAAATACTGATGTCATTAACTTACCAATAAACATGGCGGCACTGGCTCGGACCTCAGCCCAGGCACTTTTGAAGAACTGAATGACAGTGGTGTGGTAGAAGTTCAGCATCCCGGGGAAGTCCTTAATCTGTAGAAGAAGTCAACAGCAATGTCTGCCATCCTGGGGCCTAACCGCAGAGGAGGTATGAAATAACAATTGACCACGGAATTTGGGAGGGGTAACGTCTACGCACGATGTACTTGATGAGTTCATTGAGGAACTCGCCGTAGTGCAGTCCTCTGTCCTCATGCAGATGCTTATGGAACATGGCGGTGACGTGATCTGAGCCCAGCACTGGCGCGCACACTCGCATGGCAAACTTGCACGCCTGTGGACACAACGCGCTATGTGTTACATGACCCAGTGCATTTTCTCAATTAGATACTGTGCAAGCACTTCCTGTAACACAATTTTTGCTAAAGAAACTGGGGCTGATACTAGAATCCTGCCTTGGAAACCATCAATGGACAAAATGTTAGTCACACATAACAACCTGTGAATCTCACTCTCTATGCTATCAAAGCAGGAAAAAGACAAAGAGATAGGTATTGGTCACAGAGACTGGTTAATTGGCAAGGAACAGTTTTTGCATGTGGTCTAGCCCAGAAGTTCAGCATGGTCATGAGAGGTCTGTGGGAGGGTGGTTTATTGAGATTTAGAGCGTGCAGTCTTGCCATCTTGCAGGACCTCTTGAAGGACCTGCAGCCCTCACCTTGACCACCTGCGGACTGGGGTCGCTGAGGTGCAGGAGTAGGCTGACCAGCACATTGTGGACCTGGTCCCTGAAGACAGGCTCTCCCGATCCAAACCTGGAAAGGTTTCCCAGGAGTACAACAGAGGCGTAGCGGATCGTGTCACTCTCCTGCAAAAGGGACAAATGATCCCTTTGTTTCTGTCAGTCCGAAACGAGACCTCTCAGGTTCCAAAGTCACACCCAATTCCACCCATATGTACATCTTCTCTCTCTCTCAGAAAAACAAATATGTATATTTTCCTTCTACTGTATATGTAGCTTTGGATGGTTAGCATGTCTCACTTATAGTTAGGTAAACTACTTTGGTCTCTTACTAAAAGCTGTGTGAAGGAAAGACACCTCTTGCACGCTTTGGTTTAAACATTTGGAAGCATGTATGATAACCCTGCCCTCATCTATAACCCCAGCTATAGCCCCAGCCATACGTGCTGTTGTCTCAATGGGAGTTTGGGGTATGGAACCAGGTTTCAGAAGGGATTAAACCATAAAGCTGGCCCCACCTGAGGCCCCCTGGAGGCCTGACAAGGTTGGCTGTACAACCGATCAGCCCCTGGCCTCTGCCCCGCTGTAGAAATGCAGTTAATCAGCAGTCACAAAGGCCAGGCATTTCAGCTGATGTGCAGCAATCAAACTCATATTCAAATTCTCTTACGTTCTCCAGAAAGGGCTTGATCTTCATGAAGATGTAGACCGCGAGCAGCTGAACATTCTTCTTGTCCAGGCGTGGCAGGACTTTGGAGAGGCCAGACATGGCCTCCAGGGCGATGCGCTTGCCTGGATCATCCCTGTCTTCCATCCCCGAGCTCATGGCGGCCAGAAGTTCCTTGGCGTGCTTGTTCACCTGCATGGAAGGAACAATGGAGCCAGTTACTGGAGCTCCCTTTAATAGGAAGAGACATTGAGTGGAGGAGTAACATTAGTTACAAGTTACACCAACAGAGAGAAACATTGACTTCCTATGACAACAATATGTAAACAATATGTAAATCTTATACACAGTATTGCAGGTTGGTTGAGAGCCTGTTACTTCATGGTTTCATCAGAATGTAATTATATGTAACAACTGAAAATGATATATTTGTTCAGATCATTACATGCTGAATCCAAAAAAAGGCCACCAGCCATTACAGGTCCTTGGGCTAAATGCATGTATTGTATGTTGACAAATACTAAACACAGCCTATTTTCTATGTCATAGTTGGCCATACATGACATGTATATTCATAGCACTTTGAGTGGACTGAGACGTGGCCCACCTTTTCAGGGGAGCCAGTGGCAATGTTCCCCAGGCCCCTGATAGCCAGCATTCTGATGGCGCCGCAGGGGTCGGCCAGGCGCTCCATCATGCTGCCCATCAGCGCATCCGTCAGGCGCAGCTCTGTCACCACGTGATGGTTCAGCAGCTGTGTACAGCCCAAAGAGGGACACAGACACACCATTACCACCCGGCCTACCGATCCGGCCCAGCAGAGACAGTATTGCCAACCCACATCCTGACAGGTGTCACAGTTTTTGGCTTCATTGGGTTAATGCTCATTGGTTTAATGATGATATCATAAAATAAATATATCTTATCTTCTTATGAAAGCTTATAAAATGCTTATCTCTTTTTTATCTTCTATCTTTCAGCTGTAGCCTCATTGACGATAGGTGTAGTACTTTCACTGCTCAGTTGATTTCAAGAAATTGCTTTGATAGCAGCTCAAATCTCATGATTTATTTTCTACACCTATACTTGTGGACAGTAAACAAACAGTCTTATGCTGTTAGTTAAAAATAGTAAAACAGTGGTTTGATCCATTTTGATCCATGATGCATCTTTTACATACATTACATTGCTACATTTACTGCTGGATGTAAGTCAAATGATCCCTTTGTTTCTGTCAGTCCGAAACGAGACCTCTCAGGTTCCAAAGTCACACCCAATTCCACCCATATGTACATCTTCTCTCTCTCTCAGAAAAACAAATATGAGCAAAGAGCATTTGCTAAATGACAATATGCAATGTAATTGTTGGCTACTCAAAGTTTAGGGGTTTAGTATAAATTCTTACTAGATTTAAAACCACTGATCCCCAGCTGATGTGGACCTCCTGATATAGAGGCCTTGGTCATCTGTTTTGGAGAAGACTGAGCTGGAGTTGTAGTCCGTGGTATGTTTTATTTATGATTCACTGCAGGGTTAATTATTACTGTTATTCATAAAGGCACTTATTTGCCCTACATTTGTACTCATGTATGGGCTAATGTCATGTGTTGCCACCTTGGATAAGTAACCCTGCTTAATGACCTAGTAACAGTAATGATAATAACTTTCCTATGATTCACTCAGCATTAGAATAGGTCTTAGTCATCAGGCAGAACAGACAAGAGTCAAATACAGTAACAGGGCTGCTCTAACATCAGCAATCAGCACAGTCCGCAATCCTAACAGAGACAGATACAGTCAGATACAGTTAGATACCATGTCCACTTAGTCTTCTCCCTGCTGTTATTACAATTAGTATAGTAGGATTGTTGTATAGGAATTACTACCACATCTATCAGGATGTTGGATGACAGTTACAGTCCATTTTGGGATGGTGTCTTAGGGAACATGCATGTCCCTGTCACAGTGGCCCCTGTCCCTCACCTCAGAGAAGAATGCTGTCACCGTGGCCCTCTGGCAGTCGTAGATGTTGCTGAGGTTAGGGCAGAGGCCATCCACGATGGCTGGGAGGCGGGGACTCGCGTGCTTCGCCATGGCCCTTTGAGGAGTTTTGGGGAAGATAGAGGCATGACCTAGGCCACTACGGTTTAGTGTACAAAATCCAAAACATAACTAGCGTGTTTCTAATGCACATCTGACTGCAGAGGGCATTTCAAAATCAAATGTTTAAAATAAGTTATTGCTACACTTTCACATATGCAGGATAATGGAAACACCACATATTTTTGAAGTAGAGATTTCATTTTAAAATATATACAGAAAATAAAACCCTTAAAACACTGACCTATAATTTTTTCTAATAAATACAGCACATTCAGAAAAACATTTATACATTTAAATACATGAATATTCTTGACATTTTGCATGCATTTATATTTCACATTTAAAATTCGTATGTGTTAAAAATCACGTCAAGCCATGACACTCCTAAAAGTACTCTGGAAAGTACTCTTCTAGATCATTCAAGCAGTTCTGTTTACATTTATGTTAAAAATAACCTTTGGACCGTGTATTTCAGCAACCAAAAAACCCTGCTTGCCCTATTTCCATGTAAATTCCTATTCCAGTTATAGTTACTAAGACAAACAAAAGACTAATCTTGTATAAATATGAAACACCAGATACAGGGAATAGGTGACACATTTTCAGACCCTACTTCCCGCTTTCCTTTAGCAGGCCTCCCTCCGTTAGCAGAGGTAAAAGAGCTTGTATTTGGTTTATGGCAGTGAGGAAACTGTAGCCATGACCCTGGGGCAGGAACGTGACTGACGCAAGAGGCTCAGAATGGTGATGGCCGAACATGACGTGCCATGTGTGAGAATGGGAGAGGCACCTTGTAAGTGTGTTTATTTACCAAATTATATCAAAGTGATTTGTATGCTCATGAAGAGACCACAGGTGGGAGGCGGGATGACTAAATAACATTGTCACAGGAGAGTGTTTTCATGACAGGAGATAGGACAGCAGTTGGGTATTCTGATGAACAGTGTTTGACAGAGTTGTTTGGTGCATTAATGACCTAGCTGCAGGAATGTGGTTTTGCAGGTATGTGCATGGTCAGACAGCCTGGTATGTAATCTACCAATAGATTGCCTAAGGGTTGTTATGATAACCAATCAGACAGTAGGGCTGGTGTGCTTATGGTGAGACAATGTGGCAGGTGTGTTCACAGTGAAACGGTATAGGCAGTGTGTTCACAGTCAGAGTGTGCGGCTGGTGTGTTCATAGTTGCAGTGTGTGTCCAGTGTGTTTACGGTCGGACCGTATGGTCAGTGTGTTTTTACGGTGTACCTGGCCAGCAGAGTGACTCCATCAACGTGTCGATGCAGATCCTTCATCTTGTCCCAGGCCCCCTCCAGAGCCAGGGGCTCCATCAGCTCATCCAGATGGGCACGGGCCAGCAGAGCACGCAGGGCCTCCACCGCCACCCTGCAGCCATGGCAACACGGGTCATCAGCAGCAAAAATGTGCCCCTCCACTACTTCAGTGCATCTGTGTGGGTACCTCTGTCTTGCCTTGTCATATGATGTGAGTGAGGCCGGGGTAAGTGCTGCTCTCTCACCCGCTTACGTAGGAAGCGCTGGGGAGCTTGCCAGGCACCCTCCTCTCTGGGCTCCCACCGCTGCTTGCCTCTCTTGGGGGCTGCACCCCAACGCTGGAGCCCAGGCGCACCAGGAGAGCCCCAAAGAGCCGGGGGAACAGGGCCGCCACCACCTCCTGCGTCTGAGAGTTCATCAGCATCTCACGCAGAGCACAGGTCATCTGTGTCACCAGGGGGACAGGGAGGATCAGCAGTCAGGACCGGGATCAGTGTTTAACAGCACTCCCAGAGCAAAATAAACCCAGGGAAACTGCAAAAAATGTATCAGCACAGCATGGGCCACCTGCTTCGTAGGGCTTATGTAGGCCCAAATGAAATCTTATCATTTTTAAATGCTTATTCTTTCCAGAGAAACTTAAATAACCAGTCATCAGTTAGAACTATGTGTTAGTAGTTAAAACTAATTAAATCTAATGTTAATAGCAAAGTATTGGCCACTTCTTCAGCTGCACCACGATCTCCACAGAGCACCTGTGTCCTTTGCTACTCACAGCTAACGGGTCACAGGTGGCCACTTTGACTGCGCTGGACCTCAAGATGGACTCCCTTTTGTCCACGTAGGGGACCAAAATGTTGAGCTTCTCCAGGATTATCTCCATGATCTGAAAGGCCAGAGTGCTGTCACCCCCCAGAGAGTGCCACATCTCACAGCTCCAGCTGTAAAACACAGCACACACTGCCTTTACATGCAGCTAGTGGGATGCTCCACAAAAACACACATTTTGCTTTAATGTGCTTTATTTGGTTAACAACAACACACAAATCCTCACTGCATCAGCAGCTGTGCATCTGTGTCTGGGTGTGGTATGTTGGTGTCCCACAATGCAGTGCATTCTATCAGGGTTACAAGGGTAGAACATTTGCTCTCTCACTGTGCAACCATGAGTAAAACACCATGTTAATGCTTTGTCCACCAATGAGAAGTGTCGGTTAGCTGTCACAGAGACAAAAAGGGAAGAGGTAGGCAAATTTTTTTTGTGTGTGTGTTTTTGTATACCTCTACTCCCCTCTCACCGTTTTTGGAACTCCCAAGTGTACCAGACTAAACTCTCCACAATACCCACAATACTCCCACCAAAAATCTCAGACTTGAACTCATGTCTGGGCTGTAGAGCTCAGCCTGTGCTCTGAACAAGCACCTTACGAGGGTGAGCCTATCGGGTGCCATTACATCAAGAGTGAAACTTCAATAGGACTAAGCAAGAATGAGCTGATTTTAAGGCATGCAGTTACACACAGTTTATCAGATACATGCCTTGCGCAATGTGTTAGGCCTAGAGCAGTGCAGGTTATGGATAACCTCTATTCACACTCTGTTTTACAAATACAAAGCTTGAGAGTTTACCCTCACAAGGAAACTTTGCTAATACAAAAGTGTCAAAATGTGCACTTCTGACTTCTGATAAGACCTGAAGTTTTTCAAGTGATTGAGAGAGAGAGTGAGAAAGAGAGAGGTGGGCAGGCCATGGACCAAATCTCACCTGTCAAAGGGCAAGGGGGAGCAGATAAGGGAGTCAACGACAGTGTGCAGGTGCTGGGCAGCGAGGACTAGGACAGACTGGGACACCACTGCCTTCACTTGCTCATCTGAGACCGCCTGCATGCGAGCCCGCAGAGCCTCCACCACCTGTGGGACCTGGGCCAAGGAGAGTCACAGCCAATCATAACCCCTCAAAGGTCACAGCCAATTACTCCCTTGGCCAAGGTCACAGCCAGTTACAACCTCACTCAAGATCATAATCTTGCCCAAGATTACTGCCAGTCGTAATCTCACCCAAAATCACAGCCAGGTCACATGCAACCGCAGCTGAAACGCATCAGAACAACAACATTCCAGGGTGTGTTTGCATGTGCAGAAACACAAAATAATTAAATAATAAATAACAAACTGGGTTAAATAAAGACAGAACAAACACACAATGAGAGTTTTTTTGCAGTATTCCTTTGTGAGCTTGAGGCCTGTCCATTCACAAAATAAGGCCTCACATGAAAAGAAAGTGAGCAAGCCCTTCTGTAGTAACATCAAACAACAGCACTGAACTAGGTGCCCTAGTTACTTAGAGAAGTACCTAAGCATTCCAAAGGAAACAGGCTTCTGAAACATCCTTTGATACAAATGGCACAGTATGGTGGATTCCAAAATCTTCACAGCATGAACAAAATGCTCAGGTATGGGACAGAGAACTATAAAAGGTTAGTCCAATTAACCTTGAAATACGAGCAGGAAGAACAGGTTAAGAAATCCTCAGGACATGCAGCCAGAGAAAACACAGCTTTAAACTTCTATCTACATTTCGCTTTTGAAGTCTTTTATTTTGTCTGTCATTACATATTTGCAATCTCTTGATTGAGGTTATTTTATATGATAGGCACTGAAGTGATTGGTTGTTCCACATGCCAGTCAGCTTCTGCGTGAGTGACAAAAACTGTCAGGACTATGGATTGTGGACTGTCTTGGAAATTAACAACCAAGAGGATCATGGAAAAAAACTAGATGTGGTGCTGTGTTTTTAACAGTTTGGTGACAGTCTGTCAGGCTTTGAATGTCATCCATACACACAGACTGGGGGGAGGCATGGTCAGCATTAATGTCAGTTTCATAGGCAGGAGGGCCAGTGCATTAATACTAAGAGAAATCCACTAATCACAAATCAAGAATAAGGATGTAATGTTATCCCTCAATGTTTGTGCCTGTGTGCAATGATGCCAATGCTGTTTTAAAGGCATCAGCCATTTTCTCTGCTTTTTATTTTGCTGGCCTGTCCATCTACAGGACTGAACCAGAGCATATATTTATGCAAGGGGACAAAAATGACACTATTAGGAGACACCACTAAGATTTCAAGAATTTTAAAAAAGAGACATAGTACTGGAAAGACGGGCAAGGGAATCAACCAGTGAGGGACTGCTGGAATCACGTCATTAATCTGTTACAGTAAGCATCAACAAAACAACTGACAGAATAATTTCAAACAGGTGAAGCCAAATGCAGTCTTTTTGAAGACTGCACAAAACAACTGAATCTTTCTGTGTTCGCTCTAACATAATGCAGCAGCGCCCTCTTGTGACATATCTGCAACTCTTGCTCAACTTTCCAGTGGAGGCCCTGCCCTGCTCTACCTGCTCTAGTGCAATAATATTAATGATAATAATAAATTTTGCTAGCATCACCCTGCAATAGCTCATACGCTCACTGCTACAGTGGGATTTTGGGAGACTGGGGCGAGCGGTGCGGAGCTGTGTACCAGGTCCAGCAGGCTGGGCCCTCGGTCTCTGAGCAGGCTGTGGAGGACCATGCTGCAGGAGCAGGCGCAGTTTGGCTGGGGGTCCACGAGCCCCTCCAGCAGCGTGAAGATGAGAGCGGGGAGCTGTGGCTCAGGGACACGCTTGCTGATTATCTGCAGAGAGAGAGGGACAGCACTGTCAGCACATGGGGAAATTGGACAACCAAAATAAATGCTACTTTAACAAATGCCAAAATACTGCAGCACAGAGTATGAATGAACAGCACTTTCATCTATGCATAGATGAAATATATATATATATATATATATATATATATATATATATATATATATATATATATATATATATATAAAGCATAGATATTAGTATTTAAAATATATACCTTAGGATCTCAATTGTATATTTTAGCATATATTACTTTTTGTATAAAAAGCCAGTAGTATTCAGGATTAATGTGTAATACCAAAGACATGTATATTGTTTGGGATGACGCTACCTGTTGTATAACATTTATGGTTCATCTCTGAAAAATATCAGCACTTTAATGTACTATTGCCTTTACCTCTATTTAGAGTTTTAATACAAATTCATTTTTTCAAGTTGATGAGTATTTTCTCTGATTGGGACAGCATATTTCTGTGAACTGATCCAAGGACCTGGCACCCCACACCTATTTTTGTCTACAAAGCTTTTGTGCATGGAGGTGAAACCCTCAGAAGGCAGCTTCCTTTGAGTATTCAGGGTGCAGCCTACCAACATTATCACTGCGTGATAACCATTTGGCAGAACCAAATGCATTCCCTGGGTTCATTTCAGAGTGATTTGGAGAACACACTGTGCTTGTGAGTAATAAAAAGCGTAATGTGGTGCCTTGGTCAGCTCAGAGCAGGCTCTGTACAGGGCCGCTGGGTCAGAGATGTTCAGCTTCTCATACAGGCTGGGAAGGCTCTCCACAGCTTCCTCTCTGTGGTCTGAGGAAAAACCTGGAGGAAGAAACCACAGAGCACAGTGTCAGCAGCTCTGGTAGGAGCCACAGACGACAGCCTTCAGACAGTGTGTACATTACATTACATTACATGACAAGCATTTAGCAGACACTCTTACCCAGAGCGACTTCCAGCATAATAGAAGTGTATCCATTCAATTTAAACAAGCAACAGTGTCAGACCAGGCTAACACCACTCCAGACCAGTAAGTATGAGCATAACACTATTCAAGCCCTACCACAAGTAGTGCAATGTGACAGCCAAGTATACTACAACAGTCCCTAGAATTAAAATACATCACAACACTACATGTAAAATAAACATCAAATACTAGAGGTAGCAGGTGTTGGGGGGTGGGGATTGAAGTGGAACTAAGATACAGACTGAAGAGGTGGATCTTCAGTCTGCTGCAAGAAGCATTAAACAGCATTAAATCTGTTGTATGTGTGTATGTTGTCCCTTCAGCCTGTGTCGGTGGCACGCCCTGTACCTCACCTTCATAGGTCAGCTGTATGCACAGTAGCGTGTGGATGGCCTGTACGGCCGCAACCCTCATGATAGGGTTGGGGTCTGTGCACCGAGGAACAAAGCGTCCCAGCAGAGAGCCCAGATTGTGGAATGTTCCTATCTTCTACAGAGAGACAAACAAGCTGATTCAACAAGCGATCAGAGCTTTCCCATTAACCAGAAGAAAACTTAATGATTGCTTGGTCACGTGAAAGACACTGGTCCATCCTAAAATGGATCTGACTTTCTGTTGCATTAGTGTACGTGTGAGGGCTCCCAGAAGCAAGAGGATTCCTAATGCATTCTAAGTGAATTGGGTTCAGCATGTTGTGCACATTAACACATGGCATAGTGGCCACATGTTCATTTCTGGACCTGGGACTGATTACCAGTTTCTTCACAAAAAATTGTTCCAGCATAAATTCTGTGGTATTAATATGTTGTTGCCTGTGTTTAAAATAACATAAATCACCCAGAGTAAGGGGGCAGCGTCTATCAAACTGACGAAGAACCTTACTTTGACACTGACGTTGTTCAGGTAGAAATCCAGCAGCTCAGCTGTGGTCTTCATTGCTCGCTCCCGTTCATGGTCCAGCGCTGAGCTCAACCAAACCTCAACATGCTGAGAGGACCAAACCGCCAGAGTTATGCCTGCTCACAGCAGCAGGTGCGACACCAGCACAGGCAACACACTGGGCAGCCATTTCACTGTGCCTTTTGCCTCAGGACCCAACTCCCAATTCAGTCGACCTATGTTCTCAAATTTAACACACTACTCACCAATACAAGTGTAAGTTCAGTTTAACTACAGCTCAGCAAGTTCAATGATCACCATTATTATTCGGGAAACTGGTTAAATTGTTTTTAACACAAACAATTTTTCGCCCTTTCATTTTTGGGAAGAATGCTTGTGTCAAAGTGATGGATGAATGTCAGCTGAAATCTATGGGTTAGTGTCTTCTTTGATGATGCCCATAGGACTGCAATACCTTGAACACACTCTGAAGTCCATCTGGAGTCACGTCTCGCACCAGGACAGTCTTAAGGAGATCCTCAAGAGCACTGAACGTGTCTGCATACAGAGCCTGCGGAGGAACACTGCTATTAGACGTATCTATCGCTCTCATGCTAATTTTACCATTAATTCCCTCCCAATGATTACTGCACTGTCTTAAAGATGTGTGCTTAATGATAGGTTCCAATTAAAAGGCTAGAAACAACTTTAAAGAAAAGTAAAAAAAAAACAAAGTTTTTCTTAAGTTTAGTTAAAGTTTAGTTTGTTACACTGAGTGCATTCATGACTGATATTACGTTTTATCTATGTGACACATAAATACAGGATGTCTCCTCTGAGGCACTTGTGTCAGGAATAGTCCCATTTTAAGTTAATCTCCAGGACTCCACTGTCGAACTGTGAATCGCAAAGGGGAACCAAACTCAGAGCTGTGACAAGCTGTCAAGGGTTCCATCCTGAGGAGTGCAGCTTCTGTGCTCTACAGAGAGGACAGAACCATCATTACAGCATTCGCACACCACCTCTCTGAGCTCCGGAATGCGTAAAAGCAAATGAACCCTCCCAACCCTAATACCTACAGGGGAATGGGGGCGGGGGTAGCATTTGTACCTCTGTTAGCTAACCCATTCAGGGATATGAGGGGGTACAAGGGGAACTGGGGCGGTGAGGGGGTCCTCACCTCCCTCTGCCGCGGGTCCAGCACCTCTTCCTCCTTGCCCTGGTCTGGCTCCTCCACCGGGGGCAGCCCAAACACGCTGTTTAGACAGGTGTGCAACATGTCAGCCTTTTCCTTCTCTGTCAGAGCAGGGTCCAGGGAGCTGGGACCGCCAGTCAAAGGTAAACACCGTCGCTCATCGCCAGCTCAAAGGGGACGCCCCATGCCCCCCTCCCCCCCATCCGAGCATCTGGGACAGGGGTTCAGCTTCTCGAAAGCGTGGCCTCTCAGCCTCACTGGCATCTCAGCCTTTGTGACACTAACGGCATCGTGTGAAAACATGGCACCTTTCCAGATTTTCACTGAAACCTCAATGGAGCTGTGGAAATTTTAGTACTCAATCATCAGAATAAAGGCTACTTAGTGGAATTAGTCTGTAATAAACATTAACCAGGACGAGGCGCTGAAAAGGAAGAGACAGGACAGGAACAGACAGTTGGTGTGTCCACATATCAGGGAGTCTAAAATGTGCGGCTGGATTTCTGCACATAATCTATTATCATGAAGGATACAATAGGTTGGCACATGTAGTCATAGCAAGATGGCGAACTGGATTCCTCATGACATCGGCTGGTTCTGCCTTAATAAAGTCCTTCAACAAAACAGAGAAATGTGATACTGGCAATTCCCTCAACACAAAAACTTTCATTTTAACGGCACAAACCAGGACTCTACAGTGCAAAAAGAAAAGCAAAGCATGAATTTTAACATGCATTAAAAACTGAACTTTAAACTTAACTTTAAAATTAAACTTAAAACTCTTTATTGATGATTGATGATTTAACTTTCTTCAGCATGAACATCACTGACTCAGTGGTGAGTACACACACTTGTACACCTCCATTTTGTCATTGCCATTACAGGCAGAGTACCTCAGTCACACAAGCGGAGGGCTACTGACCATCATTACACCCATGAGCTCCAGCTTGCGTGAGAACAGGTAGCCTTGCCGGCGCACGCAGGCACAGACGGCCTGGGCAATGAGGCCCACACTCTGGATCAAGCTGAGCTTCATCGTCAGGTCCTGATAGGAGTCAGGGGCACACAGACACACAGATAACACATGATGACTTCACCACAGTGGTAGGCCAAGGCCAGGGCCTCAGCCAGCAAAACTCATGCTGTGAATGGCCAAACAGCCAGCAAACAAACTGGTAAATACCAACTCTTGGAGCCCCTCCTCTACAAACAGATCTGAAGTGTAACCAAGCAAATCTCTTTAGAGGCAATAATGACATGATCCAAATGCATATCTTCTAATGTCTAATGCCTGAACTGTCTATCAGAAACAGTTTTAAAAGCTCTGTGGCACTGTGGGTCCCTTAACTGTGTTCACTGAGAGTGGGGTTACGATTCATAGAAAATCATTTAATCAGGTTTGATGCCTTTACAGGAGTCCAAGACATGATTAAAATGTAAATATTACAGGAGGAAAGACAAAGAGAATTATTCAAACCAAAGTATTAATCTACCAATTTCTTTTTCAAAGTGTTTTCGTAAAGATCTAATATTCATTTATAGTCCTTATGGATGAAAGAAATATTTGACATAACTGAAGAGGTTGAAATTCAACATCATGGTTATATTCAGGCCTTCATAATCAGCTAATCAGAAATTATTCAGATCTTTAAAAAATCTTAAAACATGAGCATGTATGACATTACACAGGTCTGTGAAGCCAAGCACATAACTACAATTATCACAAGATGTTAGCAGGAAACTGGGAAGTTTGGAATTGACTGCATTAGCATGAAACTCTGAGAGAAGCTTTCATTAAAACATGCAATTTTCTGAAGTCACGAAGGGTCAGTTTAACTAATTCAACTCTAATTTCGACTGGTTCAGAAGTCAATAATGGCACAGAAGTCCCTTGAGGAAATCAGTATGGTGAGGCAGTGGAATTCCTGCCTATGAAAAGCATGAACTTTTCAACATCAGAGTCAAACACTGGAGATTTAGTATTACGTTGTTCAAATCTGCCAATGCCTTTGGCTCATTACACAAGACCACATGCTTACTTCCAGATATAACAAAGAAGCCAGGCATTTCTTCTCTGTAGTGAAACATGGACTTGAGTATTTTACTTCCTGTACAACTAACCCAAACTAAACATCAGATGGGCCCACTGGAGCTTTTTTAAGAAGTTCAGAAAGATTCATCTTGGGACATTGCTACCTGCTTGCCAAGATTCAGAGAGGCAGTTTAGAGAGTTGAGGGTTTAGTTAAAGAAGAGAGCTGTTGTGCTGGTCTCCTTTGACGATACCTTGGTCTCAACTTTTACTCCCAGAACCTGTATAACATAAAAGTAACAGGGGTTTAACGTTTCGCATGTGCGTTGTTTCAGTGGAAATGCTTTATTTTTCTAGTGTTCATTTTTAAGAAAAGCAACTCTGTCAGTCCATAAAACACCTTTTTCCTCCTGTGGTGGCAAAATCATAAATACAATAACACTACATCACTACCACCTTTTCAGATAACAATATGCCATACTTATGCTAAGACAACTTTTAATATACAACTCTCTGTAAGAGGAGCAAAGCATCTTTTAGGAGGACTGGATACCTACTAGCAAGGTCTTGTTTAATAATATTATGGTGACATTCTTTATTCTGAAGTAAACTCCCATAAATGCAGTCTGGTTATATGAAAATCACATTTACTGATGGTTCCGTGTGACATGAATTCAGCTGGTAATGTGTGAAGAGAGTTTGCCTACAAGCTTTGTTGAATGGCGCTTTTTAAAAATAGCCTTATTTTCCTGTACTCTGCCTTTGAGGGTAGCACCAACTGTCTGATCAGCATGTCCTTACCCCTCCATAGCTAAACCATAAGAAATCATTCTGTGGAATGCCAACCAAAGCAAGCGCGGTATTCCAGGGACCATAAAAACGGATTTTCAAGCATAATGTTAAACCGCAGCTATTCCACCTATTTATCTTGCTATTAAGGAAAACATCACAGTTTCACGGCGAAAGGCAGAGGTATTTTCTGGCCATATCTAAAGCCACCAAAAATGTTCTGGAGGTCTGATTACGTTTCAACCATTCATTTTCAAATAGAGCAGCTAAACCAGTTTCTCTCTCCCATTAGGAGAGGAGCTAAATCACGTCTTAGAAAATATAGGACTAAATGTATATTCAATGACACGGGGTTCAGTACCCCTCTGACTGTCTGGTGCCCAGGCTGTGAGGATACACTGGAGAAAGGATTCGGGGGGTAACTGAGGATCTCAACCAGGGTATTTAACAGTACCGCTAGCGGTTTGCAAAATGTGTGACATGTGACAAACATTGTAAAATATATGAAACTGCACTCCAGGTGAATCACTGAGATGTTTGTCAGGATGGTTGAGAACTCCTGACTTATTGTATATAGGGGATTGCTGTGTACCTTAGTGTTGAAGTGCTTGCTGATGTTCCGTAAGATCTCTGAGTCAATCTTGCCCAGGATTTGGTCCTCTGGGGCATGGAGGGCCACATACCCATAGCACAAGATCAGCGTGCTCTTCACCTTCTCAATGTCCATGTCACTCTTGTCCTGTGGCCAGGAGAGGCAGCCACAGGCCAGTGTCAACACAGGCTAATGCACAAATTGTCATTTCTGTCACACCAGCACTCAATCACAAAAAACAACATTCTTATAGGGCACTTTGGAGGACACTCTGAAAGGACCAAACCCAGGAAAGAAATTTGATTGGACACCCCAAACTTTAATAAATCAACACTGTGAGGACATCAACTGAGCACAGGTGCATATGCAAACAATGCCCTTCCCTGAATTTAATTTTTCTTTTTGAATAAGTATACCTGGCAACATCCTATAATTTCAAGTTGTGACTACATAATGCCTTTGTTCAACAATATTATAACAGAAAATATCAAGCACATTTCGGATAAACACTCTAGGTGCCCCTGGCATGATGGGAAGACGTTTTCTGTAGTTACCACTATAGTTATAGTGTGACACTGACAGATGATAATCTTGAGAACCTCATTCATAATGATAGACATAGTACAGTTCCTTCAACTTCATACTTTGGCTGTTATTCCACAGAATAATGCATTTTATTAACCATTCTGAAAAAGTGCAGTTGGATTCTTACTATCAGCAAAGCAGCATTCATCACATTCTCTGGGGGAGGAAAAACATTAAGCATTCCTGAAAGGCAGACTGAAGTTCATAAATTGTAGATTCCTCATTTTAAGATTAAACAAATCCATGTAATACCTACTTTAAGCAGACCAAATATTCCTGAGGCTTTCTTGAAGACATCAGATTTCCCAAAAGCTTCCAGCTTTGCCAAAGTATCTTCGAGATGGCTGCTGGCACAAAGCCCAATTCCCATTGCCGCTCCCTGTAAAACCGATTACCCCAAATACCCCTTATTAGCAGATCTCAAATTTATATTGCAACCTCAAAGTCTCAAACAATATATTTACATGATCCACTCTGTCCATGGCCCTTTCATTACAGACTTCAAAACCCCCTAAAATAATAATAATTGAAATCTTATAAAGAAACACAAAGTTGAATTAAAGCGCGAGGGCAGAAATAGCAGTTTAGAGGGTGGAAAAGAATTCAAAGCGACTGAAGGGGCCGGGCTGCTATCTGCCACAAGGCTGTCATTAAGCAGGCCATTCGGCCGACAAAATGGGTGAGACGTCCCGCTTGGCACAGTGCACAGAGGGAGTCAACAGAAATAACCTCTCGTTCTATGGCGTCCTGATGATGCGCACGGAGCAGGATCTCCTGCAGCTGCCTGGCCACTACCTCCTTGTTGCCGCAGTGCTGCAGGGTCACGCCGATGCACTTATACAGAAAGCACTGCAGGGTAACAGGGTAACAGAACAGGCGGGGAAGGTTACTGGGGCAACGGTGTGAATTGCTAGTACAATCTTGCTATGTCACAAATGGCTAGCATTATTGAACTGAACTTCCATGCAAACTTGATGAGGAGATAAAAACAAGTAAAAAAGGAAGCAATGAAAGCAACAGAACTTCAAGGCACGTGTCTGAACCAATGAAAAATCGCATTTTGTGATCAATGATGGATGACACATTTTACTCAATATTTGTTGATACACAAAAATTGTGAAATTATGTATCAGCAAATATTTCTGGTTTGACATTAGGTTTGTAATTGAGGAGATACTGTAGATACTGTCGAGAGGTGTGTATGTAGACAGAGAGAGGTGGGAGCGTGCAGACTACGTGAATGAGGTGTGTGAGTGGTAAGCAGGGTGGGAGCTCAATGTTCAGGTACTCCTTTTCACCTTCTCCTCCAGGTAGCTGTTGTAAGTGGACAGATAACGGGTCGCTTCGGTAGCAAGCTGGCAGTTCCACTTATCATACGAGATGGCCACCAAAGACTTGGACAAGAGCTATGATGAATAAACATAAATATAAACTGAAAACAAATCAAAGTTTCACTGTGTACAGCTGTTTGCCTATTCGTTTGCACACAAATACTATCACACCATGCAAAGCAATGCAACAAAGGCAAAAAACACCGGGGAGTACTGTACTTCAGCGAGATTTAATGAGATAAACCGAAGCGAACCTGGAGAAGACTTCCCTCCCAGCCTCGTCTGTTTAACGTTTCCTCTGTGGATTCTGAGCAGTCAGAGAGAGAAGGGTCATGAAAAGGTTAAAATGGAAATGTCTTTGCGAGACATCAGTATTCTCTAGGCCAGGGGGAGGGGGATAGTTCTGACTGTTGTTTCTGAACACTTCTGAACACTCGACGACTCAGTCTGAATCAAGTGTCATGTTAAAATCAAGAAGGCGATACAGTCTGAATGGTGAAAAGCGGTCACCTCCATTAATTTTGCAGAACAGTTAATACAGCTGTGTGATTAGGAGTTGGGGTGGAACAAAAACCAGAAATGGCTCTAGTGCTCCCAGACCTGGACTGCCCACTCCTGCTCTAGGCATCACTCTCCTGAACAGTGTCCCAAGCCTGCCGTAATTTCAAAGGATGCGTTTCAACACCATGATTTATTTCATAATTTCATTCTGCTTTCACTCCCCACCGCACAAAACAGCAGCGATGTGAGAAAGGTCAATCAACCAAAAATTGCTCACTCTTGTGTAAAAAAGGCACAGAAATAGCCTGTGATTGTAAAGGGGATCTTGGAGTTGTGCCCTCCCCTTTGAATCTGACACTAATAACTTCCAGTTCCACTCCGAGGGGGAAGAAACTGTTCTGTCCATGATACTGTACGTGATCCAACACAATCAAACACTTCACATGATTGAAGATCCGTGGTAACATTCACGGCCCCACTTGAATTCAAAGTAGGCTCTTTATGAGAGAAATCATTCACCAGTAACAGGGCTATGACGACCTTTCTCTTTTCTTTACATTTAGAAATACAACAATTGAAACTGGTGCTGTTCTTAATAATGGGAAGAGTTTTATGTATTAATTTATTTGTTGCTTGGTTTGTATGTTATTAGGTTCAGTGTACTGTCTTGCTATCCCTCAATTCATACAAACAGACAAACATAAGTTCAGACAGAGCAACTAAACATATTACAACATTTTTAAAGTAAATTCAACATTCAATTACCATTTTGGTACCAACATACACGTAACATTTTACTATGCTACCAAAAGGTGAGGTCACACCAATTCTGGGCCAAGGAGTTACCGTGCTGCACAGTATTTGAGTGGCCTTTTCAGGCAAAGCATTCTGCACTGTGATTGGCCCCTTACCCTCCAGGAAGTGCAGGAGGTGCGGGATCTCGGACTGCCATATACACTCGAGGTTGGGGTGAATGCTGGAGCTCAGGACGTTGAGCAGGCTCAGAGACGGGGCGCCCCGACCTCGGCCGCGGAAGGGGAGCGAGGCGTTGACCTGGGCCGTGCACAAAAAGTGGCAGGTTTTGCTCATAACCAGTCCCATCGAATCCCTGTCAACTCTTGAAACCTTGAGGCCTTGTCAGTCACTTACCAGTAGCCTCATCATGAGAATGTACGGTGAGGGGAGATTTTCTAAAACCAAATAAATGGAAAAAGTTTGAGCATTAGTCAACCAGTTTCTGCAAATCATAGAACTCAAACAGAGTAAATAATAATGTTTCTGGAGAAGGTCCTCTTTATCCCACAGATATATTTGTTATTTCTAATAAACATACAGTATTGATTTCAGAAAAGGGCCAAAGGACTTTAGATTAAGGAGTAGAGCGCCTGTCTTAAGTATAACTATACATTGTCACTAGATTACAGTCATTCAAAACAGACAAATCAGATTCATCTCAACAGTATAGTAATGGAAGTGGTCATAATGCAACTTTGCGCATTGAAGTCAACGATGAGGCTTGGATCCATGAATGCTTTCTTCTTATTGGCTAGAACGATGAGAGTCTGGCAAAGGGGTGTGGTGGCATCCGTGTACTGTGCCAGGGTCAGGTAGCAAAACAGGGAGGGCCAGAGAACCTGTGAGAGGGGCAGGACACCAGATCACACACAGTACGTGATAACGCCTCACACACAGGAAACCCGAAAGTTCCTGTTTCCTATTAGAATGGTGTCCTTTTAAAGAGATGATATCACAGCTATGTGAGGTGCTTGGGCATGAAATAAATCAAACTATCAACTTCAGAACACGAATAAAAAAACGCATCCATGAAGATTCATTCAGGTCCTTTTTTTCAATTGTTTTTAAACACCTCCTTCTGGACACACTACAAAAAGACCTCGCCTGTGACTCATAAAAGCTTCTGAGCTGAAGTGATGAAAGAGCCTTGTCAAATGTTGGTGTTTGGGTTGGTAACCATGCAGAAAGAATAGGAAACAAATCTGTGCTGTTACTAGGCAAAACATAAGAGGCCCAGCTATGATGGTGAAACTGTCTTACAAGCCTTTATAGGGGTATTTTCTCTCACCATGGAAAAGAAACTCATTTCTCCATCAAGGCACGTTAAGAATAACCTATCTGGTGTTTGCTGCCAGTCTAAGGGTGGGTGACTTCTACAGACAGCAACATCAATGCCATCCTTGGTATCACCTTGGAAACACATCCTGTGCTCACAATCCAAAGGGACATTTACTGATTTTTTTGCCAAAAAAAAAAAAAACATTCATGAAAAACCCCAGAACCCTCTGGAATCACTGTTAGCTGCAGCTTACAACTGTGATTTTTTCCTGGCATAACAGAAGACTGCATTCTGGTGGACCCCACAAGGCCAAGACAGTGTCACTTTTAATGTTAGTAACAATGTTAATATTTTGTGTGTAGAAGTAAAAAAAAAAAAAGCCCCGTAAACAATAACAACATCTCCCAGCCCCATGGGTAACGCTAATTCTTCAGTGTCACTGCTCAGATGTAATATGTACCACATTAGGTGGTAGAAATAAATTAGGCCTGTTTTGAAGCAGTTCTGTGGAAATCATCGCACAGATTACAGATTATGCTGTGGAAAAGTCAATGCAAAGCCATAAACACCTAATTATAAACTGAAAAATATTTATGGTGGAGGGGGAGGTCTGTTTAATAAAAATAGCATGACTCCCCGCAACCAGCTGTTACACTCTCCAGGAATGCAGCGGGAAGCTAATGTGTACAATTAAGGCGCCAGCATAATGCTCAGCTACAGCTACTGGGGCGGATGATTAATGTCCACTGTCACTGGCATAATGACTTCTGGTCTTCAGTGATGTAAGGGGGAGGATTATTGTGCAGAACAGGGGAGAGCAAGCACCTTCCTTAGGATGTTATTACTAGAAGAGATGCAGGGAGGCTGCAGTCCAGAGCCATGATACTCTGCCTACAGAAAGGCTTTCAAAACACGCAACATATGTTAACACACAGTCGTATGCCTAGTCTAAGATATTAGACTAGATATATACATACATACATACATACATATATATATATATATATATATATATATATATATATATATGTAGAAAATATATTATTTATGTCACAAAAATCATCAAATTTTGACATTTGTATATTTAATATGAGGAATTATGGTTTTTTAAAAATAATAAAAGAATTGCAAACCTGAAGTGGATGGTTATATTTTGTAGTCTGTAATATGTACATATTTGGCAGATGGGCGAGGTATATTCCCCTTGTCCTGCATTTAAATGAGCTCTCATGTGAGGGAGGGGTGGGACTCACGTCGGTCAGGTGCCCCACCGTGGTGGCGAGGAGGTGGAGCGTGCTCTCGCACATGCTCCGCAGCGCCTCATCGGTCACCTCCTCCAAGTCAGGGGGGCAGTCCCCACGCTGCATGCAGCCATGACACACAGGCACAAGGACACACAGAAACGCCATCAACGCCAAGCAGATCCCTCGCTGACACACAACCAGAGGACATTTTTTGTCAAAACTGCATGAAAATACTGTAACAACTCATAAGTGACCATTGCTGGTGGTGTAATCGCGGCCTTGCGTGCCGAAACGAGGACGCACAAACAATTATCTGCATGTGAGCAGCCCTGATGGTGTTACATGTGGGAGGTCCTGGCAGGGCAGAGGACAGACATACGTGGTAAGTATCAGGCAGGGCACAGTGCAGGATGATGAACCGCACCAACAGTTCTCCCCCCTCCAGCTCCAAATACCCATGGTGAGCCATGGCACTGATCACCTGAACCACCATTTTTTTCACCTGCAGGGGGCAGCAGAACACACTGCTCACTCACAGCACTGCGGGCATCAGGGCTCCTTAAATGCTTTCTCCTTTATGGTTTCCTACTGCAGTTTATACTTCACAGGGATTCAAAAAGCTGTGGGCAGCATCCCAAAGTGAAAAAAAAAACATACTGGGCTTACACAATGTGGTGGCCATACTAAATTAAATATAAAACCCCTAAGAGAGCAATAACTGTCAAAGAAGCAGTACGACTATTGATGCAAAATTGTAATCACCTCTATATATCCTTTTAGCATAAGGTCCTTACATTCAAAAACATGACTCACATGAAACACTTTTTTTAAAAATTGCAGCTTTTGTGTTGAATTTGGGTATAATTGCTACAAGAGGTCAGTATTTAGCTATTATAAAATATTTTACTAGCATATATCGACACAACAGTAGCCAATGATGCACCATGTGCTGTTCTAACTTGGACTGACTGATTTGGAGTTTGGTGTTCATAGAGAAGATAGCTTTGGCCTTTTAAATGAGTATTTGAGCCCTTTATTTTTCATCAGTGCATGAGAAACAACACAGACCAGAATCTAGAAATCACAGGTATTTCAACAAAAAACAAAAAAAAAGTTGCTGTAGGAATCGTGTGAGTCAGGCAAAGTATTGACACACAAAATAATGATGTTAAAACACGTACATCTACAACATATATGTCTAAGGAATTGTCATGTAGACAGCCATTGCCATGCGCTGCTGGTGATGCGGCGATAAGCTTACCTTGTTGCTATGATCGAGCATCGGCTGCCTGATACTGTTGAGAATGAGCAGCTTCTTGGTCTCCATGATGGTAGCTGAAGTGCCAGAGAGATTTATCAGCCAGTTAGAGCGCTGGACTCTCCAATTAAACTCATTATTTCCAAAGGTCCACGTTTGCATCATACAAGCTCGCAGTGGGCAGCCCCAGACCTGGACTTCTACACCACTTGCAGTTCTTCCATTTCAATTTCACTCTTAATCATGCAGCTGTGTCAGATATTTGGCTCAGCACATTCAGGTGTAAACTGTTAAGCCATGAACTCAAGGGACTCTGCACTTCACTGTATAGACAGCTGGAAAACCTCCTGGCTTGTGGCCCTCTGGGAGCAGGGGTCACCTTCTCCTGACAGGGGCGGGCATTCTCCCCAAAACCTGAGATAACTCGTGACTGTGCAGGGTGTCCCCTCATTACGGCGGCTGGTTTCAGGTTCTTACTGGAAGTGTTAATGAGGTGCTTCAGCACGGCCAGGGAGCCCAGACGATTGCGTTCATTGCTTATCTCCAGTTTCTGAAGGACGAACGGTATTACACGGTTGGGAAAAGTGTTGGCTGGATAGAGAGGTGGGAGAGTAAAAAGCCTTCATTAACTACATACTTTCTCCATTGCTCTACAAGAGAGCAAAATGTGTTACTGCTAATGTACAGCGCAAGCAACCCAACAAAAGCCACACCTATAGAGCACTGGATTACTGTTTACGGATTACTGGTATGTTGAGATATAAAATCAGTTTTTTCACTTTTTAGAAGTTAGAAGGAGGATACTTTCTTCATGTAAAAATATCCCAAATATTTTTTAAAAAGATAATCTAATCAAGAAGATCAATTAATGTCATGCTTTGTTAATTTATGCATGCACAGTACATAACATATTGTACAGTATTGAAATGTATGTAAACAAAATATTAACAAATGAGCCAATAACTGATTGAATTTCCACTCATCTATGGTAATATACACTGTTTATATCTAATCTTTTAGATGACTATAAAGATAGTTTGGCAGGTATTCCTTATATGTCAGGTTTTGTCATATTTTACTTCATAAGATTACACACACACACTATATATATACCAAAAACTCACGGTACAATAATACCACAATAAAAGTACACAATACGATAGTTATCGTGATATTAAAAAATGAAGGAAAATGATGACTTAAAAAATGATTAAAAAAAAAACTTAATAAAATTATTTCATTAAATAATATATCAGCATTTTTTATTCATATAAAATTTGTTTTCCCCTTTTAACTTAAAGTGTTTCTGACCTAAGCATGTGCAAAAATTGGCATGAATTGTCTTTGGCAATGAATGATTGAACTATGTATGTACAATTCAGTAACGGCTCCTGCCAAATCTCTAAGGGGGGGGCAATTGTTGTAATGATGGCTAAAGTGACCCGTTCAATGGGTAAATTAGCAGCTAGCTAACTAGACATTGTCACATTGCAAACAGAGCGTTAGCTACTTCGCAGCCTGCTAGCCACGTTTTCCCGCTCATACCAGCTCCGCCAAAATCCCCAGCTATACGACCCCCCCTCTTTGTAGATACTTGCTTGATGTTTAAATTTGGTCTGGGTGGTCCTAAATCTTCAGCTGCCAATTTATCCTGATTACTACGATGACTGAATAGTATTTCTCTTAATGACATGATCAAGTTACTCTGAGCTGAGGTAACATTAGCCATGGTGACCTTGAATGTGACAAGATCGCTGGCTGCCCCGGCGATCCCTACACCAGGTTACGTATGACGAAAGCACGTTAGTGCAAGCCCACCCAGAACCCATACAGATTGCATTGCAGCGCCTGCAGTACGAAAAAAAAATGCCTTAACATGAGAGTCTATCAAAGCGATCTGGGCGATTTTCAACCAGACTGAAATCCCCCGAAAGGGGCGGTAGTAGCGGTACTCCATGGAACACGACTTGACGCTGATTGGACTATGATATTCAGAGGCAGGACAAACTGTGTAGAACAGTCACAGCTAGCATAACACTGTGGTAGAATGTGATAGAAAAATTCCCTCCCTTTCCCCCTTTGCTGGTGCGTCGCCCAACCACCCTAAGGAACAAACTGCCCCCGTACAATTACAAAACAAAAACAATACAATTTTTGAGCTCCCGAGTGCCTCAGTCAGTAAAAGCACTCGGTCTGAGTGTAGACTGAGTACCACGACCCGGGTTCAACTCCGACTATGTCACTAGCCTACAGTGACCGGGAGCTCACAAGCGGAACACATTGGCTTCGTTCTGCTGGGGATAGGGGTGGGTATGTCGGCAGGGGCTTCAGTCCCATTAGCAACAGTGACCCCTGCTGGTCGATCAGGCACCTGTGGTCCACATGCCAAAGCTGCATACGAAATGTCTTCCTCAGACTCATCTCTGTGCTAGGTTAGCTTGTGGACCACAGTGCGAAAAGAAGCAGCGGCTGACATCACGTGTCTTGGAGGAGGGCACGTGCTTGTCCTCGCTCTCCCGGATTGACAGCGGGGGTTGTGTAATGGGACCGAACTTCGTTGATGACAAATTGGACATTCCAGAATTCGGGAATTGGCCGTTCCAAATTGGGGAGAAAATTAGGAAAAAAAAATACAATTTTCGACAAGGAGAGGTAGTAGAATGCAACTATGCTAGTGAAATAACCATGTAATATCCTGGTAGATTTCGTCACAGACCCACGATGGTATCGAGATATTTTTGTTATTGCGATCGCAAAATTCAATATATTTTTACATCCCCTAAAATATATATATATATAAAAAAATAATTGTTTATGCGAGAACATTCCAACTCATAAACACTGCACTACAATACACATGAATTCCTGCTGTCCCTGGACCTTTATAGGGCTTAAACAGCAGAGGTAAAAATGACAGCACATATTCTGCATCACCTACTCCAGTGCACTTAAACATTGATTAAAACTCTAAATCCTATCAGGCGCATGACCAGCGGATTAAATCTGTGCTCAACTGACTGTGACTCAAAGTTCAGTGCACACAGATTAGAGATCACAGCAACCTGAAAACATACTACCCTAGTCACAAGCACTCACACACATATTCTGTCACATCTTTGTCCGTAAGATGCAGCAAGCACCTAAACAGTGGTCATCAATGGCTCTTTGTCCAACAAAAAGGACAGTTTTAATTTTGACTGTGTGTAGTGTGACTGTGTGAGTGACTGTAATGTAATTTCATAGCCTTGATTGCTCTGAAGATGCACCCCTCACTCTTTCCTTATTTTAGAGGGCACAGAAAACCCACCCAGAATGTTGAAGCACCTCAGGACCTCATTATGGTTTTTCACAGTGGGTGGGTTTCTGTAGTCAACAGGTGTGCACACCTAGAAAAACAAAACAGAAGGCATACCAGAGCTGGACGTTTATCTTGAGTTAAAGCTGCAAACACTACAGTCAGATTAGGAATTATTACTGCTTATAATTATTATTACTGCATTAGGAAAGTAGGAAATAACAGTGGCACACTGAGCCCATCTGAATTTAAAAACTGTTTTTAAATTTAAATCCTCCACAGTTGACAGTTGCCATATATCACATGGGGAACCCTTACAGTTGTTACAATTGGTCGGAGAAGAGCTCAAACTGGGTGAACAGAAGCCTTTGACATTCATGGCTTGTCAGTAGAAATCTGTCATGCGTGACAAGCCTCTAGTTACTCCTCTGACCATCAACTCAGCCCTTCAGTCACAGAGAGGTCAAGGTCAAGAGCACGGCACGAACCGTGTTTCTGTGCTGCTGGTTGTTACCTGCTGGTGCAGAGCAGGCAGGAGGCCATCAATCTGGGACTCCAGCACCCGGCTCCCAGTGCTCACAGAAGCATCCAGAATCTGACACAGGCTCTGTGAAACCGGCACATGAATGCTCATCACGCAACTAGAACAGCACTGCCATGAGTCTGAAGCCGTCAAATGAACCAGCGCCCAAAGGTTTTAACCACAGTCCAAGAAATCAAGCCACATCCCACAAAAACTGAAAAACAAGAAAGTGAAAATCCTTTCTCCTAAATTTAAGGATCTACAGTAAGGGTGGTCTGTTCTAGTCCTAAAAGGCCAGATGGTTTCAGATTTTAAACGCTCTCAAAAAATATTCTACTTTAATCTAAATGTCACTGTGCAGAGAATACTTTTCCCAAATAATGTGTTTCACTCCAGAAAACATTCATTCACAGCCCTGTAGTTTTGTAAATTGTCTTCTGGCATGGATTACACTTACGTGATGCTTCCTGTGGTGTGTTTTGGGGTTCTGATTCCTCTGAGGGGATATCTGACCACTCCTCCTGGCAGAATTGCTCTGGGTGCTTCAAACCTTTTGGTTTCCGTTAGTGAACTGCTTTCCTGAGTTCTGACCACAAATGCTCCATTGGACTGAGGTCTGGAAACTGAGACGGCCAGGTGCGAACACTGATTTTGTGCTCAGTTAGCCATTTCTTAGTACATCTGGATGAAAGTTGTAGATCGTTCTCATGCTGGAATGTCCTTTTTTTCAAGCTTTGGGTTCTTAGCAGAAGCAAGTTTTTGGTCCAAATGTGCTGGTACATGTTGGAGTTCTGTCCAAATGAGTGCTCCAAGGCCCATACATGCATTAACAATCCCTTCCCATTTTTTATGCCAAAAACACAAACCTGCTGAACAGGTGAGCTCATGATGAGTCCCCTGACCTTGACCTTCATAATGCATACTACTAATGAACTACTTCTGCGCGTTTCATTCTTTTATATCCCAGGGAAACGGGGAGCGCTGGGATGCCTCCATATAAATTCATAAGCTTCCACTGAACTTCAATGTTTTTGTTGGATTTTATTAAGCAGATTTACTTGTGAATAATTGTAAATAATCATGATCCTTGTGTTTTCATGAAGAAAAGCTTTTATTTTTGAATAATATCATTTTGTTCTGTGCAATGATATTAAGATTGCATTGTAAAAACAATATTATATGGAAAAATTATCCAATATTTAATTTTTTTTCTTTTCTGAGCAAACATTTTCTGATCCTGTTAAATTGGGGGTGTGAGTAAATATGGAGGGAATTATATTGTCTTCAGTCAGGGCTACTCAGCTGTGGTTTTCCAGTTATCTTCAAACCATTAACACTCTTGCTAATGAGTTGAATAAGGAACTTAAGAGCTGGACCACAATGACACAACAACAGACACTATATCCCTCAGGGACCAGGGACAGGGTAGACCTGACTTAAATTCTCCATCACTGGGCAACGGGAATCACACAGACCTGCACAGCACAGCAGACCTACACTGGTTTAACACAATTCACTATGGCCCACCTTGCTGATCACATAACACTCCGGGTTCTTCTTGTAGAAGGACAGGATTGTGGGAATGAGCTTTGGAAGCTGCTCCTCCAGTTTATCCAGAGCCAGCAGGTGGCTCATGGCTCCCAGAGCTGCCACTACAGTCAGCCGGAGCTGTGACAAACACAACAGGCAGTATGTGACACGATGGACAGCGTCTATGGCAGGAAACCCCACACTGGGCTATCTGATATTCAAGCACAACTGATACACCAATGACTTTCCTGTTATATGGGCAATGACCTCTTCCTGACTTTGTTGTTTCATAGGAGCATTAAAAAGCATGAGAGGCAACAAAGATGTTTCATTACAGACTCAAATCAAATGTACACAGTGCCTGTGCTTCTGTAAGAGACTTAAAACAGAAACTGTAGGTCATAAATGACCTGTTTGGGTATTCGACCACAGAAATAGGCAGGCTTCATGAGTGGTCAGGCTTTAGTGGTCACAGTTCCTGGTCAACACCTAGGGAAAGCATCGCAGCACTGGCCATTCCACTGCAGTTGCCAGGCATTCCACCAGAGACCCGAACGAGGCACCATGTTGCGCACTGACCCGCCACTGCAATGGCAGCGAGCAGACAGGAGAGACCCGACAGAGGGCCTTTCAGGGCCGACAAACAGAGACGCTGCCGAGGACGACTAACTCAATTAGGCCAAATTGGTGTCCTGTCGTTCCTCATTCCACATACCTTGGCCTCTCTGCTCTGGAGCCAGTTGCAGAAGAGAATGTCATAGGCAGCGTAGATCTCTGCGGAGAAGGCGTCCTTCCTCACTGCAGGGTCAGGGGCCTTATCCAGGTTGGCGAGATACTCCATGATGCTCTCGCTAAAGTGGAACAGGGCTGCGACCAACAGTGGGTGGGGAGAGAGTGAGAGAAGGTAAAAGTCCTCCCCTGGCCAGTTCTCTAGTATGTGCCATGTCTGTGTTCTTACCAGAGGAGAAGACCCACTTCATGTTATCCTGCCTAGCCATGCCAAGCATTGGTAACATGGTAGTGAGGACTGCGCCAAGGAAGGGCACCACACCGTAGACTGGAACAGAGTTAACACAAAACTTCAGGGCAGAGCTAAAGGATCCCATTCACACAGCTCAAAAGAGATGCACATTTCAGAGTTAATTCACTTATTCTGTTCTGAAATGCACGCAGAATGAGATTTCAATTCAGCCGGTGGGAAGCATGCAAAGGGTGCTCTCGACTGAAATTTCCTCCAACTTTTCTATATCCTCAGCATGAAGAGGACATGGCATAGCATCTTGTCACCAAAACAGTGACTTTCATGATTATAAGAGAGAACATTAATTCTGTTTTATTAGCAACTACAGTACTGCTCTGGGTACTACTCCACTACATATTTGGGCACACAACCATCAAGTTTATGTTGATTATCAAGCTTAAGTTGATTATTTGAGGAAAATATATTTGTTATTTGTGTGGACTGTGTGCCTACCATTTGAGTTGGAGAGGTTTCCTAATGTTTGCACCACAAAAAAATGAGGCAGGACTCCTGGCTGGAATTTGTTAAAGATTTCCTCCATGATGTCTTTGGCGTGCTTGTTGCCAACAGCAACCAAAATATTGCTGGCTGCCTGCTGCCAATCAGGTACTACTTCCTGAATGCAAAATAAAAAGAAATATGTAACAAACAAAAGGTTGTTATCATTTGCAAATAATAACCACAAACATGTCCATATGTCACATATGTTTTCAAACTTTTACTGGTTACTGAATATAATGAAAGAAGTTACTGTCATTTAAAAAGGAGATAGGTAAGATTGTTTCTAGCAGTAATGATGCTAGATAATACATATGGATTCTTTGCTTAAAAATAAAACTCCACAAAGAGGATACCTTACTTGTGACGCTGTATTTTGGTGTGGCTTTTCACAATTTTTTTCCAAAGGAAATGAAGTTGGCTAGCTAGTTGATAATTACCACATATCACAGTACAGACACAAAGCTGCCTGGAACTCTGTGGGCTCTATCACAGTGAGCTCTATCACTCTATCACACTGCAAAGTGAACAGATGCTGCCTGCTCATGAAAGACGTCAGTTGTTTTATTTTTACAATATTTGGATGAAAAGTTCCAAAAAGGGTCAAAATATCTCAGATAAACACAGAGAGCAGCACATATTAAAATAGAGTTACTGGTCTATCACAGCCTTCCAAGATGAAACCTGACTCTATGATGAGGCAATGGCTGGCTTGCCAGCTGGAGGTGAATAAAAAGTTACTTGTTTATGCTTCTTGCCATATTACGAGTATCACTTGTCTATGATCTTTTCCTACAGTCTACACTTGTGATTGGAATATTTGAGACAGACCAATTCACACCCATTTAAAATATACTTTTTAAACTCAGCAACTCAACAAAGGTCCTGGAAGGCTGCATTGTCTGCAGGCTTTTTTTATGCAGGAACAAAGGTTGGAATAAGCTGACTTCACGAAGTGTTGTTCATGATTTAAATTGTATTTATTAGATTCCCTCTACAGATGTGACAGTGTGAGTGGACACAATAGAGCTGGAATGTCTTCTGGATTGCAGCCCTTAAAGATTGGTATGGAGCCTCCTCAAGTTGTAAGAATCAGTTGCAAGAAAAACTATGCCGACAAAGGGAGTTATGAGAAGCGTCCTTACCTTTGATCTTGTCATTTCATCTGAAGCCAGTGAAATGATACCTTTGACTTTTTGGTAGCTTATCTCATCAATCTTGCTCTTAACCACCAGCTCAATGGTTTGCAGTATAACCACTCGATGTCCAACTGACAGCTGCATACAAAATAACAGCAGTAAGGTGTAACCAACCAAAAGCAGTGAGACCATGTAAAAGGCACCTAGTGTGTGTGTTTTGGGGTTGGATAAAACCTCAGGAATATGTTTCTGATTGTAGCATTCAAGTATTTATAATTTGGCCTTATGAGAACCAGAGCCTTGTTGTACTGGTTAGGTGCAATGAAACACTTTCTCTGTGGTTAATATTCAAACAATTGAAGACCATTGCCTGAAAGTTTCAAATTAATTTCAAGTTCCAATCATATATACACATTAAACAATAACAGCAATGTCAATTTCACTGTTGCACCTTGGGCTGATCGAGAATCAACAGAAACATGCTCTGTGAAGGTATCGATAGATGAATAACTAATGGGAAGCATGTCCTGTCTCAGAAACATTATTTCACTTTACACTGCTCCAGTACCCAGGGCCAATGGTGAGAGAGTACTAGCCTTGAAAAGCACTGGTGATGATAATGATAGTGATGATAATTATTCATTTGTACAGAAGACAGTCTCCTCTGGCATGATTTAAAGACCTAATATTTTGCATATTTTCATTTAAAAATCTGGAAATTAACAGAAGCAAATGTGAATGGGGTGTGAACTCACAACAACCCATTTACTAGCACTCCTGGAAACAGCACAGGTTCTATCCATTATAACAGGTGCCAGTTACTTCCCTGTATACATTGCTGTCAAACAGACTTTCTGATCAGTAAACCTCCTCGGTATCTATAATAAAATACAGCAGGTTCAGACAGTTTTGGATGTGGGATACTGGTTGTGCACCGGTGCTGTCTGACCTTTGGGTGCTTGACCAGGTAGTTCCGGCACATGGACAGGATCTTGTCAGCCCTCCGCTTTCCCAGTGTCTGCAGGGACTTCCTGACTTGCTCCCGGACCACGGGGTCCCTGTCATTGGCTGAGTCCATCAGGGCCAGTGATGCCTCTGGAGACAACACAAGGGTGAGGGGGCAAAAATCTGCAGGGGGGGGGGGGGGGGGCGCTACAGACCCAACACTTGACACTTTCATAACAGTTACCATGAGCAGTCCTTTCAATCCAGTGAAAGCAGGTATAACTGGATTGGGCATGTTACCACAATCCCAAAAACAACAGGACCGAGTCAAGGGGACCTACCCAAAAGCTCAGAAATGTGACCAAAAACTCAAAAGGGCACCAGAAATGGCAGGAGCATAGAATTACATGCTGGGGAGAGCAATGCCCATTCCACAAAAGGTAAGCACATGGTAACAATAGAGCAGGACAAGCATACAAATGCACACCTTATCACCTGCCAGAGCCATACTAACTCAGTGTTTTAATGGTAATATCAATGTTGAGGTCAGAGGACAAACTGAAGTGAAAATGGTAAGGATGCTGAGGTATGGAATAGCTCTGGCGGAGGAGGACCTGCTGATAAGGTGGCTTAACTGAGGCGGGTGACTCACGCTCCACGTCTGACTCTTCCATGGCTTGTGCAATGAGACCCGGGCTGGACGTTCAGGGATACATCTGGACCCGGGACTTGGTGATTACCCCTTTGGCCCCCAGTCGGGGACACATTGAATGGGAGAAAGGGAATCTAAATGACAAATGAAAAGTGTGGGTGCATATGTGTGAGTGTGGGTGTGTGCTACAGTGTGCCCAGGATAAGAGCAGGTGGATGAGAGCTTTCAGAAGATAAAAACAATGATCTAACCCACACTCCTGCTATGGTTGAAGAACTAAAATTATTACAATTATTAGAAATACAAATTGTTGTAATTAAAAGAAAGGGGAAGAAAGACACTAATACAACGTATTTTCAAACACTTATTTCACCTATACAGGACTCCCAAGTCTGCCTTTGTAGAAATACAACCTTGGGAAAATACTAAATCTTTACTTCCTTGCTGTTGTACTCGCCAAGAGTGACTCGACATTTCTGCGCACACAGAATGGAATGTTGGTCTGATAGGTTGTACAGTTAATCCTTTACATGCTTGACTGAATACAGCAACATTTTCTCTCAAGTAAAAAAAACAGATCTGCATTAAAGCTGGATGCATTTAAATTTTTGTCAATGTGGTTAGAAGGATATACGTCCAAACTGCAACAGCGTATCGAACTTCGACAAAAGCGATTTATAACAAAACATTTGCTGTAGTTCAGTTAGGCATATACAATATAGTTTGCAGCACGGCGACACTTTTCCAATGTCTTTACCGTATGTATTTGACAGCATCGTGTCAGCATTTCACCGGATGCAGCACTTGACATCCTTAACGTACACTACGCTTTCTCGAAGACACTAGCCAAGAACTTCTAACATTTTTGTCCGTTATGTCTGCAGCTAGATAATATGCGATTAATAACAACCCACCCGATATCACACCGAACTTTGCCACTCAAAACAGAAATCAGTCTTTCTTAGTTCGACCAAAGCAAAGTTGCGCATGCTTGTTCTACCAAGTTATTCAGTTTATCCGCTTTGTACATGGAATGCGAGACTTACCACGTTTAAAATAATCCACTGCTCAGTCTTTCGGAGGCGCCTTTGTGTTCTGATTTATAATGAAACTGAATCAGTTAGAAAAGTAAGATCAGCTTTAAAGGAATGGCTTGGTTTTACATTTCGTTTATTTTAAACGTATGTATTATTTTCCCAGGCTGGCACCACCGCTGCTAAATCGCCGGTTGACGCCTGATCATGCGCTTCGAGTCAGTGCTTAGAAGCTGCGTAGGCGTGTCAACATCAACATTTCCATGAATCTCAGTAACACCACAGATTGGCAAATTGGACAGATTGGACAATATTCGTGATCTAATGTAATTTTGGCTTGAGGGGCGCCATAAAACAAAAAAGTTTTTGTTCTTCTGCTACAGCATGTCTGCATCAAAGTTACTAAAATTCACAAACACGCAGATACAAATTCAATTTTACAGGCAACTACCATAACCCACATTAACGAGATCTCGTGCTGAAACAAGTTAGTTAACCTTGTTATTCTAAAAATTATTTACATCGCAATTTCAAAGCATGAACTCAAATCACTGTTATCAACATTTTATTTAATAAAAATACACATTTAAAACTATTCGGATGTGTTAAATATAACGATAAATACACAAATACTTTCAGGCAACAAAAACAACACATAAAACAATAACCCACTCAATTCATATTTAGTTCGTATTGTCACAAAATAACAAAACGTCAGATTGCAGGGACAGCAACATTGACTTACAATGAAACAACTCCAGTTTCAATTACTTGATTGGTTAAGGTGAATTCTGTGACGGGATTAAAATAAATTTTGAAGACCAAAATTTCAAGACTGTTTCTTTGTATATAACACTCTCAAGTGTCAGATTCTTCTCATTTAGTCCGTATGATTTCCTGCGTTGCCAAACGGATGATTTCATTGAAATCAAACTGAAGGTATTTGCGCCAGTATCGCCGGTCGCGGCCAAACGTCTGAGCGGGATAGCAGGGGCTCCCTGGAAGATGAGTCATAGAGAGCGAGGTCAGCATCACTGAATACACAACAATTCCCTGAGGATGGCCACCAACCTATAACTGACCTCCTGTACAAGGCAGAACTCACAACCTTCCAAAATTAATAGTCCGTGGGTTTTTCCTGGTCATCCCTCAATTACCTTCACTATACTAACATAACGTAATGTGAGAGTTGTGTTAATGGAAATGACTTTCGGTAATGAGGCATACAAATTTTCACAAGGAAAGAAAAAGTAAAACTACTTCAATTCAAAAAGAGAAAATGACCAATTACCAATTCCATGAAAAATCCTGGCAATAGCTCTGCCGGTGAACTTCTCATCGCTGCGGTTGGCCAGGAAGCTCCGGATATCTGCCCGAATCTGATCTTCCCAGTCTCTCATCTGAAAAGGCACAGCACAGAGCCTCAGAGATGGAGCACCACACAAGACAAAGGGCAGCCTATCCCTGCAGTTATATGAGGCTAACAAACCCTGCAGAACCAAACAGGTAACCACCCACCTTGCACATACTCAACCCCTCATCATCCTCCTCATTCTCCTTATCCTCCAGGGAGTTTTTACTCAGGTCCAGCTCCTTCTTCTTATCGAAATAGTCTCTGAGCAGCTCCTTCAGTTTGAGGCTACGCTCTTCATCCATCTCGTCTGTGCAGAAACTGCAATTTCGATATGCCACGCTGTATATATACAAAAAAAAACAATATAATCAAACACAACACAACCAATCTACTCTAGTACTCTTGTAGTCCAAAGTTAAATGGCTGGTCCTCCTCCAGAGGCCCAGGTGATGCCCCCCTGTACCTGCAGAAGGCTCGGAAGCAGGCCTTGAGTTGGTACAGCTGTGTCTTTTCCTGAGCCTGCACCCGCCTATGCAGGAAGTCGCACACCCTGTCCATCTCGTCCGCCGTCAGGTCACCGTAGGAACGGAAGTAGAAGGACAGGCTGGAGAACTCCACCAGAACCCCACTCTTACCAGTGCCTCCAAAGGAGCCTGTGTAAATGGAGAGGGTGTGATGTTGCTGTTCAGCACCTTTACATTACATTAGCATAGTAACCACTCTTATCCAGAGTGATTTATTGTGAGCAACTTATGCAGCTGAATATTTTAAGGCAGTTCATTTTAAATACTTTGCCCAAGGGTACCACAACAGTGCACTATCAGGAATCAAATTGGCAACATCTGGGTTACAAGCCCTGATCCTAACCACTACGCCTCCCTTCCTTCAGTCTTTATCAGGTATTTGAGGTAGAGCCATTTTCACAACTTCCACTGACCATACCCAGATGTCCAAATGGGCCGTGTTTAGTGAGGAGATTCAGGTTAAGTGCCTTTGCTCGGGGGCACAACAGCAGTGCCCCAGCTGGGAGTCAGACTGTACTTACAAGCCACCGAGTTCCCCCTCAACCTCAGATTTGGATTTTCCATGACTTTTCAATTACATCTTTAGGATAAATGTTTGACTATTTTTATTGCTACAATAGCAAAATTACTGTGAAAGTGGGCTGCTTTGAAGACTGGATTGCAGGAAAGACATTACTTTCAAAATATTTTGACTCTGTGGGCGCACACTTGCAAACGCTCTGGGTAGCAAATACTTTTAGCAAATTACTTTTGGCAGCAGGCTTAATGTATAAGCCAGAAAGGTAGTCAATTTGTTAGCAATATCATCACACTGACATAGCTAGATTTCATAATAAATGACATCAAGCGTATAACATGCTAGCGAATAAGGAGGACATCTGTTGCACTCTGTAAAAGCAAAATACTGCATTTTTGCTTGCAGATTTGGGGCGATTTTCCACAGCTTTTCAGGCTTAGTGAGACGTATGACCACTCCCCACAACTTCTCCTGGACTTTCCCTGGTTGAAAATATCTTGGAGGGTTTTTCCTGAATTCAGGCTTGGTAACTGCCCCCCTGCCCCCTCACCCCTCTCCGTGCTCCACTGCAGCTGTCGGAGGCCTCTCTTGACCAGGGGCAGCTGCCAGCCCATGGTGTCGGCGAGCTCCACCACGTCAAACTCCAGCGAGTCGCACACCTCCACCCGCTCCCCCGCCATCCTCTTCCGGGCCAGCGCCACGGCAACTGGGGGGCAGCTGCCAAGGGCACCCAGATCAGACCAGCACAGCAGGTCAAGAACTCACACCCACCAACACACTGTTTCATGCAAACCCCCCTTGTTAAAGAACCACATTCAGTTATTATCAATTTATTATTCGTTAAGGTGCGTTGCATTGTATATTCCCGTTATTACAACAAGGGTTATGCGACTGTTATGGGATCATTATCGACTATATGGGGTTGCTACGGGTGTGGATGGGTAGAAAAGAGCCGTTTCGCTTAAACCTGTTTTATCTGGTCATTGAAAGCGCAACTGCTAAAGCACGGTCAAAATGCATTATTCTTGTGAATGAACTTCATGAGGGTGGTGATGCACACGTACATTTTGGTGAGCTTGCGGAGCTGCTGGGGGCCTCCGTAGCAGACCAGGCGGCACATGCACAGGGTGGGGTGCAGCAGCTCCACCCACTGCTGGGGGTGCAGCTCCAGGTAACACAGCAACGTCTCCAAGCCTGATCGAGACAGAGGCCGGGACAATTTCATTCTCCATTATATCCATAATGGCCAATGTTCAAAATATCAGCGAGGATTATCTAACCGTTGTCAAAAGAGGAATTAATGGCTGACTTAAAGTGCACAGCAGCATGGAAGACACTGAACACCCCGCATGCTTTTGCTGGGTTTTGTTAAGGAGGCCAATGGAAGGAGTGCGGCAGTGCTCACCTTCCTCGGTGACGTCCAGGGCCTCCACGGTGTCCTGGATGGGTATGGCTCGCTCATGCGTGTGGCACACCCGGGATGGAGGCGCCCGTGCCTCCCCGCCTGCTACTGCCTCGTCCTGGTGCGGCTGCTGCCCTTTCGGCTCTCCTGCACTGTCCTGCTTCTTCCAATCCCCCTCCACCTCCTGACCCTCGACCCCTCCTGGCCCGTCCTCCTGCAGCTCACTCACTGGTTCACCCTCAACTCCTCCCTCTTGCTGCTGATCTGGCTGCTTGCCTCCCTGGCTAACATCTAGTGCTGAACTCTGGGTCTCTGCTGGCTGCTTCCCTTGCTGCGGATCCAGCTGTACCTCCAGCTTGTCCTCACAGGTGTCCATCAGCTCCAGCATCTCCGTATCGTCCACCTCCCCAGCCTAAACAGCAGCAGGCACAATGTCTTATGAGCCAAAACTATGCAAGAGGCTCACCTCCCACAGGCTTTAAGTGGCACCATTCAAATGAGCAAAAAATGATGGTTAAAGATAGCAGCTGCTTTTAACCCTTTCATACAATCACAGCCGTGTGATTAGCCACTGAGCGCATATGGTCAAACTGGTGCGTTTAGAGCACTAGATTGGAAAAATTCTAGCTAATGTTAGCTTTGAGGAAACAGCTATTTAACATTAAAAAGTACAGCAAATGTGGTGGTGAAAACTATGAGAAGCTTAATAACGCTAACAAACACATAATGAACCACGTAACGTAACACGCACGCTACACAGCATAAAATAAATTATGTGCGAAAGGGTTAAAGAGGATGCAGTACCTTGGCCAGGTCCTGCCGCTTTTGGTAGATCTGTCTGCACTTGCAGGGGGGAAAGACCTTCTGCACCAGCTTCTTGACAGTGAAGTAATCCACTGTGTCCGCATAGATGTGCCTCCGCAACTCATGGAGGTCCCCTCCCTGCACAGAAAAGGTCAAAGGTCACACTGCTCTTAGGGACCCACAGTTTCACAGAGGAGTCACTGGTGATGGGCAGCACAGCATGTTATTTAGGAGGGAAACTACCAGCACAGCACTGTGAGCCACAGGCTGGGGTGTGAATGGTAGGCTTTAGTTGTGGCCACAGTAAGCTCTGCGCAGGGATGGCAATAGCAAAAATGCCTGAGTCTGCTAATGCAAGGATTCACTCTGCAATGCAAACCTTTCGCTAAATTGTACGATTGCAAAAAGGTTTCAGTTCAAAAATCAAGCATCAAATCCAGAGACTAACACCTGCTGGGCACCTGCAAAGAAATTGATACGAGCAGCAGTGGATTGGAGAAGCTATCAGTGTTTTCAGATGTTTGCTTAATTCTAGTAAACACCAAGGTTATCACAATTTTTGGGAATATCCAACAGTACCAATATTTGGGAATACCATTCTGAAATAATACCATGGTAAATTTTTTGTACCAGGTCACCAGTTCTTCTATGTTTTGGTTGCACATCAGTGTAACACCAAGGTGACACCTTAGATAGTCCTCCATTTTTAGCCAGCTAGCAAAACTAACAGAACGTCTTTGTTTAGGACATGATAGCAGTCTCTCCTGAGATCATTGCTGGAAGACTTGTTTGCATTTCTTGCCAGGAATATCAAGCAGCCGAAGCAAAGCTACCTTAGTTCCATTCCTTCCTCATATTCTCCTCTTGCAAGTTCTACCCATTCAGTTAATTTTCTGATTAATTTATTCTCTAAAATAAATGGCAGCAGTATTTAGCCTAATGTAGTAACATATTTCTGTCAAGGCTACTTTTGAAGTATCTTAATAAAAACTAGAAAAGTGCATTTCCTGAAGAAAATGCAGTGTGATTGCAACCCGGCAGCGAAATTGTGGTAACATGAAGAGTGAGGGGGGTGATTTTGAAAATGAATGGCAGTCTATGGGAAAAAAGGGATGAAAAAACAACAAAAACTGGAGAACGAGTGTGGGTACAGCTTAGCTGTATACAAGCAACCCGATCGGGGTCAAACCAGACAGGTTACAGTTGGTTTGGGGTCGATATCTTGAAAACTGTAGGAGGAGAAGTGGTCCAAAATTTGGTGGAATAAGAAAAAGAATAAAAAAAGAAAAAGAAGAATAAAACTATTGGAAAACAATAGTTGTGCTTGCAATGCTTCACATTGCAATCACACTAATAAATACATTGAAAGAGTTTGAGTGTTATTTATTTGTACATACATCATGGTAAAAGTAATAATTATGATTTTTAAGACTTGATGAAAGAAAATCCGCAGTAATTCCATGAATGGTATGGTATGGTAATGGTATTTATGGCCTTGGTATTTCAATCCAAAATTTTTTAGGACGTTTTCCAACAAATTTAGTGCCCAGCTGACAGCAGTCTGTGTCCTCACCTCAGGGTCCAGGAACAGGTGGCAGTGCGCAGGCTGGCCGTCCCTCCCGGCACGCCCGATCTCCTGCACGTAGCTCTCGAAGCTCTTGGGCATGTTGTAGTGGACGACGCCGCGCACGTCGGACTTGTCCAAGCCCATGCCGAAGGCCACAGTGGCCACCACCACGCGCAGCTCGCCACACATGAAGTTGTTCTGCACCCGCCGGCGCTCCGCCGCCGACATGCCGGCGTGGTACGCCTCGGCAATCCACTTCAGCGGCTTCCGGATGCGCTTCCTGGCTGGGGGGGGCACATTCAGAGCCAAGTGAGTTGAAATTGCATTTAAAAACCAAGCTTGGTCTTTTTTCCAGTGGCATCCCCAGGATAATTAAGATAAAGGTTCCAGGAGGAGTTTACCCTGCCTGTGTATCTGAAATCTCATTATGTCACGTATAGCAGACAGGGGTCACTTAACCTGTACCCTGTGCCGTGTCCATGTCCCAGATGTATAATATAAAGGACAGGAAATGAAGAGAAGCAGTAGAACAATGGCAAATTTGCCTTACACACACACACACACACCTGCGCATACAAAGTAATAAATGGACCTCACACACAGACATGTTGAACACAAGACTAAAAATATACCTATATTTTTTAGTGTTCAGACAAAACAAAAACAAGAAACAAAATACCTCATTGTGACAGTTATAACCCTGGGAATGATCAGACCACAGCAAGGTATAATACTTATCAACCAGAAAATGTAAACCCAGAGAAAATAATGTTCCTGTATGAGTCAGCAGCATAAATATTCGGATTTTTGTAGATGTTCTCTCCATCAGTACATTTGATCACCTACTTGACTCCACCAATCAGCAGCTGGGATACATTAAACTGTTCCTTCCTCTTTACATTAAGTTGTAGACTGTATGTGCTTTGCTTTTTAAATGAACACTGAAAAGCTCAGAGTGCAATTGACCCAATCATAACAACCGTTCATGCCTCTCACTCAATCATCTTAATTAATGGTACATGCACTGATTCATAAACCATAAACCATAAACCATACCCAGAGCCTTCTTCTGCTTCCCTGCTGGGTTCTCCTCTGCCTCTCCTGTAACTGTGCTGGAGGACTCCTTCACTGTCGCCCCCCGTAGGCAGGTACGCAGCAGTGCGGAAACACGGGAGGTCTCCTCTCGCCGGGTGCAGTAGACTATGATGGAGTCCAAACACCCAAAGCGATCCCCTTTCAGCAAGGACACCAGGGCCTGGGCGATCAACAAGACACGCAACATTAGGAACACCAGTATACATTACACAAGCATTATCTCCATGGAAAAACACATACATGCAAAGGAAAATATTAAACGCTATAGACTTAGTTATTGGAAAGTCTGATTAAATTAAAACCTCCTTGGTTTTGGGGGAGGAGTATAATGACAGTGGGTAATTGTGGGATAAAGGGGATAAAGACCATTAGAGCATACGTTATGATTGCAGAAACACACACAGATGCACCAACAGCCACACCCACATAATGTACACATTCTCCTCCGTATTCAAATACACATACACACTGCATAAATCCTAATATCCAAAAGCCCTGTTCGTACATTATGGCTGGCCATTTGCTAAGACGCGCCCCTCCAGGTTCAGAGGGGGCAGAGACGTGCCTGGTCTTTGTCCCGGTCCGTGGACACGGAGAGCTGCAGGTTGCGCGGGACAGCAGCCGAGCGGACAGCGATGCCCTCCTGGTCGCTGATGTCCAGGTGGCGGGCGATGTCCAGCGCGGTGGCCAGGGTAGCCGTGGCAGTCAGGCCGAGGAGGCACCGCACGCCCAGGCGGTCCCTCAGCACCTGAGCGACAAACCGCCCGCTCATGTCACACGGCGGAATCACACGCCCAGGACACACAAGCAGCTAAGATGCCAGACAGCATGTTTAAAGGACCAGGACACTCGTTCAGATTCAAACCCTATTCTTCTGGTTCAGGATCCTGGTTCAAATTCACATTCAACTCTTCATAATACAATAATAATCACAAGTGTAAATTAAGTAAAAATTAAGTGAATTGATGACACCGCATCCCCCATGCCAGTGAGGATGAGATGTGGTAGTGTATGTACTTCATGACTTCCCATAATTTTCTAGACTGTCTAGTTTCAGGTTAACACAAGTGAACTTGTGGTAATGCTTGAATGGTGTTGCAGATGCACTTGCTGGTCTGTCACTGTTGCTCACATAACTTGAGAGAGGGTACACTTCTGTTCTCTTCTGTGTCTGCTAAATATATGTAACGTTATGTAATGTAATGTAATCAACGACCGAAGCTTCTGTGCTTCCAGAAACATCATTCTCAGTTATTTCCTGTGTGCATGTCGCTCAGATACATCAAATCAAATTTTTGCCCGAGTAGGTAATTCTGTATCTAGACAGCACCGCCTGCTGGCCGAGACTCACAAGTGTAACAGACATCCTGGCACAGGTCCAAGACCTTTTGGTAAGGTGTATAATAATTACATTTTGGAATTTAAAAAAGCACTCCATTTCCAATTGAATACTTGCCTTGCACAGCCTCAGGTAGCAGGGCCTGAAGTTGTGGGACCACTCAGACACGCAGTGGGCTTCGTCGATGCAGGCGAAGGCCACCGGGGGGAGCTGTTCAGCCGGGGGCAGACAGCCAGACCCCGCGTGCCCCCCTCCTACCAGCGCCTCCGGGGACAGGAGGAGAACGTGGACCTGGCCAGCCTTCACCTGCAGGAAAACATGCCACGGGAGGCCCCGAGGCATGATCGGACACACGGGTTCAGGGCATCAACTCACCGCTAAGACAGTGCCGTTTCCCCAAGGGAAAAACCCTACACCAGACAGTCTGGGCAGGGTTTATTTTAACACTGAGAGTTACCAGAAACACTTACAAGAAATGAGAAATTGCAATGAGACAGCTGAAAAAGGCTATATGATCGCAAAGTTTCAGATGGTAAAGAAGGAAAAAATAAAGACCTTTTCGATGGCCGCCTCCCTCTGCTTCAGAGACATGTTGGAATGAATACAAGCAGCTTTTAGCTTAGGGGGCAGTCCAGATAGCTAAGGAGAGGAGATATTCCAAAAAAAAGACAAGCAGTCTAATTAATGGTGGCTCATAGTGGTCCAACCCGCTCTCTTTAACCCTTTAATGACCGAGCTGATGGCCTGGCCTGGCCTCCCCTCCAGTAAGGCTCTGGCTGCAGTTTTCCAATGTGCTGCAGTGCGCCACTGACTTTTTAGGGGAAACCGTCCGTCCTGCTAATGACTCGTGTCCTGAAAGCAGCCATGAAGAGAAGCCAAGCTCCCGGTGGGTGGGAAAGTCGAAACAGCCTTGTGCATCGCCATGGTGATTCAGCTGTTTGGCCGCATGGCTGGTGATATGACCACACTCTCACGCCTATTGTTTACATGAAACAAGTTCACACATAGACACACACACACACACACAAATGCATACACTAATGCACATGCATACACATGTACAGACACACACACATGCACATACATACAACACGCATCTGGTGGGAGAAGAACTTTCTCTATTCATCAACATGTGTTTATGGATTCTATAACAAGGAGGAGCACAACATTAAACACTGATGCAAAAAATCCTGCAGAACTTCAAGCATCATTACTATTATTATTACCTTTGCACAACATCTGATGGCTGCTTTAAGCAATATTAGGAGAGATATAAGCGCCACTTAGATCTACTCCTTGAAAATTCCTGCATTATTATTATTTTTTTAACTCTGCACTATGTCTGCAGAGTAAAGAATTAGGCTGTGAGGCAGAGGAGATGGGCCTTATAATGACAAACCGTAGGACAGTAAGGTGAAACAGGCTGGCAGGCGACTGAAGAAACCAATGCCCAAATGCTACCAAGCAAAGAATTACCTGATCATCCATCAGGGACACCAAAGGGGACACTACCAGCGCGATGCTCTTCGACCGTTTGGCATACAGGTACGCTGGGAGCTGATAGCAGAGAGACTTCCCCATGCCGGTGGAGAGGACCACCAGTGTGGACAGGCCTGCAACAACACCAAGCAAACATTACAACAATGTTGACTGCCCAGCCTTTATCAGACTGGCTCCTGCCACACAAACGTTTCTCATTCAGCCCACGACAATATTATACCTGAGTAAGTAAACTTCTTTTACAGCTTAAATTGTTTTATTCAGAGAGGTTACTATTAAAATGCTGATAATGCTGCTGCCTGCATTTTCAATAAAAAAACAACAAATATCAGTTTCCTGCGGAAGACAGATTAAGAAGACAGAAAAAGAAAAAAGGAAATACAAAAAGGAAAACTTCCTGCATTGAAACGTACCAGAGAGGATTCTCATGATGGCCACTTCCTGTCCAGGCCTGAAGGATTTGTACCCAAAGTCAGCGAGAGCCTGGTACACTTCTGGAGGGGTAGCTGTGAGACAGCGAGAAGCGGAAAATAGCGACCTGTTAGCGAGGCGCTTGGCATAGGCCAGGCTGCTTCCATAAACAGCGCTCTGCCAAAGGCGTGGGGTGCACTTCAGAAACCCAGCACGGCCAAGCCTTGTGCCGTCTGCACAGAAACGCCACAGCGCCTCTCTCCCCTCGCTCGCACCCTTGAAGGATTCGACGAGAGGGGTTTGCGGGTATCCCCTGGAAAAGAGGGCGAGGCACCCCACAGGCAGAGGGTGGAACGAGGAGGGGGCTCAGGCATGGTTACCTCGCACTTTGCCATCCTCCCCCAGGTCATACAGGGGCTCCATGGGCGGGGGTGGGGCAGGCCTCTCGTAGTCGGGACGCATCACGTTGAGCAAGATCTCCTCCTCCTCGGCTGCATTCTCCTCGCTTTGCTCGCTGCAGCCAGGGGGCGCTGTTGAGACGAGCGGTAAGAGACGTGAACAGTGGCTGTGAGCGCGACCCTTTTGGGAGACGGGTTGGTATGACATCACCGCCAGACGGGCACGGGGTTGCTAGCCTCATCTGGCCGGCCGCAGGCCGACTCACGTGTCAGGTTTATTTTCGTGACCGTTTCGACACTGGACACTGTCTTTGTGTGGGCTGGGTGCTCGGATTCCATGGAAATTGCTGTACATGTTGTACGATTTCAGGCATTCGTAATTGTGCCTCGGAATGACATTTTTTTCCCTTAATTCGTACTAGATACTTCTTGTGGCTTTGAGAGCCTTTAGCCCCGGTGAGCGTAACGAGCTGCTCAGGCAGATGTGGTTTTCTCCTGCGCTGGTCAGGGCTGTGCCCGTCGCCTGCACTAATCTGATGAAAACTGTTCTACGCTGCGGGTGGCTCTGAAACTGCCGGGCTTCACAGGCATAGCATCTGGACCCTTCGCAAACTCACATACTTCAGGCTAATTCTAGGACAGCACTGTGGAACACAACCCTGACACCTATGGAAGCACACTGATCCAACACCAATTGTAGATATGCTCAGACTGCAGGATTTGCTGTGCTTTTAACTCCTTGAATCATTACATTTAACTCTTTGAATCGCTTCATAATGTGAATAAAACAAAGTTTTCAAGGCTTCCTGCAACCTGTAGGGTACAGTACATCAGAGTGGCAAAAACAATTTACTTTCATATTTGCTTCGTAAGGATTGCTATAATTATTATTCTTAACAAATTATAGGTATTACAAATATACTTGGCTAACTGATGTATTGAATGCCATATACATAAGGCACCAACTCCTACATATTATGTAGCTGCTTCACATTACCCAGCATGCACTGCAAACAGGCTGACAGAGCAGGAGCGTGAGGCTGCAGTGCACTCACCGAGGGGCTCTGGCCGCAGGGTGCCCGTGGCACGTGCCACCTCCTCCAGTGTAGGCAGCTCGAAGGGCTCTGCCTCCTCTGCCGGCTCCGGCTCCACACCACCGCCCTCTGCCATGGGTGCAGGAGCTGCAGACGCACACACAAACTGTGGAACAGCGCCCCCTGTCTGCTCTCTCTAATACAGGGCTCTTCAAAATTCACATCATGGGGAAGACAGATGCAATTTCAGACACCTCCTTTTAAAAGGGACTTCTACACTCCTGGGCACTGCTACTAAATCTTTAAAAAATGACAAAGATAATATAATGTTCTGTGGATCTGCATAACTGGGATGTCTTAGAATATCGCCAATGGTATGAGTCTCACTTGCACTCTCGCAATTCAGTGAGCCAAACTACCAAACAGTTCACTGTAGGACAAAATACGAATTTACTGTTATTGCTGTGATTAAAAGTAATATTTTTTATGTTTTATCAGTGCTTGTTATGAGTGCTTGAAAATGAGTTCAAAATGTCCATTTTTGTCAATATAGTCCTTGGTTTGTTGTTTCTGTTGATGTATAAATATTTCTAAAATCAAGAAACCTGATATGAGAAAAAAAAAAACATCTTTAAAACCTTGAAATTTGATATGAGGAAAAAAATGTAAAATAATGACACATCTCACAGGGTCCTCCTAATGGTTCCTGTTCTCTTGCTCTGATATCAGCAAAAACTACAGATAACTGTGTAGTTGTACACAAATAGGGTGTTTAATACTGTTTATAGTATGAGGTTAAACAAGATTAAACAGGGATCCTTATTTATTAGGGTAAATAAGATGCACCTGTGAGGTCTACAGTACTAGGGTAAATAAGTTAAAGAGTCAGCCTCACAGTACTAGGGTAAAACAGTTTAGACGGAAGACACAACATGAGGTTATGCATAATCAGCTCACGCAGCAGTGCTTGGTGTCATGTTACATTGCGATGTCATGCTGTGTGGGCGTGGCTCTGTGGGAGCAGGTCCTCACCTCTCCCTCTGCAGTCCCGGGCCCAGTGCCCCGTTCCCCCGCACTTGTAGCAGCTGTCACCTTGACGACTGAACCCTCCGAACCTCCCTCGGCCCCTCCCTGCCCCTCCTCCGAATCGCTCCCCCTTCAGCTGGAACTTCTGCATGTACATCTAAAAGCAAGAGAAGGCATGCTCCATTGGCTCCAGCACAGTGTGCTATGCTGACAAGTACTGCTAATGAACTAGCAAAATGCTAATGATGATGAAACCCTCTGTGGAAAGCTAAAAAAGCCTGCGTGACATGATACCACTCTTGCAAGCAGTCAATTCCTCTGATAAAAGCAGGATAAATGGATAGCAACTCTTATGGGGACGGGGCAACCAATAAGCTGCTTGGTTGAATTTCTGCAGGCACAATCATTGTGGGCAGACCACTTTCAGTGCTGGACATTCTATCAGTCGGTCTGCATAAGTGTAGGATATCTACCTTAAATGAGTACATGTGCGGAATCCGAATGTGACACAGATCTGTGTGGTTCATAAGGAGATCCGCACAATCCCACCCCCCTCCAGGGGCCCTCACCTGCTTTCGGAGGGCGGCCCCTCTCAGGGCAAAGCCTTTCACATGGGACTTCTTTTTCAGGTTGATTCTCACAAAGTTCCCGTCTGTGTTCTTGGGCGCTCTGCAAAGGGTGGGGGCGGAGAGAGGGGAACAGGGCAAGTGAAAACACAGATGATGCACTTAAATCCATATTTTGAAAGAGCAGCCCTGTGCAGGCACTCAGTACTGATTACAACTGCACAGGCGTTTCCACAACACAGGCAACTTGGAAAAATTCAAACAAATAAATGTTTCATTGCTCATCCCTTTTTAATTTTACTTACATTATTTGCAAAAACTTTACTTTATTACTTTACTTACCTTAATTGCAAACTCTGGTTAAGAGCACAATGGCACAGTCCCAAACAGACACAATTATAAGGACTTGACTGTATATGAGCTGTACATCTGTGTGCTTGGACCCTACCTCAGGTTGTGGGTGTTCTTCAGACTCGCAGAGGAGGCTTTGCTGTCTTCCTCCTCCACTTCACCCAGGAGATTCACCTGGGGAACCTTCATCTTCGTCTTCTCCGAGCTGGCAGGACCCTTTGATTCGCTGCCATCGTCCTCAGTGACCTTCGACCTCCTTTTATTCACGAGGGGTGCATCGGGGCTCTCCGCAGACACCTCTTTGGTCCTCCTTCTCTTCTTCTTTGCCACCCTTTCATCTACTGCTCCGGGCCCTTCTTCCTCAATGTCAGGGTCCCTGTGTCTCTTCCGACTCTTCTTCTTTCCCTCTTTCTTCTCGGGCATGACTTCTGGACCTTCAGGCCTAGGTGAACCTGGCATCATCTCCCTCTCCTGGAACTCTGCGGCCCGTGGCCGAGGTTTCCTAGTGGCGCTCACGGCAGAGGTCTCCTCTCCTCCGCGGGCCTCTTCTGTCGGGCCCCATCTGGTTTCTCCATCCCCTCCTCCGGCGCTGCCGTTGGCCAAGGAATGGCCTCCGCTGTGGGACGACTCTGCCGGAGACATTACGCTACTGACCCGAGACTCGCACGGCACTCGCACACCCCCGGCGGCCCCCGCCACTGAAGGAGCAGCCCTGGGGGCAACGGGAGGGCTGGTGCCATCCGGGGGCGGGGACAGTGTCCCCTCCCCTGTGGCCGGGGACGAATTGCCCACAACTGGCCTCTCATCGCTCTCCACCTCCCCGAACACCTGGCACCGCCTGAGCCAGGCGTCGTCCACTGACGACAGCCTCCGGGTAACAGACTGCCTCAGGAGCTGGGCTCTCTTTGGGGTGCCTGCCGTGGGCGGTGCAGTCTTGGACGGCACAGGGGCTGGTATGGTTTCAAACAGGTCCTCCCTTTCCTCGGCGCTCACCTCCCGCGCCGGAGAGGGGCAGGGGTCTGGACATGTGTTGGCTGGCCGGGGCAGAAGAGCCTGAGTCTCTGCTTCAACACTTGGGCCCTGGCCCTCTTTCCATGATTTCAGCGGAGCTCTCCGCGGAGTGAACGTTTTCTTCAAACAGACAGATCGGTCCTGGAAATACACATATGGGAGCAAAAAAATATTTCTCAACTTTTAAACAAGTACATCCTGCAGCCCACCTTTTTACAAAATGATTACTTTTAAAGATGGTCAGTATTTCATGCTTCAGTCTTAATATGCTGCAAACTTGGTTTATTGTTCAAATGACATTCAAAAGAAAGATGGATGCAAATAAATGATTTTACAAATCAGAAAGTCCAGTATTTTTGCATACAAGAGATGAAATTATATACAAATTCATAAAGGCATTCATAAAGTCTGAATTCTATGAAAAAATAATGTTTCCATCCAGTGTCACCACTGCAAAAACAAACAGCCCCTGCAGCATTTTCTGTGCAATCAAGGCAGTTCAGACACAGGGTAATTAGGAGGATGTATAACCAGCACTTCATTTTCAGGTATGTGCACTTCTATAAAAACAGACAAAATGAACTATATTACACAATATTACTATTTTTCTACCAATGACTATGAGAAATAATTCCATTTCAGCTGTTCAAAACCTATGAACAGGGCTCCCTAAAATACCTTTCCTGAAGTTCCTAAGTTTAACTTGAGCTTCATCCCATAGTACTGCGCAGAAGCCTGCAGTGCCTCTTTGTCCTGGGATGTCAGTTTTGGGGTAGCAGCGGGCATGTTTCTGCGGTTCAGGTGAGCCCCCCAGCTATCGGACTCCTGTGTTAAGAGGAAGAGATTTACACGCAATGCCAAGTGGCCTAGCGCAAACAATAACGGATACCACTCTCCGGTTCTCAGCAGTAGGCCAAAATAAGGTTAATCGGGGAAAGGGGTACAGAGACAAATGTGTGGTGTACAAGTACCGATTTTATTCATATTACTGTAGACCAGTTATTCTGCCTTGTTCACCTGTCGCTCTGTCGTATTCGCTTGGCCTGAAGGAGCTGACATTCCATTGCGGTCGGGTTCCTTTGCCTGTTTGAGCGCTCTGTACTCCGTGTAGAGTTCTGTGGCACACACATGGAAGGAGATACAGGTATGCAATCAGTTCAAATCAGAGTAAATTAATTATGTTACTGAGTATTTCCTACATCAGAAAATGAAAACATGAGCAAACACAACGTTGTCAAACTTTCCATTAAACTATGTAACCAGCTCACATATATACGGTAATCACGTTTAACTACGAAGTTTACACTAAATGCACTTACTTTTAGTCTCCTCTGGGGCGCTAGCAATGTCATCCTGAAATAGAAAAGATGGGAAAATGAATCTAACTTAACCTAACAACTGGAATATAGCTACATAATTCAACAGAAATATTCGAAGCTAAGTATCAGACTATATAGCTAGATAAGATAACCAGGTCTATAGTGTATTGATGATGCTGGATCCTAGCAGCTGGAGGCGATACTTGCGAATGTTGTGCCGTCACTTATCTAGTGATCTGAGATAAATTAGCAGCTACCTTCATCATCTCGTGCCTACCTTGTTTGGCTTCCTCTTGTTCTCCTGAAAGAAAGACTGCTCCCATTTTTTCAGCAGGATTTTGACATCATTGTATCGATCCATCTCAGTGATCGGACTTGCATTTGCCATAAACGGATAATAGAACTTAGGCAGTACTGTCTATAACTAGAATTCATACAGTTAACTAGCTAGCTACTAGCAAAAAATGACAGAGGCCAGTTAGTTAGCTTGCTAACTGCTGACAACACACATGTAGATAACCAGTAACTTGCTAGCCAGGTAATCATTCCGTTCAAAATGACAGCTAGCTTGCAAAGAAGCGAGCTGGCCCTTCCGCTGTTCTGCACGTTGCAAACTAGCCAGCAAGTATCACCCTTGAAACTAACCTTACAGTCATAGTTGTTGCAGATCGTCTCTTAATAGCTGTATGGTAAGCTATAGCTGCACAAATCATTCGTTCTACTCCTCCAGCGTATTAGCTCGCTAGCCTCATCGACTTTTCAGTATGAGAGATTTAAAATTTTAGCGCGCAGTGCAAGTGACGTCCAGAAACCTACCAATCAGGATTGACTGAAATATAACGCTGATGGACGATCAGCCTATCAGAAATAGCTGCAGTGACTTCATTTCCCAGAGAGAAAACGGGACTGACAAAACGGAATTGGTTAGGAGTATCGCTCACTTATTGGCTGGGTAAGGTGTCACTTACCAACACAGGAACTGAGCACCGTGTGTCTCGTGGACATGTGGTCAGCAACGTTAGGGACGTGAATGTGTAAGTGAGTTACTGTTATACGTTTTCTGTTATATTACAGTTTATGCAACGAACTGTAGCGACTTTTTGCACCCAGCTGGTTCTCTGATTTGTTGTAGAGGTAGTGTAGGTCTCCCCTGGCGAGGTAAAGGTTCATCATTTGCAGCCACCTACTGTTTGCGTACCATAGCGAGGATTTATAGACACTGACACGTTAGCCGGTAACAACCATTAGCTATAAAGTTAGAACATATCTATTCACTATCAACACTTAGAGGAGGAGTTTATCAGGGCAGTCAGCTAATCGGCAAAAGACTTTGTCCAAAACTATCATCTTTAAAGGGAAACTGGGTTTGGGATTGCTGTGTGTAGCTACCTAGGCTTCATTAGTTTAAATGTGTCCTTTCACAACGTTTCTTGCATTCTAACTAGCCCGCTGTATTCTGGTTTTACAGGGACCGCACCAATTACTATTTTAGTGTAGAGGAACCGATTGGGTCTGAGTATTTTACGGACATCAGGTTTTTAGCTCATTAACGAAGATGCTGAGTGACGACGAAGCTAAAGAACTGCTGTCTTTCCTCACCCTGGAAACGAGGCCCGATGTGAAGGGGCAGGCCACCGAATACATCCTGGGTGTCACTGGCACCAAAGACGGCTGCAGGTACCTGAGGGGCAAGCCGGACTTCCTTAGGGCACTGCTGACCCTAACACGGGACCCCTCCATAGCCATTGTTAAGGACTGCTACCACGCCCTCATCAACCTCTCAGCTGACGAAACCTTGCACCAGGCGCTGGTGAGAGACGCTAACATTCTGCCCACTTTGCTCCGCAACCTCCTGGACCCCAACTACGACTTCGCCGACCGCATCTGCACCATTCTGTCCAACCTGTCACGCCACGAGAAGACCTGCAAGGAGGTGTTCAGGGTGATCCAGGAGGAGGACATCGGCCTGGCCAAAATAGTGGAGATCTTCTGTACAGAGGGGTACAACAAGAGGGCCCCCCTTCACTACCTGGGCCCACTTCTGTCCAACCTCACCCAGCTGCCGGAGACCAGGCAATTCATCCTGGATAAGGAAAGGTAATCGGCCAACATGTTTCTACTGTTACCACCCTAATTAAACAAGGGTCCTAATTAAACAAGCAATAAAGCCAGTAGATCTACTCCTGTTCTTGGGTGGCTGTGGTTTAGAGCTGTCTTTAAACAACTGATGATGTCAGAGCTGGGAGGAGTGTTTGGTTATATGAAGGTTGTGATTGGCCGGATTATCTTGATTGATTTATTTGGTGGAAACTGAGGCTGTTAGCCATCCAAGGATGTTTTTTAGGGACTTTTGCAGTGAAAGTATGTTGAAACTGTTAGCATTCATCTATCTAATGCACTACTCTCTCTGTAGTATTCCATGTGTGTAATATGCTGGTCTCTCCTGAGTATTCCATGTGTTTAATGTGCTGCTCTCCACTATACATTACATCTTTTTAATCTGATGGTCTCCCGTTGGATTCTGCTCTTGCATCAGGTGTGTGGTGCAGCGACTCCTGCCTTTCACTCAGTACGAGGGCTCAACAGTGAGACGTGGTGGAGTGGTGGGCACCTTGAGGAACTGCTGCTTTGACTACAGTAATAATAATACAATTTTTAAGCTATTGAAAGCACTACACCCTGGCACTTAATTTCAGGACAGAACTCTAACACTGCAGTAGAGTCAAATAGTGTCTGTACTGGAGGGAATGCTGATTTGATGATTATTGCACACAACGTGCTATCATTCATTATGTCTAGGCTTGAGAGAGGCAGGTAGACAATGAAGTTGTGCACACCCTAATGATTACATTTTGTACCTCCAGCTCACCATGAATGGTTGTTAAGTGATGCTGTGGACATCCTGCCCTTCCTGCTGCTGCCCCTTGCTGGACCAGAGGAGCTAACAGAGGAGGAGAATGAAGGTGATTGATATTGTCATCCAAATGCTAATGTAATAATTTCCAAATGTTCTACAAACCTGTGGGGTAAACATAAAGGCAAAGATACAACTTGTTGAAGTGAATGAACTGGATGTGGTCGCAATCCTTGGTTCACCTGTTGTTCCTGGGTAATTTCAACCACAGGCCTGCCTGTGGATCTGCAGTACCTCCCTGAGGATAAGAAGAGGGAGGAAGACCCTGACATTCGCAAAATGCTCATTGAGACTCTGCACCTGGTAAGAGCGGTCACGCATAGGCCATCGACAGGGAGCATGTAACGTTATCTTTGAACATCCTGTTGAACTGCTCCAAAAGTGTAGTTGAGTATAGGCTTTGAGTCCTGTGCAATGACCTCAAGATAAGTAGTTTTTTTTTTTTTTTTTAACCCCTAGCTAACAGCTACGAAGGTGGGCCGTCAGATTTTGAAGGACAAGAACGTGTATCCCATCATGAGAGAGCTCCACAAGTGGGAGAAGGAGCCGCACGTCGTGGCCGCCTGCGAGAAGCTGGTGCAGGTATGGCAAGAGGCTGACTCCTCAGCACCTCAGAAGCAGGCTGTTTCTGCATCCCACCCCAAAGGGTTAACTCCGTACCAAGTTGCTGGGAATTTGCCATTTGAGAGGAACTTTCCAAAGGGATTTCATCACTGCACTGAAGTAACTCACAGAAATACTTTGCAGGGATTTATTTATGCCTATTGTTGTGCTTGGTCAAGCACCAGATTTCCAAGTAAATTAAAACCAGTATTCTGCGCAGAAATTTACAGCTTTGGGTTTTTGAAAACTACGCTAATTCGCTGGAAAAACTTAGGTCCCCTTTTGTGGTGACAGTCCCATTAGAGGGCACTGCCTGGTGGAAACGATGTCACATTGTCTTGCGTTAAACCCTGATATTCTTTGTGACATCTTTTTGAACTAGGGTCCAGAAGACGCAAGTAGTTCAATAATTTCTTTTGACTCAGTGTCATAAAGCATCAAATTGGACAGTGTAAATGTGTCTAGGTTTTAAAATTTAAGACTCATCTTGGATCACGTTGTATTTCTTTACTGAATTTTGGGAAAACCAAGTCTGTAGTATTAATTATTGATTTACTGCACAGCCAAATGAGATTTTGAATTTATGGTCATCTGGCTTCATAGCATTACACTGTTAAGTTCTGGTAGTTAGTGGGAAAAGCAGATAAAGAACTATGTATAGTGCTGTCTTTCTCAACTTTTTGTTAAAGCAGCCAACATAAGATTTTTTTGGCCCACAACAGGGACTGCAGTGTCCATTTTGTGGAAACTCATCTTTCATTTAAGCATCTCTTGTTCACTATCTTAAGACCTGACATAGTTGCAGCCAAGTAACACCGTGAGCCGTGGCACTTTCTCAAGGCTAAAGAAAAGCATGCAAACAGATATTCTTGGCTTTGAGCTGTTGGTGTGTTTACTTGACTCTGTGTGTCTTCGCCAGGTCTTGATCGGGGACGAGCCGGAGACAGGAATGGAGAACCTGATGGAGGTGGAGATACCCAAGGATGTGGAGGTGAAGCTGAAAGACATGGATGCCAAGGAGCAGGAGCAGCTGGAGAAAGAGCAGGAGGAACTGTTGAAGTCTGTGTCAGAAAAGACAGAGAGCAAGCAGCCAGACGGGCTGTGTAGATGAAAGGCTAACAGCCTCACCACTACATCAACATGCTGCCGCCAGAGCATCTTGAAAAACTGACCCCTTGTGTACATACAGTTTGGAATCTGCAGTGTCTTGTTCATACTGATGCCCTTATTGAGGAGTTGTGTTCCAGGACACAGTGTTTATTTTAATGAAACACACAGTCAGAAATGACAGTCCAGTAATTTTTTAGGGTAAATTGTATCTGCGACCAGATCGTCACAGAAGAGCTATGTGACTGACACGTGCAGATGTTTGTGGGTCTCAGCGGGTCCTCTGTCAAAAATTTGATTTCTGGAAGTTATTGCATTTGTAGATACAACTGATATCCACAGTAAATCAAACTTTACTGTGGTGGAGTCCTCAGATTTAAACAGCTTCTACATTTCTTCAGCCAGCCTGGAGTACCATAAGATATGAGGTGGGCCAAGGGCATGAAAACACCCTGGTCAGTGTCATGAGGTCAGTCTAGGTCACACTGCGGGTGGGGGGGGGGGGGGGGGGGGGGGTCTAGGGAATCCATTGCAGGTGTTCATTGACCAAATACTGTGATCCTGAAGGAGAAAGAAGTCCATAAACAAGCAAGCTATAATTGAACGAAAACCGTAACCTTAGCCTTCATTTCAACTGGTTAAAAATCTCACAGGGGTGCTTTAAGCAGCAGCAACCCCAGAAAGCCCCCTGCTACGGTCACATTTATGGCCGATAAGTTTTCCATTGGTGTAATCCGTAGTCTTCCACAGATGATTAAGATTCAGAGCAGCATTCTGCCTTTCATCCAAACAGTAACGGCAGCCATCAGCTTGGCGCCCGGGGCTGAACAAACAGGTCTCCTTCCACACAGCTGCTCCGGCCGGGGTGGTCCGCCACTCATCTAGGAGTAAGGGCGCTGCAAGCTGTCGGTGCCGCTTCAGGCCGGGGACGTTATGGAGTAAAGGGATTAGCATGTGAGGGAGCGAAGGTAACCCAATCCTCACACTTTGGATTTGTTTACGGATAGTTGAAATATACGTTTAAAAAGGCTTTTTTGGGTGGGTCGACAGCTGCATGGAGCTCGCTGGTGGGGACTTGCAAGGGCCTGTGAGCCCTTTTTAATGGCTGTCAGCAGCTCAGTTTCAGTTTGTTTTGGTTTGCTTTATGGACCCAACAAAAACAATATTTGTTTTGCCAAAGAGCTGTACACAAGTTATATCAGTAACAATGAAAATGAACAAGAAATTCACATTACTTAATTTACATTACTTATTTTGATTATGATGATAGCAAAACAAAACTTTGAAATACCTATTTATGTGTTGACATGTGCCTACAAAACACAATTAAAATAAATAGAAGAAAAGTTATATTTAAATGCGGGTTCATCATTCACTGTCTCAGGCAGTTTGTCTGTGCAAGGTGATTCCTCTGATCGAAAAGTTTCACTGATGGTGAGGAGAGGAAGGATTCTGGGAAGGGAAGAATCTCAGTGGGAGGAGTCAAGTGTGATGAAAGCACTAGGCATAGGCACTGATAAGAGGGGCATTGCTGTTTTCCCATTCTATTTCTCAAACATTGAATGGAACCCTAATTCTGTTTATCAGATGTGGGGACCACTAATTTCACAAATTTTGGCCCTACACCAAAGTTGTCCAAGCAACTTGCAGGTGCCTAATGAATCACAGGGTGTCTGCAAATATGCTAGAAACCCCTATCCACAGCAGAACAAACCCAGTTGTACCTCTGTGGGCTCCTAGTTATTGTTGGCAGGCGTCACGGCCGCATTCAAACCTGGGGCATGGGGTTCAGCTTGCCCTCAAGACAAGTGCCTTGCTTACCGAGCCGCTCAGGAGCCCCACAGTTATCACACTTCGACCTTAACACACGTTTTATGTGGATTTCATGGTGATAGACTGCACATGTGCTTCTTTTTCAGACAAAGGGAAAAAATACGGCAACTGGATCACTTTTTAGCGTATTCATTTTCATTAGTGAGAGCATTGTTCTAACACTGGCACTGGTGACCTGAGTCAGTCACTTTTTCAGTGAAATATCACAGCAGTTGATTTGTGAGCCCTTCTGTTTATGAAACAATATATTTGCATGGCTCCAAGCACGTTCTCTGGAGCAGAACTTTAACGGGCCGGCACGGCCGCCCCAAATATCCTCCAGAGCTAAGGGGGAACACTTGAGTGAAAGGTTTAAAGAGTCAGACAAGACAGTGAGACGGTTTTAAGTTTTATTAAGAGGATATTTAACAGCTCATGGGCCAGCAAGTGTAATGACTTAGAGACCAATTTTAATTAGGAATGTATAACGCTGAGATTATTTGGGCCTGATTCTGTGTACATGGGGAATAAGAACAATTGAAGTCAATCAACCTTATCCCTCTCAGGGAAAGGGAGCGATTGCATTGCATCCAGCTCACAACATGTGCACATGCACGTGTGTGGGAGAGAGAGTTCATGAAACTGCAGAAGCATTAGCTTGCCTCATCTATGGCTTGTATTATTCAAATTCTTGTCAAAGAAATAATAATCCTCCAGATGGCAAGAATTACAGCCCCCTCTGACCGGTTCCGAATGTGCTCTCTGAATGTGCCTCTGAAAGCCTAAAACACCGTTATATTTACCCTTCAGGTAAATGGTGAATTTAGTGTTTACGGCACATTGCTAGAAGCTAATGACACTCCAGAGTGTGACTCTTTCCTAGGAGAGCATAACTTATTTGGAAACTTTTTTTTAAATAGCACCCTAACTGACAGTAATGTACACAAATGTAAACACCTCCAAGGCAACTTCCTCACCTCTTCCGCTGATGTGTTTCCACAACGACACCATTAGGCTTCATATGCACTGGTAAGTGAGATGCTGGGCTGTGAAAATCCAGGTTGAGATCAGCTCAGAGGGCTGTTGACTCAGCTGAACTCACGGCATGGTGCACACACACCTAAACAGTCCTGCTCAGAGAGATAATGAGAGGCCTGTTGCTCTTGGCAACATTCTCACATTCTTCATGTGCAGTTTCAGTGCAAATCCCAATAAGGGGCTTAGAGAAGGTGATAGTACTGTCTCTATTGTAAGCTGGCAACATACACTATGTATTGTCAATGTAGTACACTTCCTGGTTCAGAGTAGTTAAAAAAACATTTGGGCACTGGGAATTGGTGTAAGTACCTCTTGTCCATTTTACAGCCTATTCTACTTCAGTGTCAAATATGAAAATAGATGAGCAGTAAAGTATATGTCACAATAATGTCAACAGATTTGGTGTTGTGAGGTAAAGATTTTAGAGTTTAGAGATTTTGGGGTACTGAATTCATTTACGATGTCTGTGATTAAAAAAGATTTAAAAAATGAGGGTGGCCATCAAAGAGAGCAAACATCTGCCAGGTGCTGGTGACACATCATCAGGGAGATTCTGAATATCAATGGCAATGATTCTTTTCAAAACCAAACATTTTGAAACATTCTTTCTCTTCAAATATTAAGGATAATGTTGAAAATAATAAAAAAAAACAAAGAGGCAGGGCTCCAATATCTTCTACAACCTCCACAGGACGCTAATCCATCAGAAGACACATGTACACACTTACACACACACACACACACACAATTCACAGATGGTAGTTTATTGGTAGCATGGAACCCAGAGTACCGAGAGGACATCCATGTGGACAGAAGGAGACTACACAATCTTTACACAGACTGACTGGGCCAGTTTTGGACTTTTGAACTGTGCAGCAACAATGCCATCCACTTGCAATACAGTAAAAATGTCTTTACCTTCAGTCCTAGCTTTCAGCTGCTATAAGGCAGCATGTTGTTCAGCAAAATCTGACAACCTGGCAGTGTACTGTGTACATCTCATCTGTCATAAAAAACATTTTCTGGACAAAGGAAATCTATCTATGTCAGAACTGGGCCCGGGCCCCAGCAGCCACCTCAGCCAGATTCTCTTAAAACACTGAAGCAGACTCAGATGAATTTGCTGATAGAAGGACAGGATGTTTGGTTAGATTAGGACCAAATGCTCTGAATATAAAAATGTAGCAGGCTGATATCAGTCACACAGGTTCCAATTTTGTCATCATTTTCACAACTGGCTTTGTCAGCAGAGATTGCTATTGAAAGACTTTATCTGACTGACAGATGTGTATGTGGAGCAATTTTGTTTCTTATAATTCACTCTTAGCTCTTCATCTATAGATTTGAGCATTATACATTGTATGAGTTTTCCATTTTTTTTAAGCTTTCTTTCTTTAAAAATAATTCAATTTTTGTTGCTATAACATTAGCCACTTTGACTTGGCACTGATATTTTTTACATGCACTACATTACCATTACATTTTGCCTCACTATAATCTGAACACACAGACTGTTTGTGCTTTGTAATGCTTTTTTAAAGAAAATCCCAAAATGTCCTCATTTGTGGGCCAGGAGTGAACAACACTTCAGTTTTTCAAGTCAAGAAAATACTGCAAGCAAAGAACTTTGAAAAATGCTTTTTAAATTTTATAAGAGTATATGAGGGTGCAATCACTTCTGAGAGGAGTATTTTTGAATGCCAAGACTGAGAATTTAAAAAGCCTGAAAATGTAGGCCCTTCATAGAATTCGTTTCTAGTTCACACCAGTGAAGACATCTTAAAGTTGGATGTGAAAATGTGTCAACAGAGCAAGAACTCTCTGATGAAAGTAGTATCCAGAAAAGTCAGAATCTTTTCTCTCGTATTTGTTTTGTGCAGATCTTGCAGTGAATGTAGTTACTGACATTCTCTGTGAATGCCTTTTGGAAATGTCGCTTGGATAAGATTTCATTTACACTTCCTAATCAGGCAACAGAGAAATTATATGACTGCTGAAAGAGGCAGCAGACCAAGCCCTTTTCCCCCTTGAACCAAAAAGGAAAACCCTTGAAATGCACAGACAAGGGAAGAATGGAAAGTGAAAACTACAAATTCTGTCTTGAACCTCCTTGATGCATTCAGATTGACAATATAGCACTTCTAGAAGCCATGCAGGTCATTAAGCATTACATTACATTGCATTGAATTGTAGTCATTTAGGAGATGCTCTTATCCTGAGTGACTTACAGTGACTGTACTGGTTCATAAATTTCATAAACTGATAATAGGATTCATTACATAACATTCCACATTCTGTTAAGTGCCATAGCAGGTGCAAGATGAAGTTCAGGGATAAGAGGAAGTTTGGTGCTCCCTGTTTAGGTGCATCTGTGCTGGTACCTCCTTGTTTTAAAGTTTAGTGTGATGTATTCATTTGTGGCAGACCAGACATCATTGTTTTGTCAGCGTACCATCAATTATCAGAGACAGCACCATTGTTTAGTTCATTAGAGCTAAATCAATCTCATCACCAGATGTATTTAAGCAGCACCCAGATTTCACACTGAGAACTTAACTTCATTGTTCATTCTTTTGTGACTGTGGACATCAATTACTCTACCATGCCAGGTGACATAATTAAACAAGCTTAGTAATCTAATAACTTGATGTAACACATCATTATGGCTTGTCTTTCCCCCTCCTTTGAAAGTGTAGCTTTTTAGTTAGTTTTGAATTGTATAATTCATCTTTAAAAATTTACACAACCATATAAAATGAAATTATAGGAGCTCCAAACTTGATACATGATTAATCACCACAAAGGATAACAATGAGTCGTGGAAAACAGAGAAATGTGTGCTAGAGTTTCCTTTTGCTGAGTATTAGACCCAGCTTGGGACCTTGCGATTGCACTGGGACCCAGTCTGTGCATAAAACGCCTCATTGCGAGGATTCTGTGCCTATCACTTGATTTCTCGGGCAGCAGGGGTTTGTAATTCATCACTTCTACAATGCTTCCCTGAAGTTGGACACAGGAAAAGCCAGGTATGCCTGCCTTTTGTTTTTTCATGACCACACTGTTCAAGAACATATTTATTGGCACAGAGAAGGGTTGCTTGCTCCATACCTCTCCCTAGAGAAGTTGGTGATGGGTGCATTGGGCCTTGAGACCCACTGGAAATGCCAGACAGATGACAACCTGAACCATGCTCAGTGTTTTGGATGAGTTGTGCAACAATCAGAATAACTGATGGTCCAGCTCCTCAGAGTAGAAATTCATGTCTTCATCATCTTGCTGGAAGAGACATTGTCACTTGCATGGAAGGGAACACTACAATGCAGCACTATCCATGGAAATATGTCTCTCTCCACTCAAACTAAAAAGGCACATGTGAAATTGTTGTAGGAGTTGTAGGATATAAGTTTATTTTTAAAGTTATTATTGGATGGCCCAACAAATGTAAAGCCCAGGCCCTTGCAATTGCACTCCCACACATGCAGCTTCTGTGGAAATTTAGGCTTGGATTTCATCTTTTTCTTGAGGCGTAGCCTTGCATAGTTCTCAGAGACAGAGGTTTTGTTTGTAAAGGAGTCATCACTTTTGAAGACAAGGTGTGTTGTTCTTCTCTCAAATCATTGGCATAACACTGAAATGCCATTGGCCCAATTAACATAATCATCTCAATCAATGTGGAAGAAAATTCATAAAGATGCACTCTTGGCTCCATCATAAGACAATCTGATTTGCTGTCTCATCTCCCTGATGCTAGAGAAGGAACATTTACTCTTCCCTTTAGATACAGCAGGAGATGCATCTGGTCAATTGCCTAATTGCCTCTCTAATCTCATTGAAAAGCAAATAAAATGTCATCATTGTTTTGTTTAGAAATAATTATTTACACAGGACATTTGTTATACATATGCTTCAAACTTTCAAAGCCTAAATATATTTGGTCCCTTAGCACAGCAGTGTCTGTAACTCTTGGACATTGTAACTGCTGTTTTGCTGTAAGAGATTTGTTGGATGCTCTCATCACCCAACCAACCTTACAGGATGGCAATCTTCACCGTGCTGTAGACAATGCTGTCTCTAGCGTTGAATAGCACGGACTTGCCAGTGTAAGGGAGGCTTTATAGTGTGAAATTTACTGCACTACATCAATAGGGAGGGGTAGAAGTGTGAATTCATGGGAGGGATGGCTAAAGAATAGACTGCTGTCTACAAGATTTTAGCAGTAGTCCTCCGGTTTTACTGGCTCAAGAAGTCCAATCCTCTCCGCCTCTTCACCTCAGCTGGGCGGCAGTGTAGCATAGTGGATATGAGCATGGCTCGTAACAGAAAGGTTTCTGGTTTGATTCCCCATTGGGGCACTGCTGCTGTACCCCTGGGCAAGGAACTCAACCCACAATTCCCTCAGTAAATATCCAGCTGTATAAATGGATAACATGTAAAAGTTGCACCCTAAGTCACTCTGGATAAGAGCATCTGCTAAATGACAGCTGGTTACTGGGGACCATCCAGATCAGTGCTACATATTTGTGGCAACTGAGTCTGCCCTCCTCATTGCAAAACACAAAGTTCCTGGAAATAATCATATTTAATCAATCAATCAATAATAAATCCTATATAAATGTGTTCTATTAAGCTGTTATAATTGTCATCTTTGTCAGGCTCTGCTCTGATGAAATCTGCGACACTGTAATTTAGACAACTTGTGCCTCAGAGCAAGGACATATCTAGACATTGCAAACACCTGGGGCTCAGCCAGGATGTAATCCGCTTTAAAAATTGATAAATTCACATTACTATGTCAAAAGTGAGCAATGAAAACTTGCTTGATAGTGGGTGGCCTGCTTTACATGATCAGTGCCCTTCATAATCTGTATTCATAACACTGATTAAATAGGACCAAAAACATAAATGTATGCATTGAATCTTTTTTGTCTACTTAAATGTTATGGCTCAATGTGTGCAATGCTACTAAGAGTAGTTACATTCACAAATGAATTCTGAATTCAGGTATCTGTGGGTAGCCATCTACAGTGCTTTCCTTCAGTAACCAGGTGGCAAGCATTCACTCAGAGCAGCCAACAAAAATGTACAGGAGCCTTGTTGTAGAATAACAAATTACCTGGAGAGGCTTGGAGTTATATCATCTCCATGGTAATGTGTTCCTGTGGTTTTGACACAGACATGGCATCCATCAGTAGCACCCACAGCTCTATTAGATGTGGCACACCAGGCCAGGTGCCCAAACCCTTGTCCAGTGTTAGCCAGTTACTCTGGCCTGGAGAGTACGATTGCATTTTTCAAGTAGTCCTTCAACTGTTGTACATTTTTGTGGCCCACTTCGCAGGTGGCAGATGTTGGCTCACCAAAGTCCTGAGGTACCACCTGTTATGATATTTACATTTATACTGAATACATTCCCATGGCAGATGCTTTATCCAAAGTGGCTTACAAGGACATTCTAGTGAGTAACATCAAGTGCAGATGCTGAGTGGTAACCACAGGGAACAAATACAATCCAAAGTAATACAACTGAATTTCCATACTATGCTAATACTCAGTTCACACACAAGCTGATGTTGTCAGACAAAGCGCATAAAAGTACAGTGTTGGATGTGGAGACAGGAGTAATGGCCTGTGTGAAACCTGGAGAGGAGGGTTTTCAGTCTGTGACTACAGATCACAAGAGCCTCTGCAGTCCTGACCAGTGTTAGAAACTCACTCCGTCCCTGTGGAGCCAGGGTGGAAAGAAGGTTGGATCACATGAAATGACTTTTAATCGGGTGGTGATCTGGCTGGATTGGATTGGACAAAGGTATGTCTTGGACTATGCGATACATCAGCATTAGGATTTTAAACCTGATGCAGACAGCAATCAGTAGCCAGTGGAGTGAAGAGAGAAGAGGTGAGATGTGAATATCTCAGAATATCAAGACAGGTTGAGCAGTCTGGACCAGCAGCAGCTGGCAGTCTGGACCAGCATCTAGTAGCACATGCTGGGACACCGGTCAGGAGGGAGCTGCAGTGGTCCTGGTGAGAGAGCTGGTGGGTGGTGAGAAATGGCCATGACTTTGTTTGATTGGTTGTGTGCCAGCCAATCAACAAAAACCTTCAGAAAAGCATTCTATGGTGTTGCATCTGTTGCTATTCTTGTTTAAAATTCAAAAGGACTGCAGAGTACTCATGGAATACTGGCATGGAAGGGGTTCATCTAACAAATGACAACTCAAAGAAATCAGTGTGTGCATAGTCACATTTTCGTTTTTGTTGTACATTTGACTGGCTTGTTTTTATTTGTGACCAAATCATTTAAAATATTCACAAAATATTCAAAAAATTCTTTTATGTGGGGACAATGAAATAAAGTACAGGTCAGATGCTGAGTAATGACCTGATATTTTGATTCTGAATCTTTAAACCCTTAAATTTTGATAGTCTTTGCCTTCTGTTTTACGCAGGGCATGTCAGTAATAAAATATATCTGAGTATCCCTGTCCTTGGTCACCATATGCAGGCTATTACTCTATATAAGACAATGTTGTACAATAAAAGTTATACATTCCACAAGACCAAGTACACTCATAGTTTCCACAACGTTATGTGTATTTAGGTATTCAGGTCAATGTATAATCATTGCATAGCATACATAAACAAATGGGAGAGTATGTACTAGATGGCAGAAAGCTAAGGTGATAGTATTATTATTTTTACATCTTACCTAAACAGAAGTAATCGGATAATGTTGCATTACTTCAAATTTACCATTTTATCTAAACTTAGAAATTGAAATTTCCACACATAACTCCAATAGAAAAAATGCCCCGCAAATATTTTGGATTCTTTCCGAAGGTCTCCGTTGTGATTGGCTGTATACCTCGCCTCAGGAACGCAGCTGCGCTCATCTTGCTGACTCTGATTCTGTTGCGATTGCTGTATAAATTGCATCAGATGCCTCAGCAGTTGCATTCAATGTCCCGGCAGTGATTCTGCTGCATGTTGTTGCTGCTGTGTAGATGCTGAGTAATGACCTCTTCGGTGTCCTAGGGTGAACCTTTTAAATCCCTCGCCTTCCCCCCCCCCCCTTACTGAAACCCCACTCAATGACCCACTCAGTGATGTCAGTAAATCCTCACGGTGAGAGGGTCTCTAGTGGAGGAGAGGGGAGGGGGGCCTTGACACAGCCTGACAATGTAAAATGTGGATTGAAAATGGCATTAGCTGTTGCCAAGAGTGACTCACATCCACTGGTGAAGGCAGTTTGCTGGAATGCTCTCTTGTTCCCTCATCATTGTTCAGAAACATGGCATGAATCCTATGTGATCCCCATCTTCTTTTAACCTATAGAATGCAACAGTATAACTCCCCTCCATTAAAAAGATATTTCTTTAGGTATGCTGCAATGAGTTAGGAACTTTTTAATAGCTTTACTGACAATAGGTGCCTATTGGCGAGTCCTCTCAAATTTCCTTGTACATCTGAGGTGATTTATATGTAGATTGTCAACAGATGAACACAGGCTGCATGTTTGACTGATTATCATCTATATAGCAGGGGCAAACCTACTTGCCTACATTCATGGTAGATTGAGACAAATAAAGCTGACCAATGCAAGCTGCTGATTTCTACAGGATACTTCAAGTCAAATGCATAGCATCATACAGCCAGAGAGGGACTGTGTGTATGGTATAGTCGACTTGCTAAGTTAACATACATGGATGTTGTTGTTTATTATTTAGTTATTGTTTAATGTTGAAATTATTGTCCAAATTTGTGAAGTTTTAGCAAATTAGCAAAGTTGCTAGTAAGCTGTTAAACTGATACTTTAATAAAAAATAATAATTGTCAGCAATTCAAGAATTTATAAATTCTTGAATTATAAATTTTTGTGCGTGTCTGTGATATTTTAATTTACATTTAATACTCATTCACTGTTTCTTGTATATACATAGTATAGTAAATGAGTATATACTGTACATATACATAGTATACATAGTACAGTAAATGAGTCAGAATAAAATAAATAAACAATAAAAAAGTCTGAATAATGGAGAAATTTGGCATTTTTTTAGACAGGCTAAGCAATAAACATTATTAATTTATCATAGTTAAAGCAAGTAGGAGTACAATCTTTCATCCCTGACAAGATTACCTTGTCAGCCACCAGAGGGTGCATAGCTATGAGACTCTTCACAAACAGATGCCATGGATCCCCACTGAGCCGGCACACAGTGCATTTTAAGTACCGTGACATTCTTCTTCAGAAAATGACATGGACGTTAAATGGGAGGATAACTGCCTCTCTATCAACCATAGTCTGTGCAATTTCATAGGATCATTTTAGTTGGCAAAGGGAATATGTTTGTCTGTATTCTATTATTATGTTTTTGTAACAGCGCAAATGGTAGGTGCAGCAGGACAATGCTTACATTTTAAATGCCCTTCTTACACCAACTAAATTACTGCATATTACCTGTAATTTAAATATCAGTTTACATGACTGTGGAGGAACTCAAGAAATTGTTTTAAAAATTAAGCAATGTTTGTTCTGCATGTTTTGCAAATGCAAACACATGTATTTGATCCATTATGTTGTGGTTATTGGAGGACACTTTTGGTATGTCCTACCCATTATCAGTTCTGCTCTTTAAAATATCTGTATTGACCTTTAAGTGTTGGTTGAAGAGTATCAATGAAAGAGAACACTTCTTGGTATTAAACCTGCAAATGAATCAAAAAGTCTGGCTGATGTAAAATGTATGACTTTTTGTGGTTTACTGCCTAAACCATGAGGCAAAACCCAAAAGCTTGGCTGGCATGGGCCACCCAGTTAAAGGTATTGTTTTTTATTGTGCATATTTTAAAAAAATGAGATGAGAAATGAGAAATGAGAAAATTAAAAAAAAAAAAACATTTTAAAACAAACTTCACATAACCCTTGACATGTTTCACTCATTTTACTGATGACACAAGTCACGACTGACAGTGGCCATTTTGGGCTTGGACCCCTTCTTTGCTTCTTGCAGCTGCATTTCTACATTTTAATTTGAAAAACCTAGCAGCTGAAATGTAAACATAGCTGCAAGAAGCAAAGAAAGGGGCCAAGCACAAGCACAGAATAATTTTTCTGTACAAACACTGTAGATTTTCTCAAACACATACATAAGTTCAGTGTCTTTATGGAAAACCCCCTGCTGTCGGATTGAGCATTTGGCATGGGTCCCTACCTCCCTGCCAGATTTGGGCTATTAGCAATCGGTGTGTGGGAGAGAAACAGGAATACAGCACAGGCTCTGTTACTTCAAAATGTCTTCTTTGGAATCTGGCAATAATTTTCAGATTTGAACAGGTTATGTAATGTAGAGGCAGGCACTACGTGAATGAAAGTCCAAAAGACAGACCTGAAACGAGGTGCATACGGTGGAAGTTTGCACAGCTGATAACCATCCAATGCAAATGCAATGTGTTCCTTGGGATGAAAGCTGGTGGAGACCAAGGATGAGCATCGTGAACAGAGGATCTGAGGTGGCAGAGAAGGTGGTGTTGCTAGCTGCAGTTGGGTCAGCAGAAGGAACTGGTGTTTGTGGCAAGGACCCTTCTCTATTGCCTTCATTGTCTGATTAAGATGCGATGCCTTAGCAGAGCTGTCTAACCTCTGTGGAAAGCCATGGAGGCCAGTGGCAGGTAGCTTCCTTTCCCATATGCTGGCAACAGCAGCCTTATTTCCTTCCTGAAAACTCCACTGTTGCTGTTCTTATAAGTTGTAAATTATTTTGCCTGTCATTTACTGAGTGTAGACCAACCCATTTGAAACCACGCAGATTTCTTTCTTTGTTCTTCCCTGCCCAGTGCTGTGCATTGGGTTTATAGCTGGCTTTGAATATCCACAACTCTCAAATTCATCAGGTGTACGCATATGGAGCCCTATCTAAACAGTTGCAGAGTACGAATGTCTTGCTTGTGCTCATCAGTACGTTTTATGAGTACCAGGTCTCCTTTTAACATGACGAGTCAACTCGTTTAAAACTTGGTAGGTGTTGGTGGCTTCTTACACCAAAGAGAGAGTGGTGCTTTTTCCTAATCCTTTTTTTCTCTTTTCTAAATGAAAATGTGTTTGAGAAATTTGAGCCATTTGTTGTGAAATGTATTGAGGTTTCCTGTCCTCTCTTTCATATTCATGTGTCATTCTCTAAAGAGAAGAATGACACTCGCCCCCAAACTCTTTATTTGGGTACATTCTCTGCAAGATGTCAAGCAGTGGACAACAAAAACAAGCTCCTCGGCACCATACAGACAGAATGTCCTGAGCTTGCCAGCACAGCCACAGTAACGGGACTCAAGACAGGACACAGCATTAAGTGCAAGCCTCAGGATAATGATAAAACTGTCAATGCACAGAATCCAGACTCTCAGTGCTGCAGGACCAGTTACCACTCATAGCTTGCACCTGGCATAAGAGGCCTTAGCTGTGGATATGTGAGAAAAGGCCTAACTTACAGGTGTGTGTGTTTTGATAAACACAAATGAAACAAAATGGCAGTTCTGAGGTGAGGCCTGTAAAAACACAACACAGCAACAGGGGAAGTCCCTCAGCCTGTTGCAAACAGCGCTCATCCCAGCCAGTGCTCTCAGCAGACTCATAGCTGCTGGGCCAGTTCTGTGTGGTTTCCTTCATTTTGTCAGTTTATTTTATTAACACATGAGCCTAATGAGTCAAAGGTGTGTGTCTGTGTGTGGAGGCTTGAGGAGCTGGGAGTCATGAAAATGTCTACCCGTCCATCATAGGAGTCTATTTCACAGGGTGTTCCCAGACTTTGGGAGTTACAAGGAGCTTTATCTCACAAGCTGTCTACATCAACAAATCCCGTGTCTCTCACACGATGGCCACCTAATCAAACTCATCCCTGAAGCATCCAGAATCTAAACCACTAAAGCTGGTCTCCAATAAATGCTTCTTAGAGGCATATCAGTATTTCAAAACCTCTGCAAATTTCCAGAGACTCATCTGTCCTCCACCCCCCCCCCCCCCCCCCCCCCCGATGTGAATGAGAATGAGTGATGTCTTTATCCCTTGGAGAAGGCACTAGCTGCCTCTGGCTGCATTGTTACATTGCAGTGCATGCCAAGGTAAAGTGTGCAATGTGCATATGCGACCCTAGTCCTAATACTGCACAAAGGGACCTTTTGTAAGAACTCATGTGGAAGGTTTCTGTGAATACTTTACTAAGTTATCTGATTTTTTTCACAAGCTTGTTTGCCAGATCACCTGTTTCTTAAATATTAGTTCTGCACATCACATACATCTAGCTTGTCTAAGAGGTAATTTGACACAAGCTATGTTACTTTTACCTTTTTGTCTAGTTAATGGAAAGAGAATTCTTTTATGGTCCAAGGCTATTTGCTCAACAACCTTTATCTGTGCCAGGCTAGGTATCTTTCTGACAGAAGAGCAGGGTAGGAACCTTCCCGATCATAACGATCACATCCAGTGTGCCAGTGTAACCCTTTCTTCAGTAAAAACCCCTCTCTCTACTTTATCTACATCCGTCACAAACTCTGACTGTCCAGCACCTAAATTCATTGGTTTGGTCTTGCCACAAAATGTACCAATCACAAAACGCTCCTCTTCAACATTATATAAATATCATACTACAGTATCATAATACAGGTGCATGAGCACAGAATAATTCTTATGAATGGATTGATTGATTCTTAAAAGTGAAGGTTGATACATTGAATAATTCTGGTCCATTTTTGTCTGTATGTGGTTATCAGGAATTCTTACACACAAAGTAGCCTACATTATAATATATATTTTACCTACTGTTGTCAAATCCATCAAATATTTGGAACACAATAGTCACAGTTTTAAAGCTGAGAGAACTCCTGTTTAAACAGGAAAGTTAAGTGTTCAGAGTCACAGATTGACATTTTGACTGAAACCGCTTGGGAAATCCTTTATATAAAACCCCAAAGGCAAAATGTTATCTGAACAGAACAGAACAGATAAACAACGAATTAATGCTGATTGTATGTCTTTATCTGCTTAAAAAAATGAAAGGAAGTGGAACCTTGAAGTGTTTTTAAAAATCATCCCTATTGTTCTAGTGTTCATTTTGGTCTTTGACTCAGTGGGAGGACTTGTGGAATGCGGATGGAGGTAAACTGTTCACCTTGAGAGATATTAAAAATGTTCATTTCTCCCAAGGAACTGGAAGACCTGACCTGTCCCTACTTTTTAAGAAGTGACAAATGTCTGGTCTAAAGAACACCCTGAAACATTTTGTGTTTGTGCAGATCCTTTTTTGTGTTTGGGCAGACCCTTCCTGCAGTGTCAACAACGGAGATTAGGGAAATGATGCTCCCTGACTCCTACAGACACGCAATTTCAGATTTCTTTCACCTTGGCTTCTTTCACCTCTGATTTTAACTCTGGTACACAGACATAAATCTCCTCCTGATGGAGTATACAGCAGATAGGATTTAATGATACATGCAAAAAAAACTCCAGACATTATTCAAACACTAAATAAAAGAGTGCCGTGTTATACTGTTTGTCCATTAGTTTGAGGAAAATTATTGCTCAGTATTCTCATTGGATGTGCGTAAAGGTATGGGTCAGGTGAGTGGCGTCTCCTGGACTGTAAGGTGATGGTACCCTCCAGGATCGAGGTGATGGCATTGTAGCCCTCCCTGTGCTTGCTTTGGCAGTCCCCTACAGCTAGCACCTCATTGCCGTGGCATATCGCTTTCTTTGGAGAGTCTCAAAGCAGGCACTCTCGAGCTCCTATTACATTTCAGTGCCAGTTCTTGTTCAGCAATTTTTATGTATACCAAATGGATTTCTGGCTTCATTATGTAGAGGGCTATCATGAATGCTCTTCTGTTGAGAACGCACCAGTAGGGGTGGGTAACTGGTAATCCAAATATTAGTGGTGCAAGGTGGGGCACTGCTGTTGTACCCTTGAGCACTGTTTCAGGATATCTTCAGCTGTATAAATGGATGATGTATGTAGCTATTTGATTTGCTACAGACAAGCGTGTCTGCTTTTCAGAGCATCTGCTAAGTAAACAATGTAAAAGAAAATCAGACTTGAGTCCAGCAGTTGATCAGTGGATCTTGTTTTGATCCTGTAGACTGCAGTAGGATTTCAATGCTGAAAGGGATTTTGAGTGAGATGATGATGGGCATCTTGAAGGAGCAGCTCCCTTAGAGGTTCAGCAGAGCTTAGAACACAGTGTGACTTTAGCTGTGGTAGCCATTACCAGTTTACTGGGATTTTGCCACCATTACATTTGGCATATTCAGGCTTAAATCCTTCAACAGTTTGACAGTGTACATCATTGTAAAGTGTCAGCCACTCAGCAGCTACAGTGATTGCTCTTGAGGGCACAAGCAAGCTATGGGTCAATTTCTGACAGGCCAGAAAAAAATTCATTATAATGTCATCAGGTTATACAAATTTAGCAAGCAAGGACTTCCAGGATCTGAATATTAATATGAGCAGTAGTGTGGTGCAGTGGTAAGGAGCAGGGCTCATGATTCAAAGCCTGCTGGTTCAGCTCCCAGTAGGGCCACTGCTGGGTTTCTCTTGGGCAACGTACTTAACTTAAACTGCCTCAATAAATATCCAAGTGCATAAATGGGTAACATGTAAAACCGTAAGCTGTATTAGTGACTCTGAATGAGAAGCTGCTTTGCAAAAGTAATGTAAAATCTTTGAGGAAGGTTGTTGGTATTTTTGGGCTAATCATTCCCATAATTTGAGGTTGTGATACACACTGTAACTACTTGATTTCAACATGGGCCTGACTCAGTTATGATTCATACTGTGTGCTTCAAGCCCTGTATTTTTCCTCCTGTTAAAAGCCCTGATAATTGACTGACATAACTGAATAATACAGTTTATTTGGCATAAAAGATGTTTATCCAACAGTTTTGCTCACTTCCACCCCAAGAAATTCCCCAATTTATCTCAGTTTGTTCCGTTATAGGCCCCATTGAACAGCTAATTACTTTTTTAAAATTACATTGCTGATTTAATGGGCCAAAATGAATAGAAATAACTAAAACACCTTCAATGCATCCTTCTGTTAAAACAAACATTTTCAACAACCTATTTCTGTGACACAGACATAGCAGCCAATAGTGGTTTTCAGAACCATATCCGCATTGAAGGAACAGCTCAATCAAAGCTAATTAGCTGAAAACTCAGCATGCATGGCAGGCCTCCAGCAGCATATCTGAGAAATGCTCTTCCAGTCTTGAGGGTGCTGAGAGGAAATGTAGGAGTTAGACAGCAGAGGAAAATAAGGAAAGATCAGGTGTGACATGCAGAGGAAATTCCATTGTTGCCCTCAATGTTTCTCCTCTGACTAAAAACCTTGAAAAATGGCAGTAATTACAGTGTCTGGAAAATAATTTTTTTCACCACAGAAGAACAGAACATGTCTGGGGATGTTACATTGCTATGAAATGCAACCATATCATAAAAGCCAGCACAGATGTGTACAATTGTTTGGACACAAATGAAAAGAGATTCAGTTTAAGGTATCAGTTCACGTTAACCTTAGGTTGATAGACAATGATATTCAAGGCTGGTAATCATTGTTATCAAAATGATGACATTTGCATGCCTGATAAAAAATTGTGTATACAAGGAAAATAGATTACATTAAACCAACCTGGCCTCTTGCATGCCAGATGACGTGGTCTTTTTATTACGCAGAGTAACTTCTGTGTTAAATTTGAGCTCTGGGTGATTGAAGTGACCACTTAAATATGGCATGCACTGGAGTGTCTGGTCTTCTGCCGAGGGTCCTGCTCCGACCACAACACCAGCCCCTTCCCAGCCTCCCCTCCGTCAGCCAAACGCAATCAGCGCTCTTCCTGTGGGTGAGAAGCGGGGGCTGGCTTCCTTGGCCGTCCCTTCATTAGAGACCAAGGGAGCGTTCGCGCCATTTCAAATGAAGGGATTTTAGGAGGGAGGCATACATCAGGCACGCAGTGGCGAGGCTAGACAGCTTGCGGAAAGCCGGCGACCGGACCCCCGCCTGGGGAGACACGTTGCCAGTGGGAGCTCTCCTCGCACGCGCTTTCTCCTCTCCCGTCTCCTGTCAGGCGGAGGTATGAGACAGAGCAGGTACGCCATGAAGAACGCTTTCCCCTTTACAGATGACAAGAGACCGCCGATGTTTAACTCCAGGTCAGACATATTACCTTGTGCAAGACCCTGGAGACAGCAAGCTAACACAAAACCTGTATTGAGTTTAAAGCAGTTTCTGAATCATTAGAACCCTTAATACAGTGTACCAGTCTTCAGGACAACTGGTACTACAGACCTGTTGAAAATTACTTTGACTCTTCTTTTTTTCCTTTTTCAAATGGACTTTTTTCATCCACTTTGTATGAAATCACTATATTTCAACTATATTTACATCATTCTGACATTGTAGGGGCATTTTCTCTTGAAGAACACCTGACATACAAATAGACTTCAAAACTGGTGCCAGCTAGTTATTAACAGCTTGATGAAAATTCTGTGAGCACAAATCAGAAACCTTACACTTACCTCATCATTTCTATTTTATTTTATTCTTAGAAAGTGCTGCAATAAATTAACAAGTTATCGGATTGTAAATATCAGTATCAAAATACTTGAAGAGGAAACTCTTAGGACAAAAAGTCCCTTTTGATGGAATCCATGAAGTGTTCCTTATTTCTGTAAATTCCTTCTTTTTTTAAACAGACAGCGATCAATTAATGGGAAGGTGTTATCAACACCTTTCTGTTTTTACAGGACAGCATTTGGAGCGTTCTCTGTGTCCTGAATACTGACATATTGAGCACATTTGGATCATGGGGCCTGCTCTGGGCCCTGGGTAAAGGAGACAGGGACAGAACAGGTGGTAAGAGTATTAACCGGGAAGCACTTGAAAAAACCAAGTGGACACATGCCATCGAAAACAATCTCCTGCATTTCATGCGACAGGACAAAATAAACGAGGAAGAATAACAAATTACATAAAATAAGAAAAACCAGGTTACGTCTTAAATAAACGTCCGCAAGGTTTTTTTTTTTCTTTTTTTTTCTTTCCTCAGCCCATGGTGAGGACGGCTGTAACACCGCCTTTGTTTTGCTTTGATTTGATCCCCTTGAAGGCGAAGGTCGTGTTCCCTTCATCTGCCAGCCCCTGGAAATGGGTCGGCCAATCGGCAGTTCAAGCCCTCTGACAGACAATACACTACTATTACTCAAGAGTGAAACACAAGCAGCGCCCAAGTCTGCCTCTGTCCCAGCATGCCATTCGGTAATGGTAATGGCTCCCCCTGGGGAAATGACCTGAGCTGTTGCTCCAGACTAACACTGAGCAAAAGGCGCAAAGTTCCCGTCTAAGGTTTTCTTAGGTTAATTGAGGCAAGCATTGGGTATGACGGAAGGCCCACTTATTAGATATTTTGACTGTGCTTTGTGTTGCGATTAAAGGAACATGCTACTTTTCTGATGTCACTCTCAAAGGTATTTACTTTTTGAGCAGTGTGGTGGCTGTAAGGTGTGATTGACACCTCCTGCTCACTTACATGGGGGGGGGACTTGCCCTGCTGTGGGGTGGGGCTGTGAAGGTTGCTATTGGTCTTTTTTATTACCTAAATGTGACACGTTATATGGCCAACCGTCCCACATTACCCATCCCACCACCCCCCTCCCCACCCGTCCCCCATCTCTCATCCCCCATCCCTCGTCCCCCATCCCCCGTCCCTAGATAAATGTGAAGGTGCAAGGTCAGCGGCTCTGCCAAGCGGCTCCACACCGCAGTTATCTCTGGCACTTGCCGGTGTGCCGGGAGTGCGACTCGGCTGCCTTTTTATTGCGTTATTTTACAGCCTAATTGGGGTGCCCCTTGTTGATTACGGCAAAGTATTTTTTGTGTTTTAACAGCTGTTAACTACAATTTGACTTCTCCCGAGTACATTCAACACTTTCGAAATATGAGTTCTCCTCCTCTCGCTTCTCATCTGACCAACCCCTGCCAGTTTGTAAATCAGTAAATTTGACCCTATAAAGTTTTATTCAGAACACTGGGCCACCCCTGTCCTCGGGCTCTGTGCTACGCCGGAGTTGCCCTGAGCTCATGTGTTTTCTTTGGGCTGCCCACACCTTGGTGACATATATATAGACACGACATGCGATAATGTTTGGATAGCGAATCCCTTAATTGCTGTTTAATCTGCAAGAAGTATAACTCATGTGTCCCCCTTCCTCAAAAAAAAGTGTGTTTTATGAGGGTTACTCAAGGCCCAAAATATGTACCGGTTCGGAAACCTTTCGTCTAGCACAAAGAGACAGGATGTTTCATTGTTTTTACTTTCATGACAAATGCCAAATGTTTCACAAGAGGCTGCTGATGGCTACGAGCAGCCAGACGGCATGTAGCTGGATAGACGGACAAATGGATAGATAAAAAGATTTATCGGCCTGTCCATAACCTCTCAATCCGCTCGTTTCCCTCAGCCTGAAAGCAGATGATGTCAACACGCTGCCATTCGCCTCTGTTACTTTCGCTCCTGTTTTGCACTCGTCTGAAATTACATTACCGTGCCGTCTGACCACACCAGCATTATGATTACGCAGACCAACCTCGCTGACCAGACAGGAAGGGTTCCCGTTTCGGCAGCCTCTGGGCGCTCACAGATTCAGAGACATTCAAAACCTGAGTCGAAAAGGAAACACAACACAATTAACCAGCAAAATCCCCACACACAGAGGGCAGCTGATGTTAAAGTGCAGTAAAGTGTAGATGGGTCTGGCTGATGACTACATGAGCATGCAGCTTTAACAGGGCCACTATTGTCATGATCTGTGGCGTTTTCCCAGAAGACTCTCTCAAGTCCTTGAAGAGAGAGGATGCCGATTGGATGCTGGCTATGAGTGATGGTCACATGGTGAGCACAGAAGTACAGACTGGGCCTAGTTGAGCTTTTACTGCCACCTTTTCTCCCACCTCCTCTCTGTGTCCCTGGCAGGGGAAAGGGCCGTCTCCACACCTGGTAGACCGGTTTGCAGGCTGTAACCTTCACAAGGCTCAGAAGGGAGAGCTCTCTGAGTATCACAAAGCACTAGATGCAGACGTCACCTCACCCAAAACCGGCGAGGGGATCCAGGTCCACCCCAGCGGGGGGAGGGAAGTGGGGGAACGCTCCCTCCAGACCGTTGGTTGGTGGAGAGAGGCGCCGGAGCAGGCGCTGCCGAGGTCGGCAGAAAGACGCGGCGCACGTTCAAGGACTGACCGCAATTCCACTGTACGGGAACACCGTCAGCACCCGGGCACGCATGGAACGAGACCCCCCCGCCGCCCCCGCCTCTCCCGAGTCCCGAACCTCAATGGGTCACATTTCAAGTCGCACTTAAAAATGTCCCATTCCATCAAGCCCAAGCCTTGCCTATCCTCCTGCTTCCCAGACATGTCTACAGTTAGCTTCAGGAGTGAGTGCACAACTTCAGTTCTTCAGGGTGAATTCGATATAATGGTACTTAGGAGTGCAACAGAGCACCATGGTGACAAACATCTCCTTCCCTTGCAGAAGACAGCATCTGCCTTCCATTTAGCCCACAGCCTTGAACTAGGCAAGCCCTCCAGTGTGATACTCGCGGTAACTGGTCTCCTGGGGGTCCCCAGCAACAGTCCATTTCAGCACAGTCTGGCCGTTCCTCATAAGGTGGCGAGATTGATTGCATTCAATATGAATTGTATTTAGTTTAGTATACATCAGGTGTTAGATTTCTAGAAGGTTTATGGCCATTGTAAATTGATATAATTGTTATCCTGATAATTTATGTTTTCAGCTCACTTTTGTGAGTGAGCAAACCTGTAAGTGTGGGAGACCATGTGTGGGATAGAGCTTCATTTGAAATTTGCCCGTTCTAAAGGACTGAAAATGGCGAACACTTTTTAATGAAATGTCAAGCATTTATGGCAGGATAATTAATCTTAATGTAAGATTCTTATGTGGGGATGGTTTTCAAATAATAATAATAAAAAAACTTATTTCTCACATATTTCTTTCAAAACATTTTGGGTCTTACAAACCTCTGCTCTTGCATGGAGGAAAAAGAAAATTTAAGAATAATGGGCGCCATATAAGATTTGACAGTAAAATACTCATGAAGCATACCTTATATTTTAGTTCAGATGAATTATCTAATGAGCTGAGGACATTTTTTCAGTGTTGCATTCATCATGAAACCACAGATTGAAGTTAATTAAAAGAAAAATAAATGAATAAATAATAAATTAATAAGGGGTAATTTTATGTCTCAGGAAAACTGTCATTAGTCAGCTCTACCCACATTTTGGAAACATAAACATGACCTTTTAAAGCAACGGGAGGATGCAGCAAGGAATTGTGGGTGTGTGAGCCATGCCAAATGGTGTCATTTGACGCTGTTTGGTCACCTTTGGAGTCTTTTGTCAGCTGTTGTAGGTGTGGCCCAATGTGGAAGGGAACTGACAACCAGGAAACCAGGGGAGGGGTGGAGCAATTTGCTTTGTTCACCGAATGAGCATGAATGAACAGAGCAGGCCCCAGTTTCAGTGAGGCCTGTAATTACTGCTTGCCTGAAATTAAACAGCTATGGTGCAGTATTCATTCTGCAGAGGTAATATACAACAGATGCATGAGTGCTCCTCAAACGTGTCTCAAAACCTCACCAAATGGCAACCCATGGCTCAATTAATCGCAAAAGGGGCACTGGCCCCTTGGTGAAAAAGCCACAGAGCGCCGTTAACTTATTTTAATACCAGTGTGAGTTCAAACAAACACGGTTACTTTTGACTGATCCACCACAAGGCTCCTCTGCAGTTACCCCTGACCGGCACGGTCTTCCCTGTGGTGAGGAGAACCCGGGTTCTCCAAGAGAAGAACCAGTGAAACAAACAAGAACGGAGCCAAATGCTGAGCAGCACTCTTTTGCACCTCCCTTTTGAGCAACATTAACTGGGAATTCCTCTGGGGAAAGTCGCTGAAAAGTAATGTGGGACAGAGACATGTGAGGAAGATGCGTGGTTGGAGGCTACACATCCTTCTAAAGGTGTACTGCCCGTTTAAGAAAAAACAGCATCACTGTCTGTGTGATATGGTTAAAGGCTAGCTTAGGGATCGAATTGCCCTCCTCCTCCTCCTCCTCCTCCAGCTTCCTGGACAGAGAGCAGTTTCTGAGCACTGTCCAGGTACGGCTTTAGTAGCTCAGATTTATGACCCAGTGGGGACCCCACAGCTGGGGTGGGGATTAGCACAGAGCTAGAGCAGGAAGGTTTCGGGGAAATAAATCAGGGGGTCTTGCTCTGATTTCAGGACGGAGGAGAAGCACACAGAAGGATGACGAGTCAGGGGGTGAGGGGGGGATAGAGAGAGAAGGCTGACAGTCACAGGACGTGACATTGAGAGGGGTCAACTGTTCAGTTTGAACTGGGAACTGGGTTCAAGAGTGAATGTTAAAGGGACGTAGCCCTTAGGCTTAGTGGATTAGCTTTATAAATTGAAGAGTGATGATGAATTCTGCCATGTTTCAGGCCGCTTTGAAAAGAGCAATCGGGCTACTCCCACAATGCATTGGAGATTTTTATATTCTATAGGTTATTCTTTTGATTTTTTTGTGAAAGAAATTGCTGTTTCTCTTCATTCTTGGTCTCAATATTGAGATGTAAGCCAGATACATACAACTGCAAGTGCAGGGTCTTGCATTTAATCCAGTTTTGACATTCAGCCTTGATGTGTGAGACTTCACATACAGGAAAACCACTGCCATGCGTGGAGATCTCTTCTGGGGATTTATCAAAAGTGCGGTGTGCTCATAAACAATTAGGATGCTGAACAGACCATGGATATTTAAAATAAATAAATTAATACAAAAAACTAACAGACACATAACAGTACACAGTGCAGTGACAGGATACTTTACACCAGGTCCGGTCCTTGTTCTCTGGTCTCGTCCTTGAGGGTGCTAGTTTGACTGATCTCCCGAAAAAGCACGTCTGGTGAATTTGCATCACCATGAAAACTGCTGTAGATGAGACTCAGAGACCCTACACACGGCATCTCGGGGGTTGATAACGTCCTTGGGCCCACACAAAGGTAACCGGGTCTCAATGACACTCTCAGAATCCGTCTGCGCAACACCAGCAGTCAAACGCTTCACAGCGACGGCCATTGTGCCGCAAGATGCCTTGCCACCCTCAGCAGAAACACAGCCCATCCGAGAAGAGGGAATGTGCGCGTGCGGCTGCCTTACTGCGGGCAGGGCAGGGAGACGGCTAATAAACTAAGTAGACCAGCACCACTGGAAACAGTGTTCCACAGCCCTGGTGAAAGCTGGTCATCTGCCTAAGAGCTCACCACATCCTGTTTTTAGAGACATGCCAATGTCAATTTATGTAAGAATGAGTGCCGTAATGGAGGGCGCGCGCCCAGAAGTGGGCGCAGAGGTATTTTTATCGTTTCTTGGCTCCGGCGGCAGCATATTTTTAAGCTTCAAACCTGCATTTGAAAACTTACAGGACTCTGCACTAAGGATATGTAGAGTTATATTCAAAAGCCCCTTTAAAGCTTTTAAAGTATAAACACAGAGGGGAAGCGATAGCTAAAGATCAATAAAAATATATTTTGCTTTTTTCCCCCTCCCTCCAGGCATTAGCGTTTTAGGTAGTGTCCAAAAATGGCCTGTCAAGGGCAATATTTTAAGTCATCAAAATTCATACCTTCCCACCAATTGTACCACTTTATTTTATCTGTATAAATGTCGCAAAATTTTCATAAGCAGATTTTAAGAGTTTCTATAAACTATATTTAATACTCAAAAGACAATCTAATGCGGCTGACCAAAAGGAAATGTGGGAGAAACTAAAATGTAACAATTCGAGCAAATACCATTAGGAATGTTTTTAAAAGTTGTTTTAAAGAGGTTGTTGAGGGTTTAGTCTCTAATGTTTTGCGGAAGGGAGCTGCAGAAGGGTTGTGCATTCCAGCCAGCATTTTCAAACAGCCTCTTTTTTTAAACCCTGGTACTCGCTGTGAGGCCTCTTCAATCTAACCACAAGGCATTTTGTCTTTTTAGATACTTGTCCTGTGAGATACTTAAGTTAACTTTTTCAATTCCTACACATTTTCCATAAATTTTAAATCACTGCTGACATCTGTGTTATCAGAAAACAAAAAAAAAAAAAAAACTCATTCATGCTTTAAAACTTGTGTTTATTTTACTTGACTTTAAAATGCGCAAGACTGCAGTTCAAAACTGCCACTTCGTGTGTAACATGCTAAAACTATTTTTTCTTCTTCAGCACTGGCTGTTTGCGCAATACGCACAGCGTAGACGGTTGTCAGAGTGCTCGTGCTCATTACTTGCATATGGAAAGCAAGAATCTGCAGTTGCCTGGCCTTTCTTCAAAGCCATAGCCATATCAAATGTGGTGTTTTAAAGTAACCAGAGACCTGCCTTTTTCTTTTTTAAAATTAGCACAGGCAACTCAATTTCGCTGTGGTTTACTTCGACCACTGTCTGCAGGCCTCGCAAAAAAAGATGATGTCATCGTAGGTTGTAGGCACATGTGTGGAGCAGAATAATAAAAAAGAGGGTCCCTTATTTAGGGGTAATTTGTAACAGATCTGAATTAAGCGGGCTGCCAAAAGTTCACGGCGCTGTTTTCCCTCCAATTAAAAGACAGGGAACTCCGGCGCTAGGATCCACAGGTGCCACAAATTGGGGTCAAGGAGTATCAAATCTGCGAAAAGATACTTCGGTAAGCAGCACAGGAAGGGCTGTTTCTTCATTCTGAGAGTCCAAAAAAAATGCTGAGGAATGTATCGTTCTACATCTGCCAAAGTCTTCAAAGGGGAAGAAGGCTTCTATTGTCAGGCAGGGACAGGACAGATGAAACAGAGATTCAGGAGGAGCTGCTGGCCACCACCATCCTTTGGAGCTCTTCTGTTAACCGTGTTTTGGAGCTCTGGGAAGTGCAAGGCAACTTGCACTGATGACACTGGCTAGTAAGTCTTGTTAATAATATGTTTAATAACAAGTGATAATTAGTTATTGCTGCTTATGAATCATTAGTCATTTCTGATCAATCGATTTGTGCCAACACCATTTACAATATCAGGGCTATGAAGGTGAAAGATCTTGCAACCATAAACATGTCTTACAAATAGTTGTATGTATCCCCTCAATCAGATAAATACTTTACTGTACTTCACGCAAAACTATAAGACAGGGTATTGACTGGGGAAAGGTACCTTACAGAAGTTTGATTTGTGGTTTTAAAACAGGGCAGAAGTATGCAAGGTACTGTGTGAACTTTGATGTCACAATCAGAGAGAGGCGGTCTGGGGGAGGTATCTGCAGAGAGGGATTGGAATGCCTGGTGTACAATAAGTGTGCTTCTCATTCAGCGGCCTTCAACTGGCTAGTCAGCACCTGCCAATTACCTGACTGCTACTGGTTAATTCCCGCCTTCGACTGCGTGTGAACCCTGAAGCAGTTGAACTGCATTAACCTTGCATGGTATGGAATGCTTATGGCAACAGATCAAGTGAGGTGAATGGAATCAGAGCTGCAGCTACGACCGAAGACTGGGGCTTTTGTTTTTGCTTTTTTTCACCGCAATTGAATGGAAACTTATGATTGACACTGATGTGAAATGAGTGGTTTGAAGCAAGAGCAGCTGTAAGATTGCTAGAGTTTAGCAACAGCTTAGTGTCAGACGGGGTGGGAGTTACTTGAGGATATCTCCGGCGGGCGTTTGGTTGGGGGTCTTGATGGTACGCTGAAGGGCAGACCCGCGGCAGCCAGCTCACTGGAGCGCACAATAACCGCGACCTTTTCTTCTCACGTTTGCAGCACAACTGCATCTGACATTCCACAGGGCCACTCGGCTCAGTAAACCCATGGCGTTTCATTTCATTACAGCAGAGTTCAGATGAATGCTAAAATTCCCCTGCTTCACTACAAAAATCATTCCGAAACCAAAATTTGCTTAAAATACCATCCTCCGCATTTTGACAGGAAAACCTCATCTGTTAACTGCGGTCTCGATTAAGGAAAATCCTGAAAAAATGTCCACAAAATACCACGCGCAGGGAAAATATTAATATGCCCTCGCAATGTCAATAATGTGCTTGGCTGCTACCGAGTCGAGTGACTCAACTTCTCAAAAGCTGGGTAGCCAGAGCTCCTAAAACCATCTGTCTCCAGCAATGAGGCTCTTCAGAATATCACCTCAATAAATGGCCACAAGCATGTTTGCCGTTTTCACTGCATATATTCTGACACAACACAGTGGCATGAGTAAAACTTAAGAACATATACATGGACAGGTGAACTGGAAGGTGAAGGTGATTATCACAAAATCCACAGGACAAAGGCAAAAGGAAAAAAAAGCCTTTCTGCTAGACAGGCCATTAACCTATCCCTCGAAGAGCTTACAGCTGTGGCTCTGCGTTTTTTTTTCCACTTACAGTGGAATGTGGCCTTTGATGAGGCCAGTGTTCATACAGTGCATATTTGCTGTTTGTTTTGACCATACTCCCTGAATATATGAAAAAAAGAGTGGAAACCCAGAGAGGCTGCCAGCATTGCTTCCATTTCTGTAAACTGTTCAATATGATGCAATGGGAGTGTTATTGGGTTTCGCTGAGAGGAAAACCACAGGTACACGCAGACTGCTGTTGTGGGCGAGACGTGCAATAACAGCCGACCCAATACTCCTAAAAGCCTTTTTCCCCTCAAAAAATAGACTGTTTCAATGCCGCTGGCTGGACTGGTCCAAAAACCAGTGGAGACGTGTTGGGAATCACTGTGAAGAGACGCGTGTATAGCTCTGTGCTTTAAACTGTGTGGTGCGTTAATGCATGGCCAAATTAAAATGGAATTGGCTGTGAAAACAGTCATTTTTAAAACCTTTTTTGCTTCAATTCAGAAAACCAATCTGTAACAACACAAGGCCTTGTGCAGAAAACGGCATGCACTGCCTGTGGGTAGCTTATTCTGTGGAAAACAGTAATCCAAAGTAAAGTTTAAAGAACACATTAGACGTCTCCCACCAGAACCTCTGTTTGATATCCATGTCCCGATCAGCTCATTAGTGGTGGGGCGTGGGGGGTAAACCCTACAGGACAACCCACCATGGCATGTCTGAACATCCGAGCCCTCGCTAGGCAACACCATGGGGTCAGCATTCAGCAGTCATGCCCTCTGCATGAAATATTAGGTTTAAAAATAATTTTACAGATCTGTTGTCTGATGCATATGGTAATATCATCTAGCGAGATTTACATACACGAAAGCTGTAATTAATAATTACACAGCATACTGGCACTTGCCGTAAGTTCATGATCGTAATGAATCGGTAATACTCTGGGTTTCCTATTTCCGCTCTCACACACGGAGCAGATTAGAGGCTTGGCCCTGCGGTCTGAAACGTCCCGTCTCACGGCCCTTGGTCTCCAGGGGAGGAGGAAGTTGTTAAGGAGCGGCGCGGAGACGGGGTCACGATGTGGACGCACCCGTGGTATTACTTTGCAGGCCAGCCATTTCTCCTCAAGGTTCGTCTGGCATCGCCTCAGTTCCGGTGAAAGTGTGCCTCGGCCGCCGGTGCTCCAGCACCGTGCCGTAGTACGGCATTCTTTTCAGAAGGCCCAGGCTGCTCTGGGGGTTGGCGGCGTGTCAATTTATTTACTATCCCCAAAACGGCCAGCTCGACGCCGCCCGCCAATCTCATGCTTTTTAAAAAGCCTTCAGGCTCCCCGATTAAATGAATGGGGCGGCAGAAGATCCCACGGCATTGATTAAAAATCATTTTTATGTGCATCTGTTTTCTTCGACAGCCTTCAGCGAGCTGTGGGGGGAAAGGAACATCAAAGAGGGACAGCTGCAATCGATTGAGCGGTTTCTCCGGCTACTGCAGTGTTAATTGATAAATGTGGCAGAGGGGACCAGGCCCCGAGTCTTTTTAAGAACTTCAAGAGTGGAACGCATTAAATAGTGGTGAGACACTTCAGTATATTTCATGAGGCATGGCAGTTTCATCGCTCGTATGGCCGCATTCGATATCGAAGCACTTCCCTCCAAAGAGCGTTCCTTCTTAATGTAGCATTCCAATGTTTTGCTCCCCCATTATCAGACATAATTTCCCAGACAAACCGCTACGTTCAAAAGCCCTGACATGGGCAGTACTTCAGTTTTCCTCCACTATGGCATGTCGTTACTCTCCATGTTATATCAGAAGCTTGGAATCATCCTCTTGCATTTAATCATGTCTAAGCAAAGATTCAACACAAACAGCCAACAGCCGTTAAACAGCAAATTTGTTATGGCATTTTTTCCCGTGTATTTATGTCTGGGAAACAGTTTGAAAGCCACCTGGTTCTTTTATGACAGTGCATTGAAGTGACATGTATTTACATTAATGTTGCATTAATGTTGAAAATAAAGTGTGCAAACATACACATACATAGAAAAAACATTTTGAAAAATACGATGTGCAAATAATGGTTGATCCTTCTGGTAGTTATATGTAATACTGGACTGACACTGGACTGAATATCCTTCAAAATTCAACAGATTATGGACCAAAAAAAGCTCTAGAAGCAAACTAGGAAATGTGTTGGTTTTGCAATGCATCTCCTGCAGAAATGCAATGGGTGATACAGCTCATGCACAACAGCAATCCTGCTCCCACAGATTGAAGACCTTGGCAACTGCTGCTGCTGCTGCTGCTGCCACATGTAGATTCTACACACAGAACAGGAGGCCATCGTTTAATCCCTGGCCATCCATATGAGCTACCTGGGATGTGAACAGGACCATCTGATTAGGCTTTTGTTAGATACTGCATACGGTTAGATAACAGAATACATATTCCTCCTTCAGCTCAACTTACCTGGGTGAAGTGATGCCTGGCACTGGCGGACATATGCCTCTGGCTTGGCTAAGTATATCCAGCCTACACCTCAGGTCTCCTTTGGTCTTGTCTATGCAATGTTGACCTCTGTACAACAGAGGCATGTCATTCCACTTGTCACCCATCCGAGGCCTAAATACACGGTCTCCAACTGACGTCAAAACTAAATGACAGTGGTGGCAGTGGATTCCGGATCATGTGCACGCTGAGGTTAAACCTATCGACAGGCAAAAGTCCCGGCTCATGCGCTAAAAATACCCGCGGCAAACCAGTGATTACAGCCCAATACCAGATCAAAATTTGCTGCCCTGCAATAAATTGTGAAAAACAACGCACACCAGACGGCGGGCAGGCTGTAATCAAGGCCCTGCCAAGTGGAGGGAGCACGCTCGCCCCCAGCCAATGGGAAGCGCCGGTGATCTCCGTCAGCGCCAGCGAGGTGGAGGGCAGGGAGGGAGCCGCAGGTGCGCGGCCGTGCCCCAGGGTGACATACAATACGGTGCGTTTTCACAGCCCCTGGGGTCTGCCGGAGAGAAAAAGGAAATAAGCCATATTCCCACGTCCCCCTCCAGCATATATTTCTCCAATTGAATTCGCCCGCAGTGACCCCCCGTGACACACAAACACAGAGAAAGGAAAGACCTCGGACGCTTCTGGGAACGCCATGTTTAATTAAAAAGCATAATTCTCTGCGTGTTTTTCAAAGAAAAGGGAAAGCTCTCATGTACTCCACTAGTAAAAACAACCTATCACCAACTCCATTATATGACTAGCTTTGACTCTGACTCCGTAATATCCCTGACACAGGCCCTGCTCAGCTTCAAATTGATATGTCTTTTCCTTTTTTCAAATTAAAGGGGAGAACTTGCACATTTATTTGTTGGGCTGCAGTCATCCAGGCCCACAACAGCTTTGGTCTCTACAGTTGTTTCCATTGGCTCGCCTCTCTATGTACATCTTACTTTTCATAAGGAGACTAGAAGTCCATGCATTTGTGGTTAGACTTTATGTGCTATGTGCTCAGCAATGGCAGCTGTATATTTCAGAAAATTGGAACAGGCTAGGTCTTGTCCAGATTTGGGTTGGTGAATGGAACCAAACATCTTTTTTTCCGCAGAAATGTCATAGTTGGGCTGTGGCTCTCTCTCCACTCAGAAAACACTTGGTTCTGCGCTTTTAAAATGGCGACTAGATGAGATACACAAGGCACTTAATTTTTCCCACCTCTATTCTACCATCACATGAGACACATAACTTGGGACATGTGAATAAAACCTTTTTGAGCATCTATGGATACAAAACTGACTAATCTATCATGCTTTTCATATTTTTTTCAGTGTTGAGGGACACCACTCAGATATTCTCCTGCCCCTTCTCAAATGGAATTGGTCACAGTTTTGGGTGCGTGTCCAGCCTTGTGGCAGAACTGAAGTCAGACTTCCAGAGTACCACTCCGGGGCGTGGAGAGGTGAAGTCAGAACTGGTGCGTGTGGCACCACCTAGTGCCAGACCACCTAGGTGAGGCCTAGGAGAAGAGGCGAACAGTCCCGTCGGCGCCGGAGGAGAAGACCCAGGGCTGGGTTGGGTGGAAGGCCACATCCAGGACGCCCAGGTCGTGGGTGATCGCGTGGCCCTTCAGTACTTTCACAGGGACGATGAGGGGGTTCTGAAGCAGGTCACTACAGAGCCAGACAGAGATTAATCACTGACAGAAGTGTTACTATATTTCTCCTTACAGTTTGGCAAGTAACATAGTTTTTATGCCACTTTAACAGATCTGGTAGATAGATGGTTATACCTCTAATAAAAAGCACAATAGTGGAAATACGGTTTGCAGTATACGCATCAACGGGCTGGAAAAATAACATTACTGCTTTGGGTCGAGTACAGAGAGATCTATTAAGGTTAGCTGAAGCAGGGTTTCGGTTCATGTGTGTGCGTTGCCTTCCAGTATTTACGCTTCATTACCAGCACTCAAAGAGAATATCTGGCCACATGAGCCGAACAATCACCGACGCACAGCAAGAGACAGACAGAGAGAGAGAGAGAGAGATTGAGAGAGAGGGAGGGAGAGGGGGAGACAAAGACAGATCCCCTAACCATTGCAATGCAGAACATCTGAGGCATTAATTCCTCATTTTTTGGATGCAACAGCAAATCCCTGAGGTTCAGAGAAAATGCTCTATTTCAATTTGAAATGTGAAAAATATACCAAAATCCAACAGTATTATTTCCCTAAAATAATCAAAATATGCCCCACTTTCAACACTCTATCTGACAATCAAAAACCTTCCCTCTTAGGAGAGGAGAGGGAATATTACATACTAGCAGCACAGCATGCTGTCTGCCGCTGTCTGAGAAACAGCAGGTGAACCAACATGTAATACTCTTCTTCTTCTAGTTATCCTTATAATTATATGTTTGCTAGCACATGTACCTAGAATAGCCATGTCTAACTATTTGTTTTTCCATTTTATTTACAACTGAAATTAGACTTAGCTGAGTAAGCCTGTTGCTCTTCATTATGGTTCATTATTTATTACTTTCTACATTTAAGTACACCGCTTTGACAATAGAAATATTGTTTTTGTTATATGATAAAGCAAACGAAACGTAAAGGACAGAAAGACAGAGAGAGTGAGGGAGGGAGTGTACGAGACAGAGTGAATGTGGGAGGGGGTGGGGGGAACGACGGCTCACTTGTAGACCATGCCATGGCAGACGATCACGCTGCCATCGTCGGACGCAGAGGCGAAGAGCGGGTAGTGCCGGTGGAACGCCACCCCTCTCAGGGCCTTCTTGTGGTGCCTGGAGCCAGACGGACGACAAAATGAGTCAGGGCGAACGAAACGCAGGCCTCCCATTACCCCTTCTTTTCCCTCGGCCACGCAATTAAAGCCCGCCTCAAATTTAGACTGCTTACTCACCGGAGAACTTTGTATGGCTTCGTGGAGAGGTCCAGATCGAACCAGGCCAGCCGGCTGTCGTAGCTGCCGCAGATCACGTTGTCGCCTGTGGAAATTGCCAGGTCAGGCTGGCTGGAGTGCACCTCAGGCATGCAAGTGTGTGTCAGAGGTAATCTATCTACACTGCAGCTAATGCCTGCAGAATCACTGTCTCCTCTGACGATACCATAAGGTATCTAACTAATAATATATATGTACTCATATACCACTGAGGCCTTTTAGCTGAGTCAGCCACTATGTTGACATAAAAAAAAAAAAAACTGATCCAGATTCAGTGCTTGGGCACACCTTCTAATAATACCAGTTTTTTTCTACCCAGTATGGCTGGGGTTGGATGAGATCAACTGATCCTGGACCAGTGCTCAGAGGTTCGATCTCCCCTCAAGGCAATGATTTAACTATGTCACCGACCTGCTGGGTGGATGGCCATGCTGGAGATCCACTTGCAGTTGGCCATGAGCTTCTTGGTGAGCTCCTGCTTGATGAGGTTGTAGACACGGACGTAGCGCTGCGTGGCCACGAAGAAATAGGGCCGGATAGGGTGGAAGGATACGCACTGCACCAGGCCTTTGTTCTTGCGGAAGGGGTTCTGCGTGCGCCGCTTGCTCACTTGGTGGATCAGCACCTGCGTGTTGCTGTTGTCCGGCATGACACTGGCCAGGTAGTCACCTTTTCCGTGCCAGGTCACCTGCCTGACAGCCTGGGGGGGATAATTTATACATATCTAAATTCTGGACAAATATTTAATTTTATTTTCACTTCAGGACAGCAGTGTAGTATAGTGGTAAGGAGCGGGGCTTGTAACCACAAGGTTGCTGGTTCAATTCCACACGGGTACACTGCTGCTGTGCCCTTTGGCTAGGTACCTAATCCACAATTGCCTCAGTAAATATCCAGTTGATAAGATAAGATTTTATGTGTTATCAATAAGATAAATTGATAACACATAAAATTTGAAATCTATGCAAGTTGCTCTGGATTAAATTGTCTCTTAAATGACAAAAATATAACGTACTGTAATTCATTATTTATTCATCTTACTGAAGGACAATGGCTCCAGTGCATCCGAGGGCAGAAGAAATATATCACGATGGCCGCTATTATTATGATTACTTCCAGGTTGCAGATTTGAATCATGCATTGTGTTAAATCTAAAATTTTCCCTGGGTTTTAATTGGAGTGCTAAAACGTCTCAAATTTCTTTCCAGATGACAGAAAGACAGCCAGAGTTGTCCAGCTTGGCCAAATATATAACAGCCAAATTGCTACTCATGTGAGAAGCTCACAGTCAGAATATGGGGAAAACCTGCTGACTAAGACAAGGAAAATTGAGCTGTTGGGGAAAATCGGTACTAAATCTCCCAGGATGGGACAAAGGATGTGTCACCCCTCCAGCGTGACATGGTTTGTACACTGAAACATTCAGCATGCAAATCTTGCTGTTGAGGAGTGGGAGCATCAAAAGACCCAGGGTTGAACCTGGAGTCTTGAACATTATGAGCCATTATGAAACACTATAAGCCATTAAAACCTGCAGTAGAGGGCAGAGTGACTAGTCAAGAAGAGGGTTTGTTGCTTTACTCCCCAAACTCCGCACGGACTCCTCTATAATCTACCCTGACTGGTCATGTGGTGTCTGGACCAATCGGAGGAGAGAGTGCATTATGTGCAATGAAAATAGCAACAGTACCTTAGGATGGTTGATGATAAGGCGGATCCCCTTCTCATGGTCCTTGCCCTCGGGGGTGACCCACTGCACCGGCTGTGGCCTCTCCTCCTCAGGCTCCACGTAGGAGGAGATCAGCTGATCGGTGGTACTGCAGACAAGCTTGTCCCCAAGGCCTGGGTTCAACACCAGCATGCTCTGATCGCTGCATGACACAAAGACACACACTCTTAGGAACTCCCCTGTGATGGTTTCTGTCAAAAGCTAGGGACAGAGCTTTGGCTGGATGAACAACCCTTTCTAAATCAGCCTTTTAATAGGCATTGACTCTGTTGTCCAACTAAACACTTTCACTGATGTTCTCAAATACTGACTGACATTTTAGCATATATTAACAGATATATGCTAAAACAACAGTCACAAGTTCTACACAAGTTTGCAGTTATTAGATATTAGAGTAGGTGTCCTTAGACACTTTCCATGTCAATACCACACAGTAATGGTTCCAAACATAACATTTAGCGCATTTAAAAAACTGTGGCTAGCCTCTGCAATTGGGGCGTAATTGTACTTTGAGGTGTCATCACCTCTCTGTTTTACGCGGTTTTGTGCAGACTCGGATAAAGGCACGCAACAAACGAGGATTACACTGCAATTGGGGGTGCTTACAAGCAAACTGCCACGAGGGAGATGGCTGGATTTGGGTTCCACGCGATGCTCTTCACGGCTCCGCCCACCTCCACAGTCTTCATGCAGCGGGCCGTGCTGACCTCCCAGAAGCGCACGGTGCAGTCGTCCGAGCCTGGGGGTCAAAGGTCAACAGGGTCAACAACAGGAAGACACCCGCATGGGAAATGAGTCATAATTTCAGTCAGTGGGAGCAACTCGGCTCCCATTAAAATCACTACCACTCTCAAAACCTGGGAGGGGAAGCTACATTATTTGTAGGAAGGACTTGTCGAATCAGCTGGTTTGCTGCCAGGCAGGCTGGAAGCCTGGTGAGACTGCGGCCTTCGAGGACCAGAACCAAATAGCCCATATTTAGCCTCACGCCAGACAGCAAATCTCTCCAGCGAGAAAACAGTTTCTACTGGAACAGAGGTGGACCTCACTGTGGACACATTTTACCAGGCAAAGTTCGTTCACTTGCAGCGCCAACATTTTGCCTCGAACGCCTTTAAGTGACGCTAAACTGCTCAGGAACCCGCTTTTTAAAATGCTGCGTTACAGCAGAAAACTGCAGGTATTCCTGGAGATGGAAGTGAGAACAGTATGTGACCTGTGTTAGCGCTGCAGCAGGGGCTGATGGGGGAGCAGGAGAGTGGAGAGAGGAGGAAATGGCTCTAAAGGCAGCTGAGAGTAATATAACAGGCCTCAGCGACGGCCCGCAAGACTGCCACAGCTTCGCCAAGTATGGGCGCGCAGCGTATAATTTCTTAATATTGTGTTTATAACGTACACCTCATCACTGCATTTGGCAAACGGGGGGCAGGATATAATTTTTTACCAAAGACGACATTTGGGAATGTGAACGTGTGGTCGTTGACCAGAGACATGGGGACCGGAAGGGCTCGTTTCAAGCTAGTCTGTGTTCTTGGAGAGACCAAAATGAATCAGCTGAGCTTAAACAGACACCCCTAAGGGGCAAGTTCACCCTTTCCAGTTACCAAAGATACCTTGCAAAACCCATAATATTGTATGCTTTTGTACGTTATAGTATACGTTAGAGTATGTGTATAAATGCGACCAAAACACTGAGGAAACAAAAAGCATAGAGATGTACCCTGTCAGTATCCTCTAGCTTAATATCTCATTCAACCACCAAGAGTTTACTTTTTAAGTGTCATTTGGCATACAAATCTAATTGGACTGGGCAATGAATATTGCACATTCCTGAAGAAAGTCATGAAGTGCTTGAAAATAGAACCCAGGTGAAACGCACGCTGGAAATACCAAGCACACATAAAGTAAATGGGCCTTCACGAGCACGATTTATACATGCTTAGCACATCCAGCCAAACACTTTTTGGAGTTTTAGTTTATCATAATATTACCCTTGGCACCTTTTAGAGCCTCCTGATAAACGTTCCTGTGTTTACGCGGCCTGGTGAATGTCACAACCTGCTTAACGTCCTAACCTCCACAGGAAGGAGACAGAACGCGAACCCCCTCAACCTCAACGAAAATGATTAGTACACCATCATGTCAATTCTTGACTCCCTTCACAGTCAAATTCCCTTTATGTGTAGCGCCGTTCTTTGTTATAAAGTGTCAAAACCCGGGCTCTGTTTCTGTTGGCTAATGAGGAGAAGGACCATAAACTGCGGTAGAAAAACCACTTCTGACATCACTCGCGGCTACTTCACGGAAGCGCAGAAAACTCTCGTAAAAGGATTTTTTTCCCCCCTGTACCTGCACGCTCCATAAAAGAAAGAGAAACAACATGGAGCTGTTGGCGTCCTGGTACCAGCGCCACCGGAGGGTGGAGCATAGCAGCTCCAAAACCATAATCACTTTTTAAGTATTAAGCGCTTTGGGGACAGATATAGAAAGGGGAATGGCTCCTAAGGTTGTGTCCTGTTGGCGGTTTGAGAGCCCCGTCTGGCAGGCATAGCTGTGGTCGCCTGTGGAAACACGAGGGCCCCGGCCAGCGCGACGGGTCGAAGGGACCTCGGTGGCTTGAGGAGAGAAGGCGGGCCCCTCAAGTGGAGAGGAGGTCGCCCCGCATTCGATGCGTGTCTGGGGAGGTCGCGGCTCAAAGCATCTCCTTTCCCCCCTAAAAAACTGTCGGCTCCACCGCCCTTGGACATAAATTCAAGGCACGGCCTCTGGAAACTATGAAAACAGGTTTTTTTTTTTTTTTTTTGCAAAAAAAAAAAAAATCTGAATTTATGATCTTTCATCAAGCACACAGTGGTTTCAAGCTGTAGAGAATTTATTTTTTTCTGCTGTTTATTTTCTAGTTCATGGTTTTATAGCCTATCAGGAACACAGTTGGATTCTTCTACTGCCGTAAGCTACGCTGGCCTCTTTTCACAGGAATTAAACAAGATGTTACATGGTGACAACCAACATGAGTTCTGGCAGAGATAAAAACAGCGAAATGCAAAGAACCACAGGAAACTGGACACTGAACAGATACAAAGGACTAACCTGATTTCCAATAAAACACTCCCAATGTTATGGATGCCAATTGCATCTCAGCTTTACATAATTATCATGCATAAGAGACAGCAGAGTTTTGGGGCCTCTTCTTTTCCAGCTATGGCCGTGGAGAACACTGTGTCCCCAAAGCCACTTGCTGGTGACCCCTCCCATCTCCGTTTCTCTGCCTGGTTAATTTGCAGTTGTGTTCCTAAGCAACACTTATGTTTTCGGACGTTTCTAAATTCAGCCCAGGCCGAGAGCAAGACCGACTGGGGACTCTCTGGGAGCGCAGGGCTGGGGCCTGAAGGGGGCAGGTTTTTCATTTCACGCGGCCTATCGGTTTCTGCTGTGAATTAATGGGTCACCTGAGCCGACACAATTGAACCCTTGTCCTTGCATTTGAGAAAATGGAAATATTGCAAGGATAGCGTTTCTGCACTGGCAAGACAGCCTCCCTTAAAAAGAGAATATAAAACAGATAAGGGTTAAAACTCCAATGAGGGGGAAAAAGAATGAAAGGCTACTGAGAAAGATCTGTTTTGAGCTGTCACGCGGAGGCCGCTCTGAGATCGCTGTCGAGGAATCGCATGGCTGCGCCGCAGCTCAGTCACTGCCCTCTGTGGCTCGGGTTCAGACGAGCGCCGAGGGGATGAATCGCCGCGGCAAATCCCAGTTTATCCACATAATTAGTCAGGAATGCAAGTCTGTGCTCAACTGTGACTTTGTTTATTCCTGCCTGTGTGAGTATGAGTGCGTGTGCATGCGTGTGTGTATGTGTGTGTGTGTGAGCATTCTGCGCATACAATGTCTTCATACTGCCATGTCTTGAGGCCTTTTGTGAACATGTCAAACACAGACTGCCTTAAAGCAAAATGCATTTCTTATTCTTTTTACCATTAGAAGCTATGTGATGTGTCAGCAGCCCATACTGAGTACACGCACGATGACTAGTCCATCCTCGTGTTTACAGGTTGAATACCTACCATGTGACAACTGACAAATCACTGACTAGCATTGCTGAAGCTTCCTGTTACACGTGCTTTAAAATGAAACTGTGTCATTTTATTACTGCCATTGGCCTTGCGTCGTCACAATAATATTTTCCAAACCGGTTCGAGCAACATTACAGCAAATAGGAGTCTGGCATTGGCCGTCTCCTCCCCTGGAACAAACAGCAGCAATAATACAAACTAATTCAGAACAAGTCTGGAGCGCCTTTAAAAGTGGGGGTCATACAGCAGTTTTATTAAACACTAAGACTTTGGTGAGAACAGCGTCTAACAGACATGGAATTAATTATTTTAAAACTTCATACAATAGGAAAACAAATGGAGGGGGGGTGTAAATTCATTATTTCAAATAAAAATTCCTGGGAGGTTGTCAACTTCCATTTTTACTATGGGAAAGAGTGCTTTATTACTGCTTTAATATATTTTACAGCAAGACAAAAGACGGGTTCTGACTGTAGTGGTTTTGCATCTCAGTTTTACGAAGTCCTTTGTTATGGAAGACTTAGCAGATACTGTCACTAAATAGCTAAATTGCTGCCAGCCTCCAAGAGTGTCACTTGTTCCTCAGTGTTTGGCATGTGATGCACTGGTCTGTGACGGCAGCCACTGCCTTTTGAGTTTTTTAGGGCCTGGGAGCGTCTGGTTACCTCGGCCACTATACTCAAAGGCTCCACACAAGAATTGCCATACTGCTGTAAGATTATTAGTGTGTATCGCTAGCTTTGTTGAGGTCATTTCCCTAGCTAGAGCTAAGCCAAGCCTGTGTTTCATTGAGGGCACTCTGGTAACCTCACTGAAATGAACCTGCAACTAACAGCCAGAGAACACTGCAAAATGGCGATCTCCCTTTACATTTAAGCAACACTGTAGATAACACTGGCATTCACATCATTGCCACCATCTTGATCCTTGCCCAGCTGGAACCTAATATCTCTGCACTACTACTGTGACATTTCAGTGATATTGTACCATTGATGTTTTGAATGAACACTGTATTAGATGGGTGCATGTTTATGTGCGTGAATGTGTGAGGTTGGGTTGCACAATGCAAAATCCCAAAACCAACTCACACAGAATACAGTGTTCCACTGGAAAGATGAGCACTGAAGATAAGTCTACGTCTTGAAGACTGGAAGACTTGACTTCATCAATGCCAATGTCAAATGCTATGCCTATGGGTATTTAATCTTTACAGGCATTTGAGCAACTGAGAATTCTGTTTTTTATCCCCTAAAACCAAAGACTTTAAAACTCACCGTCAGGCCCAGACTCCCTGTCAATCAGATTAAGTTGGCAAGGAAAGCACGCCATGAATCAGAAACTGGAAGCTGCCCCCATCCTTTGGGAGAGGACAATTTGACTTTCACTGAAAGTCTCAAAATGAAAATGAAAGTGGGTTGTTCTGCCAGCAGCAGTTCCATCTGGCAGGGGCCAGACCTGCGGGGGTCGGGGGGTAGGGTTCTGGCCCTGGGGATCCACGAGACACGTCTAAGACAACCCTGAGCTTTATCTCCCATCAGCACCTCTGCAAAAGGGTCATGGCGTTCCTGCTCTTGAGCTCGCCCCTGGGTTTAGATCAGGATGCCACAGCCCCCTTCCAGCATCACATGACATCATCTCTCTGCCCCACACACAGCCCCGCAGGGCATAAAACTCTGTCCAGTCCTGACAGACAGCCGGCGGGGGGAGCGGACCCCCATTTGGAACGGTGCACTTGATGCTGCTGAACAAAAACAAAATCGTTTGGTTTTTCTGGCCGCTCGTAAAAAATATATATCAAGACGTGGATACAAAAGTGCTCGGGTCTGGCCAAATGGCCATCCCATGAAAGCCCTGCTTCCATAAATAATGACAATCACATGTGCATTATGTTGTGCTGTTCACGGAATCTCAATGCATGCTGTAGTTCTCGCCTGGAAACCTGTCATGGAAACCCAAGATGATGAATCCATTACTCACACACACACACACACACACACACACACGAGCACAGATCTGAGGGCAAACATACTGATCCCCCTCTAAGATTTATAGGTCTTTGCAAGTCTGCTATGCAAGAAAAGTGAGGTTTGGTCTCCAGCTTCCCCTCAGCCTGTCATTAAAGAAACACTACATTTTCCCAGCATGCAGCTCTCCATGTTTAAAAAAAGGAGATTAGTTTCATTATGAAGATATCTCTCTGACATCATAATACAACAATACAAATGTGCTCCTTTCAACTGACTACAAGGAACCATAGGTTCTGTTAATAGCCGCTGGGGGTAGTCTGCTACTTGCATGAATGCACAAATAAACTACATCCTTTGTTGACAGCTGATTGGGAAAAACTCAAGCCAAATTTGCAGGGGTGATTTTGTAGAAGATTTGAAATTTTACAACCTGCATTGAGTGTTTTCTTATTATTTCCTGATGTGGCTCCCGGAGAAGCGAATTTGCCAAGAACTATAAAGGAAGAAAGGCTGTGGAGTCCACATTTGACAGAAGGGGGACGAGAGACCATTAGTTATCTTTGATTGATTTATCCTCTCAGAGGTTTGTTAGTGAATGATTTTGCCCACAATGCGCCTGTGCTCGCTTGAACACCTCCCCCCTAAAATGGACCACTTGTTTTTTGGTGCTGATCGAGTCTCAAAGCCAAAGCCATGACATCATAGCTCGAGCTATGGGGATGATATAAGCAGGCTGTTAGCTACTGCTTATATTACAAGCAACCACAAGAAATGATCTCTGGGCTTTTAAAGAGAGAGTGCCAGCGCAGCCTGGTCGCATGCAAGGGGGGAATGCTGGGTACTCACCCGAGGCCAACCACTGGCCACTGGGGGACACGCTGATGCAACGTACCAGGCTGGAGTGGCCACGGTACACCTGCAGGACAGGGGACAGCATGGTCAGAACACGCACAATGGGACACAAGAGGAAGTGTGTGTGTGTGCGCATCAGGAAACTGATTCAATTTTCAACATAATAGTCCCACAGACACACATATACAGTCACACTCACACACACTCCCACCCACTCACTCATACACACACAGACACACAGACATGCACACTCTCTCCCAGGTGTCCAGACACAGAGAGCGTTTAAGAGCATCCTCAGGAGGCCCTGACAGTTCTAATTAAAGGCTTTCAGCACCAGCACATGGAAACTATTGCTCTGTTCCAGGGCTTATAGCTGCTTATGCACCCCACTCAAAATCACACAGCCCTCATTCCTTTAGTGTTTTCAGACAGTCCTACCCTGAATCTGAGCCTCACTGTGACATCAAATTTTATTTCTGTCTTTTCAAATAAAACCTTCGATTTTATGCATATTTTTAAAAAAAAGATGACTGTTTTGATGTAATGGCTTGCCACCCATGCACAGTGATTTTACTGGTTTTTCAGGCCGGAATTAACGCTGAGCTATAGCAGCCCGTGCTGAGACGCTGGCGTGGAGGTGCAGTGGCGTGGCGGCGTCGCGGTAACCCCTACCAAGGCCTGCGTGGTGGGGAACGGCTGCAGGTCTTTCGGCTTGGGCAACTTTGGGATCAGATCCTCTGGGTCCACGTTCACCTGTAATGGAGTGAGAAGTTAGAACACGATCCGAGCCCCGAGGGTTTTACAGAATGCCATGGAAGGATCCAGAAAGATCTGGTTTCTGGATCGTTCCCATGAATGTGTGGAGGGAGGGTGCGGATGGTCAAGGGGGGGGTGGTAGTGGCTACTCACTCTCATCTTGCGCTGCCGAGGGCAGAGGTAGAGGTCCAGGCAGCGCTCGAACCTGTCGTGAATGAAGCGGGAGAAGGCGGGCACGGCGCGGAGGCAGGGGTACTTCTGCGGGAGGAAATTCAGCTTTCTATCCTCAGGGTCCTGCTGTTCCCAAGCCAGTTTCTAAAGAGAGGGGGGGCTGGAGTTTAACAAACGGCTCTGGCAATCCCACAACACCAAAGGCTCCTCTCAGATTTCGCCTGGAATTCAAAAGGCATCTCAGGCCGCCATTTGACAAACTATCGGCGGTCGACCTTACAGCGATCATTTCACATTTATATCTCACTGGAGCTGGAAACTGATTTCTTCTTCAGGGAAAAAGACACAAAGAGAAGGGGTTTAGCTGAATGGGCCAAACACATGGCGCCTGGTGAACGTCCAGCCCACCTAGCCCAGGTTTCATTCTCTCATAGATGCAATCTGAATGGCTTTAAAGCAGCCACACATGAACGCATGCTGATGACACCCTTCCCACCAGCATCCACAAGGGCGGTGCTCTTACCTCCTCCTCGGTGGGCAGGTACTCCGGGGGAGGGTTGTAGGACTCCTCGTGGCCTGGAAGCCTCATCTTGGGTGCGGGCACATGCATTTTGTGCCTCCCCAGGATGGCGTTGGGGTCCTCTTTCGCCCACAGATCATAGTACTGTGGGGCAGTGTCCTTCGGCTTACGGGGCTTGATCCACCCCATCTTTATGGCATGGACCAGCTTGGACACCTGTCAGTAACAGAGGTCAACCGCATGGTTAGAGCCAGGCGATGTGGAGCAGGTGAAATTTCAAAACTAACCAAGCAGGTCGCATTGTACTAACCCTAGAAAGATCAAGCACACAGGGATCAGCTCTGGTTTCAGAAATAAAGAGTACACCACCTGCACTTCAGGTAACAATACAATGGACAGATACAAATTACTGATATTCACTCACCATCCCTGTTTTTTTTTGTTTACACACGCGCACACACATACATACACACACACACACACACACACACACACACACAGACACAAACAGACACAGACAGACACAGACACATATATATACGCATATACATGTACTTACATATACACATACACATGCACACAGTCGTACATATATGTTTGTGTGTGTGTGTGTGTGTTTGTAAAATGAGAAAATTGGCAGGATATCCAAAAACACGATTCCTCAGCCACTGCCTGAGAAACCCTGCAATTTCATTTTCAATTGGGGGTCCAATTTCTTTAAGCTTTCCATTTTAGGGGCCCATTATTACAGCATTTCACCTCCGCTTCCACTTTGACAACTATGTGGGAATCATTACATCTATTACCACACATATGGGAGCAGTTACAGGAAAAATTGCATGAAACATGAAAATTTTCTATTATGTTTATAGTCTCTATAAATATACATTTTCAGCATTATCAAAATTCATAAACAGTCAGCAAGGGTGTCCATCTTCTCTAGCTAAGGTGCTTCCGAAACTTAAATTTCACATTCCATATTCAATGGCACAGAAAAATAAGTATTTCCCACTGATTTCCCATAGGTACTTCCTACTGAAAAGAATGTCGTTCTTGAAGAGCTGAGGCATCTGACCTTCACAGCAATGCAACTCATTTAATTTTTGGCTGTGCGTGCATCCAAGGACTGCTGAAAAGTCAAATTCTCATGTTGACTCGCTGACAAAACGGCTCCGAATTGAATTTGGCATGTCTTCACCATACAACTTGGTCTTTTGAGCACAATTTATACCAGTGTTTCTCAAACCTACTCCTGGAGGCCCACTGCATATCTTCTATCTATCCTTCCTTCTAACACACCTCATTAGTGTGATTAACATACTCTTGATTAAATCAGGTGTGCTCAGCTAATCAAAAGTGCCATAGAGTGAGTTCAGTCAGGTAGGTAGAGCAGGGAAAGATGGAAAACGTGCAGAGCAGGGGGCCCCCAGGAGCAGGATTGAGAATCAGTGATTTACACGGTGGGTAAATTGTCATGACTATGAGACAAATCCATGACAGACATATAGACACCATGTGACTCTTGTGACAGTAAAGACAGATGTGTCTATGAAATCTCATTACAGCACTCAAAAGTTGGGCTTGTGTGTGAGGCCAGTCTGTTGGGATAGGGCAGAGGGAGTCTGGGTTTGGTGTAGAAGAATTTTCTGAGAAAAGGTGTCATGTCTTCAGGCTGTGTTTAGTGTGGATGGAGGGAGGATCCAGGCTGTGTTTAGTGTGTATAGAGGGGAATTCAGGCCGTGTTCAGTGTGTATGGAGAGAGGATTGAGGCCGTGTTTGTATTCAGCGTGTATGGAGGGAGCAGGCAGGCTGTTCTGTATGTGTCGGGGAAGGTTTGGAGCTGTGTGTGGTGTGTGAGGGGCAAGGGGCTCACCTTCTCCTTCTCAATGAGCGAAGGGATGAAACTGCGCTTGTCCTGTGGCCGGTTGGTCACGGGGTGGATCATGACCTCCCCAGAGAAGAAGTCCAATGAGGGCTGAAGGGGGTGACAGAGGGACAAACCCAGAATCACCTTTCTGAGGGGGACGAACAGGCGATGGTACCACCGCACATCTGCTAGTCCCGGTCTCAAGGCAGACGACTGCCTCTGGCCTGCCAGAGACCTTCCAGACAACAGGGCAAAGCCAAAACTCTCAACACTTCCCTCAACAGCTCCTCTGAAAGCTAATGGCTCAAAGGTAGTAGCCTGTTTTTCTAATTGTTTCAAATGAACTGAAAAGCTGCTGGTATACCATTTAGCTCTTAGTGGTGACAGTCCCCTGAAGCGTGACTCATGCTTCTGTTAAGTCGGTAAAAATGGGCTTTTTACTATGAGCATTATTGTTAATGAAAGCTTCACTATTAATCCGATGATATGTATGACACAATCTAGACGCTACTGCATTTGCTTGTAAACCCAAATCGTAACACGGCTCAGCTGCAGCTCTTCGGCTTTCCTAAACAAAACTAATTGCACAGGAATTAAACTTCAATAAAAAGCAAGCATCTCCTCGCTGAAAAGTGTGTCAGAGCTCTTCAACCCATTTGTATGTGGCGAGTGTAGACTAGGGTTGGGTTCTGTGGGAACTTAAGTGGAGAGGACAATTTACTGAGGTTAGGCGTACACATGCTGTGCCCATTCTCTGCAGGCTTATTCTGACAGCTCTTTACGCATGAAGCTGGACGGACATCTTTTGCTCCAAACAGGAGGATGAAGTCATCACACAAGCTATTCGGTGCTTTTTTTTTTTTTTTTTTTTACCTCGTACTCGTTGAAGTTGACGTCTCCAAACTGCCCCCTCTGTAGGCGGTGGACAAGGTCGACCTGCTCATCGGATAGCCGGATGTCGGTGCCGGTCATCTTGTCATGGACAGTGCGCCTGGTCAAGAAAGACAAAGCAAGAGAGAAGGGGAGAGAGAAAGACATGGAGAGAGAGGAAGAGAGGGAAAGAGGAAGACAGACAGGGACAGGAGAAAGAGACACAGAGAGAGATAAAGAGGAAGATGAGCAGAGAGATGGCAGGAGAGTGTAAGATGCATGCCACAGTGCATTTTCAGTGGTAAAGTCCTCCATAACGTAGCTCTGAACTGCCATGCCCTCGGGCAGCACAAGCCACCAACATCTCACCAGTAATCAGGGTTCTCCATCTTGTCCAAAAACTCGTCCAGCTCGTCCTTGTTTCTGATTGGCTTGAAGATCTTCTTTCCGTCTAGGTCATAGCCAATGTGGGGGTAGTCCTTGTACCACTCCATGGGGATGTTGCCAACTGTGTTACGGATGTCCTGCAGAGAGCAGAATAAAGGGGCGTGTGGCAGCGGAGTGACTGACAGCTTGCAAAGATTTTCGAGTAAAGGTAAGCTGGCGAGAGGGCCACTAAACCCCATTCGCCCTCCCACCTCAGGATCGCCGAGCACTGAGCTCCGAGCATCTCTGCTTTCTTTGTCCTCCCATCTAAGCCCTGGCTTTGGCAGCAAACTCAATTTCACTGATCGTGCTGCCTCTCCCCCTCTCCAGCTCAGTGCCTGGATTTAAGACAGGCAGTGATGTTCAGGTGCGGGACAGGAGAAATACAGCCGGGCCGAGCTGCCCTGGCGAACATCTCGCCTCATTCCAGGGCAGCACGACTCGGCAGAGGCCTTCCAGGCACCTGTTCCACACGACTGGCTGCTTATAAAAAAAACCCACAGTAGTTACAAGACTGAACGGGTGCAGAAAATATTTTCCAAAATAAGGGGCTTCTTTGTCTTTGAAAGAAAAAAAACACACTCTCGCACACACAGAGTAACTGAAAAGCTCAGAGGCGGAGCCCTGCCCTCCATACTCCAGTCTGCACCTGTGAGCCATTTCAATAAAACCTCCCCTACCACGTCCAATTAGGGAGCAGGAGGCTGAGTGGCCCTGTGTTCCCACACCATGCCAGCCAGACTGCGGCCTGACTCCGCCACCCTCCCCTGACCACTGACCCCAGATCAGCTTAAGATTTCCATTTTCATGTAATGGCTGAGATTAGCATTTAGACTGGGTAAACTGATTCTGGATCAGGTGCTGGAGGGCAGAAACACCCACAGCGCAGTGTGAGCTGAGCGAGAGACCTCCCTGTCTGACCCTGTGCTTTTTTTTAACTGACAGGTAATGATATGCAGTGTGGTGTAGGGGTAAGAAACGGGGCTCGTAACAGAAACGTTGCTGGCTCAATTCCCAGGTGGGTCAATGCTATTGTACCCTGGGGCATGGGGTTTAACACAAATTGCCACAGTAAACACTCAGCTGTATAAATGGACATGTAAAAACTGTAAACTATGCAAGTGGCTCTGGATAAGGGCATCAGGCTAGCAAACATACTGTAGCGGTACGCAAGTTTGGAGATGTGGCACAGAGCACTGCTTCAGGGTGCAGTCCGGTTTGTCTGAGACCGTGGGCACCATCCCAGTGACCACTCTTTCTGTGCCTAAATCACTGCCCGCAAACGAAGAACACTTCAACGCTAATTTGACGTTTCCTGTCTGGAAACCCAATCTTATGGTAAAAAAAAAAAAAAAAAGCATAGATGGGTGCACCTCCTCAGCTTGACCCCATAAATTTTACTCAGGGGGGCGTCTTTTTCACAAGCTGTGCACCACCCGTAGCTTTGGGGCCAAACTGTGGCAGCGAGGAGGTGTGTACGAGTTGCCCCAGGTCACAGAACGTACCTCCCTGACCGTGCGTCTCCACAGCTGGCAGCGGCGACACCTCCCCTCGAAACATCATTAATCCCCACACAGGCCAACAGCAGAAACCTTTCGTTTCCCCAGGATTCTATACTGGAGTCAGCTAACGGTGGATAGGATTTCATGCCTGGAGGGCTCCTGCACTTGTAGGAGGAAAAGCAAATGTTGACTGTTCTCATAATCGCACCTATCACCCCCGGACCATTTTTCTACTACACAGAGGGGGGACGTCAAGTGGATTACAGCTGGACGCCCTGTGACATTTGCTATATAAGCAGCGGAGGATAGCCCCTGGAGCTGTAACGGGAGCGGTTGCACTCCCACAGAGGCTTCTCGATGAAGTGATAACCGACTTCCCTGCTGACGGAGGGGTGAGCTACTCCTCCATGCAACAGGGACCCCAAAAAAACCGAAAGGAATTACTGATTATGATAGCGAGGATAACTGACAGTATGTCAGACACTATGGTGGGCAGCAGCAGACTGTCTGAGACTGTAACTGTGCTCTCTAACTGCTGCCAGGGAGAGGGGACACGGGGCTACATCTGCAGGGAAGATGTGGAGAGCATATGCTTTCAGTTCTGGAGGAAAACAAAGGCTTCATAAAGTATTAGTGCGTCACTTCCAATAAATATGCAGAGAGGTGACAAAAGTTTGACTGGAAACCAAAGCCCCCTCTGCCTGTTCTCATACATACATTTCCTCCTTATTTTAGAGAAGGGCGTAATCTCCTCAACACCCCTAGTGATTCTGCGACTGAAGCTAACCTGGGGGTGCACGTCCTTGGGTCACCTCACCCGCTTCTGACACCGGGCATACGAGACGCTTTGTGCTCGGTGACCTACCAATTTCTCTCAGAGGGGTTGGGGTACTGTAATCCTAGGAGAAGGTCCAGGTGCGAAGAGCCAGGGACTTCACAACTCTGTCTTAATCACGACTGCAGTGGGATCCAGACCGCCTGCTTCAATGTCTAAAGTACTCAAATGACCAGTCATCGGTCAAACTGGCTACTCAGCAGAAAACAGTTGCTCGGTTCCCATTGTCTGCACCACTTTCTTTTTATAACTAGAGCTGTGTCATTGCAAAAGCTTTTGAGAAGACAAAGCAAAGAGTGCTGGTGATGAAACTGTGATGTAAGCTGGTACTCATTATTTAATAATTCTGCCTCCCCTCACAGACATGGAAAAAAATATCTACAAAGTTCAAATGCTGTTACTTCTGGGCAACAACACTAACGGGTCTGACTTCAAAAACCTTGAGCCTGCAAGTCGTGAACGCCTGCTTTAAACTGTCGGGACATCTCGGAACGGTCTAGGGGCATAAGCCGCTGGGTTGGAGTGAGGCGTAACTCAACCGTACAGCTTTCACGCCCCAGCTGCAGTTAAAGAGGTGACAAATGTCAGGCTCTTTCAAAACGCCTCCTCCTCGGTGTCATCGCCAGGGCCTCCGAGACGTGACGCTGCAGTGGGCACTGGTCGTTTCCTTTCCGAGAGCTTGTATAGCGCAGACCAGAAAGCCACTTCACAGGGTTTGGGAGGCCGTGTTCCATTTCCTTACTGAATACAGCCTTCCGTTCCAGCCCGACCGTGCTCCCTCTGAGACGCTCAGAGCGGGGAGGGTTATGAACCCATGCTCCCTGTATTTGATTTTAGAGACAGCCTTTTAGCCATGTCCTCCTGGTGCCTTTGTACACACCGTAGATTAAAAATTTGAACCTGCTGCTTTAGCAAACCGACACGCAGACTAAAACTTTTGAGTGTGGCACAGGCAGTTTTGTGAATGCAGGCTCCAGGCAGTGGCTCAATTAGCCAAGGGCTGGAGCTGGTGCTGGAGCTGGGGCTGGCAAGGCCCCCAGGCTGGGAGAAGGGGCACGCCGTGATTGGGAGGGGGCAGACGTCCCCCCCCCCTTCCAAAACCCCCGTGAGAAGGGAAAACTTCAATTGGGGCTGGTGTCGAGCACCCGGGCGTTAATGGGTTCCGCTCGGCCGCCACTGCGGGGGAGAGGCAGAGAGGAGCGGGGGCGCAGGCGGACTGGCTGCGGTTGGCGAGCGGAGCCCTGGAGCGCCTCCCTCTCCCTCTCTTTCTCTCTCTCTCCTCAGCACGCCGCACGGATCACTTTTTCCGCTCCTCCACCGCTGACCTCTCCGCCGGCTGAATTCCTTGGCTGCTGGATAACAGGAGGATTGCAGCATGGAATTTAAGAAGAGTGTGACTTCATCTTTTATGATGAAAATAGAAAAGAAAAAAAAACGTTAAAAAAAATAGGAAATTAGGCACGTGGTGGTGATCACCAGATTTGCCACCAGCAATTTTTGATCAAGACCACGTCGTCATCCGTGGCCAGCTTCGTCCCGTGCCCTCAGGGTGAGTCCTGGGGGGGGTGCAGGCATTGCCCTTAATTGCGGTCAGCGCATTCCCGTTTGGTGTCCCCTTTTTATTTGAATGCGGCGGGGAGCGCATGACTGACAAACTGCAGACAAAAAAAAGCTGAGCTGAAGGGAAAAAAGGAGAGATTGAGCCAAGAATTAAAGGAAAATGCTCCTGTCAGACGTGCTGGCTGATGAGTGAGTGATGAATGGAGCTCTCAGCTGAGGCCCCTGACTATGGACTGGGCTGGAGAGGTGGAGCAACCCTGAATATGGAGCTCTGCTGTTTTACCTCCACCACCAGGAGGCAGGGAGGACGTGATGGGCAGCAGTGCGGTGCAGTGGTAAGGAACAGGGCTCAAAACAAAAAGGTTGCTGGTTCAGTTCCCCATAGAGCACAGCTGTTGTACCCTTGTGCAAGGTGCTGAACCAACAATTATGTCAGTAAACATCTAGCCAAAATTATAATCTATTATAACCTATAAAATGGCGACCTATGGAAACCGCTCTGGATTAGAGCGCCTGCTAAATGACAATTATGCAACATAATCATGAAGTCACTGTCCCAGTCGGTCTGTCTGTCTGTCTGTGATTAGAGATAAATAACACAGACCATATGGACAGAATTGGATGGAAACTGTATGATATGACATGCCTGCCTCCGAGCCAAACAAGAATTTATGATGGACGTTTGCATCTTTGAGAGAGACCTGAGGAGAAACTTCACCCACACTGTTGCATGTAACAACAGGACAAAAGGGCAAGATGGGGAAAAATGCTGAGCAAATGGAATGGAATAATAGTAAATCAAGAAGAACACTGAAAAATCAAGCATGGAAGCATTTAGCTGAGCTCCCATTCACCTGAAAGGCCAGCCGGTGAAACTGAACTTAGCTGACTTAATGTCCATGAATAAAACAAATCAAAATTATACAGAAGCAATATCATGGTACTAATTTTTGCAGTATGATTCAAGGGGAACTCATTTGTGACCAGAGAAATGACAAGCCTAGCTTGCTCCATGGATGGCTATCCAAACAACTGGGGTCATGTAGGAGTGTCACGTGGCCGTGTTGATGTATGATCCATGCTTGGTGACGATTTCACTGTTCAGTGATTGACAACTGAAACGAGACCAGAGAAGGTACTCCAAATACCTGAAATAGAGGATGACTGGACAGAAGAGCACACCATGCATTTCACTCAACACGCAACCACACAAGCTTGTGCATCTGCTAATCCATCACCATAGCTACTGGCTCTCCAAAACGGAGCTCGACAGTATAATATTACAGTCAATATAAAATTATTACATTATTTATTTCCATAGCTAATGTCCTTAGCAGAGTGACACAGCTTAAGTATTATCCAGTTATAAAGCTGGATATGTACTGAAGCCATTTGAGTTAAGTGCCTTGCTCAACACTACAACAGCAGTATTCTACCTGCGAATTGAACTGACAATCTTTGTGATACAAGCCCCATGCCCCATACCACCACTGTAACAAAACATTTACTGATCTAGGCTATTATAAACTGGAAATTAGAAATATTAAATTGGGGACAAACAGAACACCATGCTGTGACAATGCAAAGTACAAATAAAACGTGCAATGAGCAGCTTCTGTGTCCCGCATTCTTTCACGTGTCAACACTGAAAAGCCACAAACACTTGGCATGTGCTCTCATTGCTGGCTTAGCAGCCTTTATTCTCCGCTACGGTAAGTGGAGTATACTAAATGACTAGTTCAATTTAATTTAAAACTATTCAAAGTATAAACTCTGAATTTTTGAGTGAGTCAAGGGAGTTCTGTTCAGTTTGTCAGACAGGAATTACATCAGTATAAAGGCCATAAATACGCCAATAAGCTTTAAACCCAAGCCTGGATAAAAGGAGGAGGAAGCAGACCACTGCATTGGTTATAAATATATCAAATTTAGCATATGTTATAAATATGAACCTGGGTTCAACCCTGTGAATCTAAGTCACCATCAAGCCCCACTGTAGAGTTACAATCAAAACAAGGAGACATACCAGGGGGGAAAAAAAACAATGCATATGTACCGAAGTCAAAAATGGATTAAAAAGGATTAATATCCAGATTCTTTCTAGAGGCTCAATGGAGTCAGGAGCAGGTTTTAGACATCCAATATTCTGTATATTTTTAGAAAAATTTGACTCGAGATATTTCCGTGTACCATTGGGCAAGCACAGATCCAGGGAGAGAGGCCCTCGCATTCCCGTGGGAGTCAGTCAGTCCGTGACTCAGCTTCGACATCAGCCCGTGACTCAGAGTCCCCACTAAACCAGGAACACACTGTCTGCTTTCACTCAACACACTTCCAGCAACCTGAAAGTCACAACACCCATATGGCTGGTCCTTTGAGGACACAAGGACTGGTAATTAACCACAATGTTGTAAGACAAGGATATCATCTGAACATCTCTGAGGCACTCTGTGAATGACTGCTAGGTTAACACTTGCTACACTCTACATTTAGTGAGTCTCTAGGTTTAAGCAACACACCCCAACATCATATTGGCCTGTCAGGCAGACTCTGGCTCTGGACCGTGAATTATGGCCGAGGAGGACGAAGCATGACAGGGGGACATCCGAGGGACACAGGGTCCTTTCCACGTCCTCACACCTTGCAGCAGTGTGTTTAGCTCCGACCGTTGTCACCAGAGGGGACCGTTCCCTCCCTGGCTCCACCCCTGTCCGCCCCCCCCTCAACCCTCCACCTGCCATAGCTCAGAGGCGCTCGCCTGGAGGTTGTTTTTGGACTGCAGTCAGCATTCCTGGAAGCGCGAGAGCTCAACTGGAAGGAAAAGGCTTCTTCAAAACGGTTTCCCCGAAAACATCCGGAATACGTGCAGGGCTCCAGGGACTGGCAGACGCTCCGGGCAAATAAATTGCTACTTGACTTCATTTATCTTCCCCTGCTCCCCCTCCCCCTGTTTCTCCTTCATTATTCAGCTTTAAAAAGCATGCGCTGGAGCGCTAGCTTAACCCCTGCCGTGTAAAAGGGCTGTGGCGCTGACTTGAAAGGTCCAGACCCGGGGTTCCGGCCCAAGAGGGCAGAGAGCGGAACATCCCTGGGAGAGGTGAGAGGGGAGAGGTTCACGCGTTTGCTGTCCTGACCTGAACACAGCTTCATCGTGCTTCCACAGCAGGTTTAGCCATCACGAGGATCTGGAGCTGCCATCCTCTGCAGGGAGACCTTCAGTGGGACCGTAACACACCTTCACTCTTACATAGTTAAACCCACCCCAGAAGGAGTGCAAGGCCTGTTAGCATTGACAAAAAAGGTTTTGGATATTTAGAAATGATGCTGTCTGATCTGACATGGAGGGTGACAGGAATTTTTGAAAATGAAAACAATAACGCAACTTGAATCAGAAGGAATGATGTGTCATTCCCTCTGTCATTTCTGGCTAACACCTGGAAAAAGTCTTCCATTTACTGCAATCTGCAGAATTTATAGCACATTTTCAGGTTGATTTGAAAGAAAATTACTATATAAAAGTACTATAATGCACATTTCACTATCACTTCTTTGGTGTGACTTCATTATTTGTATGTACTTACACATATACAAACATACATATAAATATATATATACATATATATATATATATATATAATGTTCTATACATTTATATAGTGTGTGTACATATGTATTTATGCGCACACACACACACACGTTTGCATGTATGTGCACATGTATATGTCAATGACTGGCTACCATACTCCCTTCCACAGTAAGAATCCTTATTTTCTAACAGCAAAGGACCTTGTAAGGAATTAGTTATGAGAGATGACATAAAAACACAATACAAACCCAATTTTTCCAACAGTTGTCAAAATTGCTGCTATCCCATATTATCACATTAAAACGGCCCGAGCATTAATAGAGTGCAGGAATCAGGAGCAGGCACAAATAATGCTTTCAGCAGCTGGGGGCCAGGATGTGTCCCCACACAAGCACAGAGGTCTATTAGCAAAGCGTGTTTGATATTCCAGACGTTTATGGACGGGCTGTTTGCTTGGGGAGATCTCTGGATTTGGGAAGGAGAAAAGGGGGGCAGGGGGAGGAGGCGTGGAGGGGTCTCACATTACAGCACCTGTACATCATGCACGCTGGACATCCATCAGTCATTACCCCTGTCTCTAAGGAAGGGAGGAGGAACCTCTCAGAAGAGAAGAGGACTCCCATCCTCCTCCCCACCCTCCAATCACAGTGTAGCCGAGCAACTTCAGGGATAGCTTGTACGCAGGCAAAAAAAAAAAAAAAAACAGACAGAAAAATGTCACATTTGGACAAGCGCTCCAAAACCGTATCGCAAATTTTCTGCTTTTAATACTGTGAAAATTCAATTAAACCACCAGATGAAAAAGCAAAAGGTGTATTAGAAGCTTGAATGTTAATGCTGCATCTGGCCTCATGCTGGAAGTTTAATGCTGATTTCCTCTGACATTCTGGTTCCCACGTGGTTCTCATCCCTCCACAGGTGGCTACAGTATCAATGGCATATCTAATTGCACATGAAGACACTTCCTCTGCTTAAAACAATGGAAAACCACTGATTTCAACTCCTTTTGCTTTCCATGACTAACAAGAGGGTGTAAAAGTTTTACTGGTGGGAGGATTTTTAGCACCGTTTTACCACGTGGCATAAACCGTCACAAATGTCCTCATTACACGTGTGCCATAAAAGTGTAACATCTTGGCATTACATCATCTGTTTCCGGGTTGCCGGGCGTCCAGGCGTTCTGATTGGAACCGAGCAGCATTTCTGCATGCCCCAGAGTGAACGGCACCAGCCCTGCACTGCCCACGTCGGCGCCTTTGTTCTCCTAATGACCAACATCTGATTTTTTTATTATTTTTTTTTTTTTTTACAACTTTTACACAAATTTTATTTTTACGGCCTAACACGTAACAGTAAACTCCAAATGAAAGCCACTTTCACACACGGGACAGTGTCAAGGGGAGCAGGCCTTGATTTTCAGAATGGATTAGGCTCGCTTCTCAGCATTCAAGTAGAGGAGCAACTGTGGAGATATTCCCAAATGAAACATCTTCCTTCGCTCAAAAAAGTCCTTGGGTCACGCTACATCAAATTGTACTGCGTCTTCCCTACAATATGCAACATGCAGAGCTTTAACTCAAGCTTAAACTGCAGCTTATGCTGACCAGGTAAGTAACTGGCCAAGATCTTGCAGACCTAACTATTTTCATTTTGCACAAGCACTTTGATTGTCATGTCATAACCTAGCTGATACTTTAACCTGGGCAAACCCTGTTGGTGTACAAAGGCTGCCCAATCAGAATCTAGGTCAATAAATCCACAGTCCGCTGTACCCCACCTGTGTGTTGGCAGCAGCTTGACCTCCACGCAGTGTGAGCAGCAAATGAGCTCGAGCTCGCTCACTTCCCCCCTGCAAGCGCACGCTTGTGCTCCCCTCCTCACACCGCCATCGGCGATCCGTGGCGATCTCCGGCGGAAAATTCCTGACCCGAATCCGGCTTTCTCTACCCCCGCCGCCATCACCCCTACCCCCCCCCCCCCCCCCTCGCCCCCACCCCCGTTCCCACTTTCCGCGGCGAGCCGTGCCCGGTGACGCGGCTGCGACTGGAATGCGAGCGTGCCGGGCCACGCGCTGCGGGTTTGGGGGAGCAGCAGAGCCCCGCGCGGGGGCCCGCTCTGAGACGGCCGCTGCAGCCGCCGCTAACAAGGAGAGACGGCCTGGCACGGGACCGCGCCTCAGCTGGAGGAAAATCGGGGAAAATAGCTGCGGGGTGATGTCCAAAACCCAAAAGCGTCGCTTGACTAACACAAAATGGAGATGTATAGTGCATTCCAGAGCCGAGGCTTTTTCACTTTCATTACATCACTGCGCTTCTATTTCAAATAAAACCTAATATGGTAGTCTTGTGGGTACCGGACGATATTAGGCTAATTTTTTATCCAAACTGAGATTCTGCAATTCTTTTCCAGCACACTGCTGTAGCCTTTGAAGCCATTTAAATGTTCAATTGCAGAATAAACTTGCACACTCAAGGCATCGTTATCCCATCAGACCCTAAAATGATAATTTCATCTTAACTAAACTCGGAAGTCTAAACTCCTATTCTAAGTCTAATTCCTATGCCAATTCCAATTCCAATACAGACAAAAGCTGAGTGCCATGGAAGCAGCAGTCCAAACACATCCACTAGCTAGTCAATAAATCTCTTTCCCCATTTGGAGAGAGGCGGGACAGGCGCCTGCAGTCCAGAGCTGCTGAGGAGCAGATCGCCCTTCTTTCTGTTAATAGCATCCCTTGGCTCCACTCAGACATTTCATGCCGCATTGACAGCGTATTATGGAAAAGGAACATAAATATTGCATTTAATATTCAAAATTACACAGTGAAAGTAGCTGCGGGCCCTGATGCTGACCTTAACCCCTACGATAAAATTTAATGGTCAGCGTCACAAAGCAATGACACAGAGGAGTGACCGGGCACACGTGTCCCAGAGAAACCGGGCCCGGTTGCGGTTCCCTGAATTCCGTCTCTCTTATTGCGTTTTTTCTTTTCTTTCTTTCTTTCTTTTTTTTCAGAGGAAAGAATGAACTCAAAAGGAGTATCGCTTTGGTGCTTTTTGGTATTGCGAGCCTGTTTATATGCTTAATGTACTGTAAATGCACCCTTGAGAAAATACGCAATAAAAGAGCGGGTACGGACGCTTTAATGATGGAAAACTCGGAGTAAGAGCAATTTCGGTGCAGAACAAAAGGCCGATCTAATTGCGTTTTTCCCTTTGTGTTCCCCTCCCCCGTCCTCCTTAGCTCCCTAAATAAATTAATTGAAGGCATCGGTTCCTCTTGACCCTAATAGGTTTTTTTTTTGTATTTTTTCACCTCCTCTGTACTCCCTCTCTGCTCCCTTTAATAACTGCAGCTGTTGTCTGTGTTGGATTAGGAGCCGAGGAGCGTGGAGGGGAGAAAGCAATACAGGTTCGTCCCCCTGGGCCTTGCAGACACCCCCACTCCCCCACGGCTCCCCCAATGCAGACCCCCATGCTGCCCCCCCCCCCCCCCCCCGCCCCCTGCCCTGTTCCACCGTGCATCGGGCTGGGCAACAGACACCACGACGGCCCCGGCTCCGGTCCAGCGTCAGGGATCATTTCCGAGTTTTGACAGGTCTCTGACCTGCTGCACGCCCACGCCAGAGCACATCGACTTTGGGAGGGAGGGGGGAGGGGGGGTGCAAAATTCACTGGGAGACTTTTACAGATGGGCGTAGGGATTAAATGTCAGACTGTCGAGGAGGAAGTTGAAGGGGAATAATTACTATCAGATGCTAGACTGCACTGACGCTTTTTGGGGAAGGGGGGGTGCCCTTGGACGACAGTGAGATAATGGGCATTGTCATTTGTTACGTCGGATGTCAGCGTTTATGAGGTAACAAAATGGAACATGTGAAGACAGAGCCGGCTGGAGCTCTTTTAAACGCGCTGAATCAAAGTTGGCATTTTATAAGCCCCTTCTTCCTTTTATAAATCGACTGCCACCAAAAAAAAGCACTTAGGGTCAGCATTCATATCCTAAGAAATATCTACAGATACAATTACATGCTGAAATGTGAAATATATTTCTTATGGACTGTATCAGAGAAGTTTGATATGATTGCAAGGCTTTTTTCAAGAGTCTTAAAAACGATAAGAATAAATTTTGTCTCAGAGGGAAAAAGCTATCCTTCTTTAAGAGGATGCGGTGAACACCTTTGTGCGAGACCTTTTATCTTTGATCATGACTGTATTACTGCAACAGCACATTCATCCAAGTACCCACCGCCTTGGGTATCTCTGCTCACAGAACTTCCTGTTCCCTCAAGCACTGGTAACTTCGTCTGAGAGTTCACACCTCTGCCACACAGGTGTGAAGAATGTTTAACATCAGTTTATTCTTGTTAAAAGGTCATATTATTTTCGAGGCACAGTATCCACCTACTGCACTCCAGTACTGACAGTGGCTTTATTCTCACATTCGTTCTTGAAGACAACACAATTACTTCCATTTCTTTGAATTTAAAAGGTCAGATAATTACCATTCTTTTCTATCCAGTTGACTTGGAAGTTGAAGTATTTTCATTACATGCAATTTGTTTTAAATTGGAGCAAAACAGAGCAAATGTAGCATTGATCTAAATGTGTATAATACAGGGCATTGTGTTTAATGTTGTCCTTACACTTGTTGCTTTGATAATACTCATATAATGCCTCAGGATGTGCTGCAACAGACATTAGGGTTGAAAAAAGGTCATAAACGGTCATAAAAGGACAAATTAAAAATAATGAGACCTTCATACACTGAAACTATAGGTATTTGGAATTACAGACGGTTGATATTTCTGCATGGCGGCAAATTGATATTTTAAGTCTTCAGAGAGCACTATATCGACAGCAACTGTTAAAGCAATTCTGTCTTAAAATTGGTTTCACAGGGAAATGAAAAGCCAGACAACTTTAGACTTCCTTCCAGTTATTTGGGGGGGTATTCTTTATTTGGAACAAGATAATTGGACATGTTTCTACACAAGGAAAACATTTAATTTCTATTGTATTTAAGACTCAATTAATAATTTAGTACCCTATATAAAACAAATTCTCCAAGCCTTTTCATAAGCATTTTTGAATTAAGGGCTCTTCATCAACCCAAAAAATTAACTGTACTTCAGCCTGGTCTGAAATTTGGTTTGAATGTAAACCTTTGTTTTGTGTATTTTTTAGACTAAAACTGAAAAATGCAATAATCTAGGGCTACTTCTTAACTACAGGAAAACCTTTGTGGCCTGCCAAGTACCAATGACTGATTAACACAGCCATAATGCATTATCATCAAACTGTCTTTATGCTACACATTCACGAGTCATTTCCCTTTCTGGAGGGGGCACTAGAGGAAAATGTAAGAGAGAGCAGTTAGCTACATTTGACAAAGGTGTTGTGTGACAAGCGGTGAATTAAGATAAATCTACTCCCACTGCCAGCAGAGAGGGTATGGCAGAGCACACAGTCAGCAGGTCATTTAGAAACCGCCGCCTTCAGCCTTATTATACTTGGGGGGACAGGACACCACACCAGGTCCTGTCTGCTCACCTCCCAATGAACCTCTCCACACGTCATCTCCTGCTGTCACAACGGCAGCAGCCATCTCTCTAAGAACCTGCTCACCTGTTACCGTGCGATATGCTGGGTTCAGCAGGGGCAGCCCTGGGCACGGCCGCCAGAGGCTGGAAGGAATCAACAATGGTACATTCTGGGTAATGACATGCCCTGCTGGCTGAAAGGCCAATTTGATTCAATCACTCTCATCATCAATATCAAACACCCGCTGGAGAGGGAATGGAAGAGAGAGCCTACTCCTCTGAGGACTTACAGCATCTCCATTACGGATTTGGACTCCAGCTCTTTAAACAAGATTATCGCGATTTAATTGAAGTACAAGTTGTCATTTGCAAAGACCCAGCGAGAGCCAAGCTGCACCCGACCACATCATTAAATTGACAGACGAGCATTGACCTTATATGTCAAATATTTGTATAATACGGTTCTGGAAAAAAGGGCATTTCATATTTTCCATGAGACCAAAGAAACAGGTTTTTTTTTTTTTAATCACCATCTGAGTGACCATCAGCCATGCGAATGGGAACTTAATACCAATGTACAACTGATGCCTGTGTAACTTTATGCCAAGGCCATCCTACCACGATCTGTCTGCTAAACACATACACACACACTGGATGACTGGTGTACCTTATTTTAAAATGATGCTTTCATGTAGTTAAAACCCGTCTGAAGCAATTCAGAAAAAGGGATTTTTTGGAAGTGCAACAACAGTGCCCCACACGCTTCTGGTTTCAAATTTACCTCATCACGCATAATCCCATGCAACACCAAGTGCATTATAATGATCAACATTACGAAAAGGTTGTCTTCCCCTGACTAACGATGATTCAGGGACAAACAGGTGCTGACTGACTTATGGGCTCAGTGGGGAGGAGAGTTTGCGTTATTTTGTTTAATTTTGCCTTCACCAGCATGACTAAACTAATCCAGTCGGGGTTAATGGCTCAATACAAAACAGAGGCAACTCATATTACCCTCAGTACTGAAGTCTCTCAAGCTGTGGGAAGAACATCTGCCCGGCTGTCAGTTACCCAAGCCCATAAAGCCAATCTCACTTAATAAAGGATGAATATTTTATCTGCAAGTCATTAAAGGCAGAGAAAAACCTGACAATATCACTCTCATTCTCTCCAAATATACACTCCATACTTCTGTATTGTATTTTACTCTTTGTACTCTTTGGAACTTTCATGGACTTGTAATCATATGTAACTTACATGTAATTGTCTGATATAGTCATTTGTGTTATTTCACAGTGGAGTTATTCCTGGTAAAATAAAGGATAATTAAATAATGAGTTAAATCATTTTTCAGACATGTTTTTTTCTGCACTGACTGTTCTAAGAGAATGTGGTGATCTGACACTTAAACACCCAAAGAGAAGCTCAAAATTTGAAACTGTTGTTCAATCTGCTTAAAAATGTCATGGATTTTAAGGAACTCTGAGTTTAATGTGTGTGTGTATGAGATTGTGTCTGTATTTCGGTGTGCGCAATTGTGTGTACAAATATGCGTGTCATTAGTAAGCGTGTATGATGCATGTGTGTCAATAGTAAGTGTGTATGTGTCTGTGTATGCATGTGTATGTCAGCGGCTGGTGTGTATGTGTCTGTGTATGCATGCGAGTATGTCACCAGTGTGTGTGTGCATGTGTCCTCTACTGACATAATGATAAGCTGGCCCTCCACGACATTGAGAAGGGGAGAGCCTTGTGAGGGGTTTTGAGAACGGAACACAGAGAAGTCCCCAAACGACCCCTCTGCTTATTTTCCATGCTGGGTTGCCTAGGTTCCAGCCCTTCCAGTGCTGAGGGGGTTAAAATCGTGTGGACAGGAGCTAAGCAGATCCACTCCAGCTCGGACGGCCGGCCCTGGGATTTGCATATGCAGCGAGGAGCAGTGGGGGGGGGGGGGGGGTTGGGGGGGACGCGCCAGACACTCCCACTGGCTATAAAGTCTACACCATACTGAAACACTCAGACAGAAATCACACGTGTATCTGTGTAGCGGGGGAGGCGAGCGGCGCTGGGAGGAGAGCTGAGACGCAGGCTTCCTGAAGCGAGAGCCAGCCGCCACCGGGAGCCGTTTCACAGAAGGCGAAGAGCGCAGTAACCACACAGGAACTTTTACGCAACAGCCATGAGTAATCAGCGCGCTCTCAGGTCCGAGGATTAGCTAAAGGCACGGGAGTTGGTGTGTGTGTTTGTTTTTTTTTCTTATGACTGCCTGCACTGGCTGATATGCATATGTGAGCTGCAGCAGAGTCGAGCCGTCTGAAGAGAGCAGAGAGAGAGAGAAACAGAGAGAGCGTGAAGATGTCTTTTGCAATGGTGCGTGCGGCCCCCAGCAGGTTCCTCTACTCCGAGATAAGCATGCTTTCAGAGGACGATGAGAACGGCAGTGAGAGCTCAGGCTCGGATGAGAAGTCCTTCCGTCTGGACGGCGCAGGCTACGACGTCAAGGTGGGCCGTAAGCGCAAGCCTGGCAGCCGACTGGCGGCGCCCCTGCCCCCACCCACCGAAGGCCGGCAGCGAAACGCGGCCAACGCCCGCGAGCGCGACCGTACCAACAGCGTCAACACGGCCTTCACCGCCCTGCGGACGCTCATCCCCACCGAGCCGGCCGACAGAAAGCTGTCCAAGATCGAGACGCTGCGCCTGGCCTCTAGCTACATCTCGCACCTGGGCAATGTGCTGCTGGTGGGGGAAGCCTGTGGCGATGGCCAGCCCTGCCACACCACCTCGTCCTTCTACCACCACAGCTCGCCCGGCCGCGACTCCGAGAACTCTCAGCCCAAGCAGATCTGCACTTTCTGCCTCAGCAACCAGAGGAAACTGGTGAGTATTGACTACCAGCGCCATTGTAGACCACGGCCCTGCTCCGCAGCCGAATCACCAGGCACCCTCTCTTGGTGCTCCTGGCGGGAGGCTTCACCATTTTGATGTCTTACTCCTGTGTTTGAGCATTCCGTTTATTCGTTTCCGCGTACCGACAACACCGTCGTGATACAATTGTTTCCTCGAATGTGTGTGGCATGAATAGATCTTGAAATACGTCTTGACAGGGTGGAATCCTTCCAAGAGTGGGAGAGGATGAAAAACAGCCTCTTTCTCTTGAAACTCTGAAAAAGTGTATTTACTACTGTGCACACAAAACAAGATCCAAGTTCTGATTTCAAACAAATTGTTCTTCTGATTTTTTTTTAATGGCACTCATTCAGATCCCAAGATTGTATAATTCTCTCCCTGAGGACTGTTATAAATTGTAGCAGAGATGTATCATAACAGTACTTCAGGTTCCACTGCATTAGAATTCTTGCTTAAATCTTTTAACTCATGAGGTTTACAAAAATGAATGCAACTTGAAAGTTTTAAAAAATAATAAAAAAAACCCTTACACCTTACACTCACTTTTTACCGCATGGATTTAGTTTCATAAGAGACATGCGAACAGTCCATAAGAGCATCGCTGTGGTGACAGTGACAGTTGGGGGTGCGTGCTGGGGGTTCAGAGGCTGGAGGCATCAGATGAACAGGGGCATGCCACGCTTTTCTTCATATATTAACCACACACTGAGAGAGGGGATATACATTTCCACACACTCTTCCGACAGCAGTGCGTCAAAGAAGACAAGCTGCCTGAGAAAGTCTACAAGTAGTGTCCCGCTCTCCCACTCCTCTTTTGTAAACACTTTTGTTGACCAAAGCTTGTAAAAGTAACACCATGCAGCATTAAAAATAAAGCACTAAATCTCGCTTGGGCAAGGGAAAACAGAGAAATACTACCGCCAAAAAAGAGAGGGAGCTGTAATTTAAACTCACACGCTAAGGGCTTTGAAATCTGAAATATACCATACACTGCAGACGTTTACCGTAAGCTATGACTTGGTAACATTTTTTGGGCTAAATCACGACCACAACACATTTTTTCCCCACAAAGGACTTGAAATGTTTCCAAAAAGCATTTCCCTTAGCAAAAGGAAAGTAAACAGAGTCCAAAAAAAGAAATGCTTGCTTCCAAACAGGAGATAAGAGCTTGTCAGAAGGGCAAAAATGCATTTTAAACAAACCTCCTGAACGGATTAATCAGAACAGAAATTGTGAAATAAACGTATGTAACAGCAAGTTGATGACAGAGTCTCCCTACCTCCAAAATATTGAGCTCTGCCATTCTCAGAACATCTGCTGTATTCACTAAATTACCTGTGCACCATCCTGAATGATTTACACACTCATCTTGAGTTGTTCCAAAGCTCTTCTCTGCTTTCAAACTAATAAAATGTGTCACCTAAACTCCCTACTGGCTTAACTCCAAAAACTTGGCTACTGCATTGTTGTATTACAGGCTTTATTAATTTCTTTCTTCAATTCCTTTATCACAATAGACTTAGGTTTAAGCAGGATGGGAATTACACAAGAAGTATTTTTGCTTGGACAAAACAAACAAAATTCCATTATTTTATATCTTTATATGCATTTAATATGATATAAATCAGACAGCTAGATCTTCCTGAGCATGAACAAAAAATATACAGAAACACGTTTAAAGAAGCACTTTGAACATTTAAAGAGCTCACAGATCGTTTTATTTCATCTCTTACCACGTAATTCTACCAAAATAAAAATCTTATACCCCTTTTCTTGTAGACACATAATAAAATGGATATTATTTTACTTATTTTCTATATTTTTACAAAAAGGCTAACCTCACCTACAAAAAACACAGCCTTTGAAAAGAAAAAAATGTTTATGCATTAAAACAAAACTGTCTCAAATAAGCAGGTTAATTTAATATTGTGTTAGCTAAATGTTACATCTTAAAAGCATATGTTATTACATTTTAATTAACAGATAACTAAGCAAACTATTAATGAGTTCATCTCCAGACCATAAACTTGAACTTAGAAATCTGTGTAAAGTATACAGTAAGACTGCAGTATGAGCCTCGCGTTTAAGTCTACAGGCCCAGTGTCTGTGCGGCACACCTGACACCAGGCAGATAGATAGCAAGATAACGTTTGTGTCGATACTACTGAGGATTTCTCACTTCTGCAGAAAGGACTGACATCTGTGGCTCTGAGACACATACTTTCCAACCCCTTAACACAGCAGACCTCTCTGCTTTGAAGACAGGTCATTCGTGACCTCCATAAATTCAGAGAGATTTTTCCACTGTCTTCCTGTGTCTGCTGGGAGTGAGCCACCATCCGGTGTGGAACATCCCAAAACAACAGAGGAGAGCAACTGAGTCATGTGCCTGCATGAGCTGTCAATGCCCGCCCCATGATTGGTTCTACTAATGGCATATGTCTGCATGAGCTGTCAATACCTGCCCTCTGACTGGATCTATTCACAGCATATATATCTATGTTTTTTTATTCAACCTTTATTTCATAAAGTAGGGTCAACTGAGAACCAACTGTCTTTTGCAATGACAACCTGGGGTTATTAGACGGCCAGATTTAGGCTGAGCTGTCAATGCCTGCCCTGTGATTGGCTCTACTGAAAGCATATCTGCATAACCTGTCAATGCCCACCCCATGACTGGTTCCAGTGACGCCATGTGTTCTTGGACTAGACAAACATGAAGCCCACACACATGACGCATGTTCCAGCTTTGGGAGTCCTTCCTCGTCAAAACTGAGCTCTCAATGCCCTGTCTCAGGCCTATGCTCTAGAGCTCCATTTTAGAATAATCAATGCTTACATTCTGCATGAAGTAATATGGAAGCACAGGCACTTAAAGTCACATGATTAATAACAATGAGCCCTAATGGACAACATTCCCATGACTGGAAGCAATTCCACCCCTCCCTTCTAAGGCAGAGTAAACCAGCAAATGAGATAATAGTGCTTTAAGTGTTTTATCCAGTATTAAAGCCTTGTCTATACAATTTTTGGTTGGGCTGATATTTGAAACAGATTGGCTTTTCCTTTTGAAGTCTGGTTTAAGAGCTAAAACCGCTCACTTTAAACCACACTCGCTCCTTACCCATATTTTGTGCTCATTATGCCATGAAAGCACCATTTAGCCAAGACTCATTTCTTTATTGTTTCGAAGGGGGGGAGTAACTGAAATAAAAAAGAAACACATTGAAGGATTTCAAAACTCGAATCTGAAAGGGTTTCCAAAAATAAGTTTCCCTTTTCCAACATGGAAGGGTGGACAGGTCCGGGAGGAGAGCAGGCGGAGATCGATACTGACCGCTGGAGCCGGCGCTCGTTTTTCTCAAAGGCCTGCCCACTTCAAAAACGATGAATACCGCAATTTTACCCCAGGAGGGGATGCTGTTCTGCTCTCAGCCATTAAGATAACATCAAACGTGCTTAAGTCAGAATGCTTGCCGGATTTAGGAGTCTGGGCTTGCCCGGGTGCAGGCGCCGGGTCCCGACCCCCTCGGCTCGTTTGCGGGGTGTCTTGTCAAACTCCATCGCGGCTCCAGCCTAAGGTTTGACACATCTGGCAAAGATTTGCATCCATCTTGAACTGTGTGTGGGATACATTTTTTTTTTCCACCGAAACAAATGTACACCCAGGTTAAACGTCTTGTTCCTGTGAGGGACACAGTTCCACCACAGTCTTCCAGCATCTGCTCATTCAGAGATATTTAACAGTGAAATTCACTGCAAGACTCTGGTAGCGCTCAGCTAAACACAGCCAACTGATGCCACAGCATGTGTTCAAGAGTGTTTGTAAGAACGACCTGTTTGGGTTTGGGTCTTTACATAAATGGTTTTTAAGCATGTGACCTCTACCTCCAAGATGCAGAACATTATTTTCTTGTGCATCTGCAAGAAGGGTGCATTCCTTCCCTTTAATACATCTAGCAGGTGATGGTCTGGCCCATGTGCAATGAAGGGAGATTACAAGATACAGACATATCATATGCAAATTCACAGCGCGAGCATGAAGGAAATCATTTCTGCCCATCGAAAATGACCTGACATATCTCCTTCCCGCGGAGGAAGTAACAGAGCAGGGTAGTAATTAGGCAAGTAGTGATTCCACGTCCCAGAGCCGTTCGCTCCTACTGCGCCTTGCCTTGTCGGTAATTAGCGTGTTGAGCGCTTTCATTATCGGCATATGGAAACGGTTATCGGAATAATCCACTCACTGACACGAGTCAGTCAGGGCAGCTGATGCATTGCAGAGTCCGGGGGAGTTCGAAAATTGGCATTAAAGACAAAGACAGCAATTTTCAGTCACAGCCGATTGAAAATGGTACGAAGAATACAAACAAATGAAACGCCCTTTACAACATTAAGGGCAAGCGATCTGGCTTCAGTATATCGCTTATGCCGGTGCTTTGAATGTTTTTTTTTTTTTAACAAATGGAAAAAAAAGTCATTCCCTCTAGATTTGCATGCACTGGTTTACTACTCAAATACTGTTGTTGAGCAACATTTGCCAAGGTATTTGAATACACGATAAATATTCATGGTGGACTGATTTAAAAATATATAAATCATACAGGCAGTGAAAACTTCAAAAGTACCGCACCAATAGTAGCCTATATGTCAGAGATACCTCGATGACTGTGTATTTATTCTATGCACAGAAATAAGTTCACTAATATTGTCAAATGTGCATATCCAGTTTTAGGAAAAACACGAATAAAACGCGTGTTCCTTCACTCCTCTCGCGTTTTAATAATGCTCAGGGTATAAAGGACCAGGATAAAAAAACGACTAATTCTCATTCGTATCAATATTATTATTCGCGTTAACCAGCATCGTTAGGGTGTGAAATGTGGTATTTTGGACTCATGCGCGACGAACGGCTGCAAATCTGCTTTTAATAACCCAAACAGACGTGTGGTCGCGAAGGGTAAAGTTACAGGTCTGAAAACTCATACCCACCCCACCCCCTCGCTTACCTCATACGTACACACTGAGAAGGAGCAGCTGACAAGTTCCCCCATTGTAATCATTTACCAATCTGCCAACGTTACCTGTCAGGCTCGAAACTAACTAAATATTTGTGCAAAAACTGAAAGCTTAGGTGGCAACTGAGGGACTGGAAAAAATACCAGCCTCTGTACAGGGTAATTTAAGAAGCTGTGCTCACTGAAACGCATCTCTTGGTTGAGGGAAAAAAAATCACCTCAAATCATCTCAAACAGATGTAATGAAAAAAGGACCTGTGTAAAAAAATCTCTTTAACGTCTCCTAACACATGCTCAATCTCTCCGTCCGAACGCCTTTGATTAAGCATGTAGGAGGAGTTCTACCAGCTGAGACAAAATAATATTATTACAACAAATACAGGATATGAAAAATAAACGTTACACAAAATCCTATTAGCGAGGTTTAAGCGATCTGCTCACGTTTTTGAATTTGCCACTTAAAAGTGGCACTGGGAAAAAAGTTAAATGTGTTTTCAGATGAGGTTTCATTACGCTTACCGTGTTAAACGGCCTGTTTTGACTACAGCTACCAGACTACATCACAAGTTACAGCGGGGGAAACAATGACATTCCAGTGACTCTCGTTCTCACCACAGTGAAAGGGAGTAATTTAAGCCAGGTGTGCCAAAAAAACGAGTAAGGTGAGAACAGAAAATATGACCCGCTATCCGAGGCCCCCTTCCGAGCCAGAAAACTGGGACTTCAAGGAAATAAAGTCCCAATCCAAAAGCGGATTTCTAAGGCTGTCAAATGGGTTGCACTTCATTTTGATAAAACGGTGGTTGCCTTTGCCAAGTTACTGTGTCCTATACAAATCTCTTTATGTTTCATTTCGCGTTATAATAATAACGCACTTGAAGCATGGCATCATGTGTTGCTATCGCCTATTTAATTAGTAATGCATGAGACTGGGCAGCGGCCGAGAGAGATGCATCATTATGACTGCCGTTGTTTAAAAACACTGTGCTCTGTTGCCACTGGATCTAACAAAAACTTATCTTTTTCAGAGCAAAGACAGAGAAAGAAAAACCGCTCTAAGAAGTTAATGCAAATGGGAAAAGGACAAGGAGCATAAAGCGGCGGTCACAACGGTACAGACTTTGCGACTGAAGCAAACTCAAGACATGCATTAGTTGTATATATGCAAATATAAATATATATATTTAAATGCATTACAAATCCGGAATTCAAATGTTGAGATACCTAAATTGGATTTTCTGATTGGATGGACATTGGACTTCGTTGAGACAAGAAGTACGGATCCTGTCAGTTCCTTTTTTAGGTACCCTCACGCATTACTAAAAATCACAACGGCTACATTTTCTCTCCAGTTCTCGTTCAATAAGTTAAATCAATCCCAAACTCTTTTCTTACTGAACACCAAAAAGGTTCAAACGCACGTGTAAGAGCACGTCTGATTACATTTACCCACGCGCAAGCGACCATGGGATGCTTGTGGGGAGAGCGGATGGCAAGTGGGGGTACAAGAATCACGGACAACACAAGAACGGACCGACGTCTTGAGCACAATGCCAGCTGCCAGCCCATCGGAGTCTCTGGACTGGAAAAACACCTATCAGTGGAAAATGGTTTACAACCCCGAGCACCCCGTTCAGGGCGGTCCAGCCTGACACGCCCCAGCACAGCGCATTCTTCGCGAAAGGCGCTCGGCTTCGTACGGGACACATGAGACTGTGACACCCCCTTACATCAGCCTCTAAGGACCTTCTTCCATTTCTGCTCTGGTCAATACATACTGGGTTTCCATATCATTGTTTTTCTGTATCAAATCGTGAATATTTGGTTTTTAAATAAAATGCATTTATAGTGCCCGAAATAAAGACGTTTACAAACGCTGTGGTTTGCTTGAAACTCAAGCCGGCTCCTTTTCAAAAAAAAAAAAAAAAAAAAAAAAAATCACCCTTACCCGTTATAAATCACTATAAATTACGACAATTCTTGTTGATCAAATTGGATTCTGTAGTCCAGCAACAACTCATACGTGGTCTTCAGTCGTATATATGTTGTAGACATTAATTAAATAATTATTAATAAAATAAATTATTAATTAATTTATATTTACAAATGATCTATATGCGTTTTGTTAACTTGTTAATATATGTGCGTGCGCTTGTGTGTCTGGGCTCACACTTCTTGTCCAAAAATGAAAATTTGATCTCGTTGATACTTGTCTCCCAGTAACACCTTCGGTGTAATGTGCCTTTGAGTGAGGCTACCCCAGAGATCCCAGTAGCGCTTCTTCCCTGTCTCTACAAATGAAAAGCAGACCCATGACAGACTGGGATCCAAGTCCTTCTGAGCCCTCCCCAGAGGCTCTGCGCAAAGTTTATTTCCATTACGACTCAATTCTCAATCTCGGACTTGTTCGTTCGGACATATTTATGGGTTGTCTGCTACGGCATCGAAATGAGAAAAAAACAAGCCTGTTTTATTTAGCTCTTGACTGCGCAAGACCGCTTTTAAAAGGCAGATGTCTTTCTCTGCCACTTCGCTCCCGAGACTTAAATCTTTGATGAAACGGCACTGTGACCTGTACGCGTTACGAATCCCACAGGCTCAGACACAGGAAACGATCCTCTCTGATTATTCAGCGCTACAAACAGTACTGAAAGCCTGCTCCGTCTCAAGGCGCGAGTAAATTACAGCTTCGCGTAAGAAAATAAGACAATGTTTAGGAAGAAAAAGGAAAAAAGGATCGGGATTTCTCCGAGCGAGTGCTCCGGGGCTCGAGTTCGATTCCCAAGGTGGACGTTGTTGTTGTGATAGCCTTGAGCTAGCTCCTTTACCTCAATTGCTCCAGCAAGAATCCAGCTGTATAAATGGTCTCTGAATGTGTAAGCTGTAAAAGGAAAAAAACCCTGGAAAAAAATCTGTAAGCATTTTTAGGAGATAAGCACATCTGCTATGTCAATCAGTAAATAAGAGCAAAACACTATGGAGTGAAAGCAAAACATGCTACTGTGCTCAAGGCCAAACAGAACATGGTACTGCATACTGAAACCACAGCAGACTAGCATGTTAAATCCACTGTGGGTTTAACATGTAATATACAGAACAATTCTTGCATAAGACTGAACTTTCCTTTTAAATGTAAAATGTAAACTGTTTTACTTCCCCTTGTAGTACTCTACAGAACAACCTAAACATTCTAGTCCAAACTTATCAAGAAGGATATACAATTTGTTGTCACTTGTTAAGAGCTAGTCATCAATCAGGTAATTCCATACAGCTAACATACATACAGCTCAGTTCTACGATATAATACATATACATTACAGTATATGCAACATATTTTCACATTATGATGATCACTTTTTTTAACGTTTTCCCTGTTCCCCATCAGCTGGGTACTTTTCTGATTATGTGTCTATTTATTTATTTATTTATTATTTCTTTGCAATTACTGCAGGGTAAAACAGTGAAAGCTGCCATACCAAATAAAGGTGGAACTAAATAATTAGAAATAGCAGTGCTTCACAACGCCTCCTAACTGTGTACATACACACAATACATACACAATTTTACACACACACACAATTTTACAACTACAGCATGAGTGACAAGCCTATTTCCACAGTGTTGACCTGCCCTCAGGTGTATGCTATGTTCTATGCAGCTGAGGAATCAATGGCACAGTATAATTAGATTACAATCCAGTAAATAAAATAATTTCTGGAAGACACTGAAAGCCATATTGGTACATTGTAATCTTGGTGACAGTGATGTTACCACTCAGGCACTCAGCCAAAAGTCTGATACTTACTTTGAAACACGAATAACTTCTATTGCCACACATCACAAATGACAATCTCTTCTTATAGTGCACAATATCAGACTGTATTAGATCATCAAAATTCACTTATCATCACGAGAAATCTGAAATGATCATTACGAGTAAATATTGACATATGCTGTTATGCAATTCCACTTCCACCTGTACAGATAAAGATATTCATTTTTTTAAGTATTGACTAACACTCAGAAAGAGACTATATAAAACTTCCATCCAGATCAGTAATATGTGCAGGTCCATTTGCCATTTCCCTGCCAGTTCTCTCTCTGAGCTCCAATTGTCCGGTGTGTTTCGGTTTCTGCCAGTTCCTTGTTTTACGATGTTCACCTGCGGTTGGCTCGTTACCTCCAGCATACCTCCAGCAGATGAGAGGGTTACGCAGAGGAAGCATTTGATCATCCTAGCTGTGGAACAGCACAGCACGGCTTAGTGCGGTCTGCCCAGACCATCGCCAGCCAAACAAAACAATGCCAAAACCACAGCGCTAAAATGCACGCCAGGTCAATGCAAAACAAACAGTTAAGCTTCGACTGTAACGATAACACAGTTATCGATCTATGTCATTAGACCGGTTGGTTTACTCTCTCTCTTATAAATCTATGTTGCTTCGTCGTTCTGCAGCTAGAATAAAAATGATTTTTTTTCCCCCTTACAGATAGCAAACATAGACACAGAAATGATATTGACAGAATGCTAAATATTTTTTTCTGAAATGAAAATTTTCAGCCAGTGAGCAAGCCAAGACAAAACACTCACTAAATCAGCTAGTGGCCAGATTGTTCGCAATACCATATGGACACTAAATTTCCCCCTCTATTGGAAAGGTTATGCTGCAGCAATAAGGCATAACAGACCATGATATACCGATGAGTATCGTCTGGTTTTTTTAGCAGTGGGGAGAAGACACAAGTCAACCCACTGAAAATCGACAAAAGTTTTTAGAGGAGGCACAACTAATATGAGGGGAGACGTGACTTTCCACATCTATTCCTGCTCCATTAAGTCACGAGGGTGCTTTCTTTTCAAATATCCAAACACACAAGGAGCCAGGAAACTGACTTGCAAACTGCATCAGGCATTGTCTTTTTTAAAGATACATTTCTGATTCGCACTTCATATTTCGATTAGTGGGCGATCATTTGTCATCTGCAATTTTGAATCCCCACCGATGCTGTGAACGGAAAGCATCTGATCAAAGGAAAATTTTCACTGATGCGCTTGAACAATCTGCGCAGTTTCCAGCGCGTAGGCCAAAAGGAGGCAACGCATCCTAGGAAATGATAACCCGACTCGGTCCCGAGCAGCGGAGGTAACGATCTGATGGCGCGGACGGGCGGCCGCAGAGGCGGGGAGCGGGGGCGCTGTGGCGCTGGAGAGGCCCATTAAAAGGGCGCTGACAGTGATGGGAGGCAGATGGGTCCGGGAAGCGTCAGCGGCCGGGCCGCCCCGGCCCCCGGGCGGGCCTTTAAAAGCGCCAGCTGCGGCGCGCGGGCGGGGCAGATGGGATCCGCAGGTAGGGGCCCTGGCGAAGCGCCCGTCCCTGGGACCGGTCGTCTGGCTGGCTGCAGAGGAAGCGGCCACACCTCTGGAATTCGGCACGCTCTTTATCTCTCTCTCTTTGTCCCCCCTTTCTCTCCCCTCAGTCTCCTCTGTTTCCCCCTCCTACGTCTCCTCTGTCCCCCTCACTGTCCTCTGCTCCCTCTCTCTTTCTCTCTCTCCTCTGATCCCTCTTCCCTCTTTCTCTCTCTTTCCCTCTCTCCATTCCCTCCCCCCTCTCCTTCCTGCCTCCCTCGCTCCCTCGTTCTCCGGGGAGAGCCTCCAGCTCGCAGCCTCTGCTGTTCGGATTAGGGAGGACACTGCGTCCGTCCTCTGCTCCCCCCCCCTGCCTTTCACTCCTTGAACCCGCTGCCCTCCGCCTCCCTGCCTTCTCTCTCCTGCAGACCCCACGCTGCCCTGTGCACGCTGTGTAAACACGGGAGTGAGGGAGATGAACACGATGGGCTGGATGTGTGTGTGCACGAGCCAGTGTCTGTGTGCGATAAGTCCCACTTATTATATCAAAAAATCATCACTATTATAAGGCTACTATTATCACTAGCCACAGCCTACAGGTGAATAAATCCTACAGACATTCAAAGTGCAGCCAAACAAAGACATGTTTTGATGGAATGGGTTTTTTTTTTCCTACAAAACAAACAGAATCCAAAATTTAAATCAATGTCAGGGGCACAATCCTGACCCTGTTTAGAATTTAGCATGACTAAAGAGATTCCCAGGCCATGTCATGAGTGATTTGGACTCTTAAGTACTCCTGGGTAAGAGGGTGGTCAGTAGCGAGGGCGGTTTTGCCGTTCCCAGAACAGACAGCTCACCTCGGTGCATGACGTTCCATCAGAAAGCACAGTATATTTTAGTCAAGACATCTGGTTTCAGTTGGTAATATCTTGCCCAATGTATATTCTGTGAACTGCGAACAGTGTGCTTCGACCGTTTGAAACCACTTTTCCTCTTCTTATCCCACAATATCTCCCAAGGCCAAATGTTCATAAACTGTCAACGATAAGGACGGCAGAAATTGCCAAGATATTCCAATCAGATGTGCTCAGAGACCACTGTAAGTGGTGGTTTAGGGGTGACACACATGTGGTATCAGGTTGTGGTTTTTCCTCGTTTTTTTTTTTTAAACCATGTGTACAGTGCCACAGCAAAACATGGTGCACTGAAGATCCAGCAAACAGCAAAAACAGACACCGATCGCTATCCTCACACCACGGCTAACAGCAGGGCTCTGCACCATCGAAAACAGTAGGAAACGGCCAATTGCTCTGACTGCGAGCAGTCAAATGCAGGATCACGTTAATCACCAATTAATCACCCGAGTGCTAGCAACTGACAATTTCCAGATTGTGTTTGCTTAAGAGAGAAAAGGCCAATTTGGACTAAAATGACCACTTTTTGAGGAGCAACAAGTCTTCTAAATGGAGAAATGTAACCTGCCTTCACCACCACTGCATTCTTTATCTTTGACAGGCAGTGTAAAATGATTCTACCATCATTTAATTTGGTTTTAAATACAAAATTAACGCTGTCAGACAGTAAATCATGCTGTTTATATGCTTTGGCTGTGTACATCTCGGCCGCTCCAGGCCCTTTTTTTACGATGTGAATCTGCTAAATCTAAATCTACAGCTTGTCTCTAATATAAACAATTTGCATGTTACAGGGGGAAAATGGAAACACTTCCCTGAATAAATGAAAATGGAAGTAAAATCAAAATGGCTAATTTTATCGCGCTCTTACTGCTTGGCGGGTTTAAAACCATTACAGAAAATGAAGAATTATAAAAACATCCAAATTACAATATAAATGTTCACAGGCAAGGCACACTGGTCACATCTGATCCTTGCATTACCTGGCTCATGTGACACTCTCAACCAAGGGTTTTCAGATGAAAATAATCATGAACGAAAAACAGCTAACAGGCAGTGAAATGAGGAGTGAGATCACACTAGCAATCATTCCAATACTAAAGGATGAACACTAACTGATCATTCTAACCTGCAATGGAATGCTGGTGAAGATGATGATGAGGGGGGAGGGTTGGGGGGAGGGGTGTTGGTTGCAATTGGTTCAGTTGGTGCAATGTGTCCCTGTGTAGCTTTGAAACATCGCAGCATTCACAGTCTAAATGTATATAACCATGTTGTTCACTTTACGGGGACTAATTATTCCATCAGGGGAAATCAGGTAAATCTGACAGTGGGTGGGGGTCCCCAAATTGTCAGCCTTTACCCCAAGCATCCTGAAAAAGATGAGCCATTCCAGTCCAAAAATTTGATTTTCCCCACAGGCAAAAACACTAGCAAAGAAGTTCATTTGTTTCAGAAGCAGGGAGGTCAAAAGCAGTTCTCTCCCATCTACCGTTCTGAATAAGCAAATCACTTCCATTTTACTGAAGCCCACAGACAAATCGGGATTTGGGCTCTCCTTTCATTTGACTAATGATGAAATGATCTGGTTCCAAAAGGCAAGGAACTCTGGAAGTGACCTCATGCAACAGTGACAAAGGCCGACCAAACGCATGCAAATTGTGAGCCCAGCCGAATTTGATTATCGTAACCCAAGACGGGTGAACTTAACTGACAGGGACAAAAACTAAAAGCCTGAGACTCCATCTCAGAATCTCAGAATTCCTTCAATGGATAGTACCCCTTTTGGCTTATGAATGAATTCATAACTCAAAGGCCTATTTCTGTTAAATAAACCATGAACTTACAAGTTTTCTTTTAAACAGTCCATTTGTAGCTGTGCTTTTGTTTAGCCTTTGTTTTAACAGCTCAGACCGAAATTAAATAAATAGAGGGAAAGCTAAATGAAGCTCTCCTTTGAGGGGGAAGGCCATCTCGCCGAACTCAAGTTCAATGGCAGAAGTTGGGGTTTTGTGGTCCTCCAGACAGAGGGAGAAGTTTTAACGCTCTCCATTCCAAGAAAAGCAACCCTCAGTGGCAGTTTTTCCTGCTCTGTTTTGAGAAAGAGCGTCGGGCTGTTAACTGCTGTGCCACCCTCGCGCACCTGCCAGCCGTCACTGGTCATCGCCAACGGCGGCAACTGTCAAACCACCATCTCTGTCCGCACACACCTCGGGGGGTGGAGTGAGATGCACATTATGTAATGGACAGCCTGAGGCAGCCCAGAGGCACCATGGGTAAATTGAGAGAAGCGGATTCGTCGGGGCTGCGTAACAAAGGAAACCGATGTTGAGAAAGACGGGCCTCGCTTCTCTCTCTCCTCGTTCCTTGTTTAATGACATGTCAGATGGCTGCGTCACCTTACAGCCAAATTACCTGGTACGTGCCGGTTTCCAGCCTCTCCCTGGGTACCATGACCGGTAATGTCCAGGTGTGTGCCGTGTGCCTTGGGGATGGCGAGTAGATGCCCCACCCTGCCGCGGCCGTCCGGAGGCACCACCCCGGCTCACCCCCCTGGTGGCACCACAACCGACCAATAACAGCGAGAGGATGCCCGGCTCACCTGGCGACGCAGCCAGCCGAGCTCCATCTGGATACCAGAAGGTCTTTTCCTCTTTTTCCCCTTGTTTCTAACATCTTTATATTGCTGTGATGAACTAGGGCCCATAAAAATAAACCCGTTCATTATTTCTAAAATGGTAAAACCACAATTTAAAAAAAAAAAATAAATAAAAAAAAGAGGTCAGTTTGGGGTCAAAAGCTCATTACTCATATTGAAATGCAGAAAACGCTCACCAGGCTGTCGTCTGCTGTGGGCTCGGCAGCACGTTAGCCCGATAAATAAATAATCTCGCAGATCTCGTACACGGGGCTTAACCTTCGTGTACGCATGTGGAAAGTTGAGTTCTGGCCGTCCAGGATTAAACGATTTTTCCACCTGGACGAGCATCCGGTACATCATTCAGCACAGTCGTTATTTATTGGAAATTAAATGTCTGAGGATGCCCCGAAGCGTTGCCTGACGAAGCTCTCTCTGCGCTGTGACAGCAGAGAAAGCCATTCGGCCGCGAGAATGTTTCGACCGCAGCAATCCGTTTTAACTGCAAATGAGAAATACCTTGGTGATGTCGTTGCTCAATTGCATGTCCTTACAAGCCACGGATTCACGCTGGGGTGTTTAACAGGGGGCAGCAGGGACAGGACTCAGATGAGCAAGGTGGACAGACAGAATTGATGAAGATGGTGGTAGTGGGGGGGTGGGGGCGGGGGGGCAGAGTGAAGACAGGTCATTTTTACCACGCTCCACCCGCTCATTTCTCCAGGAACAGAGCGTCATAAATGATTTTACAGTTCTCTCTGCGAGAACGGGGACTGATACAGACGAGAAGTGGTCTAGACGCTCATCTCAGCTGCACTGGGGGCGAGAACCCCCCCCAACCCCCCCAATCCCTCCCTCGGGGGCCGCCCCCAGTGAATGGCAGCCCCCGCTAGCAGTTGGTTTCAATCAGGCCTTCTGGCAGGACACACGCTGGGCCTAGAGGGAGCCGCGCTGAAGGCCGGATGAAAGGAAGTCCTAAAAACGACGGAACGACAGGTGGCTGGTTTGGCAGCCTCTCACAACTCCCCCCCCCATCCCCCCCCCTTCTCTGCACACCTGTGAGGGTCTCTCGTCCGGCAGCCGGGGCTGTCTGCACAGTCAAACCAGCACGCGATTCATCCACCCCCATCCCCTCACCCCCCCCAGACACGTCCTCTACATCAACATTCTCCCGACTTAGGAAAACACGACCGCGCTCCCCTTAAATAGACTATTAAAAAGAGATTTCCTGCTGACAGCACACTGACAGTCCAAGATTCCATGCAATTTACTACTGATCTGTCAATTTTATCACCGTATTGATTTCAGCAGGACGGTGGAGGGACTGAATGCAGACCTTTGTGTCCTGTGTGGAACGCGCTGGAAAAAGGATACCTCTTGGCCAATTCCTGAAAATATACGCCAGTAGCCTAAAGCCCAGCGTAAGAAAGAGAGATCAATGATCAATATCTGTTTTTGATACTGGCAAGAGCAAGATCAATATCGGCCTCTCACTCTCTTGTTTTAGAATAATGACCAACTCCATATGACCTCAGCAGCAGTTGCTTCATTTGTTCATAAAGTTACTGCTCCAGACACATCAATAAAAGACCAGCTGCATCTGTAAAACTGCTTTGAAGTGAGTGTGAGTGTGAGTGTGTGTGTGTGTGTGTGTGTGTGTGTGTGTGTGTGTGTGTCACATTTAACATATATATACATACATATTAATATATACATTACACATTACACTTTATATTTTTATCAGTCAAACAATTTAAAAATTTTTCTAATTCTTTCTAATTTCCACTAAATTGTCAGTTTTCTCAAGTGTATTCATTAAATTAACCTCCCCACCCCCACCCAGTTAGTTATACTATTGGATAATTACACATTTCAAACCAATATTCAAATGTTTTGTCTCAGTTCGCAGCTGTGACTTGCTTACTAACTAGCACAATACTGCTCCCCTTGCAGTTTTTGTGAAGTTTTTCATTGATATGCTAATGTATTGTTTTCATTTCTGACAGTTCAAGTTGAGTGGTTTATGATTGCCAGCTGTAGCGTTTTCTTTTAGCAAATACAGCCAACAAAATCCTCGACCTTTCGTCTGTGTTTTTTCTGGCATTGTCACAGCTCAGAAAGATTAGAAAGATGCTAAAGTAGCTAGCTAGCTTGCTAAGTTAGATAAATACAGACAACAGTTGAAACATGGCCCTATCCATCATTTTATGTGTAGTCTATATAGCTAGTCATATTTTCCAATGACTTATTGATGGCCTGTGACAAGTTTGCTACCTGTGAATAGCTTACTGTGCCTTTAGCTAGATAGTTTTAACCTGCTAGCTGCAAGCTACTGTGACAGAAGACAGGTTCTGAGAGAAACTTACAGTTCCTTTACATGTTAGGCCTATCGTGCATGCCATTCACAGCCTAACCCTGCCTTGGGAGGCATGTAGCTAGCCACCCCGTTGTTTTCAATGGTAAACTCCAGCCCACAACAACAGCAACAACAATGATAGTAGCAACAGCAAAAACCAGGACTGTACAGCCCCTTATCTTACCCCAAAAGGACACAGAAACGACACAAGAAAATGCTGGGAGGCGAACTGAGACACAAGGGCAGAACTAGGGAGCCTACAGTTATGCAGGCCCCGGCCATTCTCATAACATCACTGTATCTAACCTGTATATTAAACTCCATCAATTTCCATCAATTAGATGTGGGCTAAACCTTCAGCAGATTAATGAAATAATCACTACAACCCTAAGAGAAAAATATGGAGAACATTAGATCAACTGCAGCAGGCGCCTTGTGATGGGGGAACTCTAAAGATCAGTGTAAGCCAGAGACACCCTGAAGTGCTGAGTGTTACGACGGACAATGTCTGAAACTAGCGGATATGGTTTCCCTCTCCAGGTATTTAAATAACACAGGATCGTAAGTACTCCTTTTCCTCCTAGCTAATGTTGAAATGCTCTCAAGTTGTTGAGACGTACCAGAGGTCAAAGTGTAGTTTAACAGGAACCAATGGCCAGTTGTTCTATAGGAGCATTTGGCAACGTGCAAGTTTTTTTTCACGGCTGGTAATTGAACACCACCCATGTTCTCTTAGTTAGCCTAATTTGATAAATCTAAAGCAGCTTCCAACCAACGGCTTGAAGCACAAAACCACTCTTTGTTTTAATAGCACAGATATTTCGTAAAACCGCACCGTGTCTGCCGCTATACAAAACATATTAATCATATACGTCCACCCCCCCCCCCCCTTTCCTTTCTAAAAAACAATTTCGGCCAAATGGTTTGTAGGAAAAAGGCATAAACCCCACCATAAGCAAATGTAAGGGCTGGTTACGCCTTTAATAAAGAGGAAAGGTTTTTCTTATGAATGAAAAAGCAGTTGGGGTGAGTTTAAATCAGAAGCAGATATTGGAAAACGCTGATGGCTTTGGGAAAGGCGCAACCAACTCCACTTCCTACACTCTTAACGGCTACATAGACTTCCATAAAGGAAGTTTTAGTGGCCGCTGAGGGCTGGCAATGGTTATTTCATTCCTGCTCGGTAGCAAGTCCTTTTTCTCTGTCACTGATATACCTGGCGCACAATGTCCAAAGAGAACTTTTTTTGATGTAACTGGGACTTTACTGCTAGTAAAAACATTTAAAAACATAATATTTGAAGAGGAGGAGGTGAGGAGGGAGGGGAATTTAATCCTTTTTTTAATCGCAGAGGTGGGAGCTGCGTTCTCATGTAAAGCGCTGCGCCCACAGTCGGGGTCCACAGGGCACGCAGTGGACCCAGTCACATCCAGGCTGCGGAAACCGGCGCTCACGGCGGACAGTGCAGGCCAGCGCTCCAGTCCCCCACAACGCTGGCCATTTCTGGTCCACGGTATCCTTTACAGCTTGTCAGGGGGTGAGGAGTTCGAGGTCAGGCCTTCTGCGGTCGGTCCGCCCCCCAGCCAGGCAGGGGAAAGCGCTTTTACGCGTGTCCTGAGACTTCGGGTGACTCAGTGAACAGCTTTGGGTTTCGCCATTTTTTTTGTTTGCATAGCTATTATTCTGTGGGATCCGGTTTTGAAATGTTTAAAACTGGGAGAAAATAAAATTACAAAAAAAAAAAAAAAACCACATCCAGGGTTCCTTAATTGATTCAATTTCATGGTTGGATCACAGTGACCCCTGCTGGGAGGAAGCGGGAATTCCCCCATGGCCCGTCTACCTGGACGAGGAGCTGGGTGGGATGAAAGGCATGTTGCCCGTAGTGACAAGCAGCTGAGAGAGCCGCTCCTTTTACAGGCGCACAGAGGCGGAGACTCTCAGTTTTACGGCCCTCATCGCTAACGTGCGCGATCTTTAACCCCACAAATGTGAACAACACTTTGTTCCATTTCACCTGGAGGCCATCAGACATATTTTATCTCACATCTTGGAACGAAAATGAGTGAACAGTGTTTTGATCATTTTTCGGGTTTTTGAGGCTTTCCTTCTCCAGGCCAACCTGTCATCTCCCTGGGGATGAACAGAGGCCACAGCGCTGAGAGAGAGGAGGCGGAGAGAGGGAGAAGAGAGAAAGGGACAGAGAGAGAGAGAGAAGCAAGAAGGGGAGAGGGAGGGAAGTGTGGAAAGGGGGAGAGGGAGGAGAAAGAGGGAGAGAGGAAGGAGTAAAAAAAAGGACAGAGAGAGGAAGTGGAAAGGAAGTGAGAGAGGGAGGAGAGAGAAAGACGGGGAGGGTATAGAGTGAGAAAAAGAGGTGGAGAGACAAAGAGGAAGAAAGGGGAGGGGAAGAAAGAGAAAACCAGTGGTGGAAAAAGGGAGAGGGGAAGGGAGGAGAAAGAAGGAGAGAAACTGCAGCAGAGAGAGGGTAAGAGAGAAAGAGGGAGAGAGAGGCAGAGAGAAAGAAGTGTGAAGCACAGAGAGAAAGAGAGAGAGGGAGAGGGAGAGGAAGAGCAGGCAGCTCCCCTGGGCCCACACTGCAGCCAGCAGCTGGGAGCCGCAGCCCAGCGCACTCTGTCCTCATCAATTGGGCCTGGATTTTAACACTGGAAAAAATCTCCCCCTGCTGTCAATCTGGGCCTTTAATAAAAACATAAAGTATAACGTTGCGGTCTCGCTCGCTCACTCTCATTACCCTCGCCGAGCGGGAGCGCAGGGGTGTCTACGGAACTGTGAAAAGCCCAGCTTTTATTGCCCTCAGCCAGCGCTGGAAAATTGGGATCGCTGCAGATCCCATCTGGTCCACATTAGCCGCCACCTGGACCCTGCCCAATCACAAAATTAAACTTCGGGATTACCAAAAATGTCTCCAAAAACCCCCCGCTTCCAGACATGTGTGCCACTTTCCCAATGTTTTTCAGATATCCGAAGAGAGCTGTGTGTGTGTGAGTGTGTGTGTGTGTAGGGGGGCCTCACTAACCTCACTGCAAATGGAGTGTGTGACGCACCACCTTGTTTGTTTTGTTTTCTAATAGAAAGTAAACAGCTGAGCTCCACTTATACCACAGCCTGAGTGAACTGCAGGCCAGAGAGAGGAGCCTCGGCAGGCCTTTCCATTAGCACCAATACCAAACCAAGCACAATTACCATCCTACACAACCTCGGCCAATCAAATACCAGCGCTAAAGCAGTTGTAGGGGTTATGGCGGGAAGAGAGCACAGGTTTACAAGGTCTGGGACCAGTGGATTCTGTACCTTTTCATTTAGCAACTGAACCACCAAATGTCTGTCTATTAAAGCCTCACATGGGCAGGTTATTATCAGCCGTGCCTGTTGGATACTGAACATCAATTTAAAACCATATGTATGAGTGTACTGTGCACAATTTTTATATTCTGTTTCTGTCAATGCTGTCCAATATTTCCTGAACACTCAATTTCCCCCTTGAGAACAAAAGTATTTCATTTTATTTTACAATACTTCCAGTCTTATTCCTCCACAGCGTAATGAAACAAAAGGCCAAAGTGCCCGATCCCTGGTTTAATGCACCTCAATGAGGCCAGCATCCAGATCTGTGTTGATCGTTTCAACCCTGCTATCAATGAATGACGGGTGTTCCAGTGTGCGACCACTAGGAGCGCTAAAGCCACCCAGCTCATGGAAGCACATTGATCCTGAGAAGATGATGACCACATGAAGGGTGTGTGCTCAGCTGATCTCAGGAAGCCTACAGAGCCTGGTTAGGTGGGTTAGGTGGTGGTGCGCGGTTCAACAACAAACAGCGCTGTGAGGGATTCGCAGCGACTCCAGACGAACACACAGAGAGGCCCATGTCCCTGGCGATCCTCATTACCAATGTCCCCCAGGACCCCTCCCCAAACCCCCGCAAGCCCCTCCCCATCGTGCTTTGATTTCAGTCAGCAGCCTTCTTACATTCGGCCTCTTTGCACACTCTGTCGAACGCGGCGGCTTTGACGCCAGCGTTGGGTTTCACCCACTGTTCACTGCGAGAAATACGGCCGGTTCCACTTCACTTTGTCCTCATCAGATTTTGGAGTGGGATCCACCCTGCACTCTTAAAAACCCAATGGATGGGCTCTCAAAACTGTTGCAGAGGGGGGGAATAAGCTGATATGCCAGACGAGTGGGGAAAAAAAGGTTTCCGGCAACATTTTCCTTTCCATTAAAGCACTGGAGCAGTGCAAACCAGAGGGCAACGTCTGAAAAGCAACACACAGCTACACACAGTGTGCACGCGTGTGTGTGAGTGAGTATGTATGCATGCATGTGTGTGTGTGTGTGTGTGTGTGTGTGTGTGTGTGTGTTCGTGTGCAGGAGCGAGGCCTGGAGAAGCGATACACATCGCTCTGCTCAATTAGCACGGGCCGAGGTGGAGCGGCTCAGCTGCAGGGGTCATCTAGGGTTCCCGGGTTCAACCTTCAGTGAGCTGCCAGACTTCCTCTGGCGCTGTGTGCCGCCCCCCTCTCTGCAGCCAGGCCTGCTGAGGCCATCAATCCAAGCAGCCACGCTCGCTCAGACCAAACAACCTGGCCACCACTGCCAGGAACACACAACGCCGCCCGCGTCACCGTCACACAGAGCGAGGATTTCCACTGGAGTCACCGCACTCAGTTAATTACCTATGTTTATTTATATATGAACACTGCCCTCTATAGGTAGTTGTGGTACTACACCGAGGCATGAATTGCTGCACATTTTACTCAAAAAGTCCGACATTTTTATTCAACAATATGAACAGCCATGTCTATAAGAGACACATTAAAGCAAATGAGACAGAAAGGGAAATGGCTGAGCAGGGTAAGAAATAGAACTGTTAGCAAACAGCCTGTATGACAGATGTTACTCAGGCATACAGAGAGGTTACGAGAGAAAGAAACTCAGGTAACGTATTCGGTTGGACTTGCCAAACTTTCATAAATATTCAGCTTCGCAGGGCCATCTGCTTGGTGCATGATTTCCCTACAGATCACTTTCAAGAACTTTTTTTTTTCTCAGAAGCTGAAATGAATTAAAACTTAATTTCAAGCCATACCCATATATAGCTGTGAAAGGATATTTGTAAACTGCTCATCCTGTCAGAGGTCCAGTGGTTTCAGTGCTGGATCAACAGCATGCTATTATCCTGAACATGCATGGTGATTACAGTTCTGCATATTGCTGGTAACACTTGAGGACAAAAATGTATGCAAATAAGCTGACAACGCCCTGGATGATCAGGAATGTGACTAAAAGTGACCCATTAACCCCGACCCTCCCTCCACAAACACTGATGTCACGGTCGATGGCTTCAACGCTGCCCAGACTTTTCAGAGAGGAAAATGTTTCCTAAAAATACAGCTTGACTTCACCAGCCTTCCTGTCTAAAAAAAAAAAAAAACACAGGTATGCAAGTTCTGCAATACTCTGGACCCGAACTGGGTTTACATCATAGGGAAGCTTGGCAGAGATACGCAGACTGAAGACCGTGTGTGTGTGTGTATATGTGTGTGAGAGAGAGAGAGAGAGAGAGAGAGGAGGGTGATGGGGAACTAAATATCACAGCATTCCCCTGGAGACCCTCATCCAAGTTCATGGACCCACACCCAGATGAGTTGGACTCACCGGTGGCCCATCAAAACGAAGGGGCCAGTGACAAACCTCAGTGCGCCCATGTCCCGTGCTCATGCGCAGGCAGGCGCCTTCCAAAAAGTAGAAAGGGAGTCTGCCCGCGCCTCAACTTGTTAAGAACTTGGCCGCCCGTCTATTTTTTTTTTTTTTGATTACCACCCCCTACCCGACTCCCCCTCAGCACCCCCTCCCCCTTCCCCCCTCCCGCTACCGAATTGAGTTCTCCCGCGTGGCGGAGCTCGCCGTGGCGACCGCGCGAGGCAGGAAGCTGGCTTCCAACAGGAGCCGGGCTGCTTTTATTCCACAATGTGTCTTCATTCATTTCACACTCCACATGGAAAAGTCATTGCGGAGAAAGCCGTCTTCCTCCCAGCGAGGCCTCGGACAGAGCCGGCCGTCTAGCGTATTCCCTTTCAGCCTGTGAGCAGGAAATAGCCCTTTATTACGAGGGAGGGGGGGAGAGGGGAGGAGGGGGGGGGGGGAAACGGGGCTCTGCACACTCTGTGGAGTTTTATTTGTAGACAACTTCTGCTGGGCTCAGAGGGAGTGCTATCTGCCGTCGGCAGGCAGGGGGCTAATTCAACATGAGCCAAAGGGCCCGGGACCACCGGCAGTACGCGGCCCGCTGGGGCCGCATGCGGGCTCCCAGGCCCCGCCACTTCTAATAAGTGGCCTCCACCAGTGGAAATTTGAAAAGCCGGAGGAGAGCCACCGGACTGAGGACAAATGTTTTCCGTTCCTGGCTCGCCAGTCATTTCCTGCAGCGAGAGTGAAAATAAACACTCCAATAAGCAAAACGAAAATGATAATTCCATAAAATAAACCCCACTCTGACAAGCCCTGCACTGCACCGGATAGCCCGGTGTTGGAGGGGAAGAACGAGCATTGACATATTTTTTTAGAAGTCCTTGGAAAGTGCTGTTATGGATTGTGTTTCGGGTTTGCAAAGGCTGCTCTTCATCAGCGGAAGTCTCTCAGTGGCCACAGGGCAGTGGAACCCACCTGCCTGCAGTCCAGACCTGGGTTTCATCTGGAGGCTCCGCCCACCTGCATCACGAGAGGACGCCAACACTTGCAGACAAACAGCACTCCGGCCTCCAAGCTGGTCCCCACACAAAAAACATCTCACTGGCTTCAAAGCCACTTACCTCTGCCAAAAAAACAGATCTCCAGCTTGAAAGCCTGTATCCTCTCCAAACAAACTCCTCACTGGCCTCCAAGCCGCTCACCTTTTCAAACAAACAGCTCACCGGCTTCAAAGCCGCCCTTTTCCAAACAGCTCATCAACCTCAAAGCAGCTCTAGAGAAATCTGTACTGACACTGTGCTCCAGGTAGCCACAATCGGAGCACATGCAAATGCAGGCTGGAGTCTGATGGAGTCAAAGCACTATCGGTATCATCGGTGTGTGTGTGTGTATAAATATACACAAATAAAACCTGTTCATCAACTATGAGGCCCTCATTAAAAGCGGAGATGCCCACAGCCTAGGCTCACAGCCTAGGTATTGCAGTGTTCCTATATCATTTCACAGAGTATACAATCTGCTTCCTATTCAGAGAGCCATCTTCTGAAGCCATACTGAAGTTACAATGCGTTCCTCATCCAGAGACAGTCGCCAGAATCTGATTTGGATGGCTGGCGTTTTAGGTTATATGGTCTGGCATACTATTCAAACCACAGCATGTTAAGGTTCAACTGCTTTCGATGGACCTTGTAAATTAAATAGCAGAAGAATACTTTAATAGCAAGGCAAGCAAATATGAAAATGTTGATGCTTAAGAGACTTCCTGGCTTCGGTAATACCCAGCGTTACTACTGCACCCTGAAGACACGCAGAGCTTAGTTTATTCTGTGGAAAACAAATCCTTCTGCGAGAGCAAGTCAATGTCTATTGACCCCAAGTTACCCAAAAATTCAGCCGTGTAATTGATATAAAAGTGTTCAACAGACGTTCCCCTCAGTTTCTCCATGTTTCCATGCAGAACAAATCGGTTCAATTGAGACACAACAAAAGCTTCACAGAGCAGGTCACAGCTGCCACTCCTGCCATTCCAGCAGCAAACCTTCATCTGGGAGTCAAAGCTCAGTCCCCCCCCCCCCAAAACACCAAGGCTGTTGCCCTGGTGGCGGGGATGTTAGAACTGACAAGATAGCATGAGCAGTACATTGTACCTTGCTCTAACTGTTGAACGCAGTTTTGGGACAGCTCAGCATCATTACATGCTGCTGAAACCAAAGCTTTGCTGTGAAAATTCATGCGAGAGGTGCAACGGATTGTGTTTTGATACTAGAACCTCTGGGGGGGTGGTCTGTTTGGAGTAGAGCAAAAATCCTCAGGTGATGGGGCAGAAATCGCACCAACCTGGATGATGCCCCAAACAGGGCAATTTACGCCACTATACCACAGGTGGCGTAGAAGACAATGATGACTACAATAGAACTGTATGTATGTTTGTTTTAATTTATTTAAGCAAAGGTCACCCTTTGATGAAAGGCTTGGCCATATTCAGAGTGGTGGTTTTTTGCTTCAAACTGGCTTGCTCCACCTGAAGTTAAAACAGGCTAAAAAGTGATCAGCAAATGTCACAACATGCAGGAGAGGCATTCCTATCCCCATACAACAGGAGTGGCCAGCCTGATCCAGAGCAGGAGGTGCATTGATTGGCCATGGTTTCATTTGTTGTATGCTTCTGTGATAGCAGTAATAACACTCCTTGAACAGTAAAAAAAGCATTCTGGGGTATTTCCAATAACGAAACTATAATATTTTCAACTGTAACCATTCCATTCGTAACGTTCATATGCGTTTTTTTCTCCTTCACATCAGTAGGGCCACTGCTGATGAACAGCAAACCGATAAATGCATTGAGGAGGAACCCTGCTTTGGAAGTGGGAGGGGAACTCGGATGGATGCACAGGAGGGGCTTGGTTAACCAACGTGCAAATAAAGATTTAATAACCCTTAATCAAGAAAAACTGCGGCACTTAATGGATTACATTTATATGATGCCTTTCAAGGTTTTCAAAGTACTTGAATGCTTTAAGAAACGCCAAGGGTGCTATATAAATGTAAGAAGTGAAGAGGGGCTCACCTCAAAGGCCAGCAGTGTGTAGCATGCACATGGCAGCCATTTTATACCAGAATGCTCACCACACATCAGCTGATATGTTCAGGAAGGGAATTATTTAGCTAATTAAATTGGGGGATTAAAAAATGGTCAGAGTGCCTGATTGGAAATTTAGCCAGGACACTTTGCAAGTGTCATGGGATCATGACCAGAGAGAGTCAGAACTTCAGTCTAATGTCTCTTCCGAAAGAATCTCGCTGCCCAAATGGAGACTGGAATGTGTGGTCATTTCAAGGAGGGAAAGGATGATCTTGCTCCTAGGAAGTGATCAATGCAGAGAAAGACTACAGACCACAGACTAACTTCCAAACCATCAAACTTCAACATCACATCTATGTGTAAGGTGTTTTGGACAAGACTGCCTATTTTTGGACAGATCTGTCTGCCTGCAACCAGAACCCTTCTAGGAGAGCAGCTAATTAGCTAATAAGTAACTGCTAATATGCTAAGTCCTCAATGGGCTTGCAAAAAGAGAGCTTTCCCTGCATGCCATCTTCAAACAGGGCGAACACCCCTGTGCCTTCCCACCACCCCGGATGGCTGCGGGTTGGTGTGGGGGTGGTTTCTAGGTACAGGGCGTCTCCTTACCTCCTCATCTGAGGTGTCCTGCTCGTACTCATCCCCCAGCGGGGCCACAGTGGGCTGACGTGTGGAGTCGCTCTCCTGTTCCAACTTCCTGCTGCTCCTCCTCTTCTTCGTCCCCTCCTTCTGCGGCTCAGTCTTAGCCTGTGGCAAAAAGCAGACGCCGTCAACAAGAGCTCTGGCAGCTCAGTTAGCTCACAGCCCTTCACAGCCTCCCAAACCATCCGCCCCGCCCCTTCACTTCAGCAGGTACCATCCGAGCGTTCCAGGACCCATAACTCAAGAGCGCTGAGGCCTGTGTCAGCGGCTGACACACAGAGAGGCATCTGTTTATTTTGTTTCGGCGACTTCATAGACGCGATTTACGCAGAGAGTCAAACCCAATCCATCAAAGCCAAGGTCTCCCCGGCGTGCCCATGCACGCTTGAGCTCGGCAGAGGGAGTCCGCAGCAAGACGTTATTTAGTGTGGGCTGTTAGTCACACGGCCCTAGCCTGTCAGAGTTCTTTACCAGAGGAGGGAGGAACGCCTTTGAGGTCCTCCCGGGCAGGTGAGCAACCTGCTCTGATTCATTTGCACTCAGGGATGCTGTATCTTTTGGACATAAGCACAAGCCGAAACACTTCCTCCCCGGTGTCTAGTTAAACCAACATCGTGATGGCTGTACGGTTTATCCCCCGCTGCAATTCCTAAGGTGCGACGAGATCAACCAGTGACGAAACGCCTGAGCAGCGGGTCCCTCTCAAGCCAAACGACGGCCTCGTCCCCCAACACATTCTGGGACGCGTTTTGAGAGGTGAGGCATGGGTGCTAATTCACTCCCCAATGCTCCAGTGGGGATGTAAAGGTGACAAGGACATGGGGAAAAAGCAGTGTCACCTTACAAAGAGTCACGGTGCTGTACCACGGGACCCTGTGGGATCAATCTGATTACTGCACAAGGACAGAAGAGGAGCTGGTGGGGGGGCTGTGTGTGTACGTGTGAGTGTGCGAGTGTGTGTGACTGTGCAAGTGCGTGTGGGTGTGCGTGTGGGGGTAGAAAGCAGATGAATTGTCCAGATGATGTGCGAAGAATCCAAAAGCAGGGGTCTCTGCTGGACTTTGAGAGAGGCCGGGCCGAGTGCCCACCTGACCACAACCGCCAGGGAAAATGAAGTGTGGAGCTTGGGATCTGGGAATGCAGGGAGAGAAAAAAAAAAAAAAGAAGAAATCGGCACTCCGCAAACGGAATACAACTTCAAACCTTTATTAGAAGACGCTGACCTTGGTCACCTGACACTGCATGCTGCCATTAAGTTTGGGGCTCAAATCCCATAACCTTTTCGTGCGTACACTCACATGCCTGAACACTCTGGCCAATAACATGTTTTTACTATGCTGGATTACCGCTCTGAAGAGGTCGAGGCTGATCCGAGGTCAGCCATAATCCTGCGTTGCCTCGCCACTACCATATAAATGGCACCTTGACTGATGCTCTAAAGTTTGTTATGATGTGCATAGACTTGTCCGGGGCACCTGAGAGGGCCCCCACCCTGCCACACTTCAGCCGAACGCTCTCTTTGGAAACCCTCGTGCAGTTGGGCCAGTACCTCTCCCTGGGCCACGAACGCTCGTGCGCCGCCGGTGGAAATGAGCTAGACACGGCTGCGGAGTCTAGCCTTCCTGCGTGGGTGTGCATGCGTGTGTGCGTGCACGTGTGCGAGGAACGCAGCCTTCCTGGAAAGCCGATCCCTGCTCTCCCGCCCACTCGCACGGCAGCCGGATCAGAGCGCGGTCCCCCGACGGGACCATCAGCGCAGCGCCGGCCACGCTAACCACCGCCTGGGGTGTAACGGACCCCGCCGCTCGGTTAAGAGGAGCTCGGGATTTTAAAAAAAAAGAAAAAACAAAAGGTACTGGATGGATTAAAGGGCTGGAGGAGAACAGCACGTCCTGCGAGCAAAGTCTAATTCCAGACGAGGATTTCAAGGCTCCCAATTAGTTCCAGGATCGTTTGATACCGTAAACGCAGTACTTCACAAAATTTCACTTAACCCTTTCCCATCAACTCTCACTTGAGCTGGAGTTTGTTTTTTTTCTGGAAAAAAAATATATATACCTCCACAAAAATCAAGTGTATGAATGATTCATATCTTTATGGTTTGGACACTGTCATTATTGGATGAGCACTTGATAAATTACAGTATTCTGAGCAAGCAAGTCAAATAAAAATGGTTCAGTATCACATAAAATGGGCCCAGTTTAGTCAAGTGCACAGAGCACTGAACTGTGGACATGATGGGGGTTCATTCAGCAAGAGAGACAAAATGCTGACCTCAGGCAAAGCACTTCACCTCGTCCTTAGTGGTAACAACCCAGCCACATGAATAGATTTCTACACCTTAAAGGACGGACTAGCGTAAGTGCCTGCTATCGAAATTCACAGTAATTACACACTGTGACAGATAATATGTAAGAGGGATGACAGAGAGGTCAGTAAGTGAAAGAGAAATTCTTCTCTCTGTTAAAGGAGACGAGACGTCAGCCTGCGTGACTCACTGAAGCAATGCTTTCGCTTGGCGTGAATGACGGCTCGGGGGTTTAACAGCGCGCTGCCCCTCCCTGGCCGCTCTTTCATGTGGCTGATAAATACAGTGAGGCCTGCGTGCGGCTGCCTGGTCCTACCGAGGAGCCGTCTCATCCGCTCCGGGCTGAGCCAGGCCGGAAGCAGCCCGGCTGGGCCCGCTGGCTTCCTGCCAGCGGCGACAGGAACCTGAACCCGGGCCTCAGCGCACGAGTGTCTGGTTGTCTGGCTCGCCAGGCGGGAGCCGGGGCCTTAGGAGGGGGCTGCCGAGTCCCCTCGCACCCCCTTGGTCCGGTAAAGGTGCTGAGGAAAGAGGGGGGTGGGGAGTGGTACGCGAGAAGGGAGGGGGGACCAGTCTGTGGGACACCCTCGCTGCTCCTGTTTGGCGAGACGAAACCCAATGCTACTTGACATTTGAAGGATTCCTGCTGGGTTTGTCAGGTCTGGCTTTTTGAACCGGGGTAGTCCCGGACCGCTATCTGGATAGGTCTTTGTCAGCTGTAATGCTGCCCTCTGACTGCTAGTCAGAAAAATTATCACTGACATTCATTTGGTAAACTGAACTTTTATCCAGGTTCACTGGACGCAAAAACAACTTAACCACTTCAAGGTGAACATCACCAGTAACAATGAGGTGCATAATTATTAGACAGGGAAACAGAGATTGATCATCAGGACAGGACTGGATAACCTTGCATTCCAAATTAGGACTTCTCCTTTCATGACACACTAATGAGTATATATAGCCCAGTTACTGTCATATATTGGCATGGGGCTGCATGAATGTGGTGGAGTTCAAGACATTAAAAGAGATACTGAAACAATTATAAAGTGAAGAAAATTATGTTCACACACATATACCATCAAATTTATCAATCAGATCTATCCACCCTATTTTAGACTTTATCATACCTAGCTACTACTGAAATCATACATGAAAGACAGAATTTCTGACACAGCGGTGGTGAGCAAGATGGCCAAAACATGTTTATAAACTTACAGTTAAACGTGGGGGTTGTTTTTATCACAAGTCTCTTTCCCTTCATGTTACATTAATGCCGGGCACACACATATAGATATGGAATGCCCCAGTGCTCAGTCCAGGCACTGGATTCATTTCAGTCCAGGCTGGGCTCTCTACCTTCCTCATGCTTCAGTTCAAGGCCTGGAGAGATGCAGAGGGAAACTGGGGCGGCTAGAGCCACTGTCATTTTTGCACCACCACAGAATTTAAAACACTTTAAACAATGTTACACAGCTTCTAAAACACTGAATACATTTGGACGTCTGAGCAAACAAGGTTTCACACTGCTGGGCTGGGCATTTGCATGCAGAGATTCTGCGGAGACTTTACCTAGAGATAATTCAAACATTGCACAACACCTGGACATTTTTTGAATATGCAAGTGTATGATGTGCTTCAGGTTTATCAGGATTTTTGCACAATGGTATGGGGGTATATCACCTTTGTTCATGCATAAGGAGCATCTAATACTATACTTTGCCTGTGAGTTTCAGTTGTGAGTTTGTGAGGCATTTTAGGTTTAGGGGCAAGTATTTCACTTTTTTGCATATGTATGTTTTCACTTATTATGAAGATACAATGTCTGAGATGTTTTAAATCACCTCATACACAGAGTTCTGAATAAAGCATCTGCACTAACTTAACTGCGAGATCACAAATAAATGTGACACATCAGACCACTGGGGGGCAGTAGTGGTCAAAAGCCTCACGCTGAAGAGTTAAAGATCCAACTACAGCTGACCAAAAGTGTAATGTTTTTACATGATATGATTATTCCATCCACTGTAATAACAACACAACGTAGTGCAGACAATGCACAGTTATAGATAGAAGTAATACCCCTTATTCATTAATGGTCTCTTGAGCCACAGTGTGCTTCAAGACAAAAATGCATATAACATTTCTACCTAGTTTCAGCTTTTCATATTTAAAAAAGCACCTTATGACAATAGATATGCAGTAATGAACGTGATGTTTTCTAATGAGAGACTTTGTATGGCATTCTCACAGTCTGAACATTGAGAACATTGCAGCTGGGTTAAGTTTCATGGATCAATCCTTCTGGAGTAAATCATTCAACATCTCCGGCTCCACTGAAGAAACAGGCCCTAAGTCACAGGGCCCAGCAGAACCACCCAATAGAAGAGACATATGGGAACTGAAATCCCTTCATTGTACAGCACATTTGTAGTAAAAGAAAAACAAAACTCAGTTCAACACTGGAATCAAACTAAACCACTGAAGGTGGCATGACCTGTAGCTGCAATTTTAAAAAGCACCATTTTATACCCACACTAAAGGGTTTGAGTTTCATCTGAAAATGGGACAAAGCTTAGAGCAGTGGTTGTCAACCCTGGCTGCAGGAGTGGACACTCCGGGATTTTTGTACCAACTGCTTGTAACGGGTGTGGGTCGGCGAGCGAGCGAGTTCCGAACCGAGGTTCTCACTGCTCGCTGCCAACCCCTTACGGCCAGCGTCGTTGCCAGCTGAGCTAAAAGCAAATTGCCCTTAGCCTGTTGGCAACAACGCTACTTAACCAGGTCTCGGGGGAGTGACGTAACTGGCTACCTGCTACCCGCTACCTAAGGCTTTTTACGCAGGACTCACACAAGCTATTACTTCAGCTCTGCTAAATGCCCTCATTAGCTCCATTATTGGATCACTTGTCTGGCTCATGAATGCCGTTGAGCGTGTGCAGAATGTATTGGGAATTTCAGTGTGGCAGGGCACCCAGGTGGTCTGCAGGGGCACAATACTCCGCAAACAGGACTGCCTGCCTCTGTCTATTGAAATGGCAATGCTAACAGAGATGCCAGAGTGGTCCTTTCCTCTAAAACTTAGTCTTAAAACGTAACACACCTTCATGCTAGCTTTAGCCAATGCAATGTGTTGATCCCCACAGCATGGCCTTTACATGACATTAGAAACTCTGATTGGCTCTAACACCATCCCTCCTCCACCTATTGATTGGCTGGTTTGTCTCTGCCACTTCAAGAATAGAGAGAGGTCACAAAATAAATGAAAACATGCATGCCCAGTTTCCCCCCCAACTGTGCTTCAAAGACAACCTGAGAAACACACAAGCATCCCTCTTAACGATATTAATTTAGGGGAGGGAATGTTGCATAAATGTACTACAATGTACCCCCTCACATTTAGTTAAAGCTTCCATGTACAAAGAGGCCAGAAGACTCATGCTGCTGAAGCCTGATTTCATAAGCAATCATCTGAAGAGGCTTGCATTTACCTGTGCCATGTCTTTTGTTCCAATAGCAGGAGACTGCTTCTCTGATTCTTCAGCCGGAGTGCTATCCTCTCCATTTTCATCTGCACTAGGGGCATCTTCGTCAGACTCTCCTTCCTCATCATCGCCATCATCTTCATCATCCTCATCATTGCTGTCACTCCCCGAATCCTCTAGACCTGAGAACACACTCTCTTCGCTGTCAGTGAGGTCTTCCTCCTTTTCTTTAGAAGCATCGTCATCACCGTCTGAGTTGATAAAAGACAGCTAAAAGAATATAAAAAAAGACATTTCTTGTCAAATGCAATGAATGTGCTACGTAACAAAAGCAAACTTCGATGTCCTGTCATAGAAATGCATTTTTTAGAGTATGAAATCTTTACGGGAAATTTGAAAGGTGTTCTAATACTTGACAAGCTAGCTAGCCACAGAGCTATCCATTTCAAAAACTGAGCTAATGCCATTATGGATTGGCCATCTAGCTATTCATTAAAAGACTGATTATCGACAGGACAGCCACATAATAAAAGACAATGATAATATGCTAAAGAAGGACCTACCTGTCCTGTTACAGGACAACTACAAAACAACTACCTATCTAGCCACAGGCGAAAGTTAGCTAGCTAACCCCCATTCATTTAACGTTGCTACACTTAGCTAGGATTAACACGGTAAGCAAGATAATAAACCTAACAAACTGAACCGGAATACATGTAGGTCTCCAGAAGAATCTCACTTCATAGACTGCGTGGACTCTCCAACATTAATAGGTGAAACACAACAACAAATTGGGACAGTGGCAGTTAATTAGTCGGCTAGCAAGGGTAACTGCCGGGCTTGCTACATTTCTGATTGTCAACCAGCTAAATAGCCGGCGAGCTATCCACTTGCTTCTAGGCTGCTGCCCAGTTTTTCAATGCTACCTGCTCTTCGTCCTCTTCAGAATTTCCTCTTTTCACACTTTTTCCTTTAGCTTTACTCATGGTCCCGTTCTGCCGCACTTCACTACTAGGAACAGGCATGCTGAAGTACTAACCATGTGGGTCCACGGAGGTTAAAGTTCACAGTTGAAAGTTGAAGCAGAGAGAAAAGACGGTTTGTTTTTCCCAATAACATTTCACTATTTTGCTTATCAATGGTAACATAGTTAAATATGGCTTGAATAATTATAATAATCAATTAAACCTTACAATATTGTTTATAATAACAAAATTACTTAGCGAACTTTCTCAAAGGTCAAAGTTCATAGCGTTATTAAGAAAATGTTTTGATGGAATAAATGACAGCTAGGGATAAATTTTTATCAATACCATGAAAATTATTAAAACAATCAACATGTTTGTGTACCTTTTGTTTCTATTTTATTTTAATAAAACTTTTAAGAATTTTATATTTTCTAGGAGTGATGTCACCAAATGGCGACTACCATGCGACTGTGCGATGTTGGTGTCGTCCCTACGCAGTTTGTAGAGATGTCGATCTGACGGGAATTTCTGATGTTTAGATTTCTGCAGGTTTAGTCATTGGGTCAATATTTTACTTTGCAGAGGCGTAGAGAAGGGACATTGCCGCAACACAGAATTAACTGAACTCTTACGGATAATAAAGGCTGCGCCAGCTAGCTGTTGTGTAATTAGCTCGCTAGCCACTTCTGGCCAGCTAGCTAGATGTAGCTGGCTAGCTCAGTAGCCAGCTAATGTTTTGCATTTCTTTTTTTCCCTATTCTGCTGTGGTTGGCGGTATTTAACTGGGTTCTAGAGGTCAACTTTTAAAGTGATCGAGTGTTGTTTTCACTTTATTGACATGGAATACAATGGCGGTGTTACGGGTGCGGTCTTGGGTAGCGGCAGCAATGTCCCTGCATTCCTAACCAAACTTTGGACTTTGGTGGAAGATCCAGACACTGACGATCTCATATGCTGGAGTCCGGTAAGCAGCACAGCACATTTACCTAACTAGCTAGGAATTGGGTACTGTTACGACCTGATGACTACTCACTCCCGTTTAAGATAACCAGAATTGTCACCTAAGATCTAAAAATGCTTAGTTAACGTAGCCTTTCTACTAGCCACACACGTTTAAGAAAATCAGATGTACTCAGTAGGTGACACTAACAGTGAATAACGGTGACCAAGCGATGTAATGTTATCTATCTATATGGCAAGCTTTTTCAGCTAATTAGCTAGCTTGTAGATTGTTGTCGTAACGTTAAGTAATTAGTCAGATCTCACTGTGTTGTGTCCGGTCGTGCAAGTAATCTTTCTATGAAAAATGGAAAGCTTGCTATCTAAGGTTTGGTGAATGATAATATTTCAAACACTATTTGTATGTGTAGAGGGTGCGGCTGCTTTGAATAAAATATTTTATAGCCAACGAGCAGGATTGATTGCCTGTCTTTACTGTCGTTATTCCCAAATGTACATTAAATGAATTAACATTAAACGAATGTAATATAAATGAATACGTAGCGTTACTGAAGATCTCCATATTAGGGATAAAGATCGAGACTGATGATCAAACAGCAGCTAACAGGCAAGCCAGCCGTGTATCTGTCCGTCTAATTATTTCTTATAGGGGATCAAGGCCTAAGTATCTAATGGCTTGTTTTGTTCTGCTAGATAGCTAGCCTATTAGAAGTGTTTATTTTATTGTTTAAACTACAAGAGCGTACGAGCATTGTTTCACTTAAACCACCCATAGTTATTAATTTTGTGTGGTATATTAAATAATTAACCTTTAAACTTCAGTAAGTACATTACATGACACTTCATTATCCTGAACAGACGCCTTTGTCGAGTAAGAATTACGTAATGTATAGTTTTTGTGTGTTATCCATTCATACAGGTGTGCATTTAATGAGGCAGTTCAGATTAAGTACGTTGCTACGTTCAAGGGTGCACCAGCAGTGGCCTGACTGGGAATCAAACAGCCAGCCTTTGGGTTATGACCCCTGCCCCTGTGAGGAGTTGTTCAAATGAATATTGCATAGATTTTGTGTGTATATAATTGTAAACACAAATATTCCAACAGCTGTACTCAGACAGGGGGACAAAATCATGTATACACCCAATGAAATCTCTACAGTCTTGCAAACAAAACTACAGTAGATTTACTTGTGAAATAAATACACACATAGCAGGTATGCAGTGCACCAGCTCACAGCTAAAATACATTTCTCCTCAATCAATCAAAATGCATTTCTGCAGCCTGTATGTTTCAGAATAACCTCTGTTGCTAAAAATGTTGGATTAAGTTTTATTGTCGTTTTTTTGGACCTATAGCAGGTGCAAGAAATGTTCCAGCTTCTGCAAGTTAGGCATAACTGTTCATTTTTCAGTTGTACAGATGGTAGTCAGTTTGAGGTGAGAGTTTCCATCTTGTTTTTCTTGGTGGTTAGCCAATCAGCTTTATACTTTACATTATATCTGCATACCGCAAAGAAGGAAGGCAGAAGACAGTCTTATATACACGCTTAATGGCTAAGGGACGGATTTGGCATTGTGAAATTTGGTGTGCATGTAGCTACTTCCTTGCATATTTTGATTTATGAAAGACAGCTGCAGGATACCTTCACCATTTTTTGAAATTTTCATTCTTATGAGATGTCCAAGCCCACTTGACCTGTTGAGATTCACTAAATCTGACTGAAGATCCAGCTGGCCAAGTCTGCCTGGCCCCTTGAAAGTTACCAACAAATTACATTGTTGTTATTATTATTTGTAGTAGTAGTAGCATTAGTTGTAGTTGTATTATTAGTAGTATCATAAGTAGTATTGTTAGTGTTGTTATTATAATTACCAGGTCCCTTTATTAAACTTTCAGGTTGACAATTATATGTGCATTCATGCTGCTGGGTATTTAGTGATGCAATTCAGCTTAAATATCTGGTCCAAGAGTACTTCAGTAGTAACCACTATGAGGGATTAAGTATTATGTTAAAATAATTATGGGCTTGAAAACAGATATCAACGAACTGAAACGACGAACAGATGACTTCTACCTGGCTATAGACTCATAGATGAAATGTGCAGATCTCTGCCTGGCCCCCTGCTTCACTCTCGTTTGGTTGTGTCATTTTTCTGCATGGGTTTCATCGGGTCTCCGCCGCCGTGCTGAGATTTAGCTGTTGAATTTGGAACTAAAGTTTGATTTCACTGGGCTTTTGAAAAGGAGAATTGTTAAAGAGGGGCGTTCTACATTTTCCTAGACTCACCAAGTGGTCGCAGTGCCTGATTTCACCTCTAGGGTGTCGCTGTTCTATGCTGGAGGCTTTTTCATATGTCAATGTGTGAACCATTTTCAGTACAGAGCTTGTAAAATAACAGTAATTCAATACTAGAAGGAGTACCTAAATGTTGGCAAGGTGCGGAGGATTTGGTTAACTCACAGTTAAAAGAGGGTAGCACAAAATTTCACACTCTGTTTTAATGTATTGGCATATTTTAGCGTAACATGGTTTGTTCAGAGCAGCTCTTCGTCACGGCAGTGTGGTTGCCAGCATAGATTGCTTTTTCCATTCAGTAAGTGGAACTCTTTCCACAGATGCATGAATTATGTTAAGTGAATAAATGAATCACATTTTCCACTACTGTTAAAATGACACAAAGGTAAAAGTCCATAATTAATTTAATTTATGTCCTGCAACAGATACCCCCAGTTCAGCAAAGCTAATTCATGAGTTTTACAGTAATTTAACTGTTCAGGTACTTAACAGTATCAGTCAAGTCAGCACTCATTGTCTCATTACAGTTTGCTCAGTTAGGTAAAAGAAAAAATACCTGTCATGTTACTTTTAAAATAACAATGCCAACCATGTAAAAAATAATTCCATGTGTTAAATATATAACATGAAGCAATACTGCTACTGGGGAAATTTCAGAGGTGGGGCATACTTACATGCTCTTTTGAATGCGAGGTTTGGGTGAAATAGTTTGTGTTACACCACAAAAAGTGTAGTGGCTAAAGAGCTGTCACACTTGCAATTTAATTTTGAGTAAATTTGTATTTATTGGCATTTATGTGCCTAAATTCCTGTTTCTGATTTGTCATTCTGTTGTCTTTGTCCCATGTCTGTATTTTTGTGATCACTGTAAAAGGGTCAGTGACGAGTAAGGTTTGGCAAGATGAGCAATTCAAAAATCTTTAAAAAACTTGTATTAAAAGCATGCATCAGGTTTGTTAAAATATACATTTTGTATTTATGTTGGTTTCATGTCATTTGAAATGACATTTGCACCATTTTTTACAAAAGGTATGACTGAATATGCCTGAAAATGTCAAGTGGTGTAACCACAAAAGAATGAGAAATATTAAATATTTTATCCACCTAGAGAGTGTATGTAAGTGTACTTATATAAAATAATTACTTCATTTTAAAATATCACATGAAAGTAGATTTTATTAGGATTATCTCTAAATCTATGCATTTTTGCAGTATTGAGCAGGATACATGCTGAAAACACCTCTGTTTTATAAATAATCTTTGATAAATTATGTAAAAATTGCTTAAAAACATGTTATTACACTGGAATAGAGGATTACATTTTAATTTTTTTTTTTTATTACAAGAATTTTCCTGTATATTATCATATTTCTATGAAAAAAATACTGGTTATGCCAATTGACGCAAACCAGCTACACCACCTGACCATGTTGCTTGTACAGTTTGTTGAAGAACTTGACACTGAAAGTCAAGCATGACAGTCAACAACTGAGCTTGGTGTTTTATTTTATTTCAATCTAGAAAAAAACATCTGACAACAAGAATAATCAGGGTGAACTCATGTCTTCTATTGTGATTTCAGTTAAGAAAAAAGTATCTGACAACAACGAATCAGGGTAAAAACATGTCTTCAAAAATTGTGTGTGTGCGTGCGTGTGAGCGTGCGCGTGCGTGTGTGTGAAAACTACCTTTCATGTCTTTTGGCAAGGTACTTGACCCTTGCAGCAGGATCTGCGTTCACTTGTGCTCTGTGACAAGCCACTTGGGGGAAAAGATTATATTCTCTATTATATTGTATTAATTTTGAAATAGCAGTAATTTAATAAATTGTATTTTACAGATGTAAATTTTAATCTTTGTGTAACATTTCTCCTGTCATTGACTTATTGGAGTTTTAGGTCTTTTAAAGCTGCTGTTCATGTTCAACAATAGGTGTCAAAGATGTAATAAATATTACTTTTTAAAGTAAATACTAATTTTTGTAATTATGATCAATGATCAATGTTTTCCTGGGGTCATGCCATTTGACATGTAAACCTAAGCATACCTGACCATACCATAAAAAATTATCTCTATTTTAAAGAGAGTTACTAACCTTAGCATGCAGCAGTTAGGGTCATCAGGGGTCCTTCTCTGTGATATCATTTCCTGTCACGTATGGTCTTGTTGCACAATATTAACAAAATGGCTCCTTGAATGGTGGTTACACCACCTTGACACTTCAGGAAGTTGACTTGACTGACATGATTCCCCAAATTAATTATAATGTTTATAACAATGGTGTTCCATTACTTTTATTTATTATTAAATAATTCTTATGTAGGATTATGCCAAACTACTTGATAGGGTGTTTTATTGAGAATTTCACCTTTTTAAGCAAATTTAATTATTATTAACCCTTTTAAATTTAACTAAACCATATGGACAAAAAAAAATTAGCGTCATGTCAATGACCCAAAAACTGAAATGAAGTTAAAATATTGTATATGATGTTTGTTAACGTCTTTCTTTTCCCTTCTTTTTATAGAATGGTAATAGCTTCCATGTATTTGACCAAGGCAGATTCTCAAAGGAAGTGCTTCCCAAGTACTTCAAGCATAACAACATGGCCAGTTTCGTCCGCCAGCTTAACATGTGTAAGTCCTTTTATGTCTCTTTTATGTCTCTTTTCTCTTTTTCTTGCTTCTTTGTATTTTCTCTGCCATTGTTACTATGAATTATTTACACTTTTCTATGATATGCTACTTTTTTCTTGAGGAACAGTGTGTTGGGTTGGGTTTAACTTACTATTTCCTGAACTGATATTTGCATATGAGTCGTCTCATTTCGATGTCCTTGGTTAGCCTGCGAACACACCGTTAACTGGCTCACGTATTTGTGCTTGGGCAGACGGCTTCCGCAAAGTGGTCCACATCGAGCAGGGCGGCCTGGTGAAGCCAGAGAAGGATGACACTGAGTTCCAGCACCCATACTTCATCAGGGGCCAGGAGGTCCTCCTGGAGAATATCAAGCGCAAGGTCACCAATGTAAGACACCGCTGCCCCTCCCGCCAAAAGCACCTCATGCTCACTTTCTGGCAGCAGGCTACTGCTCTAGGTGATCAAAAGCGAGGTGTGTTAGGGTGCATTTACAAACCCGTCACTGCTTTGGAGTTTTAATCAAAGCCCTGTCTAGAGGGTGCAAAATTGAAGGCATTTTGCATGGTAGGGATGAGAGAGGATTCAGCAGTCAGTTGGAAGAACAAACTGGCTAAGATTGGGATCAACCAGAATAAAATTCTTATGATCTCATTTCTTGTTAATAAACATCCCAACAGTGAAGGTTATTTCTTTTATTATTTTAATCACTATCCACACAATGCTGCCCTGCTTATTAACATTTACCTTCTTTCCCAGAAGTTAAATGAGGTCTCTTTACATGGAGGATCTCGTTTCACAGGAAAAACTTGTGTCGTATAGATCTTATGGGAAAAATATAAGTCATATATTTTAATATTCACCCCAAGCGTCAACGCATGATTCAGGTGTTATTCACAGTGCATGTTTCCAATCCGCAGATCTCTTTGGCCTTAGCTTTCAATTCCAAACATTTCTAAACAGAAAAGGGTAAGAAACAACCTTTAATTGAGTATGCTGTTGTGAGTCAAAGCCAGACTTTTTGTGATTTGATTGAGTAGGGTCAGCGTAGCTTGCCTTGCTGTAACTTCGCTTCCCTAAGCAGAAAAGGGAGAGATAATCTTGAGGCTGTGTGAACGCGGCCAATCGGGGCTAGGTGGATTAGAGCTGGCAGCTCCAGGAGCTCGTAATCTGCCGGTGCGTGACCCCTGCTGCAGACGCCTTCCACTCCCATTGATTTATGGGTTTTTCCATCTGCCTCTCGCGCCTTTGGCCAACTGACCAGTTCAGGCTGCAATGAAATACCAAATACATCATCTCCATTGTGTTTCATAGGTTCAGGGAAGGTTGAGGCGAGCTCTCGCTCCTGATTTTTACGGTTTCATTGTGTTCTCCCTCAGGTTTCGAATATTAAACACGAGGAGCTCAAGATCAGCCAGGATGGCGTCTCCAAACTGTTGACTGATGTGCAGCTTATGAGGGGGAAGCAGGAGGCCATGGATTCCAAACTTATCGCTATGAAGCAGTAAGTGAAAGATGGAGGTCAGCCTAGGGGGTCTCATGCAATATCAGCACTAAATATTAGGCCCTTGCATTTTTCTTGGCCTGGGCCCCTTTCACAGACCTGGCCAATGCCTTCTCACTTGTTTTGTTGAAGAAGATATAGGGAAGTAAAATGACAGGATTGCAAAAGCCATCTGGAGAGTCCTGCTGTGTCAGCCTTATCATAGTTTGACTACAAGAAAAAGCCTATCCCTCACAGACATCTGCTCAGTTCTCAGGCTGAATTGCTTGTAAGTCTCAGCTGTGATGCAAGAGTATGTCTTCACTCTGTGTTGCGCAATGGCAAATATGAACTAAATAAGTGAACTTGTTTGGGGAAAAGTAGAATTTTTTGCTTATGACCAAGTGTGAGTATAAGTCTATCATGCATATTTAGACATTATTAACATTAAAGATGGTAAATCTGGCCTCATTAAATTAGTACTGTGTAAAGGTATGCAGGAGTAGTATATGCCTAATATGATGTACCAAATTTGACATGAGTGATTGTTGTGATGTTTTTAATGGGGGAAAAAATCTGCTTTGTGGACACATTGGCTGTGACCTTGGACTGTGTAGGTCAACAGTAAATATTCTGCATACTTCTATGGACTATGAACAGTAGTAGTGTATCAAATCTAACTGTCTGGAGACACTGGAAAATGAGATGAAATTAATAATATCAAAATGATCCACTCCTACCCTTTGAAACAGGACAAAAGTAATCAGCTCCCAGCCTTTCTGGCTTGAAAACCTCATTAGAATTGTTTGTGGAGGAGGGCTGAATGTTGTTTGTTCTACAGTGGTGTTCTTTCATAGCGAGGATTTCTCCCCTTTAGTGGAGTGACAGAAATAGAAGTATGCGTATGCTTCTCCTGGGGACCCAACTACTGCTGCATTAAGGCTGTGTAAGCCAGTTTATTTAAAGCCACTGATTAGCTCCAGAATTCCTATAGCTCATACCCAATAGGCAGCCCAAATAGTCTGGCCCAAGGTTGCTGTTTGAAAGTTCCAAAAATGAAACTGCCGACACGTCAAACACCAAGAGAGCAAACATCAACTTGACTATGTGGAAGTGATAATCTAGGCAGAGTGGGGTACAGTGTGTTCTAGGGCCCTATATTTGTTCATACATTTTTAAACCTTATTGCCAAAAAGTATTGTGGTTTTCTGTGTAATTTTTTTTCCACCAGGTTGGGAAGGATGTTTCGGATCAGAATTTATTTATGCATCGGTCCAGTTTGCTTTGAGGTGTGCTAAAGCTGCTTCCATGCCACTGTGATGGCTTTAAACAGACTGTAGTTCGATTTCACGAGGTGTTTCCAGGTCATTATCCTCAGAGCCCGCCGCCTTTCCTTACCATGGAATGCACATGTTGCGCATATATGCCCTCATGCAAATCTCCTGTAACAGAGATAGCATGTCCCCCCCCCTCCAACATGTCTGTTTCCATGCAATTTCTACAATGTCACCTCTATCTCGCACAATCAAGCTTTACTCCTACACAGGCGAGTCCTCTCAGTGCAAAACCAGTTTGGAAAAAAAAAATGGTTCACTCCCAAACAACTACGATATGCCCTCGAGAGAGAGCGAGGCATGTGTGTGAGAGCGGCCTTAGTCACCCGTCTTAAAAAAAGTAAGTGCTTTCACTCTTCCACAATGTGGCCTGCCAGCTGCCCCTCGCTCGTCATCCGCGGTGTCAGCCCAGCATCTGCAGCGCGGTCTCTTCTCCTCCGCGTTCCTTCAGCTGGGCTCGCAGGCCCGAGCACGGCCCCTCCCCCCTGAACGATCGCAGCCCTGCACCAACCAGACGCCCTCGCCGGCTCGTTGAGACGCTGAGTCTGTGAAACCGCTCCCACAAGGGGCACTCTCTCCTTCCTAACTGTCTAACAGGTTTTTCAAAATTCTTTTGTGCAAATTCAACTCAAGCCCCTGAGTTCACAGGAATCAGCATCTGGTTCAGCCAGAGTCCGATGAGCTTGCTCATTTTAATCCCTAGGTTGAAGGCCAACAATGCCAAATCATGTCTCAGTTGCCTGTATTAACTGGTCTTTGTTGGTGATTTTTATGTCAGTATACTGTTTGCTCATGGATACAGCTGCCCCTGGCAGGTTCAAACCCTTTTTCATAATGAGTTATTTATTATTTTGTCATCTTCAGATATAAGGTTAGGCGTAATACAGATTCAAGTTAGGGTCTGCTGTATTTGTTATAGGGATTTGACTTTCTGATTGATTCTGATGCGAAACTGATATCACACGAGCCGTAAACCCAATTTGGGGCCATTAGCAGTGAGTGACGCAAGTTGTCCACACCAAAATGCTCTGATCTCCTTAGACGTAAGCCCTGCTGGTGTACGTCATTGTCCACAGTTCAGATTAAGGACACCGCGATTGATGCCAAATGACTCCTAATTCAGAATTGTGCCTGTGTGTGTGTACAGTGAACATGCAGGTGTGTGCAGCTGTGTGTAGTAATAGTAAGGAGCAGGGCTTGTAACCCAGGATTCCGCACAAGGACGCTGGTGTTGTACCTTGCTGATATACCTGAATTGCATCTGGAAATATCAAGCTGTATGAATGGAAAATATGTAAAAATTTGTCAGATATGGAAGTCATTCTGTATAGGAGCATCTACTAAGCAACTGTAATATAACATAAACATGATCTGAGTGCTCTGGGTTTCACATGTCAGGTAAAAGTGAAATGGCACTCAATTCTGTATTATGTCATGAATATTGCCACCACTAGGGGGTTGATGTATGAATAAAACAGAGAAAAAGAAAAGGAAAATTCAAGCCTGTTATACTTTTGTTGTCTCATTGGCATGATTTCTTTTGGGAACATGACTTTGGGGTCATTCTGGATGAAGACCTTCATTTGAAATGTATAATATCATGAAGCAAATGTATCATCTCATGACTAATAACAGGTAAAATCTGTCACGTCTGTAAGTCACTTTGTATAAGAGCATGTGTAAAGCAACTGTAATATAAAGTAAGCTAGCATGCTCACGGCGCTCAGAATGTCATGTGCCGGGTTTCCTTGGGGGGGTTTCTGTGATATGGGGGGAGTAGCAGTGATCACCCTGTTCTGTAGAATCCGCACCTGTCCCCATAAAGCGTTTGGCACGGGGGGGGGGACAGTGCAGATAGCAGGCTTCCTGTTCAGACTGCTTTTATAAGGCAGCAGAGCCGGCAGATAAGCTCCATAGAGATAGGTAAGGAATTTCAGTCCGTAAGGAGCTCTGCGGTGGGTAACACTAAGGAGCGGAGCTTCACACAGTCACATACAGAGGAGTAGCTCTAGCCCCTTTGATTCGGCACACATTGGAACCACACGTGTGCTGGTGACGTAATTACAAGTTTAACGATCTCAGGTTTTCATCTGATCTCAAGAAAATTTTGTCAGAATTTGTTATTTGCCACAAGAAGTTAATAATTTTTAATCTAATTTAAGATGTTTTTCTGTCTGCTAATGCTCTGCAGCAAAACTTGACTTGATTTATTCCATATGTACGCAGATGTCACTTTCAGGTGATGACTTGGTGTATTTGCTTAAAAAAAAAAAAAAAGATGAAAATAGCTGAAAATGCCACCTCACTGCAAAGTTTCCGTAGCCTGATCTGGGGCCAGTATTACCACATCTCTGCAAGTCACGTCCAGCTCACATGCAATCACTATAAGGGGGTGTGATGGGTGCTCTCTGTTGATGGCAAAAAACCTTCAAAGGAAACAAGGAGCTGAGGAAAAAAAAACTATGGCTTAGCCTTCAGTCTTCTTTAAAATTTTAGTGATTTCCTCCACGTAATGGATGGAAACATTGGAGGAGAGTATTTTGGTGTTGTCCCGGCCATCTTTGAGAATGGAGTTGGGCCATGGGCTCACACTCACAGCCTCTTAATGCGCACCAGGGGACCTACTTTAAGAGGGTCTGGTGGAGGGGAGGACTTTACAGACTGCACTAAAAAGCTGAACAAATAAAGGCGGCTAAGATCTTTCAATAGCCATTAACTAAGCAAAATAAACGTTCTGAAGTATTCTTCAAATCTTTTCCAGGCCATTTTAGTACACTGTAAAAGCAGGAGACATTATTCTTTGCCTTGTTAGAATTCCTGGGGTGAGAGGGGTGAAGGGAGGGGCAGGAGTATATCATCTTTGCATCGGTAGCAGCTGATTCATTTCTCCTTCTTTTTTTCCCCCCTCTCCATGCAACACACTTAGAAGTTGACTTAAACTAACACCCAATACCACTGCATTTATTTAGGCTTACCAACAAAGACTTATCTTAGACTTTTTGCCCAGTCAAATGTAAAAGCATTGTTGACCTGTACCCAGGATGTTTGTACTTAGTCGTGTTTTTTATCTTTATAAAAGTGGTGATTGCACTGTTTACAGCTGAGTAATGCCTGTGCTATTATCTATAGCGAAAATGAGGCTCTCTGGAGGGAAGTGGCAACACTGAGGCAGAAACACGCTCAGCAGCAGAAGGTCGTCAACAAGGTGAGAACACAAACCAAGCATCTCTACCTCTTTCTTGTGTGTGCATGCTGGAATAAAACATATCCCATTCACAGAGGTGTCCTTATGACATCCACAGTGGTTTCTCTTGGTGAGCGGTCATGGTCGGTTCGTTTGGCAAGCTCATGATCCTTGACATGGCTGCTGTTTTGGTCATTTCTCCGGGTTGAGTGTTCTTCTGTTTCCACAGCTCATCCAGTTCCTGATAACCCTGGTGCAGTCCAACAGAGTGCTGGGACTGAAAAGGAAAATGTAAGCTGTCTGAGACCACCTTTAACCCCACCCCCAAGACTTCCTTTAACCCACCCCCAAGGCTTCCTTTAACCCTACCCATGATACCTCCTTTAACCTGTTGTGCATGCTGTCCAGCCATGATACATATGCTGCACTGTTTATTGAATACCAAAATGCTGCTCTAAAAGTGAAAGTGTGCAAACCAAGAACGCATCACTACAGCCGCTCCATTTCGTTACACAGCCAATGAGCAGTGTATTCGTGGTGACATACGCGCCCTTTGAATTGGATCACTTTCCATCAGTAGCCAATCAGCAGTAATATTCCGCTGACCAGAGATTAATAGAATATTAATATTCTGGGACCAGAGTAGCCTTCCTCTGCTTCATACAAAGCTTCAGTAAAAGTGTCATTTAACACCGTAGTTTATTATTATCATTCATTATTAACGAAAACCTTCTCCCCTCTCCTGTGCTGCAGTCCCCTGATGCTGAACGACAGCAGCACAGCTCACTCCATGCCCAAATTCAGCCGGCAGTACTCCCTGGAGCACCTGCAGGGGTCTCCCACATTTTCGGTAAGCACGCTGTCTGCACCAACCATCCTCCTATAACGGGATTCCTTTGGCTTTGAGTGTTCGTGTATGTGGCACGCTTGCTGGTTAAACTGCCTCTGCTTGAATGTGAAGTTGTATTTAGTCCTGCAAAGACACTTACCGTGTTTACATGAGACTTTTTCATACATTGTCTTACACGGGTGTTTGTAGGCGTCTTCCACAGCGTTTGCAGGAGCCAGTCTCTTCCCCTCCGATGGGGCAGTGAAATCCGGCCCAATAATCTCTGACGTCACTGACTTGGCACAGACGAGTCCAGCCGAAGTCACGGAGGAGTGGACAGAGGACAGGCAAGTGCTGCTAACAAATAAGAATGGGGAGATCTGCTCACAACAGCTGATCCATGATCAGCTAACCTGATCCACAATGTAACAGCAACCACAATGTGAATAAAGCTAAGATGCATTTGCCCAGTGCTTGGGGGCAAATATCCATCAACGAGTACAATCATGCACATTTACTGCATAGTGTTTTTGAACAAAGTGCTTAATCCAAACAGCTGCAGTCCATATCAGGCTTTGTTTATGGTTGATGTGTAAGCTATTTCTGTAGCTCTAGATCAGGGAGTCTGCTAAGCAGTTGGATAATGTAAAATAAATAATGTCTGCCACAGTCATACAAGCATGTCCACCAAGCTAGATGTTTGACATATCATAATATTACATTCATTTGAGTTGCTCTTTCACCATTAAAACTGAGAAGCTGTGACCCATGTCAGTGAAATGGATCTTGTACACCCCATCACTCTCTTTCTCTCTTTCTCTCTCTCTTCAGAGCGAGCCCCCTGGTGCACATAAAGGAGGAGCCAGGAAGCCCCGCCCACAGCCCTGAGGTGGAGGAGGTGATCCCAGCCGCAGCGGGCGTGGCGTCAGACACCCCCCTGTCACCCACCACCTTCATCAACTCCATCCTGCAGGAGAGCGAGCCTGCCCCAGCCCCAGCCCCGCCCCCGCCTCTGCCCCCATCAAGCGCCGACCAGAAGTGTCTGAGCGTGGTCTGTCTGGACAAGTGAGTGAGTGCGCCTCTGGCTGAGCGCTGCGCTGGCCACACCGTGCCGACCACGCCACACCCTCCTCTGCTGTTCAGTCACAGTCTCTGAGAGAGCGAGGTTGTGCGCAGTGCAGTCCAGCCCACTGTGAGGCTCTGTGACGCTATCAGTATGCTGCTCCCTTTAGCACCATTCATGTCCCGGTGAATTCATTTAAACTAACAGAGCTGGGGGAGGGCAGGAGGAAAGCTAGCGGGGCCCGCAGCCCTGAGAGACTGTCATTAGCGTGCCTGACCAGTCAGACAGCCAGTCAGATGCATGACAGTGTCCTGCCCGGTTTGATCTTGTCAACTTCAAAGATTAACACAGGCCTAAAAGCCTATTATTAATGGCCAGTAACTGATGGTGGGCTTGTGCAGTTGAGGCAGCTCTATTCCCCAGGTGTGTGGCGTGAGCACCGTGTCCCTTCTATTTCTAGTGCCTTCTTGTGTTTCTGTCTTTCAGTGCTCCACAGATGTCTGAGGTCGCTTGCGTTTTCCCCAGCCCCTCCTCAACAACTTCTCATCCCAGACTACGCCCAGGGTTAGAAATTCAAAATGGCGGCATGGTCCCCAGCACTCATAACACTGTGTGCTAGCTCCAGCAGACAGAGCGGTCCCTGTGCAGGGCGTCTGTGTAATCCCTCTATCAATAAGACAAAGCCACCAAAATAATGCAGGAGCGTGAGCTGGCACGCTGGCGTAACAGCTGTCTACCCTCACGGCACTCAGTGTCACAACAGCCGAGTGGGTGCTGTGTGGGCGTGGTCAGTGCCGTGATTGGTCCTCTTGCTGGAGGAGGCTTGCTTTTACGTCAGTGTTATGAGAATGATGTCACACTCCTTTGGCACAATGCCCTGATAATCAGGAGCACTCCAGCCCAGCAGGGGGCAGTTATCCACTTTGGTGACCCTGTCACAAAGACATTGTCCCCACAGCCATCCCTTAGCAGGCCCATCGCGAGCAGTGGTTGTGTCATATGCGATTTGGAAATTAGTTGCTGAGTCCCCAGGCACGGAGTTGCTTTTTGAATGTGGTTGCTGTTTGATTGCCTTCCTTGTGGAAATGAATAACAATAAATGAATTCTCCCATCAACCAAAACTTAATCTGCTGCTTCATACTGAAGTTTGAAAGCTGTTCTCCCTGTCCCATTGATGAACCCTTTTGCATGCCAACCTAGCGACAAATTATCTTACTACTTGAAATAAATGCATTACTTTATGCATTACTTTGAGTTTTGCATTTTTTAGCCGCTAGCTGGCATAGGGTGGGCTGCAGCTCAAATTGAACATTAACTTCATCACAAGGCACACTGCTACAACTTTCAACAACAACCAGTCAACTCTGATTGAACATAAACTATAAACAAAAACCAACAATCACTAACGTGACAGCTACACCAACACAATGTTAGTGTTTGTCGTTTGTCGAAATGGCTTTTATCTAAACCCCCATGTTTTTGTTTTGTTTTTTTAAGGCTTTCCAGCAGCAATAGGAGCTTGTGAAATTTAGGTTTAATTTTCTGTTTAAGAAGAAATTGCATTTATCTACCCCCTGCTCTGTCATTTACATGGAAAATCTACATTTATAGTGTTGACTGCACAGGGACTTTGAAAAGACCAATAAACCTCTGTCCAGTGAAATTTTCCAGACCTCAACTAATTACTTTTGACTTTCTCCCCAGAAATTGTCCCATAGACTGCTTCCTTTGCATAACTGGACACTGAAGCATCACGGTTTTTAGCAGTCTGGGGACTGGCTGGAATTGTGTTTCTCTAACGTGTGGAACTGCTGTGTGAACTACTAATGTGCTGTTGCCCTTGTTCCAGCAAGCATTCTTTTGCTTGAAAATTTTCACAGCAGCTAATTGGTAAGGTAGCCTTGTATAACTATCATAACCATGAGTGATCTCAATCACAGGAATGAGCTTAATGACCATTTGGAAAACATTGACACTGGCTTGGAGAACCTCCAGACGATCTTGAATGGACAGGCCATCAATTTTGATACTTCACCTCTGTTCGATGTAAGTGCCCATTCATTATTTATTTTTTTTGCTTTTTGTAATGTCAGCATGTTTTGCGTCAGTGAACCAAAGGGGAGGGGTTAACTCTGGTAGACAGTAGCCTGTAAGTTCAAATCTCAGGTGTGACACTGCTCTTGTAGTCACTTTATCAAGGTGGCCAAGGTAAATTATTTCTGTAAATATCCAGCTATGTGTACATAAATTGGAAGTATAAACTGTATGCTAAGTAAGTTGTATGTGTCAGTGTCTGTAATCAAATAAACAATGTTGACAATGACGTTCCAGTATGAGAACTTTAAGATGGAAAGCTTAGCAATGAGCAGGACTACATTTCCCCTCAGGTTTTGTGAGATTTGCAGTGAGTTCGGCACTAAACATGGTTGTGGTCTTTTGCAGGTGTTCGGCTCCTCGTTATCAAACTCCGAATTCAGCCTGCCAGATCTGGACACCAGTCTCGCAAGCGTGAGTATGACCAATCAGCTCTTTCAGTAATACCAGTATTTTATAAAACCCCACCGTCCTGGCCCAGACCACAGTGCCCGTTTTTAAGGCTGTTATGGTAACTCATCAGTAGCTGGGCTGTGGGCCTCCTCTCATTGCAGTTTATCCTTTCCTAGATCCAAGACCTGCTTAGTCAAGATCAGAGAACTTCCGAGACGAATGAAAACTCTACAGATGCTGGTAAGTCCTTTCTCAGGGTGCAGACTTTCCTATTAGAATCAAACCAGGTATCACAGTAAAGAGCAAAGAGGGATGGTCTATTAAGATGTTCAACATTTAGTTGGTAATAGTTGTGTTTTGTGTAGCAGTTATCATTGAATTTTGGGTGTTTTGCTTATGTCATTATGGCTTACATCCAGCCACACACTGGCTGCCATATATATATTTTTTTGGTTTCCACAAAACTTCAAATGATATTTGTTTGCAGTATACATTTATAATTTGAAATGTGTTTGAATTGACATCATCATCATCTTCACCTTTATTTGTCAGACTCAAGGTCCACACAAACACAAGACAGACATAACATACAACATACATAAAAAAGGAGTATTGCACTTCTTATAAAAGACACTTGTACCAGTATTTCCACATAGATGAGTGGTAGCGTAGCGCACTAAATCTAGGATTTGACCGCATCAAAACAAGGTTGTTCTGGGACAGCATTGCAAAATTTATGGTTTTCAGAGAATGAGGATGGCAGCGAGTATTCTGTTTGAGAGAAGCCACCGCTGATGGTGGAATGCCAGGGGACACTTTGTGTAATGAGAGAAGCCAATGCTTAAAGGCAGTATTGCGGGGTGCGCTATACGAGAAGCCAGCGCTCATGGCAGAATGTCGGGGTGCTCTGTGGTTTTCAGGGAAGCAGCTCGTCCAGTACTCGTCCCAGCAAGTCCTTCTGGCAGACCCCATCAACACCGACAACAGTGGGGAGGACCTGCCCATCCTGCTGGAGCTGGAGGGGGACTCCTACTTTAATGACGACACAGAGGACTCTGCCATTTCCCTCCTCACAGGCGATTACCCAGCAAACACACCCCAGGACCCCCAGCTTTCATAAAGACGAATGCTTTTTAATAAAGGGATGTACAGTGCTGTGTATCAGTTTCATTGGTGGTTTAAATGTACACTTGAACCACGTTAAAAAATATATATATATCGTATTGCTGACTAAAGTGGGGCAATAGTTATAAAAAACTTTTAAGAATAAACACTGCACAAGTTTCTGTATTACAGTTTTCAACCTGATTTGAAATGGGTTAGGATATTAAGAGATGGAATATGAACTGGCATCATCAGTGTCAGTTATGAGGTTTTATTTGAAATGTCACAAGGACTGAAGCCCGAGTCAACTTACTGCAGTCTGGTTTGTGCTCAGCAAGTTTAAGCAAGAGTTGTAATATTTTGTTTAGTTTTTGTTTGTTTGACAGATTGTTTCTTACAAAATATGTTTCATTCTGACCTCGCAAGACAATGTAAGAACCTTTTTTTTAATGAACAGTTGCTTAAATTTGTTTCTGAAATTGAGGACAAAGTAGGTGACAGGTAGGGTGAATCTGGGCTAAGTGTTTTTATCGGTTTTGGTAATGAAGCAGTTCACTCACTTGCAAGCTTGTACAGCTTTGTTGCTGAATGTTACAGATCTTTGGAAACTCTTTCCTGCTGGTTGTAGGACAGCATTTTAACTTTATATTCTTAATGCATACATTGTTGTGCTGTAAAAAGCTTGTGTAATATTCGGCGGTCTGTAGATGTGAATTTTTGTTTTACTTCTTCCCATATGCGAATATGTCAAATCCTGGACACAGTGATTCTGTTTCCAGGGTATTCTTAGGAAGCAAGTTGTTCTGTTGTCTCGGCAAGAGTGCAGATCTTTGATTTGATTATTTTTTGAAGAAAAGAAATACTCTTTAAGGGATGAAAAATGTAAAAAATAACTTGTCATTGTCATTTAAAGCACCACCAGATTAATTTTTAGCTACTGATATGTTTTTTTAGTTATTGAACTATACCATACCTTTTGGTTAAACAGATGTAACGTCAAGCCTAAATGGCAATTTTGTCTGATTTTGTGATAAAAATCTGCCTTTTATTGCATTGACTCGTTGGCTTTACAACATCGGATAGGTTTTACATAGCTGAAAGAGATGCTGTACTAACGAATCGATTTCTGTACATATGTATACTATATATGTAAACATCACAAAGCTCAAAAGCTACTTTTTTAATATGGTTGACATTTTCCCTATAAGTCTTTACATACCAACACATTTAATTAAATGGATCACTTATGTTGTGGAAAGTGAGAGCTACATAGAACTTCCTTAACATGTTGCCTCAGTCATTTATAAATGATTTTCAGTGTTATTGAAAGGGGGCTTAGTCATGATTTAAATTTCAGGTTTAACTGATTTTCTTTTCCTTATACTGTTATTTAGGTTTCTTTTTTTCCAAATTGCGTGTGTTAGCATATTTCCTGAGTTTACTCAATGACACTGAGGCATTTCTCATTTTAAACATGTTAACTTTGTACATGACATTCTTTTTTTTAAGCTACAGGGTGCTGAGAGGGTGGTTGTGTCTACACCCATACTTTTTTCCTATTTGACTTTTCAATAACAAACTTTATTATGTCACTGTGTGTGAAAACTCCTGTATGAAAAAAAAAAATTATATATAATATGCAGGCTGGCACTTTGTGTTTGGCATGTTAGAGATCATCATGGTTGTTTTCAGATGTTTTAAAATACAAGCTTAAACATATATTCAAAACTGGTGGCGTGTGATTTGTGCTTCCATGTTGCTGTTTCTGTATTTACATATTAATACCATCTGTTGTTTTTGGTTTTTACATACATGCCTGTTTAAGGCATTTCATTTCAGATTTTTATTTTTGTAATATATTTTTAACCACTTTGGTAGTGATATATGTGTAAAATATCTGAGGATCTTCCTGAATGTGCAGAAAAAAGGTGTTGTACATTTGGTATAATGAGGGTATGAGGATGGAATTAAATGATGAGCTGTGTACATGCAAAAAAAAAATGGAAATATGTTGATCACAATTTAAAGATGAGCAATTTACTGAAAATAGGAATAGCAGCTCTTGGACTTACTCATGACAGTTGCAAGAAAAAATGTATTCAAGCATTGAATTGGGTAAGTGTATTTATCATCTTGATCCAAGTATTAAAGTCTTGGTAGGCATACTAATTCAAAAATAGTTTTTGACTAAAATTTTTATCAAGCCAGTGTGGTGGTCTGGACAGTGTTTTTTAAATTTAAATTTTATGTATTTTTGTGTGTGTACCCACTTTCAAGAAAATGTGGCGTAGAAAGCACATTGTTTTTTCTATAGTACCCTTATCCTAATTGCTCTAAAGCACTTTTAATCCATGAGATGGATGCATTTTATGCAATAATTGCGAAGAAGACAAGTTGAGTTTGTTTTGCATTTCCTGATGTTATGTAAGCGATGTAAGGCTGTTGCGTAGCAGTTTCATTACGGACGCGTTAGACGTGTCTGCTGAGGCTGGGGAGAGATGGGGAGATGGATTGACTTACGGGATGATTGAATTTGGTGGTGTTAATTTGTGCATGTGATATATATTTTTTTAAAAATGTGGAGACCAGAAATGCACAATGGCTGTGAGCATAGGGCGTGTAAAGTTATGAGAATGTATGAGAATCTAGAACCAATGCCAAAAATGTCAAATATATTAATGCACTTGTGCACTTGGCAATTGAGATATAAAACATTGTATTTTTGTCTACAGTTATTCTGTTGTATTTTATTATAATCATGCATTAGGTAATTGTAATACGTGTAGTATATTATCCCAACACTTCTTGAAATTAATTCATTGAAATGTATTTAGTTGGTGTGCATATTCATAAAAGCCAGTAACTGATTGGGAAAAAAAAAGAAAAAAAATTGTGTAATTCCTACAGTGAGCTTTTAACTGTGGGACTCCAATCACCCTCTCCATGGGCCCTACCATGGGTCCTATCATACAGTGGAAGTGGACATTTTAAATTCCATGGGGCTGGTGTGTTGGTGCATTCTAGAAAATACAATTTTCCTTGTATTTGGGCAGAAGGTTCTTTAGTGTATTAATATTTGTCAGAGATTCTTTAAATACGTAAGAACAACAAAGGAGATTCCTCAGTTGTATCCTTATAGATGGATGTGTTTTCATAAATATTTTTTATTTGTATTTTCATATTTCTCACACTCAGTGCCCCACCCCACAGGTTAAGATTGTTTCTCTGCTTCCTTTTTACTGACAGACACTCATCGGTACTTTCACTGTTCCAAAGTAATATGGAACTTGGCAATACTTTTTCATATACTTTTTTTCCACTGTTAATAGGCAGCTAAAAGAATTCCACAGAGAAGAATTGCGAAAGGTTACTCTGGGCCTGATTCATTTGAAAAGACTGTAAATTGCTGTATATTGCTATTTATCGGTCAATAAATGGCTGAATATATTGTGTTGTTGCCTTTTATTATCTAAACATGCAGTTACCAAAGGCTTCTGAAAAGGGTGAATTGTAAGGGTTATTCTTTGCTCTGCTCTGGGGAGGGTTTTATTCTAGTGGAGACTTTAGAATGTGAGTAGCATCTGTGTAAATGTGATTGAGTCATTATTTGTTCATGGGACTGAAGGAAAAGATGTGGTAAGAGAGAGTGTCATTTTGCAACAGAAGGAACATGTGTAGAGTTTGATGTTCAAAATAGACGTTAATTTTAATGTCAAGATTACTTTCAAATGACAGACATTTGGCAATGTACAATTTGTTACACCTTTTGATGAGTATTGCTCAAATATATTCTAAGCAAAGAAATACAGTACTTGCAGACATTGCAAAAATAACAAAGCTTCAAAAGTTTCAGTGAGTTTTGTGCTTTTGTACAATGTAATTTTCTGAAGGGGCGGCCTTTTTTCACAATACATGACTTCACTGCCACATTTATCCAAAACCAAGAGGCTTCCTTTCCTCTGTTTCTCTCCTTCGCTCACATCCTCACATCAGATAAAACTGCAGAGTAATTATTAACAGATGTAGTTAAAGTTCAACTTACAGTGTTGTCTTTATGTTTAAATAGTCAAAATAAAACACAAACAAAATTAGACTATCGCTAGTGGGCAGGGTCACTTCTCTTCCAGGTAGACGGGTCCGTGCACTGAAATCTGTAACGTGAGATCTTCACTCGGGGCTTGATGTGAAGGTCAGCAGGTATCCTCCAGTTCCACATTTTCTGCACCTTGGTGGCCACAGAGACAATAAGGAGCAGAGTCAGTCTAACCACAATATGGTTTGGCAATAACTCAAGATAAAAACAAAATTAGCTCATGTTATGTAAACGGCATGACTTCAGCAGTCTCTGAGCGAAAAGCATTGTCAAATTAATGAGGTAGTGATGCCACTTAGGTTTTGTTTAATGTCAAATTAAACAAGTCCTGTGAAGTTAAATGTCAAGCCCTGTTTGTGTCACTGTTCTGCAGGTCTCCATCTAGTTATCAACATATTCTTTGATTAATTCATTTATTTCAGTTATGGATTATTACAAATACATGGATAATATCAATAGGAAGTCATGGTCCATGTGTTGCCTACCACAGCAATGTTTCACAATACCTTTACTGGCACATCCTCTCCTTCCTTAGTCTTCACCTTACAATGGAATATCTACTAGATTTCCTCACACCAAGAAAAACAACAATACCATTTGCATGCTCTCTTCTCAAGATGAAGTAATGATGAAGATGAAGTAATACTTCATGGGTGGAAAAAAAACTAGAATGTGCTCAATTTGAAAAAGACTTGGGAGTAATAGTTGTCTCAAGCTTAACAGGATCAAGGCAGTGTGCTGTAGCAGTAAAAAATTTATAAAAGGAATCAATAAGGTTAACTATAATAGATTCTTTAGGGTGAGTTCAGTCTGTAAAACAAGAGGACATAAATGGAAACTAGTTAAGAGTAAGTTCCGCACTGATATAAGGAAATATTATTTTACACAAAGAGTTATCAATACATGGAATAGGTTGCCAGTCATGTAGTTGAGGCAGAGACCCTTGCTGTGTTCAAGTCTAGACTTGATGCAGTTTTGGATACTCTTTAATTAAGAAATGGCGAGCTTAGTTGGACCGAATGGCCTGTTCTCGTCATCATATGTTCTTATGTTCTTATGTTCTTAATGTTCGTCATTGACAAGTGTTTAACTATTGGGTATTTACATGCGGGACAATTTTTTTTTTTTTTTTTTGCAACATTGCAGTGATTCATATAAAACTCTGTAAATGTGGCAACTGGAACAAACACTAAGATTGGAGAATATGGAAGCCAGGATCTGGAATAACCTCAAAGCTCCTCAAAACCAATGGCGCTGGCCAAGCATTATATCGTTTGCAGATGAATGGCTCCCCCTAGTGCACAGGCATGGGAATGCCCCTCATAATTAACCTGCTGGGCTGCTTTATGAGCAACAAACAGTGCAGAGGGAAAGGGGCAGGCAGAGCTCCGGTACCCACCTTCAGGACCCTGACCAGATGTGATGTACTGTTCACCTGCGGAAGCTGAAACGAGCAAGCAAAACAGGGAAAAGAAAAGAGCACTTGAGCACCCGCTCAGATAAGGCCCGCTCTCACTGACCCCATATCAGCACTGGTCATGTGACCCGAGCACACTGAATGGGGTGTTAACTCTCATTACACTTACCAGCTGGTTGGGTCTGTGCTGTGACACCCGGCTGACCTACTGAGACAAAGAAACAGTCTGAGCAGCTCAGCTAGTAGTGGTTACATTTATAATGGCCCCACAATATACTCATCTGCCAAACTTCATATTCATAAATGACCCTTTTGTATTGTGGTAATAATATACCACAGATTTCCATTTGCGGTAGATCCTTAGGGCTAAAGGTAACTGACAATAAACTAAAGTTTGGGGGTGCTTTGCAGAAGTAGAGGAAGTGACCAGACTTACTTAAACCTTCATGAATTCCCTGTGGATCAGCTGTAACTATAGCAAAAGAGACAAACGAGTTTTGGATGAGAAATACGTTCCTCTCCATTTATTTGTGTACTCACTTGTCTAAATCAGATGCATTAGAGGAACCCAGATACTGTCTTAAACAGTGCGAGTGTGCACAGGGTAAAGATGGGTTGCTGGGTAAACATATCCCACTCACCCGTGCCCATGCCGTCTGTCTGAGATGTACTGCCGGGTGTATCTCCTGTAACTGAAACACCACATTAAAACGGGGTCACGAGTCGCTCAGCTCCCCACTGAGGGTGTGAGTGTCAGTTCCCTGAGTGTGATTGGCCAGCCATGGAGGCTGAGCCCATGTAGCTGAACTCACCTGGGGAGTCCGTCTGAACGTGCATGCCTTGAAGATCAACTGAATCTGTGACCGAGAGACACATACAATCTGATAAGCACTCTCATCTTGCAAATGATAGGCAGAAGATCAGGTGATTACAATGAATAAGAACATGTTTATTATAAATATTCATGACAAGGATGAATCTGAGGAATAGCTGGACAAATCTGAAAATGTGAAAGATAATTCAATGAGATGAAGACATCCATCATGTGTAGCTTTAAGGGAAAGTAGAAGTCCTTAGCAGTGGCTTTGCAGCATAATCTGTCACAGTATGTTCTTAGTCATGTGAAAAGCACAACATCCCACTGTACAGCTGGCCCCCAACTGATCTGCAGGAGTCGTACCTGTAGAGCCTGCTTCAAGTCCAGCCCCAAGGAGGGATTCTGTAATTCAGAAATAAAGTTTATCCAGAATTCAGCCCTGTATACATATATAACACACAGCTGTGTGGATTTACCCGTATACAGTATACATACATTCCAATACTGGGTGGAGTTATTCGTATATACACACAGTACACTGCTGTGTGGAGCTGTAATGTGCACTAATGGCTAGACCACTTAAGTCATTTTTGGAGGAAATGATTTTGAACTCTAAGGTCTTGTCCAAGCACATGAGAATAACACACTCAGTTGGAGGCACTGACCTGTGGAGTTTGCATGCCCACTTGTAACAGCTACCTCCCCAAGACCTGCACAAGGAGACGGAAAGGTCTCTCAGCAGCATTAAAAGCAATGGGATGTAAACCCTCACAAGCACCACAGGTAGTACACTGAAGCATCACCATCACAGCTAAAGATGAGCAGGACAGGGAATGACTGAGCTCCTGATATTTACCTGCAGGTTCAGGTGGACTAGAACTGGGTGCGTCTCCTAAAGCTAAAGCAGACAAACAGACCATTTGTAAGAAACTTGTGATGAAATGTTAAAACAACCATTTAATATATGTATACATTTACATTTACTCATCTTGCAGATAACTTATATATAAAATAATATATAATAAAATAAGTTGTACATATTTTCTATAGGAAATGACATTTGACTAAATGTGATTTAGATGACAAACAGTACGGACAGACACTGGTGGCTTAAAAAAAGATGAAAATAGTAGTTCAAAAGTACAATTTTGTGCAATGTAAAACAATGGAATGAAAAGCAGCAGATTCTGTTCTGAAGTTGTCATAAATGAATGTATTGTAGTTGTCATTACTGAATGTACTGTAAATGTCAGAAATATTTTTTGAAATGTTGGATTCACTTCTGTTCTCCTGAAATAGCTAGAGAGGGTTTAAATCTTACCAGTGGTGTCTGCCTGCATGTGTAAGCTGGTCACAGGTTCCACGCCCATACCTGTTCACACAGTAACACCTGTATTATACCTATACTGTATCACAGCTGCCATACCACTTCAGCTCACATGCCCGAACACAACTGCCAGGAACCATTATCAGGAGAGATTCTGTGATTCTGCTTATGATGGTTTAAGGTGTACTGAAATGGGAGCTACAAGTGAGCTTCATTAAAGCTATTTTTAATGGGTTCTGATGAGCCTTTGCTGTACTCTCTGTCATGCCATGTGATATTTACAGTTAATGTCATATTGGTTAATGTAAATGGATGAAACATGTTCATCTTGGATATTATTTGTAATCAAACACTCTTTGATACCAAAGCAACATAATGGTCTCTTCAACTGAATTTTTTTCTGATTGTCACATATTCATACAAGAAAAACACTATAATATTCAATGCCAAGATTTTAACATCATCATTAAGATAAACATATGGAGACTTCATTTCTATTAGAATGCCTTATTACAAGGTTCCCATTTTGTTTCTACTTTTATCATTTTCTTATTTTAACAAGCAGTATCTTTATAAGTCCAATTTTTGCATCTTGTGTAGAGGTGAAAAAGGAGATGTACATGAATATTTTCCTGTGCATTTTCCTTTTCGTTGTGAATATATCTGAGCTGCTGCATTAGGTGCAACGGTAACATGCACTACAATGTGTTGTAACATGCAGTGCAGTGTGTGGTAATGTGCTACATTCTGCAGTTGCATGCAGTGTAGTGTGGTAACATGTCTGCTGCATTGTTTTAGTAACATGCCCTGCAGTGCTGAACTGGGAGAAAGTCAGAGAGAGTCATAATAAGAACTGTCACCTGTTAGTTCTGAGTGGGGCCCTGCTTCAAAAGCACCTCCTTCCCCTGCTGTCAAACCATCATTACCAACATGAGAATATAATAACAATAACAATGAAGTGCTAAGGGCATTTCATTAATGGAAGTGCACGTTCCATTAATGAAATGCCCTTAAATTTTGGAAATGTAGCATGTCTTTGCAAAGCTATACATTGGCTTTGCATTTAAGAGTAGGATGTACTCTTAAAACTGTACTTTAAATGGATCCTTTTGTAAAACAGTGTAAAAATTTCTTCACATCCTTTTTGGGTCATGATCACCGAAAAGGTTTAAACTCTCTTAGAAAGATCTAAACACTCATTTCATGCATGACACATGGAAGTTTGAAAAAATTCACTCACCCATTATGTCAGTCTGAGGGATGACAGTGTGCGCATCGACTCCACCTGTTCCAACTGAGCAGAGAACATTTTTATAGCCGAGTAGAGCAGACATTGCATTATACTAAATAAAATTTTAAATTTAAATTTTTTAGCAGCATTACAGAACAGAACTAGTTCTGCTAGTGTCCCCACATGAGTTTCATTTTAATTTTAACAAGTAACCAAAATGATAAATCCTCCAGGATGTTTCTGTTTTATTTCACTGTGATAACATGCCAAAGTGCAAGGATCTCAGTCCTCCAGACCTCTTTACATTAAAGGAGTCATAGAATATCAGATGAACACACCTGTGGAGCCGAGCTGGGGATCAATGCCATGATGGTCACCTAAAGGGGAAGAACGTCAGCACGGGGATGAGTGATGGACAGCATGCTGGAACACCTCAAGACGTGATTCCCCTGTCTGATATGCTTTACAGTCATGGAAGCACACAGACTTTCCATTACCGCCTTCTTGCAATATTTAATATGACCCAGTGCAGCCAGTAAGATTCTTCCATAATCGTTTTTTCCACATAAGAAGTCTGATATGATATAATTGTGTTCCAGACACAATACTGAACTCACATCGAACATTTCAGTCCCATGTTTCAAATATACAGACAGCAAGAATTGGCACCCATGTACTGTATATATACATTAGGGGAGTTCCTCCACACTTCAGGCAAGGCAGAGGACAGACTTACCTGGGGCATGTGTTTCTGCTGCGATACTTGGCTGGTCTGATGAACCTAGTAAGGTGGAAATGTGTCTTTATGCAGGTTCATAATGCACTCTCTAGAAGCAGTGTATAAGGTTTGATTCATAGATAATCCATAGATTACTACAAAGGCTGAAGCACATGTCATATAGCTGTCATTGTCTCTTTACTTGGAGGCTGCCCTGGGGCTAGATTGCTTAGGACCTTTACATATGTCTTCCTTCATGCAAAGCTACAAGCTTTTGATTTTTTTTCTGTTGTCTGTTTGGTCTCCCATGCTCTTAACTACCATCAGTTTTATGGATTATCAGACTTACTCGTGACAGCATGGTGGACATCAGTGACTAGTTCACTCCCTGTAAACAGGACATAATCAATCAATAATTACACTATAGTAACTGAATACATTTGGCTGCTTGTATATATTTCTGTATCTTAAAAAGGGGGTAATGTACCTGTTTGCTGTGTCTCTGTTACTGGTCTTTGACGGCCATTACCTAGAACATAAAAAATAAATATGTTCAAGGGCTACTGTACAACTTAGAGCAGATAGAAAGTAATGTCAAGTTTGAGCTCTTGAGTTTCCAGAGGGGAAAATGTATAGCACCTGTATGAAGCACCACTGAATTACAGTTACATTATTAAGCATGTGCCCAAAATTGTTGCACAAGTCCTTGACAAGTAATTTACAATGGGTATCAGATTTAATTGTGCGATGTATGTTACTGTAAAGTTTGCAAATGCTACATAGCATATTACTCTGGTTCACAGAAATCTGTAATTACATAAAAGCATATAATACTGACAGTAAATCCTTGCTTACCGTTGCTGCTGAGAGAATCAGTGCTAGCTGCATCAATACCACTCTCTGAAAAATATTTGCAATAATATTTTCAGCTTTATTTACCTTTGAATTATTCTCACATTGTTTGTATGCTGTATGAAGAACCATTGTTTCATGCTTTCAGTCACATGACCGCAGTTTGTTGTTTTGAACCAGAAATGAAGCACTTCCTTCAATTTATTTTTAAAGCCAAAGTGAGACCTGGGTTTTAAATGAGCTTACCTGGATAATCTATATAGGAATGGTCGATATGTGACATTATATCCGATAGAGTTGCCATGTCTGAAAAACAAAACTAAAAATGAAGGCTTTCCATGCCATCTGGTTCTTAACACAAGATTAAGCTCTCAAAGAGGTACTCCATGATAAAGAACAACCACAGCAAAGAATCAACTGCTCTGATCCCCTAAGTAGTGTCGTTTCAAGTGAAGTGTCAATCATGCAAGCAATTCCAGACGACTCACAGTCAAAAGGGAAGATTCAACCAATTCACATGTAATATCAAATGTGCTAAATCATATCAAATTATTTTCAAGCATATTTATTGGAGTTTTGTCACACTTATAATGTCTGATAATTCTTGTAGATGAAAATCCATGCTTTCCTTTCTTGACTTCAGTTTCCCATGAGAAATGAAAAGGATCAAGTCAATTTTTTCATCTTATTCCTTATTCCAACAGGATTCATTTATGAATTTTATTCAGGTAAGAGGATGAAACACACATCTTGTGCTTACTTACCTGTTGTGTCCAAGAGAAAGCTGGAATGAACATCAAATGTCCCAGCACCTACGGTAGAGATAATGCAGAATAGACAGATTATACATTGGTCTTGTTGTTTAGTACCTCCTGAAGTGCATGACTCCATATTTTCTTGAAATAAAGTGAAATAAAGGAGCTGTGCTTAAATTGGGGCCCCATCCAACCAACCATTAATATTAACCACAATTATCTAATGCAAATGTTGTATCCTGATCTGGGGTCAGTGCCCAGGGGCACTACCTGTTGGGCACAGATGAGGGTGTGGGTCTCCTCACCTGTGTCAGCTGTGCTGTGTGAGGGGTCACTGAGGCTGCTGGTGTCCCCTACACCTGGTGACACAGAGATGAGACAAGAGCAGCTGGCTGAAAGCCGTCTGGAGGGGTAAACAGGTCAGCTGGAACACACATCACTGGAAACATTGTGGGGAAAACGGTTTGTCTGGTACACTAATCTTTGGACAGTGATCGTAAATGCTGATGGAATGCACCTCAACAGAATATGTTTAACATGCATGTTTAGGAAGCTGTTCCATCATGTTACACAATCTTCTGTTATGCTGTCTGTCTATTGTATGTATTGTAATGATAAATTGTGCAAACTACATAATTATTTTCTGAGGAGCTATTCAATATTTGATTGAAAAATATAACATAAATCCTGATGTGTATAAATAAAGTAAATATTCTCAATAATATGCTAAGCTTTGCACATTTTGTAAGAAGTGAGTATCAAACACTTGCACCGACGCATCACATTTCAGAAATGTAATCATTGGATGATAACCTTGAAACAACACTATACTATAGTAATGGCAATCAGATCAATCTTATCATAAAAGGACAATCTTAAAAGGGTAACTCAGTAATAACTGCCTGGGGAGGCAAGGCATGAGTTGTGCAGACTCGTTGGGTACAGACTTGTTGAGTCCAGAGACGGAAATAGATGGTCATGTCCTGGCAGGTCTGCTGGAACTACAAACACAATTATCAGCATGAGGACCGTGGCAGAGAGGAGCTACTACTGTACAACAGCACAGAACAAATGAGAGTGATCACTGAGTTTCAACTGATGACACAAAGCAGGTTCTCAACATGTTAAAGCATCTGTATTTAGTATGTTACCTGTAGAGTCTGTCTGCATGCTGCTTGTTATTAGGTCTCCAGGACCTGTAGTTTAGCAAAAAAGGAAAAGAATACAAACTGAAACATGGATTTTTTTCCACTTACTCCTTCCCCTGTTCACAATTCAGAGCAAAATAGTGGATGTGCGCCTCAGAAAAATCTGATAACCGACATAAAGTTTAACTTTGGAAAATAATGGTTTAGTCCTCCCCCACAAAAATGTAGCAGAACGCACTATAGAGTGTATGTGGGGTCACATTTCAGCTCTCTTTTCCTCACATCAGTAGTTGAACTTGAACTGATATCTTTTAATGTCAAAATGGGGTTAAATGAAAAAAAAGATTTAGGATTTTTTTTCCCAGAATATACTCCCCTTTGTCCAATCTTCTGTGCCAAGTAATTTATCCTGACTTTGCTGGACCTCTCTAAATACTCAACATATTTCACGGCGAAAAAACAGATGGATATGTGACACACATACAGCTGAAATTATGAAAACGTGTCATTCAAGGCTTCCCAAAAGGCTGAGAGCCTGTTACCAAGGTCATTCAGTCTCTCTGGCGTCTAGTGCAGATCGTAATGAGTCTTAGAGGTAACTACTGACCTCCACCTTCAGTGGAGGCGCTGCTCCCAGGCAATTCCCCTACGAAAGAGCCCAGAGAGAAAGTCACCGTGAGCCTCAAAGTAAACATTCATTCGATCCAATTTATAAGCGTAGGAGCGCAAAATTATACGTTAAGTGCCGGGCCGGTGAGAAACACATGGCTCTGGTGGTGTTTTGGAGTGAAAAGTGGCCGTAAATTTTCTTCTCGCGCAGCGAAAACCTCAGTCGTGATTACGAGCCTGAAAACGTTCTCCGAGGTGTGGTAGAGTAAGTCAAGCCTGAGAGAGACGACACATGCAGGCGAGGTGGGAAGATTTATCGGCCCTGACGGAGAGCTCCCTGCCAGCTGTACCTGGGCCCTCTGGATGGGAGCTGCTACTGGAGGGCTGTCCTGGATCCAGTCCAAGAGCTGGAATTACAGCAAAACCTGATTTAAACAGCTTTCCTTCAATAAATTACTTGGAAGAGCAATGCTGAAATACTGGCTTTGTTATTCAGTTTGTCGTATGCAAATAATTACCATGATAAGGGAAAATAAAAATCAGTTTCTATTTATTTCTCTGCTAACACTTAAGTGTGGACACTCAAGTCTACAGAGCCAGTGATTTAGAGGTAGCGTCCATACATTCTAATATCCAATATGTACTGTTGGATTTATGTAACAGTCAGAGAAGAAAGTTGTAAAGATGGAAATGTTTATTTTGGAAGATGACCATTAATTGTGAAGCACTGACCTGTTGAATCTGTCTGTGAGGTGGCCCCCATGTGATCTGGTGACATGAAATGTACCATTAAAATGACCTACTCAAACAAAGCAACTAAAAAAACACTCAGTGAAACTTAAATCCTATGAATCATTACCTGTCTTTTTTAACAGAACGGATATCTGCAAGCAGGTATGTATTTAATGGCCTGGTGGTGCACATCAAAAAATGATTTAAAAACTGTATACAATAAATATTAGTCTTAAGTTGAATTTAATGAAAATAGATTGTAGTGCGAGATTGTAAGATGTATTCCTAAAATATGGAAGCCCTAAAACAAAAGATCATTTTAATCTACCATAAGTGTTTAGCAGTGCTACAAAATCAGTTGCAACTTTAAAGAATTCTTACACAATGGTTTTACTTGTAACTCCCTTGACATTTCAATTAAAATGTCAATCATTTCAATTAAAAGAGGAGCATGAAAGGTTTGGGAGATGTTAAGTTGGGGGTGCTTAATATATGGGGGGATTTAATACTAAAAATGTAAGGAACAGTAAACCCATTAATGTCCAAATTCCACATTGTAACATCACTACATATCAATGTTGTGAAATTACTTCTTATAAAATAATAGTAATGTATTTCTTTATTATTAGTATTACTTAAATACTTCAAAGTGATGTGATCCCAGCTTATACACGCTTGCACTTTTCTAGTTTTTACTACCTTCATGATACCTCTAAAGGTGAGCTCTGAAAGGGGGTTGTTGCACTTCACTATGTAGGAATTGAGGTTCCGACTCAAAAGCAATAATCTTGGAAAAGTCACAGTTTTCACTCATACAATATCTTACCCAAAAATGTGGAACGGCTAACTGGTTGAAATCTTCTTCCTTTTTTGCACGATATCAATGTGTGGTCATTCATTTATACTTAAAATGGGGAAACCATACATGCTATCTGTATGGACAAATTAAACAAATTGCAACCTAATAATATTTCAATAAGAGGCTGATGTATTTGACCCAGTAAAAGTAATATGCTAAGCCTACAATGATGGAAAGCATGTTGGATCTCTCTGTGCTTTTGACTAAAATACGCTCAGTCTTTTGTTAAAATAGAAGTAATTCTAAGTAAGTAAGCACTAACTACTAAGTAAGGTAAGTTGTTTTATAAGCTTAAAGGCTAAACATTTTACTGTGTAATGAGTCACCTCTAAATGATTTTACTTGTAAATTAACTATGTGCTGTATAAAGTTTTTTTTTTTCCATCAACAATAATTTTGGTCACACCAGAGCATGACCAATGCGGGCAGGCCCCCAAACGTACCTGATATGCCTGTATGGATATCTGGAAAAAAGAGGTCCACCAAACCTAGATGGAACAAAACCAAGCTGAGCTGAGTGGGTTCACTCTTAGTATTGCTGATTTTTGTACAATGATAAGGAATGATTTAAATGTGCAATGTGAGATAGGAGATTAGTTTGGACAGGTAACTTACCCGTTAGGTCCATGTGGGGGTCAATGCTAGAATGGTCAACTAGCCCTGAAATATATCACATCAGTTTCAGTTGTGCAGATTATCAGCATAACATACAGCATCACCGTAAAATTGGTGAGTGGTGCTTGAAAGTCTCACCACTTCATTCATTTAATTAGGCCCATATGAGACTGATCTAAAACACCTGTGAGAGAGCAGTTCAGTCCAGTCCTTCTGAAGCTGGTCTACATTCTGAAGTTCAGGAGACAGAAGTTCAGAATTTGTGTCCCTCCTAATGCATGTTGAGCATTCTGGTTGAGTAAAACAAAACGCTTCATGTCTTCTTTCGACACAATTTCAGCAATCTCACACAAGCTATACTGACACTGTCTCATTGCCAAAATATGTTCAATGCCAGGATGAATGCAAGTTTAGGCTGGTTAATTCATTCCTTGTGTCTGTTAAATCGTGTTGCGTACAGTTCTCATTACTAACCAACCAGCTAACATTAGCTACCTGTTATCCAGCTGACTAGCTAGAATTCGAGGTCACACCAGCCACCTACCATACATTCTTGAAAAAAATATTACATACTACCTAAGTAACCTTGCTGATAGCTGTCTCTCCTGGTTTCTTGTTTAGGTTTCACTGCCTACTAGACATGAACAGGATTGCTAGGTATTTCAGAAGAAGCAAAACTATGTGAGGAGCTAGTTCACCTTCTTATATGTATGTCAAGTTCAGTTGGGGTATTCTGTCAAATGCAGCCTTGAAACATTATGTCTCCCTAATCGGATTGTCTCCCACAGACAACCAGAAGGACTTGGATGATCAGGTTGATCATTGGTGCTTTGGGATTCAGGTAATCAGCCCACATTTACAATGAGTATTTGGCTTACCTTCATTCAATCTAATCTGATTGAGGAATTCATGTGTTGTCATTTATTAGATCAAACCCTGACATGGCCAGAACTGAACAGAACTTCAGATTCATTTGATAATGGAAAGTGTGCTGTAGTCTGGTAGAAAGGCTGTGTGGGCCGCATGGACTTTGGGCTGAAATCGGCACTGTATTTTGGATTCTTTGTGAACTGCTGATGAGGGCAACTGTACTTCACCTGCTGAGCCAGTGTGGGCAGCACCATCGATGAGATAATCTGAGCCTGTAGTGGAGATTCAAGGAGACAGACATTGTTCAGGCCCTGAGTGACTCAGAGCTTTATCCCACCTAATCTGGAGCGCTTTACACCTCTGTCCCTCCTAGCCATGGGGTGCTTTACTTTTACATTTACATTTATTCATTTGGCAGATGCTTTTATCCAAAGCCACTTTAGAGCTCCATCTTATCCAATCATAGAGCACTTTAATTCCTCTGTCCTGCCCAATTATAGAGCACCTTAGTGCCCCCATCCTGCCCAATCATGCAGTGCTTTAGAGCTCTATCCCACCCAATCATGGAGCGCTTTAGATGCTCAAGGTTCTCCTTACCTGGTGGTCCATCAGGTGCGCCAGCCACCAGCAGCTTATGCCCGTTACCTGTGAGAACAGCACAGCATCATTACGACCCAGAAAACACATGTGACTGTGATTATTAGACACTTTCAGTGCATTACCCTGCAGTCATCACTTATGCAGTTGGATCATTAAGGGGTTCTCCTTTCCCCTCCTTACCATTAGATTCAGTATCAGGTGCATCGGACCCAGTGACCTCTGCACCTGTGGACACACAACGGTGTGCGCGTTACTTTGGCAGGTAATCGAAGTTGTCCATCCATCCATGCACAGCAAAGCTAGGGATACAGCTATTTGAACCAATATGTTTAACAGAATGGTGACTGATTGTACCTGGAGCTTCAATCTGGGAGCCAGCATCCAGTGCACCTGGGTCACCTGTGGTGAAAACCAAATATACTATATTCTAACTTAAATGCTTTATTTTTTGTGATGGGATGCAGGTCCCCATGATGACTGTGATCATTGTTTTAATCAGTTGTTTTTACCTTACTTTGTATGAGAAAATTAGATTGCACTGTTCTAGGCTTTTTGTAATTGAAGTAAACACAATGGGATGTTATGTTATGTTTTGTTATGTTATATTATGTTATGTTCTAATACGTGGGCAGACTTGTGATTTGATGTTGACTTGTCTTGTAACCAGAAGGTAGCAAGTTTGCATCCTATGTGCAGTATTGTAGTTGTGCTACTGATGAAGAAACTTCTTCATTGAATGTGTTCTATTAAATACACTTCAGTAAATATGCTTCAGTAAATATCCAGTTATATATCTGTGTAAAATGCGGTCATGTGCTTACATGACATTTCTTACATGATGTAAAACAAAGATGTTATATAAGAGAAAATATGGTGCAAAACCTTAAATAAGAGAAAAAGGTTATATGAGATAACTAATTCAACCCCCCCCCCCCCCCCCCCCCCCAAAAAAAAAAAAGAAAAAGTTAGTTGCAATCTATTGGCTTACCAGCTGAGTCCAGCTGAGAGGTACTTTGGTGATGATCTGATGCTAAAAAAAATGCAGAAAGCATAGTTCTTATTTCCTTTATCCTTTACTAATCACAACATACTGTTTTCCATTAAAATAAAAGGTGAGACTGCAGTAAAACTACTCAATTTCAGCATTTTGATGACATGTTTTTTCGCTAAGCTAGAGCTGGTGCAAATTCACACTTAGGTAAGTATTTATGGGGTATGATACCTGGAGGTTGTGGATGTGTTTCTGAGATGATGTCAGAGGAGCTTCCCGTGTGAGTTCCTGAGTCTGTGGTGACCACAATCGTTGCTTTAGAAAACAGCCAAAACCATTTGAGGCTGTGAAGACATGAACTGCAGTCCAGCTATAAACAAATGCATATCAACTACATTTTCCTGTATGTTTTTAAAAGGTGTCAAATGTTTCATTATGTCTGTAGTCTTTAAATGGTGCACTCTAACCAATGTAAAAATGTATACCATGAGAGATGGTTTCTGAGGGAGGATCCCCTGCACCTATAAACAGAGATTTCAAAATCAAAACTTCACTTCAAGCTTTCCTGTAGTTACATACTGTACAGCTGAAATTACAGATGTAAACTGCAACCCCACAAATAAATAAATTCATTAAATGTTTTGTTATAAAATCAAAGCCAATGTTCTTTTTTTCTTTGTTTTCTTTTTTCTAATCTGACATTTTTACCCTTAAAAAAGCAGTTTGACACACAGCTTCCAAAGAATGTCATCAAGATGTGCCTTGATAACATCAATGATTTAATGTCTGACCACAAAAGATAAAACTGATTTTGTAGATAACGATGTGCATGCAGTTTTTCATGGTTGAAGTGACAATTCTACATATTGATTGTTTAAAATATGCAGCCTGACTTTGTTATACAGTTTATCTATTGATTATTATCATGCAAATCAGAATCCTCACCTGGAGAATGTGCCTGTGATGGTGAGCTTCCATGATCTCCTGCCCCTGCCAACAACATTATCAACAAATGTTTGACTTCTGGAATATACTGTGCATGCCAGTCAAACACATGATATGAGTCTACATTTATGTCTAGAGAAAACACATAACGAGTTTTATGATACATTCACCACTTTTAATTAATGAGGGCATTTTACCTGCAATACTCATCTCCACGCTCGAGGCCACAGCATCTGGGACACTGGGATCTGTCACAAAAAAAAAAATACCTTTGTTGAAAATGAAAGGAAACCCTTCCAGTTTTTGGGTCTCATCAGCTGCGCAGAAGGAGAAACCATAACCAAGGGCTGGCAGCCTTACCATGAGAGCTGGCATGTGAGGGCTGGGCATGTGGATCGCCACCATTGGCACCTGCATCAGAAACACAGTCAGACTCAGTGGACACATTGGCATCAAAATGCAGATTGCAGATCTGTGATGATATAGCGCTCAGTCTCGATGTCCTAGAGGATGTCCTCCTCTATTGACAATAAAAATGTGTGTATCTGTTAAAGAAAAATAGCTCATCCTCTTACCCTCAGTTCCTCCTGCCATTGAAGTGCTGCCTGATGCTGCACACCACAAAAGACTTCCATCACTAACATTTTATACCACAGAGAATCCTGACTTTCAAAAGAAGAATTATTGGCTTGTAATGTAAAATCTAACTTACGACCATGGTCTGTGTGGGTGGTGCTCCCCCCATTCAGTTTCTGCCCTGATAAAAAAAGAGGTAAATAGTCTGGAGTCTCTAGGTCTACTACTCTACTAAAATTGTGCCTAGTGTTTAAATCTAAATCATGTTCAAGATCAATGTAATATTGAGAGCTCCCAAGTGTATGTTTACAACCTGTCCATGAAAAAGCTTCTGTATTGGGCAGTGAGTTCCTGTAAATGATATCAAGTCAACAGGTGTAACATGATGCATTTTTGATGTGGACTGTGCTCCCTTACCATTAGAGGGGTCACCCTCAAGTGAAGTTTCATGCTGATTGGTTGCACCTTGAAGAAAACCAGCCTTTCAGTCTAGACAACTTAATTTCACAGTCCATTAAACAAAACTTATGATACATCCAAAGTCCATCCAGCACAATGGGCCAATTTAACATTGGGTTTTACCATTAAAGACAGGATTGCAGTGTCCTGCATATTGGCTAAATGCAGTTGCATGGGACATAATTTTGGGAGGTCTGATTAAAGACAGAATACTGATGAATGAAACACTTGTTAGCTGAAGTGTTTCTTAATTCCTGTATCTCTCTATCTAAGCACAGTTCACTGTTGCTTTCAGCACTCTGCATTAAAACTGCTCAGCTTGCTTGTAGCCTCTAAGAGCCATAATGCTCTTTTTGACCTGCTCTGACTAAAAGAGGATTAGTTTCAACTTACCCGTGTCTTTTGGTGCTGCGGTAGCTTGCTGCGACCCAGTTCCTTGAGAAGAGAAAGAAAATCATCCTAAGTCTCCTTTTGATAACCTCCAGCACAACTGAATGGTTTACTTTGGCAGTATCCTGTCAGGAGAAATGGAACCCCTAAACGCACACTTTGGAGCTATTTTATGCATACTTTATACACAATGGTGAGGCCCTTTCAGAAAGCATAAACTCTCAGGTATATAAACGATTTCTAATTATTTGTTTAGAGTGTGTCTTATATACTTTCATTAAATGAGTACTTTTTCAATAGATTAATTTAACCTTCTCTTGCTTACGCAGTCACACCATAGATTTGAAATTAAAAGAATTGAAATGACTATAAATACTCATGTATTTTAGTTTTTCATAGTCTTAAAATGAAAAATAATTATTCATATACTTTGTGTGAAGGATAGGGAACCCAACACACTCACATGATAAAGGCTTGTATTATTATATAAATGGATTATGTCATCAATTTATTTAATTAAGTGTTATAAGAGATACTATTATTCTGTAATATGTAATGTAGCCAATAGTGTTCATTGAATGTCACAGTGCAGTGGGTTTCAAGTAAGAAGGAAATGATTGAGGACTTAGTAAGGACTTGCTGGGGACTTATTTGAATAGCAAACCTTTGCCATGATTGTTTGCCTCTAAAGAATTTACCTTCATATTCCTTACATTCTGGTAAATTAGACTGCGCATAATTAAGCACTAAATGCAAGTTTACCTTGAAGTCTTCTGATCAATCATCTGGTTTTAACAAAAGAGCTACAAATATACAAATTTATGCCGTTTCATTTGTGTTGTATATTTTTCAGCCCAGGTCATTTGTGGATATGGCTCTTTTTTTCCAGAATAATTAATTGGACATGAGAGTCCCGATTTGTCTAATATACAGCAGTGCAGCCGGGAGGGTTCTACACATTGGTGGTAAGTTGTTAACTTCTCACCCATATTCATATCCTGACTTTTGGAGTCATCATCATCTGAAAAGAAAGGGAAATTGATACAGTTCATAAAAAAACTGTTCACATCTTTCCTTCTTTTTGAAGACCATGTGCTCACAAGTGTTTGGAAGCCTTCACAATCAGGTATTTTATCTAACAGCTGAGGCACTTTCACTCTCATTCTGTGTAAGTCATAGCTCTCCTTAAAGCTGTACTCAGAGAGAAAGTCCAGGTGTGTGGCTCGAGGATCAAATAGAGTACTGAGGGCTTACAGTCCGTCAGCAATACAGTTTGGGATTCATTGTGAATAACAGCTTTTTAGAAATACTTTTTCTCCATTACGAATCCTATGCAATAAGGGTAAGTAATGGAAAACATTTCACTCCTATGAATTTGTGATTAACAGTTAAGGCTGTGTTGGGCTTAGTAATTTAGCATTTGATTTAATATCATTTGTTATTCATGCACATTTGATAAGCGGATATTTGGAGTCAGCAACAGTTTCTAAGTCAGGGAATCTTCAGAAACAATTATGTTTCTTTTTGAGTGTACACAAGTCATACTATGAAAACAATCAAATCGGAGACAAATCAGAGATATGGTTTATGCTTTGTTATGTGTCTGTATTTTATATATTTTGTAAATAAATTAGTAATGTACATTAAATTTTAAATTAATATCCTTTAGTCTTTAATCTTTAAGAACAAATTCACTGTTTCACTGTTTTAAAAGTTAGAAAAACACGCAGTTGCTGTTTTTGAACTATAATTGCAGCGGACATGTCTGTGATTGTTATAATCATTTTTTTGGTACTCAGTGACAGAATTTAATGGACCATATTACACAAAAAGGACTTCTGCTTTAATGTCCATTACCTGGACTTCCCTCTTTCCAACTGATTTGCTCCTAGAATTCCTTTTTTAGCAATGCATGTTGCACCCAAAGAGACAGAAATGTGAGTTTGTATTTTTTTTTTTTGGTCACTCGCACACCCCAGAGTGAGCCAGTCCTGCAGGGCCGGCCAGGGCCCAACCTTTCATCTTTCACCTCTCCCCTCTCTCTCCTACCCTCTTCTTCCTCAGAGAGCTCCTCTTCTCCATCCTCCGGTTCAAACTCCTTCTCTTCAGGTTCTTTCTCTAAGGAAAAAAATCAAAGTCACTTTTGAAAATAAGGTGAACCTGCATTCTTTTCGTGTTTGCTTATTGTTCCTTCTGGGTTTTTAAAGTTTCCCCTGTGGTTATGTGCATATGCATTATATAGTGTTTTCAGGTGAAAAGCAATCTCGGTTGGACAATGTAAAGAGAATTTGAGAATTTGGTTGGTAGTGTAAAATCATCTGGAATTTTGGCTTTTGGTCATGGCTGTCGTCTCTCTCCATGACTATAGTTTATGTCCCCTGTGCCTTGATGCCTTTCCCTGGCCTGTCCCCGTAGGACAATACTGTAGCTCTGTCACCTCAGATACCATTGCATCATAATGCTCCAATTTCCACTAAACCTTTTAAGGTATTGTGCATATTTGTAAAAACTCCACCATACCAACATGAATAACTGTTCCCTTACTTAAAAAGTAGTGAATCACCAACAGCAATGAACTTTTTATAAATTAAAAAGGCTAAACTACAAACTTCAGCTAAAAATATGTTGTACCTTCAACAGGAGCAGTTGTAATTGTGGTTGCCAAAAAGACCACCGCTGAAAATATTAAAATATTTCTGAAAAAAAAAACACAGGAAATTGACAGGGTTAAAAACTCACTGATGTCTGTGTTTTATTATTTGGAGTGTACATTATTGCCAAGGAAAAAAGAAATATATATATAATGCTAAATAAATGCATTGTCTTGAAAATATTCTAAAATATGAAAATACATAGTTATGCTAAGATGAAAAAAAATCTACATAAAAGTCATAGCAGTATACTAAGAAACATTTGTTAATAGATGTATCTTACTTGTAAATGGTAATGACAATAATAGCAACATAGGCTACTAGCTAACAGTATAACACTGTACATGATTGTCATGTTGATGTGTGTTATTAGTTATGAATATAGTTGCAGTAGATAACACTTCATTCACTGCTTTCCTGTATCAACATAAGCACCTGCAGTTCATTCATGAAATTCACATTATGGTGCCTTACTTCTTTTTACTACAAATCTAGATAAAAGCCAATCAAGTCATTATAGCAAAAACGTAGGTAAAAGTCTTTAATTAATGCACTGTTAGCAGTATTTTTCATGAAAGTCTGACACTATAAAATTGCAATATATACTTGCTCAATCTAACATATATTTTTTAACATAAACATAACATAGCAACAGCAACTCCAACAAAAATGACAAAAACTTATTCAGTGCGTTGTGTAATTCATAATGACAGAACTAGGTTAGGATGGTTTTTTTTTGGGATAATTGCAAGTAAAATAATATAATAAATAATAGCAGCATCAGTAAGAAGAAATCTAAATAAGGCATTCATTCATCAATCATAAATATATAGCATGACACATAAAAACACATGTTTATGTCAATATGTTAAGCAACAGACATGACACAGTCATCATATTTAGCACTAGCAGACTGCCTGAATGAAAAGCTCAGTGAATACTCAAAGATATTACTCCTCGAAAAGTCTTCACAGGCATCTGCATCACAGGCGGAACTTTTACAATAAAAACCAATTGACACATCTACTCAAAATACTGTATCTGAAATCTGTTATGACACCATTCAAAAGACCATCAACAATTTACATCCTGCTAACCTCTGAACGTGTTATTCCTCCCCATCATAAGAATGCTAGCTGATATAATGATACAACCAGAATATAATATAAATCCGAACAGATGCCAATTTAGTTATTGTCAATGGCTTTATTCAACATTTTGAGGGCCTGACACATTTAATAAAAGCCCCCTTCTCTGCCAGCCTCGCCTAACGGCAGCACGTCTACGAGGAGCCTGTAAGGCAATCCCCTGTCCATTTACACACGCCGTGCTTGTTTTGAAAAGCCCAGCAACCTGTGCTGTTGAGCGGGTAACCGATAACGCACTGTTTAGAGATTTCCCCATTGTTCACTTACCGAGACAACATCTTTTTTTAAAAAAGCCTATGTAGGTGAAACAGGACCGGACATAGAACTGGGAACACGCACACGATTGGCTTCCTTATGCTTGGCTAGGCACCCCTATATGTTTTATACCCTCTCAGCCCCCCATCTTGGGAAAGGGGCAGGGCTAGTCTGATAACCCCAGCCCCTGCACTAGCAGCTTCTCCCAGGACCGCTTCAATTGAAGCACTTCTAAACAGAGAGATGCCTTTTAGGGAAGAAAATACACAAAAAGCTTCATATTATTCAGTTTGGGGGACACACATATGTAGGATGATGTTAGGATGTTGACCTGTGTCCTAAACCAGACCTAATCAGCTTGTACCCCCTGGTTTTCAGAGTGTCAATTTTTATGTGCACACTGAGACCTCTGATGGGCATGCTCACCTATAGGTCCCCAGATCACCACAGGGATCAACAGTTGAAGCAAACTGCCAGTGGAGGGCACAGGCAGTCTTCTTATGAAATGGAAAGAGTGTGTTTTAGCAGCCGGGGGCAGAGGGAGAGCGGCCCTCCCCACCTCACTACTCTGGTTTCTTGTATGCTGACAGACGTATGATGAAAAAGTTATGCAGTGGGCTGTTTACCTTGGCCCCTAATGAGGATGGACTTGAAAATGCGACACGACCCCCCCCCCCCCCCACTATGGGTTTTTCTGCTCTAATTCAGAGCACATGATGTTTGGAGCAATACATATACCCATGTCTCATCCATAGTCTAGAAAAGAACCCACAGAGGGGCATTATAGGAATATTAAATCCGATATTAAAGGAATTTGGTCTGACACATATCTAAGTCACATCTGGTAACACCTGCTGACATCATCTTCTTTGGATCATCCAACAAAGCACTTTCCCTGGGATTCAGACTCAAGTGAGAATTTCCAGGAGAATGCTGATCCATTTCCAAGTCCAATTAGATATTATACATATTAATTAGACATATTAAATGATCATTTCAAGGAAACCTCTTAATATATTTCTTTTCAGTCATCTAGTAGACGCCTGCACATATACAGTGACAATATCCTGTATACACTGAATGTTCTGATATTTGTGTCAGAAAAATGTCTTCCCCAGGTCATCATTGCAAAAGAGATCTGGTTCTCAAATGACCCTACTTGCTCAAATAAAGGTTAAATAAAAATATTATATCCAAAAAAACCATATTATCCAAATGATTAAATTGCACTTTAATAGACAACTGATAGGTTTTGCACTTTAGATCTTTAATCACAGTTTTTTCAGTTTTTTTTTTTTTCAGTTATTTTTGTCATAATAACCGAACATGTATTGCCCTCTCACCACATAAATAAATAGCATCAGTTTGCAGTATCTGTAGTCTGACTGATCTCTCTGGTCTTTCTAGGGTAAAAGCATTCCAGCACAGTTTGCCAATTCACCTTGCAGTACCTGATGAGATTATTGTTTTCCACAGTAATTAATTTAGTGAGGCTCAGAGACTTGTTGGTTTAATAACCGCTCCCTAATAAGTTGGGATGAATGTCTTTCATAAAAGAGGTAATTACTTTTGGCAATAAACAGGCCTTCACTGTTGTCCCAGGAAATACAATACATGAAACTCTTTTTTCCCTCTTCTTTTTGGCCTGATAATGGAAAATGAAAAACCTTTATTTGTTACCCCTTGGGCCTCAACGATATTGGCAATCTGTGGGCATAAATGTAGGGAAAAAAACTGAAACAAATAAATGTATAAAAAATATACATATTGATCTGTCAGTTCAGAATTCACTCAATGTTCAAATATTGTTTATGGGAAGTAATAACAAAGTAATTAGATGGCATATTAGCACCATTTCACTGGCTGTAATCCCATTTCAGACTGATTTTACAATCCCATAATCCTTCATTTTCATTTTCACAGTCATTTGGAGCTAGCGTTAATATTTTGTTATTTACACAACATTCAAATTGTTCATTGGCATCAAAATGCAAACTGCTAAGAAGAAGGATTAAACAGTCTCTCTAGTCTTTGGAAACTTAATGGAATAACATGAATGAGCAGTAATTTGAAACGGGCGCAGGGAGTTAGTTTTCTTTCAGGAATGACAGCAGCATCTCCTGAACATTCAGATATAAGAGCTGCTCAGACTCTGAGAGGGGTGAGCAGCAATTAGGGGTCTCTTGAAAAAATGAATGTAATAGCAGGTCTAAGTTGCATTGTAAACTTCCTGCACACATCTGCCATTTGTAAATTTATCAGTGTAACTAAACAGGTTTGTCCAACCTCCATTTGATTCCAATGGATTATTTAATGGATCGGATTACAGAAAACACTTTGTTTTTATGTGTGAAAGGATAAGGAAAACCAGTCCTTAGAGTCAACAGAAACTGTGGGCCAACTGCAACATTTTATGATCCAAGGCATCTTGACAATTCCAAAACAGACAAAAAGGCTGTCTTATACAAAGCGGCATTAGCCAGCTATTCCTGTATAGCAAGTAGCACTTTGTACACTTTGTAGCACTTAGCACTTAGCATGCAGCGGCACACCGTGTGCGTTTGTCATCCTGCTAAGACTCAGCAGCATTGAAACTCACTGGAAACTGGCACGGCCCTTCCTGTGGCGGTGCTGGCTGGTGGGTTCCCTCGGCTTTTGTTTGCTTGTTTGTTTTGCCTTCATGGGAACAGTTGGGAACTCGCTGCACCTAACCCCTTCTGGAAGGTCCTGGAAATACCCGTGATAGAGGAGGAAGCGGTCCAGTGGAGTGGCAGGGGGAGGCCGTTTCTATCAAAATAACAGAGTTGAGAGAAAGGACATATAGAGAGGACACATTGTAATGTGTCATGCACTCTAGCAGCCATTTGCCAAAATTCCTCTTAGCCGGACCTGGAGCCCATATCCCTCAGGCTCTAGAGTTCCTGTGCTCAGACAATGGCCTCTTGTTGCGGAGTGAAACCGTAGCGCGTAGATCAGCCCTGGGCGAGCGGATTAGACGCCCTGGGTGCCGGTGGATCCGTCCAGCTCATCCTTGATTCGGCCAGTGCCGAATTTCCAGGTCAGCGTCTCTTGGGATTACACCTAATGAAAAATGCCCCCGGTGATGGGCCAAGCGCTCAGAGTGGATGCAGAGTGGAGGCCCTGGCCCAGGTTCCAAGGTAAGTTTGAGCAGCGCGGGAAAAAAGCACGTGACACACGTCGCCCCCGGATACCGCAGAGTAGATGCAGCCAGCACCTTCCATCTACCTGACAAACAGAGGGAATCCAATTCGGAGCTCTGCTTCCATATAAAGTGCCACTTGTTCATGTCTGGGTAGGGCGTCATCATACTAACCTATATAAAACAAATGGTTAGTAGGTGGTGTTTAAATCTGTATTAACTGCTCTATATATAGGTAGCCACTTTGCACTGTGCACCTGCCATGATAGGTGCTGTGAATATTATCTTACGTAAATCTGTCTGCCATATCAATAAATGATACTCAGTAATTACAAAAGGTAAATATCTCATAAAAAATGTGGGGGCATTTTAAAAGTCTAGTTAAAAGTAATATTTGTAATTATACTGATAATCTGGATACATGCTAAATTCCCAGGCCACAATATACTATTTAATTATAGATGACGATAGTATGAATTAAATTACAGTAATTATTTATACAAGGATAATTGTAAATTGGCCAAAGTAGTGACAATAGCCATTTGATTCATTGGTATGGTCCCTTTATCAGATCCTTTAGCCAGAGCTCAGGGCTTCTGTAAATACAATTATTTCCCTTTGTATTTGTGCAATTTCTTCAATTTTCTCTTATACACTTATATGATTTCCAAGGGCCTTCATAACACAAACACTTTCTCACAGGACTGATTGGATTTATTTCAGACTGGAGGCTCTTATTGCTGAAAAAGCGGCTGTAAGGCGATCCTGCCGGGTGAAGGGGCTCTGCCGGCCCGCCGTGATGCTAACATGCTACCTGCACACAGGTTTCTCCATGCGAATTCCAGCCGCGCTCTCACATTTCACCTCCCTCTCGAGCGGGTCCACAGCTCTCTTAGGCCTTTTGTTTTACGGTCACAAGCCACCTATGATGCTAAATGACTCCTTTTGTTTTGGAACGCGATAGTGGAAATTACCAGCGGATTTATTTCCAGTCTTGTCTATAATTACCCACGCGAGGAAGAAACTAATACATGATAGAACTCGGGGGCAGCCAGGGTGAGATTATGTTTAGTATGAAAAGGCTTGGGTTGGACATTAATATAATTGTTGGGACTGTTGTATTTTCAGTGCCTGTGGATTGAATCGATTCTGTTAGCTCTTCCCACCAAAAGGGATTTCCAGCAGCAGTCCTCCTCCAGGAAGGGACTGGACCTCTGGTGGTGCTCAGTGTCTGTATTGGCTAATAGTCTGTTACCACAAACAAATAGTCTGTTACCTCATAAAGAATAAATTGAAATATTCAATCGGTCAGAGAAAAAACAGTATTGCATGATTCGTTTAGGCTTTAGGTTTACAATAGTGTTACCTAATTCAGTATGTAGTGCCATTCAGTAGGTCTGGGATATTTATGTTAAAATAAAACTGTATATAAATCTCTTTTCAGATGAGGTTAGAACCCACTGTTGATGCCCACTTCATTTATATCAGTTATGAACATAGTCACATAATTAATTTGCACCATCACTCAAGACAGAAAAATGTGTTATTTTTATATTCCTAGATGACTTTTTGTGAGAAATATGATTTGTTTGTGAGGAATGTTGAAATATTCTTTTAGGAAATGTCAGATTAAAGTTAAGTGTATTTATATATAAGAAAATAGGGATTGTGAAGTTATTGAATTGATTTACTGACATAAACCTAACCATGACCACGCTCAGCAGAAGGCTTCAATCAAGGTTGTGTCCAAGGATCAAGTATGCAAGCAAAGTTTTCCAAGTCTTATCTATGCCAATAATTATATCTGCTTTTTCTTAAAGGTGGCACCAGTTTTCTCACAGATATCACACTTTCAGTTTCAGCAAATGTAAAACCACCACACCTTAAATTAAAGTATAACATTTCGGCGGTTTCGCACTCGTCTAATGGACGGGCCTTCCGCCCGTTTAATTCTTTGGGAGAGTGGCCTGGGGTGACTAATGCACCACAGGGGTCAAGCCTCAATGGCCACACATTTGGACGGGAGGTGCACAGCTCCGGCAGCCCCCCCAACTCTCGGCCTGGTTAGAGATGACCAGCCATTCGCGCGCAGAAATAAATAAGACCTTTCTGCTGGCAGGAGCCAGGCCTTTGTTTCGAGCTGTTTGGGGTTTTTGTTCGGTGTGTCTCCCCCTTCCTCCTCGCGCCAGGCCAGACCACCAGGCTCAGTCTGTTTGTAACATGAGCACCGGTTGAACTCTGGGCCTTGGAGGTGCAAGCTGAAACCCAAGCCCTCTGAGCAGCTTCTTGAGGTCAAGCGATCTAGTCTGCTAGACAACTTCAAAAACCCAACACTGAGAAATGCCTCTTATTGGCTCTTCACCAGCATCTAGGAGAATGCCTGTTTCTTTTGGCCTGTGAGATATTTCGTGAAAGGAGATGTTTGTTATTGAAATGTTGTATTGAACACCAATGACCATGATGAGCACCACCTCTTAATATAGCTTTGAGGAAACATATATTTGTGCCCGCATGGTGCTATGATAACAAAGACAATTGATATGTATGTCTTTCTGTTCACTGCTCTGGCCTCCAAGAATGTAGTCTTTAATTCTGGGAAAAGGTCCTGTCTTGCCTCATTCCTGTCTGGTGGAAGTGCCTTCACTTCCTTCTTTGAAGTCTAATTATGACAGAAAAAATACTTGAGACAGCTCTTTAGTAAGAAAGTGCTAAGAATGCAGTTAAGCATTTGGCAGTTTAATTAGGCCGTAAAATTCCATTTAAAGTGCCTGGATATTAATTGAGGGACAGCCTTGGATATTAATCAGAGCCACTTTTTTTCTTTTAAGAAACTGTTCTAATGGTGAGGGGGGGTAGGTGTGTGTGTCCTATAGGTGAGAAGGATGGGTGTCAAAACAACAGCTGAATTTCTTCCTGCCCATGAGGGGGAGTGAGGAGAGTAAATAGAGTTATCTATAGAAGAGTAATGATTGTGTGATAGGTCAGTCCAGGTAGAGTTGAAGAGATGTGTCTTCAGACCACGTCTGGAGGATTGGAGTGTTGGAGCTGTCCATAACGGGACAGAGAGTTCATTCCACCACTGGGGAGCGATGTAGGAGTAACGTTGTTGCCTTGCTGAGTGAGAACCTCCCGCTTTGTCTGTACGAGGAGCAAGCTGTTCAGTTGCTGCTGAGTGTAGGGGCCGGGCAGGTGTGTAGGGCTGGATGAGGTGTTGGAGATAGGTAGGGGCTGTCCTGTTGACTGTAGAGAAGGCGAGGGTCAGCATTTTGAATCTGATCATTTACTCTCCCTCAGGCTTAAACAGGGTTTAAACTATTTAGCCATTCAGCAACAATAAGAATTAGGGGTCAGGGGATTCTGAATGAATGAATGAAGCCATTTGTGACCAGTAAAGCATGCAACGCTTATGCAACGCTATATGCAAAGCTTCTATATCCCTCTCCTCACAAGTACAAAGACATGTTTTCATTGGTAGCTAATGAAGTTACAATGGAAAAAAAAAACAGACAATAAAATTCTGAGAATGTGGAGAATTCTGAGGGAAACAACTGTGTCTTGTTTCTGAGTCAAAAATAGGAAGATAGTGTTCAACATGCGCAACACCATAATTCTACTGTCACTTCAGGAATTACCTGATCAGGAGGAATGAACCCATGAAATCCTGTTCGGTGAATTGTTTCAGACAATGAATTATTGCATTTGCCTTTGTTTGCAGTAACAATGCAGAAGAATGCTTCTTATTTCCTTGTATTTTTCCTGTCAGCCAGGAGCCACAGAACTGACAGGCAACCCTGGCCAAGCACCATGATGACACAACATTTGTTAAGAGGAAAAGGAAGAGACAAATGACAGTAAACACACCAATGGATATGTCGTCCAAGAAACAGCCAACCGCAGCAATGTGTTGAAATCACCAGGTATGACTTAGTCCTCCTCAGGACCTGCTGCTGCTTCCAGTGGGGAAACTGCTTCCTGCTAATTCAGTGTCATGTGCTTAGATATGAAAACAAAGCAAAGTACTGTATTGTCCTTAAGAAAATGAGCCTATTAACCCAGCTAAAATGAGTCAGCAATGATTGCAATCTTGTTAGTTTTCCTCAAACATTCTCAGATTATTATTATTCTTATTATTCTTCTTATTATTATTATTATTATCTTTCTTGCATCTTGTAATACATCTATAGAACCAGGTCCAAACAATGGTCCTTGGGTGCCATAGGATAGATATCTTTCACGTAATGGAGAGCACCCTCTGCAAAGTGTGCGCTGTTCCTAGTAGGATTATCTTCTGTACTTTTTGGATGTTGATGTTGCTTAGAATTCTATTGATAAAAATTTCCAAGCCTTTTTTACAAGTCTTGGAGCTCCTGTAACCACTGGTATAATCTTTTCTGTGGACATGCCCCACCTTCCTGTGATCTCAATCTCAAGATCCTTGTACTTCGATTTCTCAGTTAACTTGGCAGACGTGTTTTGTGCTGATGGTCCAGCTACATCAATCAATATACGGTACACATTATTCTTACTCTGATTCTTATTATAGTACTTACACTAATACTGTTAACAATTATATCATTATCATTATCCCAATACAGCTGTGGTTGCAGTCCACTTCGGTAGGACCTGTCAAAGTGACACCATCTGTCACTTTGTGCCCTTCCTCCTATTTGACTCTTAATTTTGTTCTGTGTTGTATTTGTGCCTCTCTGTCTCTCCGCAGTATGACTTCATATGTACAAGCTGTAGAAATTAATCTTCTCTCTGAGGGCAATTAAGTCTAAGCCAAGTACCACATACCCACAACACCTGCAGAGTACGTACACTTTAAAACTAAGCACACCAATGCTACCCTGTTAACTGCAGTCCACTGATGCTGTTAAATCAAAATAGCTAATACCAAAATGCCTACCAACATCCAGCAGTCATATCAAATATATTGTTTTCGATCATGTAATACCTGCCCTTCTCAACCCAGCCAGTGCTACCATCCCTCCCCAAGTATATTATGTGCATGTGAGTTTATAATGTCATACTGCATGTATTTCAATATAATCATGAAAAAGCAAATAGTTTCTTTGTAGTTTGTTGTACATAAACAGTTCTTTATCTACCAGCTATCTATGTGAAATGCAAATCATTCAGAAAGCTTCAGAAAGTCTCTCGTCTCATTAGCTTCAGCTAATTTTATCTGATTTGAGATGTGTATGAGGATGTATTGTTATTCATTCATGTTTTTGAATGTATCAATTTGTAATGAGCTCCATCATCCTGCTATGAGAGTCCTTATCCAGTAAGATGACACAATCATACCTAACTGATGGGTCATAAATAGCAACAGTAAAAGCAACAATCCTTTTCCAAGAACAGGGAAGTTATGCATGTATTTTTTCAAATACTTCAATGAATTTCTTTTTCCTGCATATGCTAAACATAAACTGTATGTATCTATAAATAAAATAAAATATAATTTATGTGTGTTTTTATTTGTGTGATCTAATATAACCCAACATTTTATTTTTAATGACCTCAAAATAACTCGGTTGTGCTTTCCATGATTGCTAGTGGAGTTCAAAAAGACTGTACACTGAATGTAAAATGATATTATTATATTATATTATATTATATACATCAAATATATAAATATATTCTACACATCAAAGTTTCAAAATCAATCAACTGATTGCACATTTAGGTAAACCTATGCTATTGTATAATTAAAATGTAATACACACATACACACACACACACACACACACACACACACACACACACATGCACACACACACATAGATCCATGTTATTGCCTGCTTCCAAACACAGAGTGAGAAGCATTGTCTGACAACTCAATTTTTATTAAATTTGTTCTCCCATGTACACTTTAAAAATTACTTTACCACGGTCTATTTCACAGCCTCTGTTATTTGAATTTCATTTAAATATTACTCACTTAATGCAGTTCAGTTGACACTGAATTCAAATTTTAGATATTTATCAAATATACTTCTTCAGAGACATGGACAAAAAGAATTGTCACATAAAATGTATGTACATGGCATCTGTGTTTATGTGACCCTGTAAGTCACAATTCAGATGTTGCAATGCAAAATGTGTAGCTGAGAGTCAGTGGGATATTTTTTTTTATTCTAGCAGTGTGTTACGTGTTTGAAGGACCAAGCCCCAACTGCAAAGGACACGAAACATACAATCTATAGAAGGACAACAGATACCCAAGACCTGCAAACAATGCCCATTATACAAATGCAATATCTTTAAAGAGAAATCATTGTCAGATTTGAAGGAACTTAGTAAGCACTTACAAATAACCAGTTTGCTTGCACTAGTGATTTTGCAGAATCCTTATTGCAACTTACTATATTTCCTCAAATCCAATTTGCATTGTCCAGACTACTGATAAATCATAATTTTAATTCAAGTATGCCTTGAATTTGGCCCTTAGTCAGATGGTTTTGAAATGGCAACCAGTCAATATGTTTTGAATTTTGTTTAAAAGATAGATATATTATCAACTTGGAATCATTTTGTTTACAATATTTTGAATTTCCAGTTTGGTTTTTTGCTTTATTATTATTTTTTTTATTATATTTTGGTATGCTGTGTTACTGGTTATTTTGATAGTGACTTCCAATTTTGGCTGCTTGGAATTAAATAAATCACTTAAATATTTATACATTGGCAATGTGGACACCAGCATCCTAAGCACTTTATTATTTTCTTCCACAATAAAATGACGTCATCGATCAGTAAAGCTCCTACAGTAATGCAGGTCTGGGTAAAGACAGAAGAACCTTCTCCAATAACACATTAGTTGTCTAGCAGTAATAAGCAAGCTGATAGAAGACTCTGAGCGGGAAAATGTCATGTACATTAACAGAAGAATAATTTAAAACTTCCCCATAACCCAAGAGAGATGCATCCAACATGTTGCAGGAGGAGAGGGACAAGGAACAAAAAGTAGGCATTCATTTGTACTCTTGCGGTCGTCATATCGCGAAGACTTGGCGGTCAAGATCTGGGTCTTTTCTCTGGGCCTCAGCATGATTCTGATTTGGATCAAGAAAAGGGAAGGCGGTGAAAAACAACATGTAGCAAAAGGCAAAGGACAGACACTATTCAATCATCCCACTTTGTGGTTTGTCCTCAGCTATCACTGATCAGTGTGCTTTTAGGTCATCTCTTCGCAAACCATGAATCTGGTTTTGACCAAGCTGTGACTGACAGTTGGTGGCAGTCTTCAAGCAGGAAGACATGAACATCCTCCTTCACAAAAATGCATTTTCTGTGTTTCTTAAGTAATACATTTAAAATATTTAATGTGAAATATATAGTTTGTGTTTTGTACTAAATAATGTTTCCATGAATATGTTTCCAAAATATATATGTTGTAGTATGTTGTATTATATAAAAAATTGAAAGCTGAAAAGAAACATTCTTATAATATCTGTTATATGCTGTGTTTATTAAATAATGTGAAATATGTATGACTTTATCATTGAACATGTTGCATTACTTACATTCTTACTACACTATTTCAACACATGTACATCTTATGCTGTAATTGAAACATACACACACAAACATGTATGTATATATAAACACATTACATAATTTAAATACCTGTAGAACGGTAAGGATCTCCAGCATGCAGTGGCATGAAGTGCTAGGACTCCTGTACAGGGCTGGTGCTGTCAGCATCAAGAGCTACGGACATTGGGAGAAATGCACACGTTTACAGAAGAAAAGCAACAAAGCTACGCTCTGTATTACATCTGCCCGATCAGGATGACTGGCTGCTTGTGTCTTGTAGGCCTTTGGGTGACAGTGCGGTGTGGCAGGAGGAGCATCTCCACAGTACCTTCCAAGAGCCCTTGTGTGGGCTGGTCAGGCTGATCTGGTTGGTCTGGGGCATCTGTGGTCATATCTGACAAAGGAAACATAGGCTAAGGTATACACAGCTGCAGAATTTTAATTGTAATGCTCTTCCTTCATTCTTCATATTCATTCTTCATGGTTAGGTTAGTGGGAGATATTTAGCCATCATTGCTGAAAGGCTACTTAAATCTGTCCAACATATGACAACCTGAGGTTCAGAATGTCGCATATAACCAAGCCTGTGTTGGCCCTTTACCTTGCGATGTTGGATCATTCCCATCAGACTCAAAGGATTTCTTCATTTCTGGGAAACAAGAGGACACGTTTTTCAGAGAAAAAAAAATCCTGAACAATGGAGTGTTTCACCAGGCCGCATGAGTTGGCTCTTTCACACAAATATACAGTTTCTCCCTTTGGCCAGTCAACCATCTGAATATAGACCACCCCCCCACCCCCCAGCCCCACACATACACACACACACACACACAAATACACATACACACACTCCACTGTCCCATTTTTTCATCACAAATGCCCCATGCAAGTCCACTGGCTTACCGTCTGAATCGGAGTTGGAATCAGAATCAGAGACTTCGTCGTCATCATCTTCATCGGTGTCTTAAAAAAACAAAATGAAGAAAAAAATGAAAACCACTTCAACATGTTTTACGTGATGTAAAATGGCAGACAAAGTGAATTCTTTCAAAGGTCAATTAATGTCATTTGCAGTCTGTAACTCTCATTTTTTGGCCTCTTTCTCTCTAAACTCAGTAAGCTTTATATGTATACATGTGTTCATACACAGAACATAAACACTAAACAAAAACAATAGAATGTATAACTTTCTCTGGCCCATTAAAAGACAACCCCTTCCTTTCCTCTCTCTCTGCCTCTCTATCACTCCCTCCCCTCCATCACTACCTTTCTCTCTGTTTCTATCACTACCTTTCTTTCTCTGTGTCTCTCTCTCTATCACTCCCTATCTTTCTGTCTGCCTCTCTATCATTCCCTCATTCTGTCTCTCTTTCTGTCACTCCCTCCATCTCTGCATCTCTATCACTCCCACTCTCCATCTTTCCCTGTCTCCCTGCACACCTGTGTCTGTGTCCTTATCTGTGTCTTCATCTGTTTTGCTGTCCTCCTCGCTGGTAGCATCTCCATCTGAAACCCACACAGGAAAAACAGGACAATTTAAGCCTTGCTTGCAAGCAAAGAACACAGCACATCTCGTCATTAAAGAAGAGTCACCCAACTTACCGGTGGAGTCTGTCTCAGCACTCTTCTTCTCTGTGCTTTCATCTGGGAGATGAAATGAGACATTGCATTGAACTGAATTCATGAACAGCATCGCCTTTCAGGTACAAACAATAGGCTGAAGAGACAGCTTTTGTACCATTCCAGCATGAATGAGGTGAGGGACTAAAATGGGGCATTCACACAGTGTATTAATTTCACCTTTGAAATACCCATGCATATTGGTACAAAGTTTCCTAAACTTGTTTATATTCTTGTGTAATGTCAGGCACGTGAGCTTTATACAGTATCAGTCAAAACACATTTTTCTTTCTTTGTTTTTACTATTTTCCACATTTTGGAATAATAGTAAAGGCATCAAAACTATGAAATAACATAAATTGAATTATGCAGTGACCAAAAAAAGTGTTATAAACAAATGAAGACTATATTTTATTTTAGATTATTTAAAATAGCAAAAAAAATAACATTGAAGATTTTTTTTAAAGAAATTCATGCATAGGCATCAAGTTCACTATTTATATTTGTCTATGCAACAAATCTCAAGCATTTAAGCACAAGTCTTTAGATCAAAATGTCTTTGAATGCATGTTTCCCTCTATCTTAATCAGGTGTGTCCAGACTTTTCACTGGTACTGTATATTTCTGACAATTACCTTTTGACATGGAATCAGAAGCATCATCATTCTGGTCAGTATCTGAAAAGAAAGTTAACGGCCACATCTTAAATTAGCATGCCAATGTCCTGACTATCTCAATATATTACTTATTAAATAATCATTATAATTTTTTACATTTACATTTATTTATTTGACAGATGCTTTTACCCAAAGTGACTTACAATATATACAACTTACTATTTATAATATTAATAATATTCTTTATTAAATAAATAATGACATCCCTCTTTCTTCAAAAGCGCAAATGTTTGAATGATGCCATATCATATCAGTTCAAGTTTATCATGTGCCCCTATGACCTCTCCAAACCAGATAGCTCTATTATAAAGGTATGTTATGTGCTAAGCCTGTGTTCACAGGCTAAGTGAGTGAGCAAATGTATTTGTTTATGTGTGTGTGTGTGTGTGTGTGTGTGAGTGAGAGAGAGAGAGAGAGAGAGAGAGAGAGAGAGAGAGAGAGAGAGAAAGAGAGAGAGAGTGTAGTAAGTCGTTATTAGTTTGCTTCCATGCTTAATTGCATTGCCTTGGATGGCAAAGTTGCTGCTGCACATAGAGGTACAACGCACTTACCAGAGGACTGGCTTTCAGAACTGCTGGCACTGTCACTGGGGGTATCTGCGTGATTAAAGAATTACTCAGTGAGCTTCAACAGAAGTGTAGTATTCTCTGCTTTTACAATGTCATGTCAATTAGATCAGATACCACTGTATGAGAACAGTGCTAGGATATCTGAGATCATGCCAGGTTAAGCTGAAAGATGAATAGATTCCTCTATTAGAATATTTTTCTGTTATAAATCTTTATTGGTCTTTTCTAGCATGGAAATGAGTAAATAATAATTTAATTTATGTATTTATTTCCCCTGAAGTCATATCATTTTCAAAATAAAAATCTAAGAGACCATTAAAATACTGTGGTGGATATATATATATGAAGTATATATATATATATACTTAAGTTCTTGATGAAATGTTACATACAGATGTTTCTATTGCTTAGGATGATATCCAGGTTGACTTAATGACAAATGTGTGCCATTAGCCCTGATGGTGACTGTATCCTGTGCTATAGTAGGGAAATGTACCTGCAGAGTCAGAGCCCTCCTTGCTGCTGTCACTGTCCTCCTTGCTGGTGCTCTCAGTCTCCTGGCTGGCATCGGAGTCCAGGTCACTGGCCTTGGTGGTTTCAGCACTCTTATCAGTATCCTGACTGTCCTCTTTGCTGTCACTGTCTGTGTCCTGACTGTCACTGTCAGTGCTGTCACTTTCCTCAGTGCTAACATCCTGACTACCGACGGGGCCTCCCTCCTCTAACTTGGCTGATCCCACTTCCTGGCTGCCGACCATAGACCCCTCCTCAATACTGGCTGGTGAGGTGTCCTGGCTGCCGGCGGAGTCTCCCTCATCACTGTCACTCTCTGTGGTCTGCTCACTGTTACTGCCAGACTCCTGTTTGCTGTCACTGTCACTATCTGATTGGCTGCCGCTGTCAGATTCCTGTTTGCTGTCACTGTCACTATCTGATTGGCTATCACTGTCGCTGTCAGCTTCCTGTTCGCTGTCGCTGTCGCTGTCGCTGTCTCCGTCTGATTGGCTATCACTGTCGCTGTCAGCTTCCTGTTTGCTGTTGCTGTCGCTGGCTGTTTGGCTGTCAGCCTCTGGTTGACTGTCACTGTCAGAATCCGATTGGCTGCCGCTGTCACTGTCAGAATCCGATTGGCTGCCGCTGTCACTGTCAGAATCCTGCGCGCTGTCACTGTCTGCTTCCTGTTCACTGTCGCTATCTGCTTCCTGTTCGCTGTCACTGTCACCATCCGATTTGCTGCCAGCCTCCGATTTGCTGTCACTGTCAGAATCCGATTGGCTGCCACTGTCACTGTCAGACTCCTGTGCACTGTCACTGTCCGAATCTGATTGGCTGTCGGCTGCTTGGGCCGCTGTTTCAGGCTCATCTTGTTTGCTGTCAGATTTGGACTCTTTACTGTCACTGACGCTGTCAGTGTCTGATTGGCTGTCACTGTCAGTCTCCTCACTATCCTTGTCAGAGGCTGAAACAGAAATAATGAGGAAAAAGAAAGTACTGGATAAAAAAAAATACACCACAGCAAAGTACAACCACCAAAGAAGCACAGCATGATTTTTCCTATCAACCATGGCTAATTAAGCCTTTTACACAGGTCGAGTTTGTGACGTTGACTTACCATCAGAGGACTGAGAAGCCGCATCCTCATCACTCTCAGACTTAGTGTTGCTATCATCTGCATCTTGAGTAAACATAATAGCATATTAATGAATACAAGTCTGTCAAAAGAAACAGGCCAGGACTACGGTGTGACCACCTCTGGCCCTCAGTAGAATTACACAGATTTAATCGATTTGGTATAGAACTGCTTACAAACCGATTGTCACAAAGCGCTGAAAAGTGCATAATAGCATAATAATATAGGGTGAACAATAATAACAAAAATAATAGCATTTAAATCTCAGGTGAGACTGAAGGTGAAGGCTGAAATCAATGCATTCTCCCAACCCCTGAGTGAGAGAAGCACCTGGGCAACATGTGGGTTTGAATACCTGATGTTTCACTGGAGCTCTTTTCCGCAGTAGAGTCCACATCAGTCTCATCTGCACTGTTGGTATCTACAGAAACACAAACCCGGCTGCTGTCATGTACATGTATTCACAAGGTTGGCATTAAGACACAAACCTGTGCCTGTATCTCTATGCTCTTTCTTCACCTCTAACGAAGTATGGGAAAAATGTGCAAAGGCAGAAGTCTCCCTACTTACCAGCAGAGTCTGCCTGGATGGCCTTCATGACTCCATCTAATCAGAGAAAACGGGTCAGATAAGTAACACCGTATACAGTTATGTTATACATAGCGCGCACATCCCCCCCCCCCCCCAAAAAAAACATCAAACAGTCAAACAAACAAAAAACACAAGACAGACTGACTTCAGACTGCTGCTAGGGGACTTGTGAATGTGTTCTGTATGCTAATGCTTGACATTAGAGACAGAAAAAGTACTTCAAAATGTGAGTTATGTCACTATGTCAACCCTTTTCAGAATGTAACTCAGAGATCTCATTCTAAAAGGTGTGCAGGAGCAGCATTTCAAGGCTAATGTTGGCTGAGGCTTTTCAGTCTTTGAACAATCTAAGCAAGAAAGTACAAGTGGCTAACATTTGTCATGAACGCCACTCAGGCATTTGTCGCTACTAGGCACAAGGAAGCCGACTGCCTGCAACCAACAAACCATGCACTGTTAATGACCGATCATGGCTTCTCATGTGTCACTTCTTATAAACTGGATTAACAAGGCAAAATGGCATTTTTTCTTACTCACGAGAAACAAGACACATATATTAAATATATGTTTTTAAACATGAGTGTATCATTCTGTTAGAGGATATAAACACCACACCTTTTCGCTCTATGAACAGTGAGTGAAACTGTTTTATGAAACTACATTTCCCATCAGACCTGCTGGCATACTAGGGCAGAAAACCTGGAACACATTTGGATTTAGAATTCTGGTCCCCACATAATGTTTAGTTTCATCACAAACCCTCTCTTAATTCTGTTACGGGTCCCAATGGCTGCACTGGTCTGGCTCAGGAGCTCTGTTGCTTTCAGTGAGCACCATGAGAGAGATGTAAGAGTGGGGGTCATTCTGTCAAATTGCTGTGTTCATGAAAGTGCTTTATGATGGGAAACACACTACCTTTGCCATCATCATCTGATTCCGAGGAGTCACCAGCATCTGCCAGGGAACAGAACAGAGTTTATGGATGTAGTCACGGTTCTCCTCACCAAGGGATGCTCCAATCAGCTCAGCTCACCAGCCCTTACAATGTAATAGAACCTCACGATTGCACCTGCAGACTTACTGAGAAGCCCGCGACCAAGGAAGAGACACACCATTCTCAGAAATACAGCCTACAGGTAAATTACACTTGTCTGCAAACCAGTCTTGCATGTTAACTTTGCCACTTGTCCACACTATACAGCTCCCTTCAGACAGCTGTGTAGCGGGCTAATGACAATGCCTATTCACTGTTTGCATTCATGAAACACAGAGACAAGGGTTAGTGGCAGAGCCAACCGTAATGGTAGATGTTGTGTCATCGTGTCCATTGTGTCTCTTCTCAGAATGTGTTAACCAGATAAATCGACTTGGATGGGTGATGCCCAGTCCATTAAATCATGCAATGTAACCTGATGCACAGAGTACCGAACTGCATTGTACATCTTCACTTCATTCTAACTGTAGTACTAACCTTCAGAAGCAGTGTCTGGGGCATCGGCATCTTCATCTGCAAAAACAAAAAAATTATGAAGTCTGCAACGTTACCACAGCTAAAATGTTCAATGGGATCTGCAAAGGATTATGGATTGCAATATTACCCATCATACCTTTGGAATCCTTCTCTGATGAGTCTTTGTCCACATTGTCACTGTCTGTAATAAAATACAGTAATATGTCTTTAGCTCTTTCTGTAACTCAACCCTTAGCAAGACACACAGGTCAAAAATACAGCTTGTAATGTTCAGGTACTTAAACAGCAGGGACTAATCTCAACACAATCCTGTTCTACTACATGCTTCAATTTACCACATGAAATGTTTTTGATATCTCCTAACAGTAACTTAACAAGGACAGAATTCAAGTAGGACAAAGCTTAGCCACAGGGGCCAGGAAGTTCTTAACCATGTGCTAAAGCCCGCCCCCAACAGAACCCGGTGTCATATTCAGCTCTGTCTGAAACATACCATCTGATTGACTCTTGTTCTCTGACCCCTCGTCATCCTCATTGTCTAAGAAGAAGAGATGTTATGTGACTCACACTGTGTTGAAACATCAACCCTCTTCCCTTTGCACTCAGTATTGGAGAAAAACTATTCCTTCTGCATTGAAATCATTAATAGACTCCATCCATTGTTAAATTCACCGGCTAAAGCAGATATGCAAGCACAGCATTATATTACCAGTGCTTATACAAGTGTTTTCCCCCTTATTTTCCCAGAAGGGCAAATAATTAACTCGGAATTATTTGAGATGAGTCTGTTGCCGTTTATATTTTGATTTCTTCATTCCAATTGCTCATGGGAGAAAGCAGAGAGGAGTAATTCATGGATGATTATGATACAAAATATGTGGGGATGGCCTTGTCTTAGACCTGGATAACCACATCATAAGAATGCATGTCTGAATGAACAATTGAGATCAGTTGGGAAATCAAAGCTTTACCTTTGCTGTCCTCTGCTGATGTGGGCTCCCTGAAGTTACCAGCTGTGGGGTAACAAAAACAGAGGTGTTACATGGATCACATTTTTACCATGGTGAGTCTCGAGTGCAAAATGGAGTCTCTCTACTGACCGGTGAGATCCACAGAGTCCTTAGTGTCTTCCACAGGCTCTCTGAAGTCTGGAAACAAACACACACTGACACTCAGTCTCTGGCTAACAATGCTGTTTATTTTTATACTAACATCAAGCCTACTTCACACCAAAAAATTGCTCCCTTCACTGACCTGTTAGGTCCAAGGAGTCTGGGCTCTCTGTCGCACTTGAGGTATCTGAAACACAAGCATTATAACACCTCGTTAGGGATCAGCCCTTGCCCTGCTGTGTGGCTTAATGAGAGACATTGTACATAATGTCAAAATTTTATTGAAGTATTTTATTAATTAACAGCAGTTAAATTTCTCATAGTTTTCTATGTACTGTTATCATAATACTGTATCTCTCAAGTCATAAATGTTCAGGGATGGACTTAGTGCTGCATGAATTAACATAACAATTAAGTCACTTCTGTCATATGTTTTGACAGCTTTTCTGTGGATAGCATGGCTGAAGCGAAGAAAGATAATGGCTGAAAGGTACACCTAGTGTGAGCTCTATACCGGTGTGACTAGACTGTCAAATGGGATATATAAAGCTACCAGGCTATGAATACAATGTGAAATATAGCTATTGAATTTTAAACTCTTTTGTATGTGTGTTATTTTACTTAAGTAAACCAGCAAGTGTTCACAAAAGTGTGGAACATTTTGAATTACTCTGTGGCATGACTGGTGCCCCCTGCCATGACTGTGAATACTTTCTCAATGAGCAACTCTTGATAGTAAATGAATCACTCCAGATTGGCTAAAAATAAGAGCAATTGGTGTTTGGCTAGTCAATTGATTACAGGTAATTGGGCCATTCCTTGCCAGCCACTAAATATTGGGACTATGTAAACATAGATACATAGTTATCCATAATTAAACTAGCTACCTAGCTAACTAAAAACTGAGGCAAATGGTACATAAATTGAAAAAAAAATCCCTATGTAACTAGAAAGAAAAGTATCATTGTTGCCTGATAAAACAAGCAAGCTAACATCAATATCTGTATTACACAGGTATTAGGTTATTGGATGCAACTTTTGTTGCACGGTCATGGCAAAGATTGTTTTTCAATCATAGCTGAGTGTGTTATATTACATTACAATCAAATATATCACTATTTTTTACTTCAAGACTCTGGTGAGCTGGTTTGACATTTTGAAGGCCACTGCAGCACTACAACCCCAGCACTGATGGGATTGAATTGTTGAATTGTTCACTAAATCCAATAATGTATATTTGTTTCATTGCATATAATTCAAAGGAATGTCTGTTTAAGGTACTGCCTTTTACTGGAGGAACTGGGCATCCACTTTATTTTTTTTTTTAAATATACTTACCACCCAAATCGGCAGGATCAGTTTCTTTACTGTCTGCATCCGTATCTACATGAAAAGTAAAAATATAGAGTGTTGTGTTAATTAATGTTACAAATGTCAATAAAGTCCAAGGTACCTTCAGAATGGCATTTATGTATGCTTTTCAAGTGAGCTTATCTCTGTATTATGTCTGCATACTGTGTGTGCATGTGTGTTCATACATGTTAAGTTTCTGAAAAATGTATAAATAAGCTGATCCATTTCAGGTCTCTCTCTTTAAATATGTAAAACTGAGACCAAAACATTTAAAATGTCTAGGAGAAAAAAATCTTATTGTTAATTAACACACGAAGTCGATAGTCTATAGCACTAAAATTTAACATTAAAGCTTTGTCCATTGTAATACATTAGAAATACATTTTTAGCTACCATCCAATGCTGTCCTTGTTAAGACACAAGGATTTATTATTATTGATAGGAACTTTTCATATTGTCCCATGACAGATTCTGCTGCATTTATGGAAATAATGCAGATAGCATAGGGATAGTAAGTGCTCAGTGACTGGGCTGGAACATCCCACTGGAGCTACCGTTTCCCTCAGGCGTTGCCCGGGGGTACCCTTTATACAGACCACACATAATTTCTCCTGTTTTTCAGCTCCTATTTTTACTTATTTTTCTTTTATATCACTACATTTTATTTATTAAAGACTTCACCTTGGGTACTGGGTCCGCTGGTGCTTTCATCCATGCTTGCGTCTCCATCTATGAGAGAAGAGCCAGTATGTTACTTTCTTCTTTAACATGTATGAATGAACCTAAGAAGACCACTATTGAACAATATCTAAGGAGGCCTACTGTTTGTATCTGTGGAGACAACACTATTACCAGCATCTGACAATTGCATGGAAAACTAAAATCAGTATTTGACTGATATATCCTCTAGAAATGATCTGCAATAAGATTTTCCTACGCATACAGAACCACCCAAAAGTTTGGACTTACATTAAGATAATGGGAAATGTGCATTCAAAGACTTATGCTTAAATGCTTGAAATTTGTTTTTTAGACAAATATAAATAGTGAAGTTTATGCCCTCTTTTAAATAATCTAAAGTAATTGATTGATTTGTTTTGTTTTGTTTTTAACACTTTTTTTTGGTCATTGCATAATTCCATTTGTTCACATTCCATTAATTTTGATAGCTTTACTATTATTCTAAAATGTGGAAAATAGTAAAAATGAAGAAAGAAGAGTGTGTCCAAACTTTTGACTGATACTATATATTTATATGTGATCATTTTCAGGAGGCACACGGCATGGAAGCTTTCAAGTTTCCATCGAGTCAGGTATGCAGACATTACAATCACTTACAATTGTACGCAAAAATCATAAAAATGTAATAACTTTCAACAGCTTAATACAAGATCAGAAAAAGAGACAGATTATGCGAGTTCCTGACTTTACAGCAGCATTCCTCATTCATTACCGTCAAAACCAGTTCTGCTCCATTTCTCTCTGTCTACTGAGCTGTACGTGACATCATTTCCATTACCTCACAATGTCCTGACAATACACATATCTGTAGGGCAGGTGTTTTAGAACAAAATGTCCCTCTGAGGCACTTTACAGAGGATAAGTTAAATTTGGTAGACACTGTCTTTACAGCATATGGGAGGGGGGTTACTATCGGTTAATCGTAAGGCCCCCTGGAGGCCATTTTGTCGGTCCCTCACCTTGGGTGTGCACAGATTGAAAGTGCAGACCATTTGGGGTAGATCCCACAAATGTTAGCACTGAAAGCCACTATTCTATTGTTGGTGAGGCAAGTGTCTGTGGGCATAGCTTCTAAGTGTGTCCATAGCGCCTGGCTCCTAAGTTGCAACTATTTGCTTAGACGCCAAAATGCTTTCACAATCAGGGTCTTTAAAAGTCATTGCAAAATGTTCTGCCAAAGCTGATGTTTCACCAGACTGAAACTCCCTTGGTAAAAGGGGGCATTGCCTTCACTGCTACAGTTATATTCAAACTGATATTCAAAGAGACTCATCTGTGACGGGGGAGATCACATGGAGGTAAACATAGTAGTAACACTACATATTGCCTTACATATGACTGTGCTCAGACATGGAAAAAACATCATACAAAGTTCTTTCCACTCTACTTTTTCATGTTTTGTTTTAACATTTAAAAAGTCACTGTGGTCATGATGGGAACCAGCATCTCATGAATGACTGGGCAAAATTCAGTATGCATGGTATACAGGCAGCCACAGAGAACGTGAAGGTGAGTTTTGTTTTTAAGGAACTAATCAAATGTAAACCCATTTTTAGAGGGCAATAGCTTATGCCAGAGACTCAAGTATTTTGTATCACACTCTGTCATGTGGGTGCACATGCAAACTCACAAATCTGTCAAACAGACAAAATCTGTCAAAATGCCCAAATCAGTATGACTTGTCTTGAGCTGAAGATTCCCTTTTTGGATTGGCCTTGCTGTTGGCCTTGCCGTGTTGTTACAACACCCAGAGTACAGGTTTCAAAAGGAGCAATGTATTCTGTGAGGAGTCCATCCACACCCACAGAGACTGAAGCAGCTGAATAGAGATTGTAATATTTGTCCTGAGGATTAACTGAAGACCTGAGGCAAGGCAAAATTTTCTTTTTTGCTGACCCCAAGACATTCACACCCATGAAGAAAACACAGGCAAGCATGCACTGACACACACAAACATAATAATATGTGTGTACACACTGGCCCATTGTGTCTGTATTGTCAGGGAAGGTGTACATAGTATCTAAAAGTCAGCAAGTCATTATCTGTGCCTCTCAACAGCCAGAGAAGAAACACCACAAGAACCTGTGTGGGAATCTACTTCCTCATTCTTCCACTAATGCCCTAGGCGTTTTATGAAGTATGACACACTAATGTGTCTCTCTTCCTTGTTAAGGTGTAGTGCCAGGAGTTGACCTGCGTACCTCCAGCGCCTTTGCCAGGTTGCTCAGACGAGTCCGCTCCATCTGGGGTACCTGCGGAACACGGCAGCCTCTTAGCACTCTAACAGTAGCCTTCTGTACTTCATGACATCAGTGCATGTTACTGCTGCAATGACTGAGGATACCAAGAAGTGCTAGTAAAGGCTAATTTAGGGCACCCCAGGGGGAGTTGGTGGCAGGGGGGCAGTCAGTACCTGGGGAGTCTGAGTTGGTGCCACCCGTTGAGGAACCTGTGTCAGTGCCACCTAGGGGAAAGAACAAGCACTGTCACATCCAGTGACCTTAAACAAAGCCGTTTAACACATGTCCATCTCCCCGCAGGATCTGTATTTTCACAGCTCCTGGGAGTTTCATTAGCATATGACCTCTGAATGTTGCTTAAAAAGAAACTAGGGCAGATCTGCAAGAATATAAAACCCAGTGAAAAGGTATGGTTAGATGTGACAAACTATAAATTTATAAATCTGTCTTGTAAGGGCTTTTTATTGGTAACTAGAAAATAGTGTCTCTAAATTAAAGTGAAGATGTTTATTTCTAAAAATGGCCCTTTGTAACCATCAAATGGGCAATAATAATAATAATGGGCATTAAGATATTGTCACCCATCTCACAAATTTCCAATCTTGGCATCCCTGACAGAGAGTGTTTTTCACCTATACCAACTTTATAAAGGAGATACCTCTACCAGAAAACACACACAGAGCCCTTCTTCATTCTAGCACTATCATTTGATGCAACTAGGGCATTAGCTGGAAAAACTGATTTTTTCACAGCAGAGATAAATTGATTGAATAAAATAGTCTGCATACGTAACCATGGAACAAACACTGTTGGTAATAATAATAATAATAATAATAATAATAATAAAGGGAAATGATAAGATCATTCTATTGGGATCCAGGGTATACCCACCATTTAAGAAGTCTAGCAAGGCTGTAGCTCTGTCTGAAAGAAACAATAATCTCATTACTGCACAGATAACCAAGTTAAAGTCAGAAATGGTTGTCCAACAAATATCCATATTTATTTTAAAAACTACTATAATGACACATTACTCTTACACATTGCTATTGATTTTTGGTCAATGAATCACATTAATCACTTCTTCTACTCCATCTTTTCATCAAAACTGACCAACAATCGCTATTTGCATACAAAAGTGTTATTACCATCAGGATCTGTTCCATCTATGGAAAAAACAAAGAGATAATAATGAGATGAGTTTGTGTGAGCAGCCTTTGGCATTAAGACAGCTTAAACAGAGGAGAGCGAGCGGCAGGACTTGAATAACAGTCCCATACTGCGTTTCTCTAGCCAGGTAGGTAAAACTGAACAAAAAGCCACTGAGTTCTAACAGCAGGCCTGGGGTCCTGTTACGCACTGAGCACAGAAACTACTGGAGTGCTCCCTTTGAAGCTGAAAGGTTGGATTGATACAAATTGCAGGTATTTTGCTGTGCAGCATATGGTAAGGGGGCACCTGATGTTGACTGTTTTTTGGGATCCTTTAATGCATGGGTACACCTCTGATTGGACATTTGGCCTTGCTAACAGCTTTGGGAATTCATAATTCAGAATAGAACAATATTATATTTTGTTTCATTTTTGACTTATTTCATTTTAATTGAATCAGGAATTCAAAAATAGAACAGGTCATTGCTTTTGATGAAGCTTTGCTTTGTTCTCATTTTATTGAATTGAAACCTTTGTTTTTAATGCTGTATTTTGATTAACCAATGTCTTGAAATCATAAAATAACATTTAAAATTATTGTCAACAAATGTTAGGAAATTTGTTTTGGTACTACTGCTGAAAAATCACCAAAACATTTGAAATATATATTTAATGGTTTCCTTACCACTTACTGGTGCTGATAACACTGCACCCACCAGTGCCAAAACTGTGAGAGTAATCAGGACTCTACAATAGTGAAGACAAAAAATTAATATCAAATAGGAAATAAGATACATAGCTCATAGAGGGAACCAAATTAACCCACAGACAGCATTATAACTTCGTTATTATCAGATTACATGGTTGTTATAATCTCACCCCAAACTCTAAACTAAGTAAACATTACTAAATATAAATGTTGGCCTGGTGAGTCTGGCTCTTACAAGAGTAAATTTTATTACCATTTTGTTAGAGGTAGCCATTTATAAAACTTGGATCAAGAATTCATTGAACTAGAATCAACATGATTTATTAAATAAAACCAATAAAAATAGTAAAGATTTTCAAATTATGCTTTATTTTAGAAAATTCCCAAACTGTTTAATTGTTTTTGTATTGCCTATTGTGTATGTATTTTGCTATCCCTGAAAACTGTTTATTTTTAATAATACAAATTACAAAAACAAGCTAGTATTCAGGGTGCCACATCTGACACGATAGTCTTGGCCTTGCTGAAAGGATCTTGAAAGAGACCAACAAGGTATTTACAAGAAATTAAATACCTTATCCTTACTCCAAGTAATTACCGCACAATCAACAGAGATCAAAGATGTTTTATGTTTTTATAGGGAAAAATATAAACAATCAAAATATCTCCAAATGATTGATAGATATACATACATACAACTATGTAAATATCTAAATAGTTACATATCAGCAACAATTTTCCACAATACCACAGGCAAATATGTCATGTAGAATCATGGTTTACGTGGCTGTGCTAAGACCTCAGGTGTGAAAGTTCACAGATCCACTTCTGCCAGGTGTCCCAGTACTGGAAATCGTTTGAGCCAGTCTACTTAGAAAATCCCACACGTGCAACAACATGACCGAGGTGAGCCTTTATCCACTTACCGTGACTGCATTGCGAGAGAGATGTGGGTGACCGAAGAAGAGGGACACACAGGTGTCTTTCACGTCTCCTGTAGGTCTAAAAGCTGCACTGGATTGAGCCCAAGGGGTTTTATACTGGCCCCGCTCCCTGCACTGCAAGGGGGCTGAGCCAGTGCCACAGAGGCGTTGCAAGGGACCTTCTAAAATTACAGTTAATTAAAATAGGGTTAAGAGCGGGGCTTACCGCCTTTGTTTGTGTTTTCAAATAGCCTTCAAAGGTGGGGTCCGGGTGTCCCTCCCTCGCACCTTCCTTTTGCTCAACTCACGAGTGTCATCAAATTAGCTTTCCGACCGTAATTTCAACACATTGATCTTCTGAAATGCATGTCAGAATTTGTGGTGCTGTTCTGGGAACTAAAAAAAAAAAAAGCTGCAGAACAGGAAGTGTTCCTATGTCTGAGTGTTCCAATCTGCCTGTGCTCGGTGACATTCCTGTCGTGTGGCACTTTTAACCCCTGTGCACTTCCTGAAGGTTTTACCTCAATGTGAAATGGGCCGGTGACACAGGCGTGCTGGAGTGATGGGTTGCATAAACAGTGGATTGCAGAAAGAATGCACATTTCAAAACTTGCAGCTTGAATTCAGAAAACTGTGCAAGCATGTCGAAACAAAATATCCAATGCAGCTCCTTCAATTAGTACTAGGAAAAAAATGATGGGAGTCAATTATCTCAAAGGCATCTTATTGTGCAGTCTGCATGGCCCTGATTACTCTGTAATTATCAAGTATTTACTGCATCCACTCATCTCCTTGTTGATGCCACCACAGTTCCCTACATTCCCCTGCATTTTTTTATTGTTATACTACTGATTGTATCATGTTTAATGGAGACCTGATTTTATAAACAGGAAAAAAAAAAATTTAACACAGCTCATCAGGAATTGTAATGTTACTTATATTTGATTTTGTCCTCTTCCAGATCTTTTTTGTGGAAAAAACTTTGACCAAACCTTTGTACATTTATTTAAAGTAGGCTATGCTTTCATTCGGGTGAGATATTTGATGCCCATACTCTAAAGCAAAACCTCATTGTCTTGTCATGCTTAGGTCACAATGTCCATAGATTCCTGTACACCTACATACAGTTCCACTCATGAAGAATATTTTTAGTTGCATTCCCTGGAAGCATAATAAAGTTAAATGAAAATACAGCAAAAAAAAAAAAAGAAAAATTAAAAATTAAAAATCCATTCTGTAAGGATCTCAACACCAATATGATAATAGCTAAAGACAATCAGAGCAAGTCATCTCTGAGCAATATTAATCTCATTGTGTGTATAAAGTCTTTTGTTTTTACACTAAACTCCTGCATTAATGCATAAATTTAGCTTGTCCAAATGCAATTCCTTTGTAGATTATACTATTCACAACTGTGTCTACCTCAGTTTACCCACAAGCTCAATACATTCATTTAATCAATAAATGAAGTATATTATTTCTCCTGGTCTAACAGGTTGTCCTCAGCAATCGAGAGTGATAGGACTGGAAGGGCTGACAAAGTGTTAATAGGGTTATATATTAATCTACGGTCACATATTAATCAGTCCACAGGTCCACAGACAGATTGACAGTCACAGATCAAAACCTGGATTGAGCTCCAAAAACACTCTGCAGACAGACCAAGATTAAGGAATTAAGGTGTTAAGCATCAATATTATTATTTTATCATACAGACTGTACATCTTGCACCCATCCATATGTATTTCTATGCAAGGTTTATTGGCCATGTGATTTGCTGAACCTTCTAAGGCATTGTTGTAAATTTAACTGGTTTACAGATAATGGAGTCTGGCGTCTCAGGAAGGCTCATTTTCATGTCTGCAGGAGGTGCCGTCTACAGGTAAACTGCTCCACGCAATAGCATACCAGTCACCACTATTCTTGTGGTGGAGTGATTAGCTTTATCAGCCTCTTTGTTCTTGGACTGTGGTTGGATTATCCTGGATGGTTCTGAGAAGTATAAAGACTCTGCACCATTTCTTGTCATTTGCCCTGTCTTGGAGTATCTGGTGTACTTGTACATTGTGATTATCACTTGATTGGAACCTGTCTGAACTCAGAGATATCTCACAGGTAGCAATTCTTACCTCCAAGAAGAGTGAGGAAGCAGGGGGGATAGGGATACAGGTGGAGACTGTGGATTTCAGTGATGGCTCCATGAGATAACCACCATGTGATTTACAGACAATGGAGCTAATGAATGAATATGCATGAGGCTAAGGACATCCACATTCACTATGTGGGCCTGCAGCAATCCAGCTCCCATTGATTTTCCATTCCCTAACTGTCTGGTTTGCAGACGGCATGGTGACCGCTTTAATCATTCATACCAACTATGGTGACAGTCGTCATGAATAATTACAAAAAGCATAAACAAACCTCTTTCTTTACTTTACTAAATACTGGACAGATTATTTATTAGTGATACATTTTAGATTATTAACACAATAGCTAGAGTATTTTCTTCCACTTGAGGGGAAAATATGCATTCATCACAGGCTGTAAAAACAGACAGGAACTGCAGTTCATGGTGCACAGTCTGGTATCACTGGTGGTAGCCCAGAGTCTGAACTCAGAGTTGACGTTCCAGTAGAGCAAGAGGCGGATCACTTCGGCGGGCTCAGCAGTTCCAAAGAGCTGACCCTATGGGGCAAAGCTGGCTTTAGGGTGCAGCTCACACCCACTCCTCCTGGCAAGTGTCTTTGATTGCTGGAACTGTCAGCCCTTAGGGTCACAGTGCCATGTCATGACTTTCCCCCTCAGCACACAGTGTTTGGTTTCGAATGTTCAGCTACATACAAGTGGAGGGTGCTGTAAATGGACAGGGGGTCCCTCCTTAAGACGATTAGGTGTATGACGATCCACATTTACACAATTAATTTTCTTTTAATGTCACCAATAATTGTTTCACTACACAAAATATAGATGCTTGCAACATGCTTTAATGAAGCTCCACACAAAACTGCACAAGCTGACTCTTTTGGGTCAACATGCATTTGCACTTGCCATCTTTAGGCAGATTTTAAAGGTTTTTAAATTTGTTTGCAAATAAGCTAAATTAAATGGCAAATAAAAAAGAACACCACATCAGTGAGTGATGCCACACTGTTACGTCACAGGAAGCCCTTAGATTTGGAGGGGAAAAAATAATTCAATCGACAGACATTGGCAGATACAAAAACGAAAGTAAAGAACAACTGCAACTGTTCAACACAACTGTAGTTACACTTTTGAAAGATAAGCCCAGGATACTGAAGGAGATTGGGCTGAGTTACTTTCTTATACAAGCTACTATTATTGAATATGCTGTTCACACTCTCAGATGTTAGTGGCTTACTCCTCCTGTCCACAGCTTTTAATGTGCATTACAGCAACCGGAGTGCCGCGGTCCTCTGCCTTCCAAACGGACACCCAAAGAATCAGAACAACCCACAAAACACAAAGAGAGCATAACTAGGTCTCTAAAGGACACCATGGCAAATGGTGCACACTTTAATGCTTTGCTTTTGAGTGTACCCTGTCCTCTAGATATGAACTGCACACATGCAAAAATGCAGTAAATGACAATAATTGACTTATTTTAAAGATATTTGTTGAGCTAATAAATATATTCTCTGAAATATATTCTGAATATATTTTTTGTATGGGTGCCCTTTGAGGATGATCAGTAATGTGACATCAATTCCTGGTACAATAGCATATCACATAACTGATATGTCTCCGATTTTGAGTGTGACTCTTTTTATCCGATATCAGAAACAATGATTTTTTTGGAGCAGGGCAAGAGCACAAATACATGTGCGTCATGGAAAAAAGGGCACTCCGTCAGGACTCCATTGTTCAGCCAACAAAGGTGTCCTCTGACTTTGTAAGAGGGCTATTTGTAAGTTCAGTCAGGATCCTATGAAGTTCCATGTAGAAAATATGGAGCATTTTAACATGGCAACATTGAAAATTACCGAGAACATTGCAGAACCCCCTCCTCTAAGTGCTGCAGGATCTTTAATCCTTTTTAGAGAGTCAGGACCTCCTACAGCCCAGTGTCCCACCACTACACAGGGGCATTATTTTCATGTAGAGTCCAGAGGGAAGAGTGTCCTCAGCTGGCCCACCAATATCACTTATAGTAGGAGGTCTCCCATCCAAATAGTAATCAAAGCCAAGTCTGCTTAGCCTCAGCCAGTGTGTGAGGTACCTGGTGGTCCCCAGGTTTTCGGGGGGGGGGGGGGGGGTGGATAGTAAATAAATAAGTAAATAAATAATTGTATGTAGTGTGTGGATTGTGTGTGTAGATTGTGTTTCAAAGGCGATCTGGCAACTTGGGTAACGTCAGACAAACAGACAAAACTTGGATCCATGTATGAAGATTATTCATAATAAAGTTTGCCATGCAAATTATGGGAGTTTCCTGAGAGAAACAACAAAACGGGAGGGCGCTGGACATTATTTTGTGTTTATTTTTCATACAAAGTGGGATGTAATGTCAGCCCTATGTTGGAGATAACGCAAAAAATTGCTGTGATTTAAAAACTGGATTACTTGACAACAATATGTCGCACAGAGAAACAACTAGTAGGCTATCATCGGAAAGGGTAAGTTCGGCTGTTTATTTTCATTTGTGGTATGTTGTGAAGTGATAGGGACTTTGTGACTTATCCAACCGAGAAGCAGGAACGTGAAAATGGGTGAAGAAATTAGTAAAGATTTTACTTTGCAGAAGTTTGATTTGTCTTCATAATGTGATTACTTCGGTATCTACAAATATGTGACTACCATCATTACAAAGCTCCGGTTCTGTTCTTTCTTATGATATGTGTTCCATATCTATGCAATGATGAGTTCATGACTAATTCAAACAAGAGTAATGGGTGTGGAGATGGACACAGAGCTGTATGCAGATTGTAACTATGATTAAATTGGATGTAAATTCAAAACTATTATTCTCGTCAACACTTTGTCACATAGACAAGCAACTAGCATCATTAGTGATGAATACTTCGTGAGCAATTCAACCGAGAAGAAGGGATGTGAATTTGGACACAGGCTGCGTCTGTCAGGCTTTAAGGAATAAAAGACATTTTTAGGGACAATTGCCAGTGACAAATAAAAACAAGATTTTTCCAGAGGCCCCCCAAAAATTTGCTGTTGAGGCTTTCAGGGGGACTTAAGTGTCAATCAAGCCCCCCCGAGACCGCCCATATTTTGCACCCTGGCCTCAGCCATGAGAGAGTTATAGCAGTGTTTCTCAACCCTCTCCTGGAGTACCCCCTGCGCTGCATGTTTTAGATCTCTCCCTGCTCCAACACAGCTGATTCAAATGATCAGTTTGTTATTAAGCAGCTTCAGGAGTTCATAACGAGTTGATCATTTGAATCAGCTGTGTTGGAGCAGGGAGAGATCTAAAACATGCAGGGCAGGGGGTACTCCAGGAGAGGGTTGAGAAACATTGAGTTACAGGGTAGCATAGCTGCTGACAGAGATTAAGGGCCAAGATATTACAACAGACATACATACATACAACAGACAAGGGTTCTGATCTTTTTGCAGAAGCAAGGAAGCTTTTAAAACATGGATTGACAAGGGAAAGCCCTTGTCAGACTAGAAAAAAAGTTTGTTTGAGTGGCTAAAAGCAAAGGCATGGTCAGTTTTCCCAAGACAAGTTTGTTGAGTAGTCCCTCTTCAGCTCCCCTTCTAAGGTCTTCATTCTGTGAAGCCATGAAGGGGATCAGAAGATTTATGCATTTTAGCCTTTGTGCTTGCTGTCTCCCTTACTCCATAAATACACACTGTTCTTAAGAGAAAGGAAATCACTGGTCTGATTTGCATCCTGAATGTTTTCCATATCCTGTCACTCCTGAACCAATGGGCACAATACTGAATGTTAAAACTATGATTTATATCTATGATTTATATGAAAGTATTTATAAGTATGTAATCATACTGTACAACTATAGCATGAATATTTGGCTTCATCCCATATTTATCAAGCCTCAATTTGGTTTTGTTTTCATCTTTGGAAAAATTGGATTCAGTTGTCAATGACCTAATTTATAATGAATTTGTTGGGAATTCATAATGTTGTTAAAGTGGGGACCACCGTTATAATAATAACACAATACAACATATGCCCCCATAGAGCAATTGCCACTGTGCTTAAGCCTAATGAGACACGCACAGCAAGATAACAACATGTGCAACAATACATTTACCACTCAAATACATACACAAAAAACATGTACACATAGTCATTGTTATCATTATCGCTAATAATAACAATTATAGTTATTATTGGCAGTAGTTGTCTGATGATGATGAATCACTCACTTTGTACTGACACTGGTCAAAAACACATCTGTCCAGACTACACCTTGTAGTGTAATACAGGTTTGTCTGACAGACCGTTGTTACACACTATACTAGTACAGTAGCATCATGCAATGACAATAATAATAACAAGTATAATATTATTACCATTGATTTGATCATTTGTCATTTGTAGAAGTAGTATAATAATTATGATGATGATGATGATGATGACGCAACATCATTCTTTACCTTTCACAGTCTTATTGCAGAGTGCAACTACAGATAACTGAAGACCCCATCTACCCAAAATGGAGTATCTGATCAGGACACAATGTCTGCCTGCATCATGTGACCAGGGTGCACGAGTGAGCAAGTGTACCGGGGCTCACTCTTGCCCTTGCAGCATGTCCCAAAGGGAGGGGAGCAGCAGAGGGTACTGAGAAGTGCGGCAAATACAGTAGACAGTATACAGAGATAAATACAGAGACAGTACCTTTCCTCCAGCAAACTATTATGTTTCTCCCATTTTACATACTTATTAACTTTGTAAGGCAAGCTGCTGGTTCATTGGTAACTTATCCTTTTTCTTTAAGTATGCACGTCTCTTTTTTTTTTCAAATAAAATGCCATGTCCCTTTACGTCTTAATGCACTTTGCCTGCGTAAAAGGTTCGCTGTCCTCACAAAGCCTCTTTTTCACTGACCTAGTCATGACAACACCACATGAATGGACCTACGGTGAATCTCAGCTTTCCTTTTTTCCAGACATGTGCTACTTTAGCGCATATTCTCATTTCACAAACCTAATGACATTTATGGCTTCTTAGAATACTATTCTTAGAATGGGGAGGGAGGGAATTAGATTGGGGCGGGTCCTTCTCAGCCAAAGGAAAAAAAAGAGAAACATTTGTCAGGTTAGCGCAGGCACAAAGCTTTCTGGGTAGTGATTAAGATCGCAGTGGCTCATGAATGGGAGGTGGATGTCTCACAGAGATAATGCCTCGCTCTTTGAAAACGCTGATCACACTCTCAGACCTTACAGACCGACTGACTCCTATTCACAGCTTTTAATGTGCATTACTGCAACCAGAACACCCCGGTTCTCTGCCTTCCAAACAGACACACACAGAATCAAAACAACTCACAAAAAAACAAAGAGAAAGCATAATAAGGTTTCTAAAGGACACCGTGGAAAATAGTGCACATTTTAGTGCTTTGCACCTCAGTGACCCCTGGACATAATTTCAGGATTGTTGAAAGCACTCAGCCTGCCACCGGTTTCCAAACCAAAATACTGTTGACTTTCAACTGAATATGAACTGCGCACATGCAAAAACAAAGTAACTGATGGATGCACTCAGGCTGCCATATTATTCCTTGCAGATGATCAGATGTAACAGTAATCTAACATTCATTCATAATACAATAGCATATCACATAGCAAACATGTCTCAGATTTTGAGTGTGACATTTTTTACACAAAACCAGAGTCAATGATATATATTTTTTTTTTTTTGGAGACGGGGCGAGGGGAACATTCATGTACGTCACAGAGAAAAGTTCACGGTGTCAGGACTCCGTTGTTTGGCCCACAAAGGTGTCCTCTGACATAAGGGGGCCATTTGTAGGTTCAGTCAGGATCCCACGCAGCTCCATCTTAGACAATGCCAGCCACTCCGCTCCCTCCAGCCAGCTGGTTTTTGCTGCCAGCAGGCTGGCAGAGAGCAGCCCTGCTTTTGTGGGGAGTCAAAAGCGGCAGTGTCTGGGCTATACAGAGTGCTTCCTGACACAGTGAAAGACATTGTTAGCACTTTGTTCTCTGACAAATGTGTCCGTCCAAGGTACCTAACCTATTTGTGCCTAATGATGTTGATGTCACTTGAGGGGAAACCTTCCCTTTTTAGGTGGACCTAAAACCTTGACTGCGTATTCAAAACAATGCATGTCCCAAATATTGCAAAGAGCCCACCTGACATCTTAACAGTAATTTTAAGGAATTTTTGTATGATAAGTAGGTTGTTCATTGTTCATTCAGTTAGGCCTTTATTTCAAGTCTTACTTCCCTGGCTGCTAAGAATTCTGAGTTTACGAAATCTGCGTATATGTGTTTGTTGGTATTATCGAAAAATGTATTGCTTCTCAGAAATATTGTCAAACAAAGTATACTGGCATTCCACAATAACATTTGCTAGGAAGCTTGAAAGCTCAAATGAAAAAAAAAAAAAAACAGTAATGGGTTTAGATTTTAAAGTAATGTGTTGTATATTTTATGTCCCTGCTCATTGAAATGTTGGTCTTCTTTTCACCCACACTTGTGTTCTTGTTTCTTGGCCTTGTCAGGTTCATACAAAACATTTGTGAAAGGTTTTTGTGTGGGAGTCATGGGGTTTGGTGTGATACAACTGTGTTGTGACCAGTCTGAGAGGGGAGCAGTTATTAATGGGTACAGAGCACTGACATCTGGGATTTTCTGTGGAACTTTAGGACATCTGTTCACCCTCTGCAGATAAAGGTGAGCTGATTTTGGAAAGTAAAGCATAAAGATTACAGATAACTTCATGCTGAATTTTATACCCCTACTTTCTGTGCTTCGTCTCATGTCACGTTATCAAAGTACTTGTTTGCCCTATTTTCAAGGTTCATTTCACATGGTAGACTAGCATCTGGATTATTTTTCAGAATTCTGAGTAAATTTTAAGACAGGTCCTTTACAGGTCAGTTTGAACAAAACAGTTCACACCACATAAATGAGAAAAGTTTAAGGAGCATGCGCAAAGAGTGAAAGCCCAATGAGCCTGTCCTGCCCAAAACAGCCTGAATGAGTGCAGGGTGATCTTAGAAATCCCCTAGTGGAGGCAACCCTAGACCTGACATCGGTTAAAATTAAGTAGGAGCAAATGCTCCAAAATGAGTTTGCTGTCTGGAGCTCGAAGTATACCCTGTTGCACAGTGGGCTGAATGACTGGCCCAGGCGCTGGTGCTTTTTGATCCTGATACAGTACACAGTGAAACAGATACAGGGGAAGCACCGCTTGCTTACAGAGCAGCTTTGTTTGCGGGTGCAGCCGGCCTCAGCGGGCTTCATTAATTAAAGACAGCACCTCCAGGATGAGAGCGTTCTGAACCACTGTTAAATGGCCATGTTCAGCCCGGTCCAATGGGCTAAGGGGGCACTGCTGAAATCCTAGCCGTTGGCTTCCCCTTAAAGCCATTTTAGTCGACAGAAGCCAATAGGAGCGAAGGAGGATTTAGAATGAGGCCATTCTTTCAGGGGAGCTGGGAGATTTCCCCATGCATTTTCTTGGATTCAGGTTCAGGCAGTCTGCATTAGCAATTCCAACGGGGTTTACACCAGGGGACCCCCCTTACAGAGGGGCGGGCAGGCTCACCTCGATTTTGAGGACATCTTCCAGCCTTCAATTAACACCGGGGCAAAGGGCTATTTAGGGAAACAGCCACTCACCTGAGAGCACAGACATACACGCATGATGAGCAGCCACAGTTCTGATTACACAACAAGGTGACAACCCTGTCAGCAGAGGAGTGAAAAACACACAATAAATTGAACACCCTGTCCAACCATTTGTCCAATAAGTTTATGGTTTGGCATAGTGGGGCAGTGGCCTTGAGGGCTGTTGTCATGGAGATGCCATAATGTTGCCATGTTACGAGATCAGCCAGGTATTGTGTACCCACAGGGTGACTTCACAGTCAGTCTGGTTAAAAAGCTGGACTCACCTTCTGACTTGTGTGTGTGCACATACTATACACTGACATGCAATGACAATCAAGCTGAAAAATCTTACACCCCAAATCCCCCAAAGAACCACACTCGCAGTGACCAAAGCTGTGGCAGAAAACTGATCCAGGACACATTCACATTTCAATGAGCATTTAATGTTTTACTCTCAGGCCAGTCCTTTGTTATGCAACTGCCAACAATGCGGAATGTTGTTACAGTAAACATGATAATGATTCACTGAAACTCCAGCTATTTTCATTGTGATTTGGGATTGACTGCAGCTCTGAGGTTTGAAGAACGGAGACACTAAGGAGCATTAAACCAGCCCTGAATGAGCTGTAAGAAACAGGGTTGACTGAATCCTGGGATTAGGCCTGAAAAGTGTCTCCTCTGCTGGTGGCCAAGAATCAGACAAAAAGTAAAGCTTGCAGAAAATATAAGACTGGCACTTATAATAAGGTGAGACTCCATAAACTGGAGTGGTGGTGGTTGTCATGGGGTGGTAGTGGTGGGGGAAGGTCACTTTCAACCTTTTGCAAACATGGGATTTTGTTAAAATGGAAAACAGACCGACTTCTCCCAGCGCCGGATCTCAAGGCTTAAGCGTCCGATAAGAGCTCCGCACAAGAAGTGTAATGTATTTGCTGATGTCAAAACTCAATGGAAGGGGGGTTTCCAATAGCCAGCGGGGTATCAGCTTCAGTGTGGGAGAATGGCCTGACCTTTCCACGCTCTGGGGTAATGGCATTGTGATGATGGGTCATAATTCTGGAGGTGTGATGAATGGGGTATAGAGTGTTTCTGAATCCAGCGATGCCTGCTTCACAGAATTGCACATTCTCAAAGGGATCCATTGAGTGCCGGGGAGACTTTGTGTGAGTTTGTTTTGATCTCAGAGGCATGGCTTGCCAATATCATATGTATCAGTTCTGGCAAAGTGCATTTGCTGGAAATCAGATATGTTTTTTCTCAATCCCTCCACATCCAGCCAATCTAAAAACACATTTGTTTGATGTTATTCCAGAATTCAATGCATAATGCTCTGTCTAAATGTAAAAGTTGAAAATTTATGAAAGGATTCATCTTGCTCAGGTGTTCATTTCTCTGTGATTAGTAACATTCATTGGAAATGCCAGATGATGGTAGATGACTGTGAGGTTTTTATGAAAGGATGAGGTTGTGCAAGCACATCGGGTAACAACAGTATAATTAACCAAAAGCTTCCAGTTGGTCCTTGTTACGTTGTGTGTTAAGGTGTGTGTCACATTTTCATTTTTAAAAAGGTTAACCCAAAAGGACAGTCATTCTGAAAAGGACCTGACTGTTTTACCCAGTAAACAACAAACAGAAAATTAACTAAATTACATAGCTAAGGGGACTTTGAAAACCCCATTTCCGCCTCATATCAATGTTACGTGGTTTTTCTAGTTTTCCAGGAAAGTCCTTGTGGCGCATTATTGTGTAAATGACATGGAGAATTGTGATGTTTCTGCTTAAAAGTAACTTTAAAGTGTTAGTGAATTCCAGAATATGTTTTATGTTGACTAGGTTTTATTAATGTACCCACTGAATAGACATATTTAGACTCTTTTAGCAAGTGTCTGAAACAGAGGAGGAGAGTTCGCCAACAAAAACTTAAGCAATGACATCAAAGGATGATGTACCTGCAAATACCATGCTCTGCTCCCAGGTTTTAAGAGAATACATTGTATTGCTTTGCAGTTCAGATATTATTATGCCAAAAACAGGGAAAGGACCTTCATATTTGACCAATTATATATATTCTCTTAATTATTATATATAATATGGAGAAAACTTACATGGAGTCAGAGAAGGGAAGAACAGCTTTTGCATGCAGTAACTTCCCACTTTAGTGACTTCCCATTTAAATAGGCATAAAAATCTCAACATTCATACATATTTAATTTCTGCAATTATATCTAAGACAACCTTGTTAAAGGGTGTGACATAAACCAGGGAGAGAAAATTATAGGTTTGCATGGAGATGTTTATTGAGTAAGGAATGATATTAGAAAGAAGTACATTTTATGTTGGTTTCATTTTAAAGTTTCTCCTTTTTATAAAGTGATATTCTTAAAAATGTAAAATACTGTGCACAAATAAAAAGATCATCAAAAAAGAAAGAAGAAACACTTTTGATTTAAACACTGAGTTTTTTGTCAACAGCAGATTTTTTATGACTATTCACTATGATCTATGCCAAGGCTTTCAATATAATAACACAGTCTTGGGGTAGACAGCACCAGTTGAAGACAGATTCATCAAGTCTGACATTCTGAGCTTCCTTTAGCGTTTTCCTGTAGAGAATTAAATAAATATATATGTTGTTAGGCATTGTTAGGCACTTACAACAAATGGAATCTAATTCAAATATGACTCTTGTTATTCAGTTATGCTGGCATGCAAAACATGTCAAAGGTGTCTATTCTGAAATGCTAGAATCTGATTTTCTTTGCAGCCAAAAGATGATGACAGCTCTATGCTGCCCCCATCTGGCTTGTCACTGGACTTACATTTGATCCAGCTGCTAAAAAATACCATATCTTGGATTTTGAGTTGAACAAGAGTTTAATAACTGGTGAGCTTTAAGAAACATGTAGACAGTACTCCAAGCAAGATGTGAAGAAATGGAAAATGTAAATACAAAGGTGATCAAATCCTGACTAATGTCAAATTGAGTGCAATATATGAGCCATAGTAAACTGGGCTAAATGTATTAATGATGCTGTGGAGTAGGCAAGGTGAGGATGAGGTGAATACACTGTGGTTTTACTCTGCCTCATTCACTGTCAAACCTCATGGCATGTGTCTGTGTCACAGGTTATAATTTCATTAGGATAGGGCTTTTAGTTTATTCGTGTAAACCATCTTGTTTGATATTTCAAGTATCTCCTGTGGTGAAAGATGATGAATTTGTGGGCCATACCTTCCTCTGAGTCAGGGGCTTCCTCTGAAAAGTAAGAACAATAAATAACTTTAAAAAAAAAACATTATGGTTAATATATAGCTCATAGCTATATAGCAGAGTTAATATATAGCTCATGGTTAAGCCTCAATTGTTAAGCAATGTTCTGGGTACACTTCAGTCATTAGAGCATTCCCTCATCATGCCAGCATTGCTCAAATCAAGACATCACATGTCTTGCAGGACACTATGCACAGTATTGGTTTTCATTTTTAAAACTTATTAAGACAACAAAATGCATTTACCATCACACAGCATGAGGAAGTAATTTTTCAAATTAGTTACACATTTTAGGCAAAAGGGTAAAGGTTAAAAGGAACTTTTACAGAGAGGTACAAGGAAGAGAATTGCTTACCATCCTGCTCCTCAATACTGTTTTTAGTGCCATCTAGAGGAGAGATAAATAAAAATCTTGTGGTCAAAAAACAGCACTGAGAATTTCCTCTGTCCAAAAAGGTAGAGACACCCTTCTGTTATATGTGCCTGTATATCTCTTATTCATGTCAATAAAGAACAAAATACAGAACTGTAAATGAAAAATGTGTGAAAACTGGGAAAAACCACACCCAGAGTTGTATTTCATACACATTCACACATGATACATGTATTGAATGAGCATCGGATTATGTTTTTCTCTTTTGCATCAACAATATAATGCCTCTTTAGTTCTATAAAGGCCTATTCATAATAAACACAACAATGAAAATGAAGCTACGAAGCTGTGAAGCTTTCAATGAGATAACCCAGCACTCATGTTGCTTAGTGCCCACGCATCAACATTTTTGATCTCTGCTCTGTTGCTCCACTCAACACTCTGTGATCTTACACTCACTTGTAAAATTTGCTGAATCCAGATGAACTAAAAGACACTTACCTGAACTCCCATTCACATCATTGCTGGATTGATGGCCTTCATAGAAATAAGCCATAAACAAAAAATATCACTTGATTATTCACTTGTTAATCACTTGTTAATTCTAGTTTGCCTAATAAATTATTTATTGATTGATTGATTGTTGAATTGCTATTGACGTTACACTATTGGCATCTTGCTGTTCTCATCATAAAGAATGGGTACTTTCTTTCTGATTGGTAAAAACATGTCATGTGACACATCTGAGCAAATCATTTACAAGTGTACATTGTGCTACGAGAAAAGCAACAGTCCACCTTCTCCAGTACAGATGGTTTAGATTCCCAGTTTTCAAATGTCTAATTATCATGTGTGGAAACTCACCGCCTTGATCCGCCTCAGCACTTGTGCTGCTTGTGTCTGAAAGAAAACAAGCATTTATTTATTTGTTATACTAAATCACACAATGTAAAGTCCAGAATGTGAAAAAGCTGCAATCAGTGGCGACCAGTTAACTCAACTACAACAAGACCCAGAGAATTTACCATCATTTTATAATTTTCATTGGTCATTAATGATAGCAATACTAATAATACTACTAATAATGCTAATATTACTATCATAAATGTTATAATTGGTTTAAATTAATTATTTTGATTATGTAATGGCAATTGTGGTAATGCTGCAATATTAAATAAGTAAATAAACTGTTGGTGGGTGATCTTTACTGAATTGGAGAGTGTGGTGGTGATGAGAAACAGGTTTGGGACCACTGTCATCTAAACCATTACCTTTTATAATAAAGGGCAACCATTAACAATGTTAAAAATGTTGCATAATTAGAGATTACCTGAGATTATCCCTAAATAAAGATATTCACAACATGGTGTTGTACTGTTGAAAAAAGAAATTAACCTTTTATCATTGTGTGTGTTTTAATTACTAATACATTTTCAGCTGTTTCAGTCTGAAATATAGAGTTAATCATGAGAACCACCAATGTTTCTGTAATTTTTGAAATTCTCAGTTGAGACCAAATTTCAAAGCAAGGGGACCAAATTCCTGTATTTATGTTTAAATAATATATCCTAAAGATGAAAGTAACTAACAATTATTCAAAAAAATGATACCCCTCACATCCATATCCTCCAAGGTCATACTGTGGATCAGTTATGAATAGATTTCAAATAATAATTATTATCTGTCACTATCTTTACATATTTCTGGAAGTTGTAATGAACCAGTTACTGTTTGATATTTATTAATATGATTTTAATGTTGGTATGGTAACAGGTGTCCCTTAGCTTGAGGTTCTCGGATATTATATTCAATTTTTCCTTCTTTCTTCTTCCTTTAGATCCATTTATTTCAATTTCCCACTAGGTGGCAGGAGAGAATTTTCAAACAGCTGAGCCATGGTAATGCATGGTAAACTGGAGGATTCAGATTACAGCACATTACGCTATTGGCATTTAGCAGACGCTCTTATCCAGAGCGACTTACATCGGTTACAGTTTTGTTTTGTTGATATTTGCTAAGGCAATTTTGGGCTAAGTACTTTGCCCATGGGTCCTGCTCCTTAACCACTATGCTACACTACTGCAGACATTGTGAGAAAGGCTTACATTGATGTTTTTTAAGACAAGACATGAGTGACAGATTTCCAGTCTCAGAAGTGTATATAATTTTCCCTGATGATGTCATTAACAGTTTTAAAGGAAAAAGGTTTTGCCACTAATCTAGAAAAAAAGCTGTTGGCAATACACACTGTCCTAACTTTGCTAGAAATATAGACCAATATCACATCACAGCAGCTTACTGGATCCTTGGCGTATAAACCTGTCCTCACTACAGTCTTACAAATTTCATAAAAAGCTTTTTAATAAAATAAAAAAAAAACAAAACATAGAGATGTGACTCAGAAATCACACTGAGATTAATAGGAGAACAGACACCATATAGTGTCAGCTAAATGGCAATAATGTAATGTTATAATACCTACTTTCTGCTACTGCACTCACCATTGGGCTGGTCAGAGGAAATGGAGTTCATGCTCTCTAGGAAAACAAGCACAGCCTTTAGAAGCATGGTTAACTTTTTCATCCTTTTCAGAGTCTACTTTTGGTTTAAACAAATTTCATATGTGACATGATTTTGTCAGGAAATACCTTTACCTGTAGGCACTTCATCAGAGGTGGAATCTTGGTCTATGGAAGAGACATGGTGAAATATGACTTGAAATAATTAAGAAATATTACAGGGTGACGGCTAGGGCAATGTGCCATAGAATATATATATATATATATATATATATGTGTGTGTGTGTGTTACTTATGACTTACATCTTCTACAACAGCCTTAATATATTATTATTATTACTTTACCTGTGGACATGGCTTGAGTGTCTCCATCTGAAACACACACAGTCACATAATACATAATTATTTCATTGCTTCTGAAAATGATTCATTAATACATCTTGTCCTGTAGCTCACAGAATGGTGTGGTATATTTTGTTAATGATGTTTATACCATCAAATCAGCTGTTTAATTTCTCATCATCAATGTGGACCTTATTTTACCTAGGAGCTCAATGGCATTACAACTGTAAGGTGTACTAGTTTAAATGCTTACACCTTATGCTTATGTAGTCAGACAAGCCAAGTCAGGATCTTTACAATGCTGCATTGTCACCACCTAAGCTCCCTTAAAACAGAAGGGTTATCATGCAAGGCCACCAGAGCTTCCTCTCAACCTGCTTTGCAGTGTTCTGCACCGAGTCAGACATTGCCATTGGCACAGAAGGTATAGGTGGGTCGATTATGACAAGGAGGTGGGTCTTTCATACAAGTGCAATTCAGCATTCAGTTTACTTCTTTAATAAATCAATAATTAGGACAGTGTAACGAGCTGTCCTCCAGTGCTGGCCTGTAAAATAAACACTGTCAGTGTATAGCTGTTAGGAAACCACTGCTGACATCTAACAGATCTGTGCTGCCTTTGATTCACACAGGACAAGTTGCTTTACTCCTAAGCAACCCCATTCCTGCATTGTTCAAATCCCCGCCAAATGCTTACCTGTGTCAAGGTCGGCTTTCACCAGGAGAACTGCCAGGGAACAGAGGATGAGAATATCCCTGGGGAAGAGTTATTTGGGGAAAAAATATTGCTTTAATTCATCCTTTTCAAATGCAAACGTGTAATTTTTACATTAGGAAAACCTTTATTTAGGGGTGACTAATTTAACAGTCAGTTGCTTAAGAAATGCCCCACAGTGCGATGGGTCCATATGAACATGCAGCGTCCTTATTATTATGAATGATACATTCAGGTTAATGCGATGGCCATGTAATCTATTCTTGGAATAAAATGTTACCAGAATCATCAAAGACATCATGGTACGTTCGGAGATTACAATTTGTGCCATTAAAATGATTAAATTGTTCTGTCTTGAATACTGCGCAGTACTTATTTTGTTTCAAGCAAGAATATCGTTGCGTCAGTGTGCTGTTATACATATTACATTTATGTTATACATGAACATATTGAGCCTATGTCTATTTGCTCCTGTGTCCTTGGATAAACCAATCTGACTGCAGCGTGATGGAGCGACTGTTGTGTATTGGATTCGACCCCCCAGATGAAGAACGGCATGCTGACTATATGGTATTTCAGGAAAAGCCTTCCCGCGGAAGCAAGTGCCCGTCCTCAGCTAAACCCTGCTGCTCTTCTGGGGTGATAAGTGTCTGTGACCCCAGCCAACCCCACTATTTAGCCAGGCAGTTCCATAGCTTCACGTGGGCGGGATCGGTTGAGCGCCAATAAGCAAAATGCTACCGCTGCAATTTCTCCTCATGTCATTCAATGATGAGCAGGACCTGTTACGTCGCAGCGTAGAAGACTGGCTGCATTCAGTTTCGGGTGACGCGAGATACATTGGTATAGCGTAGTAGACTGATGTTGCAGATAATCCTTTAACATTCAGCAATTACAATTACACTGATTTTTTATGTGCGTAAACCCTTTTCCATAGGAAATGTTTCGGGATCATCCTACCTGATCCTGTCTAATACTTTCTGACCTCATGCTTGTGTAAAAATGATCAGCATATATTTGAACAGTCAACCTGAGGCAACAAAAAATTGGTTGGTTTTGGACCAACGATGTAATGGGTTCTCTGATGAGAACATGAGGTCAGCAACTTTCAGCAAGGTCAGCAAGTTTTTCGTTGGGTTAATATAAATGCAGATGTTTGCAACACTTTACAAAATTCTGTGAATTGTTTCAATGTGTGATGCAATGTTCTTATATTAATTAAATCCATCTTTATTTTCATGTGTGGCTTTTGGAGAAAGTTACCGAGTGCTCTTTAAAAAAATGGGTCTTTATGTGATATATCATAAACTCATTTGTTAATCTTGTTTATAATCAAAAATAATAATGTGAAGTATGAATTTTAAAAAGCTGAATAATAACTGAAACTAAACAAACGCATTTACCTAACTTCTTCACTGACTTGACGAATGAGGTATTCTTTTGACCGAAACATGACCTGTGTGTCCAAACATTAAAATAAACCTAAATTATGACTGTGATAACCAGTAAAATTGAAGACAGTTAGACAAAATTCGCCAAACAAATGAAAATATGCTTGAATGCAGAAATTGAATTGGAAATGTCCTCTTATATTCTGAAAGGAGGATACCTGAGTGCTCAATCATGCAATAACTTGAAAATATGACAGAAAAATAAAGACACAGATGAGGAATATACAATAGATGTATATGAAAAAGCTGTCCAACACAAAGTCCAGAAGAGGAAAAAGTCTGACAAATAGTCTAGGATCTTACCTACACAGCATCTTTGGGGATGGGTTAACGGATCCTGAATCGTACAGTAGATTGCTGGATATTGCACTTGTTCTGGTCTTCAAAGCCAGGGCAGATGCCCAGCTTTTTATACTGTCTCTAATGGGAAGGGGGGCTGGCCTGTCTTTGTAGCAGAGCTGTGAATGAGAAAAAACAGGGCCATCTTGGATTACATTAATTGCGTGCTTAATGTAAGGATTCTTGTGTCTCCTACGTACACTTTCTCAAAGGAATCTCTTATCCCCCCTACGCACACCCTAACACCACAGAAAACCTTTTGTTACCTGGGGCATTTCTCACATCATATGTTTTTTCTCCACGCCCAAATGTCCCTTCTTTTTTTGGGGGCTTTTTGCGGAGGGAAAGGAGAAGGCATCCCTCTTCAAAGTTCAGTTTCTACGCTACAGCGGCTCAAGCGGTGCTCAAAGCAGCTGCCGGTGAGCGAGGTCACAGCTCACGCTAGGCTGATCAGCCGCACCGATGACAGCCGGCCTTTGACTGCCGAAACTCGATCGGCAGGCCAAGCAGGACCCGTACTGGGCTTTGGGGAAAGAAAGTATTCCACCCTGCTCTTTGCAAATGCGTCGCTGCCTCAAGGGGGAATCCCCGCAATGGAATGGGAAATTCAGTTGCAAAATGCTAAGTCAATTACCTGTAAACCAACTCAGAATGGCCCTCACCTGAAGGATTTGCACAGGTCTGAAAGGGCTTCATGGTGAGCTACAGTCTGAGGACAAAAAATCCCCTTTTTAGAGCATATATTTTACCTGCCTTGTCAAATTACAACAAATAGACTAACAGTTCTTATAAGTGTTTTGCAATTAGCCAGCGTTAGCTCACAAGTTGCAGAAATCTCATTCATGTCATTCTGTTTAGCAGGTAGTCATTCCAAAGCTGTAATGAATGCAAGAGCAATATTGAGAGCAGATCTCCCTTGTAGTCCCGCAGCCCCATCAGCACCAATCCCACACCTGGAGAGATGAGTCAAATTGATCGAGTCCTTGGATGGAACAAATACCTGAGGACATTATGTACCTCCAGGATCAGGATAGAGGACAGCGGCTATAGAGTTTTGATGAGGGGACCTTTCATTTACAGGGGCTCCATCCTGGTGTACAGCTCCGCTTGTATCTTCTCAGTTTGTAATGATTATATTCTGTTGCTATCTGTCTACAATCAGGCTGCTGTTATTGCTGGCACATTGTGCTAGTTGCATTGTGGTTTAGATGAAAATGATTCATGTTCATTTACATTCCTGTGAATCAGCCTTATTATTATCTTCAGCCCTTGCAAATTTTATTTGAAACACTGTTAACACACAAACAATATAATACTGATTTTAGTTAGGAGCCGGAATGGGATTTCTTGTGTTAAGAATATCTTGAAAAAGAAAAAAAAAAAATCTGGCCCTAACTCTGCAGACATGGTCGATTTCACAGGCTAATGCTGCTAAGACTAATGCCCTTGTAAGTCCCCCTGAATCTCAGCTATGGCTGTCATTCGATCTGTTGGTTTGTTTTTTGTCTTTTTTTATCAGGCTGAACAACTGCCAGTGCAAATGAATGGACTGTCTTTAGACAAGACAGGAAGTCTACCTATCTTGGTGTTATGTTTCTCCAGTTTGTATGGAGTCCTACTGTAAAAAGGAGAGTCTCCTCTCCTGTACAGTACAGAGGTTAGCACAATGATAAAGGAAGTAAGAAGCCCGCGGTAATAGGGTTACGTCTCACACTTCTCGGCCTGGACATTTTCAGAATAATCCCGGGCCCCAATCAAAGGGACCCACTGTGTGTCTGCTAAAAGGGTTTCACTCTGAAAAGTGTAAAGGATAATCAACCGGTGAGGATCCCCTAGCTTTTTCACTAAAAGAGGCAGAGCGACATGGTTTTAGAGCTTTCTCGGTGAAAACATTTGCACCGAAAGACCCGAAGCTGGTAAGGTTAGCTTTTCATGAGCATGGGCCAGTGGTACAATTCTTTTACTGAAGTTTCTTTGTGGAGGACGTGACTCTGGATTTCAAAGTAGGGCAACTTTTAATAACAGTGTACTGTATTACAATTACTTTTTACTATACTGTATTAATACAGGGGTATACAATGTACAGTAACCAAGAGATTTGCAATGCTAATGCCTGTGACCTTCCCTGACAGGGATCATGGGATTGTAAACAAAACAATGCTTTACAGAAAGATTTTTATTTATTATTCAGTAGTTATTCTGTAAACAAATATGTTGCCGTTGGAGAATTTTTTCATCAGTGTGGTGTCACATGCATGAGAAAATGAAACCTTTTTGAGGGCAGACAAAAATTCCTTTATTAAGAACGGTATTATTTTTCCAGACTGCAAAGAGCCATGCTCCAAACTGTACTCATATTGCATGCAAACCACTTGAATCCATGGTTCAAATATAATGTGATGACATGGACATGCGACGTGCTGAGGGAACTGGCATGCTTGTGACCGGTGGCAAGTCAGAGCAGCTTTGCTTGCTTGGCAAATTATAACTATTCAGAGAAAACATCTCCACAATTTTCCATCATCGTGAAAAATTATACCCCGCGGCTAGAACATACCAGACAGGATTTATTTAAGTGGAGATAGAATTAGATGGCTTTTTAATATAGCACATCACACATTGGACTCCTATGAACCTGACACTAAACGTGTCCTTTATTGAGGTCGAAGGGAGGGTTAATCTATGCACGGCTGCTAAAACAGCAATTGCATCCAGTTCTCTTCTCATGGACTGTCTGTGATTAACCCAAATGTAGCTGCTCTGCAGATCTGCAGACGGGTTCATCGCTCTGTCAGCTTAGTGAGGGGTGGCAGATTTCGCATCAGACACAGTGTTTTGACAAAGAACAGCATCAGAAGTAGACTGTATGAGTCACATGACCCATACACCTGGAACTCACTGTGTTTCCAGAACCTCCACAAAGCTCCCCCTTCAATATTGAGCAGCAGCTTCTAACATTGCATTTGAAAAGGGCCATCAAGAGTCATTCTCTGAAAGAGAAGCCTAAATGATATGTCTGGTTTGACATTCAGGCACTTTTCTATCATTATGCACTCTTTCTGGGTTTATTAACAGGGGTCTGCAGTTGCTCTCTGAAAAATGATCAGCACACTCCCTTCACATTATCATATAGCATGTACATCTGATTGGACGGAACAGAGTCAGCTCACTCAGTATCAGTGGTGGCCAATGGGGACCATCTCCAGTTTCATGCAGAAATGTGCAGAGAAAAGAAAACACACAACTCTCAGTCAACCTCATATTTTTAACAGAGTTTTAACAAGAGTAATTGAAATGACATTTATCATGTCTCTGCATCTCTGCAGCACACATTAGAAAGCAAATGTGCTTCTGTTAGTGTTAGGGGCAGATCCAGTAGGTTTTATCTGGGTGATACAGAGAGCAGGTACTGCCCAATGGAATTTGATCCTGGGGGTATGAAATGAGAGAATATAATTTACATACAAACCTAGTGCTATAAGTACCATAACAACACAATGCTTGTAAGATATAGCTGCTCATTTTTGAAGCTCTTGCCATTTTCTACTTTTTTATAATGTACATTATGTAACAGAATTACCAAGAAAGAGAAAACACAAAGGATTTCATATATTAGAGTCAAAATATTAGTGTAGAAGAACGCTTACAATGTGCACAGGAACATATTCACAATATATTTTGTAAATACAAATAATTTTTTTTTTAAATTTTCAAAATGATTGCATACAGAAAGACAAACTTCAGAAGCATTACTAGAAACAGCTAATTTAGATAGTCTTAGATTTTGTGTGATATTTGAGATGACAGTGAGCACTACTGTGTTTAAGTACTTCCTGTTCCACTAAAGAGGCCAGCTGGCTAGCGTGTTTATCCTTATGATGGCTATTGCTGAAATGCATCGGTTTGTGTGCTCTGCCCATTAAAATAAAGACACTTTATATATTTACCCTGGCGAGCACCCTGCTTTTGGGATCTCTTTAGCCATATTGGACTTCACTCCTTTGTGTGATGCAGCTCGCAGTACTACTGTGATATGCTTATACACTGGGAGCGTCATCACGTTTGGAAGCTACTTTCCTGGTTTTCGCTTCTATGGAAAACTTCTTACAAAAGCAGCATTGATAACTCAGGAATTTTTCCAATGAAAGGTATCAACAGCACATCTGCAGATCTGGTGACTGTTTATATTCATCACACATGTTGATTGTTAACCCTGTACTTATTGGCCGTGGCAGTCAACTGTAGGAGCCCTCCAAGGTAAATATCCCTTCCAGATCAAACAAAATACCACTGATGCCAGTCTAAGTAGCTGTTGGCTTGATAAATATATTGTTTTGATGCCTTAGCCTTACTCCCGAGGTAACATGTGGAATGTTCTTGAACCAACAGCATTAACAGGCTCAAAAGCACTCTTGTAGGGCAAACTCTTGCAAATTGAGCAAATATTATATATATATATATATATATATATATATATATATATATATATATATCAAGTTTGTTAAGCGATGTCATTGTTCACAGTCAAAGTGTGATTTACCATGAATGCTAACAGGAGACAGCAAGCCAGTATGTGCCTTACAATATCTCTCCTGTATTCATCATCAACAGCATTATCTCAATTTATTATCTTCTGAAACACTTCTCAAAATATTTCACTTGACTTCTGACGTAACAAAAACGATGTAATTTCTCACAATTCGTAGAAGGCTACAGCCAAACCACACCATCCACACATCCTCAGCTCTACCTCACTTCATCTTCGTAAGTAAAGGTCAGTGCTCCACCCTATTTTTCCCCCCAAACTGAACAATTGCGCCCCCTCGAGGTTCGGAGGTACACATACCCTTTTATCTCAAAGCTGTTTGCCGGAGTCCAGTGTCTGCAGGAACCGCCATATTGTCATCCTAGAAGCGCTGGGAGGTAATAAACTGTACATAATTTGCGTAAAATATATCACAATAATGTATCGTTCGTTTTATGGTGTTATACATATTGTTAGAATGAATAATAGGCGTTCACACTCTAAAACAGGGATCCTAGCGTACATAGATTTATGATCTTGAAAATTCTGCGACTCCCGACAATTCTGTAGCTGGCTAGCTGGCTACATAGCTAGCTTCACCAGATCATGGGCAGGGTGGAAGCATCGCTTCCATAGCTTCTTCCTTGAAATTGGGGATATTGTAATTGCCGTTGGTTGGTTTAAATATTTTCCGAAGATGAGACGATTGGGTTTATTCTTCTGTTGTGTGCCAAGTCGGTGCGTGGTTTAAATGTTGAGTAAATTTCACAATCGAGGAAGCTGCCTAGTTAGTGTTACAGATATGCTGCGTTGATCTAAGTTGCATGGTTGCGAAGCGCACACAGGAGGACTGATTGGCTGCCTGTCTTGCTAGCCAGCGAGCTAACTTGGTGAAAATGGTGATGGCTGGCAAGCAGCATCACTGGACAAGCGAGCTCAAGCTATAACAGAATATCAAGGCCGATGAGCAAGACTAGTCAGCTACCAGCTTTACGTCCTCTGTCAAAATAAGTCTGCAGTTGTCCACGGATATGCAGTGTCGGGGTAGCCAGTGGTTAACGCTGGATACAGTGAAGTTGGAAATTGGCCGGCTATCAGAAGGCTTCGTTTTCCACACATTACCGGCTGTGTTAATTACCTAGCCGGCCGCTTGTCCTTTCTCCTCTGGTAAATCAATGTAGCTAGCTAGCTAAATGAAACGATGCCTTGGATGGTTCAGTCTGTTTTACTCTAGCTAATGTTACATATAGACACATTAACATCCAGTTAGGTAGCTGACTACTTCGTAGCTACAACTTAAGTGGTGGCTAACCTTAGTATGTCTAGTTAGCTAGTGTGGTAGTTATTTCTAGCTACCCATAACTCACCAGTTTGAAATGACTAATTTGATTCCCATAAGCGCGCGGCTAATGTTGGCCAGTAATCGAGTTATGACGTTTAGCAAAGGTGTCATAGTTTCATCGAGTAGTTGTCATACTAGTTAACCTTATCTACTCTGCTTGCTAACTATCTACACTTGGCCTGCTAAGTTATATTCTGTTTGAATGAAACGTTGGGTACCCAGTGGCTGTAGCTCGCTAACCCCTTGGCTGATCCCGGTAACCCTACAACTCATTTGCGAGTAAGGAAATTTCCCAGGCTTAATTGTGGCCTTGTGGGTCTTTCTAGCTACCTACATAGCTGTGGGGCAGGTATCATAGCTGATAAGTATCTAACGTTAGTTAGCGAGACAACATAATTGTCCTAGCTAGGTCCATATTAGAACTAACGCAAGCTAGCCATACAAATGCGTAAAATAGCCCAATCACTTGTTTGTTAGCATCATGACAGCAATGCTCCCACTGTGAAATCTAGTAGCTAATACAATTTGTGCTCTTAGATTGTTGCAAGCAAGCTACCTACTACCTACCGTGATGGCGATTATAATACCTAAAACATTTCTATGCCGGAGAAGCTTATGGTATCGATGGGATGACTTGACCAATGCAGTTACTAGCTAGCCTTAAAGCATTTTTACTGTAGCATGCTAATCTTCTTGCTTCACGCTGTCTTGGCTACAAGGGAATACAACGGAGTGTTCTTCGATTCCAAATTTAAGACAAAAAGCTGTTCTATCACACTCGCCCTCAGTTTGTTGTCTCAGTTTGGTCTGGGTGTTTTGTGAATTGCTGGCAGGCCTGGCAGGCGAGCTTTTAATTAAGGCAAATCGACATCCAGCTATCAATTATTTAATAAGACAAAAATATTGCCATTAAAATTGGATGGAAATTTAGGAGATTTCACGCATTTTGCAGTTGCAATTTAAGAGCAAGTGTCTAAACAGAAATCTTTGTGTCGCTAACAGCGAAGAAGTACAGGCGCAGCGTTGAACAGTTAAATTCATTCTACAAAATCAACAAAAAGGACATGGCAGTCGCTATTCAACAAAAATTGTGTCGATAATAAAGAGTTCCGGTACTATATATAATTGCTGTCTAGCCACTGTTAACAAAATATTTAACATGCTAAAAGAAAGCAGTCCATGCATTTTGTAACTAAAGTTTTATGATTGTTTGCTTTAAGAACCATTTCAGGATGAAGACACAATTCTTCACCGAGAAAACATTATGTTTAATCTCTTAACTTCCAACAGGTTGCTGTTTGAAAGGCTTTAGTTACTGGTTAGGGTGAAGGTTGAGTGATTTCGGTTAGGGATTAAGTCCTGTAATTCAAAAGTCTGTAAATTTTGATCACGTGAGTCTGGAAGTTAAATATATGGCCCTTGGTCATGCTTTTAGGTATCCGGATCCTTTTGTCTGTATTATTATATAATCCTTTTTAATCTTGCACCGACACCCCCCCCCCCCTTGGAGACCAGCATCGCTGTTGAAGGCATTTTAACATGAGGACATCTCTGTAGCAGAAGTACTGGTTATTTGGATTTAGTTCAGTTCTGATGAGAAATTGGTATTGGCAATACAAACCTTGCATCTGTGGATTATATAAAGATCTGTTCTATTCTCAGCATAAGACTACCCAATAATTTGTATCGAAGGAATAATTATTGCTATAGTACGCTGCAGTACTGCTATAGTATACTGATCTGAGGAGTTCTCATTTTCATTTATTTATAATTTCTAAAAATGTATATAAGAGAACAACTTTGCTGTACGGCACCGACGGGTGATTGAGTACTGGTTCTGAGCTGGAGTCAAGCCGTGCGTTCTGCGTCTAATTGCAACTGGGATGGGCTCGTCATCATTTATGCTACTGAATCGTTGTAAATTTGCGTAGCTATTTCACAAAGACCTCAAGTTAATGTGCTGCGAAGGTTTAAAGCAGTAGGGAAGCTGTGTTTATAAGCATGCACATCACGTCAAGAAAACCGCATTTTTATCTGTCCCGCCTTTTTACGAGGCTAATACAGAGCTCACGCGCTTGACAGGCTAGCAACCCAAAGGTGTTGTTCGCCAGTTCTTAAAAACAGTAGCGTTGGTCAGTAGCGGTGAAATCCTAATCTGAGTAGAAAAATACTAGGAAAATAATTAACTTATCAGAAAAAAACTTTATTAAAAAGACTTTATTTCCTGACCCTCAACCGCAGGAAAAATGTGGTGGAAAGGTACATACCCGTGAGTTATCATGTGATGTGTAAGTGACATTCAGTGTGTGCCAAAGAGTCCAATAGAGAGTGAAGGGTGTCTGTCCGTGCCCTGGGGGTTCGGAATGGATGGTCTGCAGGAAAGCGATAGGACAGTGGTGCATGTGTTCAGGTTCCCTCGCTGCTCATTGTCATCGTTGGCCAGGTTTGATTGCAGGCACACTGGATAACGTCCAGCAATTGCATGTGGTATCCATATAAGTTAACCTCATAAAGGAAAACAAAAAATTCCTTTTACAGCTGCTAAGTGGTGGCAGTTGTGTGGTCACTCCTGAGGAGTGTAGGTATGTTTGTTAGTCTTCCTGTGAACAAAATAATTGAAAACCTAATGAAGAGATTTTAATTGAACATGGTAGAATTGTTGCTTTTGCACCAGCAAAGACACTATTTAATTTTAGGGATGCATTGACAGTTGCCACGGATTGGGCAGTTCTGTGTCGTACCAAGTGGTGTTGTTGTGCTGTGTAGAATTTAATAAACTAAACACCCCCTGTGTGTTTCTGTGATTCCGAAGACTTCTCAGCTTCAGCCCTCCCCCCACCCTCCCCCACCTTCTTTAGAGTCCATCTTTACAGAAAGGATTTAGATATGTTACAGCTGTGCATTATAAATAGCCAAGTGAAATTTGCTCAAGTGTTGCCTGCAGTGGTGTCCATAAATGTGTTCAACTGTGTAACTCTGCTGTTTACATCTAACTAGCACTGCAGCTAGCAGTATTGACTGTGTTTTCTGTGCCTTGCTGGAAACTGGTGACAAAGCTATTTTGGCACACTTACAGGGCCGTTTGTGTGCTTGTGGTGTACATAATTGCTATCAAGGAATAATTATAAAAAACAGCAGAAATGGGTCCTGCTGATTGACGATTAACATCAAAGTCATTTTTGTTTAATCTTTTTGAACTGTTTGCATGGTTTTGAAGTTGGACTGATGCACAAATATAATAGCATCCTTGGCCAGTTAGTCAAAGACAAAAGATTTTTTATTTTTCAGTTTTCTGCATCATTATTTTGCTGCAGAACTGATTGTCTCAATGTCGACAGACAGCAAGCGAAAACAGAACACTGTGGCTGGTTCATGTTGTGCGCCAGTCAGGCAAATGCACTACTTTCTATAAAATGAACTTGGAGCAGAACTGTCACATTCAGCATGTTAATGTCCTCTTCACACATGCATGCTCCTTTGAACAGAACTTTCATTTGTCCACACAAGCACCCAGCACTCACGGTAAAACATTTTTAGCTGTCTTACTATTCAAATCTGTCCTAACCCGCCATCCCCTGTCTCCTATTCAGAGGCCCCAGTTCTCCTTTATAAACCTAGTCAGAATGTGAGTGCTGTGGTTTTCACTAGTTCTGTAGTGTGGCACATTGGTCTGACTCTGCATGATAAATAGTCACAAGCATAAAAATAATATATGGATGGACAGGTTGTACTGATGACCTTTTTTGTCTGTCTTTCTGAGTGACTCTGTCTTACCTTCTTGATTTTGTATGATGACCAGTCCAGGGCTGTTGGTCAAAGGTAATTATGGCAACATTGTGATTAACCGCACTGTGGTTATCAGAAACACTGGACTTAAGCATTCTAAGAACTGATTCATTATCAAATCACTTTAATGATTGATAACTTGCTGCTGGTTGCTGCTGCCTCACATGACTTTAAAAGAAATTAGGTTGACTTGAAGGTTCATGCAAATGAAGCATGTTACGAGAATTTATTAAACATAATTTAGGCCTAATTGAAATAAATTTTAAGGTGAGTTCCAGTGTCTTGTAATGACTTTGTCTACCTGTGATAGTTACAGTACAGAGCTCAGTGATGCCCGTGACACAACAGTGTGAGTTGTCCTACCCTTTTTATGTGATCATCCAGCCACTGACAGGTTTGCCTGTTAAAATCAGAATCTTTCCATGCTTCTATAATTTACTGCCTAGTGATTGCCAGAACGTGAGTTCAGTGGGATGGTGACTGTTTTGATCAATAAGGTAAGGGGGAAGGGGTATGCATATTAATTGATATTTAGCCACACTGCACAGGAAGCAGGAATAAACTTGCAGTGTTTGGATTTGTTCCATATCATCCTGCTTAAAAATTATCATTCTGCTTGTAAAAATGAGTTTCATTTTCTGAATGGATGCCAGCTTAAGCGCTATGAGAAGAAGCAGCTGGGCAGTCATGAGAAATGCTGTCTTCGCTCCCTCAAACAGAACATAGAAGTTTACACTCAGGAGACGGCAGCACGCTCATTAAGTACTGTATGATAATGGTTACTTGTTAAAAATTTGCATTCATTACCAAAGGTTTGTCTCTGTTGGAGGTTTTGAACAATTGTTATCTTAAAACGCACACTGATAGTAGTGAATAGGGGAAAGTAGAGAAAAAACAAGATGAGATGGCAGCAAAACAATGACATTGCAGTTGGAAAACATGCAGTATGGAATTTGCCTCACTTTAAACAGAAGCATGGCTGCCCAAATGATTGTCCATGGCTCACATTTCTGGGTTAATGAGGCAAAGTCTCTCACTCTTTAAGACTGCACGGAAGGGGTTGAGCAGAAAGCCGGCAAATGTCTTACATGCCTCAGGATAACTAGTTATGTGTGTGTAGACTTTTGGGTTTTCTTTGGTTCATCCAGAGACTTATTGCTGAGGCAAAACTTCAGTGTATTAAAAGAATTTGGCTGGGTAGTTATGTCATCAAGGTGACCTTACATGCCAAAATCTTGGAAAACCTGAGTGGCTCATAACAAAATTGAGTTGTTACCAGAGAGAAAGATCCTTTGTTGGAGCGATTCCGCAATCTGCAGCAGCTGACTTAATGTTACAATAGTTAACCTATCAAAAAATGTAAAGTAGATTTTTAAATGTGGAAAGTGTCCATGTCTGATTGCTCTGCTGCCAGTAGTGCTCTGGCGAACTGTTTGGATTAACAGTTTGATTGAAAGTTCTGACTTGGGCTAGTGGTCAGTAAAGTTCAGAGTTAGGTTTGTGATAAATGCACACAGCACTAAAATTAAATCCAGTGCAGAATACATGAAGTGTTTGGCTTGCTGTAATTGGAATGTGGTCAGGTTTTGTGATATAGTTCTTATCACTGTTTGGGGCTGGGCCCCAGCAAACACAGCCTTGTTCCTTTGGAATTAAACCAGGTCTTCTGGCTGGGGTTCTGTGTCCCAAGCATGAAAGTTCACTCATGGTGTTTTCACAAGATGGAAGACTATTAGGAAAAGAAAACAGGAATATCTAGAAGTGAGTAGACACACAAGCTGTCTTTGTGTATTGTTTTATATTTTTTTAGTAGGGATGCACGATATTGGATTTTTGCCGATATTCGATATGCCGATATTTTCAAACTCATTTTGGCCCATGGCCAATGCCGATACCGATATTGTGTGTGTTAGTGTGTGTGTGATATATATATATATATATATATATATATAGCACACAGCAGCACACAGCTAGCATCTTCCCAGGGTGAGAGCTTAGCTGGGGGTCGGTCGAAACTATTAGGCCCTCCGTTCGAGTCCCAAAGCACGAGCTCGGCGATCACGGGCTGTCTTATTTCATTTCAAATTGCATTCTCTCCTTACAGACACGCGTTATTTAAAAATGGTCTCACACCCCTCCAGAAGCAGAGAAAAGCTTAGCAGCACACAGCTAGCATCCTCCCAGAGTGAGAAACTTAACTAAGTTTTTTACCCCTCCTCGCATCACTGGTGCTTTACAAGCATTGCAACTAGCAACTTTGTTATCTGTTTCAGATACTTGGAAATACTTCCATGACATGTTGAAGCTTGTTGTTGGCACTCATAGCGTCATCGCGTGCGCATAGTTAACGCATCACCTTATCGGCCAGGCACATCGGCAGAAATTTTCATATCTGCCGATGCTGATAATTAACTTCTTAATTTAGCGCCTGATACCGATGTCGGGCCGATATCATCGTGCATCTGTATTTTTTTAGTATACATGCCACTTTTCATGCTATGTTTCACTATGTTTTCTTATTGGTTTAATTTATGTGGTCAGTCAACAAATCCGCAAGACCAGAAAGCAGATGTCAGCATAGCAAGGTCCTCGTTTGCATCGCTTATTTTGAAAAATCTACATTTGACTATATTCAGATTTTGTCAGCACTGTACATTACATTAAACAATAAGAAAAGGAGTTAATTACATGATTGTATTATTTGATCTGATTTGGAATTTTTGTCTCAGGTGGTTAAAGGTGAATGACCTCTTCAAGGTCATGAATGTGCCATAAATGCGCCAATTCATTTTAGCATTGACTTTTAGTATTGATATAGATGCAAATGAAATCAATCTTTATCTACACATGGAAGCAATCATTTTTGTCTGAGTTGACTTTATTTGCTAGATAGCTGTCCTATATCTTTGTTCCTTCCTGTCCTATATCCCTGTCCCTCCCAGCTGTTTGAACTGCTTACCTCTAAGAACCCTCCCTGGTAGTTTGTAGAAAAGGAGTTCTTCCAAGAAATATGTGATATTGTCACAATGTGGGACTGAATTCCTGTAGTTCTTGCATGTTCACCTGCAGAGCGTGTTGTGACGTTTCAGTAGAGATTCTAATCAAAATTGGTGTTAACGCAATACAGATCTCTGGGAGAAATTGCCTCATTCCCCCTCTTCCTAGACTTTCTTTTCAAAATATATTTTAAATCTGTTCAACCTCCCCTGCGTGTTTTTAAAATTGCACCAAGCTAACACAACAGTACACTTCAGCATCCCTTTGTGCATGTCAGTGCAGTGTATTCCTATTTTCATGGTGTCGCAACTTTGAGGGAACATTAGGTTATGACTCTTGTAGGGCTGAGACAAAGATCTGTCTATGCAAAGTGAATATGCAAGATTTTTTTTTCTTTGAACAGATTCAGAATTTGCACTGACTAAGATGATACAAATGCTCAAAGTGTGAAGTTATACCTTTTAATTATGTGTTCTTTTGAAAGGAGTACTGTGCAGGTAGTTAGTTATTTGAACTACATATATACAGCTGTATGTGAAATTGAACTGTTGGACAAACTTGTGTAACAAACAAGCTGATTCAGTGTGGGCTGCTGCGTTTTCATTGACCTATTTTCTGTATTGAATTGTGCTAATTGCATAGGTTAACACTATGTTCTCGCCATGTCTGGGAACTCTGTAATCACATTTTCTTGTTACTACAGTGCCATAGCCATGTTTGTTTAGAATGTTTAGCATGCACTTAGCACTGTTTTCTAGAGCCTCTGTTACAGTCTGCTTTATTGAAGCTCCATTGGAGCAAGCCAGATGCCAATGTGTTTTAAAATCGGCCTTGAGATGGCTTGTGAAAAAATTGATTGTTGTATGCTGAATGAAATTCTGATGTTGAGGCATGTTCAGTTTTATCTAGCTGAAGCAGCAGATGTAGATTCCAGAGGTTATGTAGTGGGACACAGCATTTTCTGACCATTGATGACTCAAAAGCGAAATGTGCGTGTATACATATTGTGGAAAATTGGGATAAGTTCTTGTGTCATAATTCATGTCCCTCCCACCCTCTTCCAGGTGATCCTGAAAACAGCACTGTCACCTCCACGCCCAGACTATGTCAGGTCCAGTCACAAGTCGATCCCGAGTTTACCCCGATGTGAACACACAGAGGCCCCGGGAGTATTGGGACTATGAGTCACATGTCGTTGAGTGGGGGTGAGCTTGAACCCGTGTCTGAGATTGTAATGCCTGCTGACACCCTCCTCGAAGGGACATTTAAAAGGCTATTTTCCTCAGATCTCCCCACATCCTCAGAGAGATGCATGCTCCTTGAGTCATTTGCTGTTAAAATGATGGTATTGTGAACACGTTTCTGTATTTGTGTGTATATATATATATATATGTAAACACAAATTTGTGTAGGTATGTATGTATATAATACACGTTTTATTTATTTATATGTATATATGTACATATACGCTTGTATGCATTTTAGATTTTTATATATAAAGTGTGTGTTTATTTTTAATGATACAAAATACACATGTATGTATTGTATATAGTATACATTATTATTATTATTATTTTTTTAAATGTTCTAGTTTGGAAAACTTTTACAGTGTTTGTGTTAAATGCGTCAGCTGTGTGAAATGCACGTTTTATGTGCCACTCCCCACACCCACCTTTTTTTTTCCCTGTGCCTCAGGAATCAAGATGATTACCAGCTGGTGCGGAAACTCGGCAGAGGCAAATACAGTGAAGTGTTTGAGGCCATAAACATCACAAACAACGAGAAAGTAGTCGTCAAAATACTCAAGGTATGGTGTCTCCCTCCCTCGCTCACGGGTTTGTGGAGAGGCGTGGTCATGTTACATTCCTGGAAGGGAGGCGCGCTCAGCTGTCGGCTGCGGGGATGGGCTGTAGCTAACGCCGCATAGCTGCACCTGTCCATGGAGCTTGGGGAACCGCAGGCGCGCATCAAATCCCTTTTTTTAAATGTCAAGATAGCTATATTCCATGCAATTGTTCAAATTCAACAAACCTGTGTTGTAAATTATGGTATTAATTGTCATGCCGCTGCTTTCTCAACTGAACCTGAATGGGAAGGGCATGATTTAGGAGAATGCCTATCTACTTGGACTATCTGGTGTCATTTTGAAAAAAAAAAAAAATACTTTGATACTTGCATGTGTCCAATAGTTTTGTTCTGAACAAAATGCTTTTGAAAATATCAAAAACGTTCATAATTTCTTGTAGGTCTTTCTTTTTGCCAAACACACACGTATGCCGTAATGAAATAAATGGGAAATAAATCAGAAGTTTTTCTCACAGCTGTCCCCACCACTTCTCTCAGTGGTTGTTTTTTGTACAAACTATTTGTTTTTCGTTTTTTTGTTTTTTTTTAATCAAATTTTCTAAAATGTGTTTTTCTGTAAAAATTCTACTTTAAACAAATATAGATGGTTAGTAGGCCTGTTACGTCTCTTACAATAGACATTTTTGGTAACATTCTGGGCATTGAGGGGTATTACTTAGAATCATGCAGTTCCAAAGATAGACTTTTCTTTCTCCCTTTGTTTTTTCTTAAACCGGGCGAAAGCTGCGATTTATTTGGAGGCTCCATTCTCCGTAAAGACAGGTTCATTAGCTCTCCGTCTGATGCTGGCAAAGTGCTGATCGTGCCAGCATGTGCTGGAATCTCGAGTCTTTTATTGCTAGAAAGTTAAAGGCTACTGCAACCATTTTGTCAACATGTTTTGAGAACAGTGGAGTATTTTAACTACTGTATTTTTTAATTTAGGTCCTCGTACAGTTTTGGGCCTTTTTGAAAAGTGGTGTTTGTGTTTTGTTGATTAGATACAGATTTTAGTCTTCACCCCAGTTTACCTTGTTTTAAACACCCAGCTGGTGCTGCACTTATCTGATGCATTTTGCCTCAGGAGGCGCTGGCTGCCAGCCAGTTGTGTGTTGTTCTATATGTCTGATTTTTTTTTTCGTCCTTTTCCCACAGCCAGTCAAAAAGAAGAAAATCAAGCGAGAAATTAAGATTCTAGAGAACCTTCGAGGAGGGCCCAACATCATCACACTTCTAGACATTGTCAAGGATCCTGTGGTCAGTTTCCTGAAACAAAATATGCAGCTAATGTTAGACCTCACGTCAAACGCATTCATGTACTGCTATTACTGAACCCACCTGAAAATGAGATCAGGCACCTCAAGGGGGTTTATTAGCCTGAAAGAAATTAAACAATATGCCACTCATTTATTTTAAACAATGAGATGGTCATTAAAAAGGCGTACTTATCTGCACTATTCTTTATTCTTTATTCTTAAGTTTATGATGCCATCTTGTATGGTCCTTAGTTGCATGCAATAGCAGGGATGATTGAAATAATATTCTCTCTCTCCTTTTCACATTCATCAGTCTCGGACACCTGCCCTAGTTTTTGAACATGTAAACAACACAGACTTCAAGGTAGGATAATTAACTCTTCACAAAAGGACTGCCCAAGCTTTGTCTTTTTGTCCTCCCAGTGTACATAATTCTTAATTTATGGGCTGCTTTGAAATTCTAAGTGTTGAAAGAACAAGTTCTTCTGTTTTTTTTTTGCAGCAATTGTATCAAACGCTATCAGACTACGACATTCGGTTCTACATGTATGAAATCTTGAAGGTAAGGCTTGTGCATGTCTGTGTTTTAGCACTTGCAGTTCAGACTGAACTGCACCCCCCTGGTGTTAATTTACAGTGTTTAACTGTGTAACCCTATTGCGGTTGAATAGGCAGAATGCGTCAGCTGCTACGACACCACAGACTGGAGTAAGATTGCCTTACAGCACTGGGCTTTGATGTAGGCCGGTGTAGTTCAGATTGTTCCGGAAGAAAATAACGCGGGAATGTGCTTGTGTATCAATGGTAATATCACCTTTCCCCGCTGCTATTAATAATTTAAAGCGAGAAAAGTGCTCTGACCAATTGGGAATGTCAGACAGAGGAGCCTTGCAAGGGGGATGAGTGGAGAGGGCGATTTGCATGCCCAGTGTGAAGGGATTCACTATAAGGCTGTTTCAGGGGGGCTAAATGCTTTTGTTGTTGTTGACAGACGTGAAGTGACGGAAAAAGCCATGTAAAAGGACACATCTTTATCTGTAGCATTTTGTTTCTTCCTCTAAAAGCCTACTTCACATTTAATATAAATCCTAATAGACTTAAATTACAATGGTGTAACAGACAGGGTTTTAGGTCTTTTGTCTGTGAAAATCTGCCTCTGTTCAGTGTCTCCTCTTACCAGAGAACCTCCTACCTGAATGCTTGTTAGGTCTGTCACAGCGCTGGCCAAGTTCCTTAAGATCTTTTTACGCCAAAGATGTCATCTCTTATGTCTGAATCTGTCAGAATTTTAACTTAAATAACACAAGCATACAACCAACAGTTGAATTCATGCATATGCATCAGTTCCCAAATGTTTTACTAGTTTACATGCTCAGAATGATGTATTGCATTGAACACATGCTTTTGAGGGTATGCGTTTTGTTGTGTGTAAACTCACTTACATGTAGTGCTCTTACATTTTGCTGTGTTTGACCAAGATTTCACATACTGCAATGCCAGGGAATCTGATACGTATGGAGGCAACATGTTTAAGCCACAAGGAGTTACTTAAACCACCAGTAGTGACTGTGACTGGCTGAAGTGGTTTGCATTTGGACCAGATACACCACCCTGCTGCTCAATTTTGTGATGTAAAGCTTCATGTCATATCTAAACACAGCTCGATTATCTAGGGCGACGTAGCATGGGCAGCTAGGGCAAATACATGCCTACTTTAGTGCTTTGTACATTCACAGGAATTTCCACATTTAGTTTATTGGAGCTGTAGGACATACATTGGAGGGTTTGAGTGTTGGCAGTCACCAGAGACATCCCTCTGCCAGGGTGGCCCCTATCTCCTATTGTTTGCCTGTTTTGGAAAGGGCTGGGCTAGTTTAAAGGCTCAGGTGTGCAGACCTGGACTGCGTAGTCTGTGGTGCAGAAGACACTTTACGCACACGCGACAGTGGAGCAGGTCTGTGTTTAGTCAGTCCTAGTCTTCTTAACTTGGAAGGAGAAGCCAGGTTTCGCAACAAATTTGTCCCAGCTTTTTTTTCCCCCCCCTTGGATGATGTGGTTCCTCCGGTGAGCCCGGTCACCAGCTTTTTGAGAGTTTTCCCTTTGCCCTCTACAGGCACTGGACTACTGTCACAGTATGGGAATCATGCACAGAGATGTCAAACCACACAACGTAATGATTGACCACGAACACAGAAAGGTATTGAACCTCCTGCCTTGGACTTTGAAAGATTGTTTTTTTGCAGCTGTGGATCAGTAAACAAGAAGGGCAAGGAGTCGCTTGTGAAGTGTGTTAATGTCTTACCTATACAGGGAGCAAGGCTCCCTACTTCAGTCTAATTTTACCTTTTTATTCAGTTAATTAGGTAAGACATGTTGCCCTCTTGAGGTAAGACATTTAAGGAGTGTTGAAGTTTTTTGTTCTGCTAATGTGCAAATACATTCAGCTGACAAGCGATAACACATTAATATCTCAAACTAAGGATTGTTCTTGTAGCTGCTGAGCTGTGTATAATTAATAATATATGAATGTCTTTTAATTTAATATTGATCCAACTCAAAGTCTTAATGTAAATCTTCATTGAATTTTTGCTATTTGTTTATAGCTCTTGTTCTGACTTATGTCAAAATTTTATTTACTACATCTATAGCATTTTCATATCTTGCATATCTACTATATTTGTTACAGAAATATTACTAATGTGAAGTTATTTCGATATAACATAAGATGGCTTTAGGTTTTGGATTATTTCCTGTTAGTTAATTGTCTTAAATACTGGCATCTTGAGTTGTCTGTACAATTCTCAAGAAGAATATGATGTAGATGTCTGTAATTTATATAAGTGAACAAGCATTGCCTTCATAACTGCCAGCAATGTACCACATACAAACACAGTAACTATCACAGTAAGTGAAGGGGGCAAAGGAGTAGGATTTTGATGTTAACCTCGATGTGGTTCTTGTGGTGTTCACAGCTTCGCCTGATAGACTGGGGCTTGGCAGAGTTTTACCACCCGAGCCAGGAGTACAATGTCAGAGTCGCATCCAGATACTTCAAGGGACCTGAGCTGCTGGTAGACTACCAGGTGGATCTTCCTCCTCTGCTTCTGAGCTCATACGCTCACTTTAGTCTTTTACTGAATATTGTCACATGCCACCTAGAGTTTGTGTCAAAAAAATATAAGTAGTTGACCTCGTAATTCTTTTTCACTCAGTATTTCTAATTTATACACAATACACAACAAACCGCAGGTAAAGTGCTTTGAGTGTGCCAAGCATAGAGCAGGTTGATGCCTTCTCTTGTTAAATCACAGTGAAGATTGTTCACTCTTTACATTGCCAATATCTATGCCTGTTACAGGTTTAAAAATGTGTTGCAATGTGTTCTGTTTTCCTTTTCCTGTGTAGATGTATGACTACAGTTTAGACATGTGGAGTTTAGGTTGCATGCTGGCTAGTATGATCTTCAGAAAGGAGCCCTTCTTCCATGGACATGACAACTATGATCAGGTAAGAGATCACTTGTGTTAATTTGCAAACATCCTCCAATTGAGTACATAATCGCATCCTAAAAATGAAGGACTTACTCAGAAGTGAAAAGACATTAATTTTCATTGAGGAATCTTGTGTGAAATACTCTTTAAATAATCTTTAAGTGTTCACAGGAAAGCTGGCTTCTGTTCGTTCAAATGTTGGTGTCCTGTCTGGTACTCTCTGTATATAATGTATGTAATTTCTTGCTTGCAGCTTGTACGAATTGCTAAAGTACTGGGTACCGAAGACCTGTATGACTACATCGACAAATACAACATTGAGCTAGACCCTCGGTTCAATGATATTTTGGGCAGGTATGTGTATTCCAAGACAAAAGGGTTACATTTGGGTTAAAAAGAAAAAGACTCCACACTTTTTTGTTGTTAATGTAATCCTTCGGAAAACCCCTCATAAGATCAGGAGAGTCAGTGAAAGTGCTGTAAGAACTGTTTCTAAGATAATTATGGAACTGTGTGGGTTTTATCCTTGCCTCACACATTACATTATTGACATTTAGCAGATGGTCTTATCCAGAGTGACTTACCTAGGTTATAGTTTTTTACTGTATATTTTACTGAGGCAGTTCTGGGTTAGTTACCTTGCCCGATGGTACAACAGCGGTGCCCCTGGGGCATCGAACCAGCAACCTTTTGGTCATGAGTCCTGCTCCTTACAATGCCGCCTCCATTACTTTACATCTGGTCTAGAAAGGCTGCGTGACGACATGGCTTAGCAGTGCTACTACTGACCATAAATCCTGGGTCACCACATGTCCAGACACAACTCCCTTTAGTTAGTTAGTAACCCTGGGTGACAAAACAGCTAAGCTAAACTCCCATTTAAATTGTGACCACAAGGCCAGTCATGACTCCCATTGGCTGGAAACTAGCTTGTTGTGTATGTACAGGCATACCCAGGAGCACATACTCTGTTCTCAGAGCTCTCATTAGTAGCTGACTAGCAAACCCTTATCAGCAGCATGTAACTAACACAAATGTGCTCCAGTGTCTGGAGAAAATGCACACGTGTCATTGAAGGCTTTCAGTTGATGGGTAAAATGGTGCATGGACGTGCTGTTTCTCAGGCCGAGATGGGAAGATTACTGTAATGTAATGAATGTTGCTGTCTGTGGCAGGCATTCCCGGAAGAGGTGGGAGCGCTTTGTGCACAGTGAGAACCAGCACCTGGTCAGCACCGAGGCGCTGGACTTCCTGGACAAGCTGCTGCGCTACGACCACCAGGCCCGGCTCACCGCCAGAGAGGCCATGGAGCACCCCTACTTCTGTAAGGCACACGCAGACGCCTTCGTACGTACCACACAACACAGACACACACCACTCTACACCCCATACACACATACACACACACACACACACCACACACATAGCATACAGACACCAAGACACACACATACCACACCACACACACATACACACACTACACTACACCACACAGACTGCATGTGCATGAACACACACACATAAACTTACACACATATCATGCCACATAGAAACACCCACCCACACTACATACTGACATACATACGCCATTCTACAGTCACACACACACACACACACACCCTGTACACGGGGCTCAAATAGCTGACAAACAGCATGCAAATAGCTGTGACACACTTCCACCTAAGATCACCTCCCAACAGCAGCAGCCATGGGGAAGGAGCCCCGGACAGGCTAAGCAGAACCAGCAGAGGTTCAGAGAGCTTCAGACTATGGCTGCATTCTTCACACACTGAACTCTGAAGCTTGGAACACATTCCTTTACATTGACCACCACCACAGACAAGTCAGAGCACAAGAGCCCTGGATTCTGGTGGCAAACAGTTATAGTGAAGTTATGATGTGCTGCTGCCGTTGTGCAGTGTATTTATGTATTAATTCCTGAATGTTTCCGGTGTGGAGGTTGCTTTGTAGCTGTCATTCTGCTTTGTACCAGCTTGACTTGTCTAACTGCAACTGTTGTCTTCCAGCATTCCCTGCTGAATTCCAGTTTTACAGATTAGCCCAGGAATTAGTCTCACTGAACGCTACGAAAGCACTTATTTGAGGAATTCTTCTGCCAGCCACAACTGCTTGGAGTCACGCTTGAAAAACGATGCCACCTTTAGATAATGTAACGTCTGCTTGAGAAAAATGTTAAACTAGCCTGTTATTATAGCTGGAGCCTGATCTGTTAGGATGAGTCAGGAAAGGCAGCTTGAGCTAGATCGTATTAACTTGTGTTACTGGGGGACTGTAGCATGTGGGACAGCTGGTGACATTCTTCTGTTTTCATGGATGTCCCATGGCAGGGACAGGTCTGAATAGAAAACTGTTTGTTGTTTGCAAAGAGCAGTTTCCCCCCTGCAGGGAACTGCGTAAGGTGCACATTCCCGGTCAGGGTGGGGCACGCCAGCAGGTAAGCGGGTTAGTGTGTTTGTCAGTCTGTGGGCGCCTGCTCTTCTCAGGGCCAGGAGGAGGGCTCTCGGAGCAGGAGGCACAGCTCAAGCCCCGCAACTTAGGTCCCGACTGAAACTGCGCTGCCCGTTACACACACGCACCCCCCAGGCCAGGCCGCCAGTTGGCCCTGCCTGCCAGAGCATGTCCGATCAGTCATCGGTCCATCTCCGCCCCTCTCTGACAGATCCCATCGTGAAAGAACAGGTGAGGATGGGCTCCACGCCAGGCATGGCTGCCAGCTGTACCCCAGTGAGCTCGTCCAGCATGATGAGCGGTACGTACCCCGCAGCTTCCCCTCAGGCCTCGGCTGCAGCCGTTCACTAATGACCCACACATCTTTTAGGTTGGTAAAAGTGCTCATTCTGTGTGTGCGCGCACGACTAAGACTGCTCACATACTTTTCAGCTGTGGAGGTGATGGACCTTTCGCATGAACGGTGGGAATGACAGGGTGTGATTAGACCAGGGTCTCAAGTGAAAACTGCAGTCATGTCACCTCGTAGCCACCGGCCGTCTCAGTCAAGTCATATTGCTTACATTTCGACATGGATGTACCAGTGTGTTTTGCTTGGTTTTCAGGCCTGTCTGATCCATAGATACCCACAAATCAGGCCAGGCTTTATTGGATTGAATACACTTCAGTTGTGGGTCAAGATCAGCAGATTTAGCATTGGGTTTGTGCAGGGTTTGAACTGCCAAGGGATTACTCCATGTTCCCTTTGAGTAGGGTACATCATTTTAACAAACCTAGAAGTCAGTGATCATTCTTCATGCTTCAACAGCCTATGTGTTGAACAGCTGTTCTCCTACCAGCCATTCAGATAGCATTACCTGATAACCATTACTTTTCTTTTGGCAGGTATCACGTCAATGTCCTCATCACAGCCTCTGGGTAACATCGCCGGATCACCTGTCATCTCCTCCCCCAACACCTTGGGCACACCGATCCCAGCTGCCACTGGGGCACAGCCCTGAATGGAGCTCCGCCCCCCTCTTTTTCACTGGCTCGCAGTCCGGGAAGGGACTGGGGCGGCCCATCAGGGCTTTGTTTTTATGTTGAGTATTAAAAAGAAGATGAAATTAGGTTCCTTGTTTTTTTCCGTACAATAATTCTATATTGAGATTCGGACACACAACAGAAATTTTATGTTGCGTCTGTGTCTGGATGAAACGTAGCTGCGTTCTCATGATGACTGTGTCTAGAAATGCAACTACAATGTAGAAATCAATGAGAAAAATGCATAATAAAATTTATTTTGTATGTCCCTAAAGTTCATTTTTTATTGAAGCAGTTTTATGAAGGGTGGTGGTGGGGTTGGCTTGCTTTATTCCAGTGTGTTATGGGTTTCCCTTCAATATGATTCCATATATGGTGCTTATTTTTGAGGATGGTGCTCAGTACTTACTCCTCAGCACACAGCAGTTACCTATGCTGTTTGTAGCAAACATTTCAGCATCAAATAACCAATTGGTAACGCTTGATTTCACTCTAGTCGATTTTGTTTGTGGAAAAAAAAACTACTGAAGTTTCTATTTGATAGTATGAAATGTGGCTGAGTTTTGCTGAAAAGAGGAAGGGTATCAATGCTTTTCAAGGTCACTTGCCCTGTAGGCTTTTTGTAATTTCTACAATACCTATACATTCTGGAACAAAATTGACTTCTGAGACGATTTTACCATTAGCTGCTGTGGTAGGGTTAGTTCTGATGCTATGGACTTCTGTGAAAGCAGCCTTGCTTTTATATTAACATGTTTATGGACCACATGCTTTGCGTTTGCCAGTCATTTTGGCAATTACTGCTTTAAATGGACTGAACATATGTACGTCTTCGCTGCCCAAGATTGTAGCAGGAGCAGGATTGCTAATGTTAAGCAATATCTCTTTAGTGTTGTACATTAAATTGCCCATTTTAGACATTTATTTTTTTTAGATCCATTTCACTCACACAGAAAATTCATATTCCATGCATGTCTAGGAAGATGTCTTCCTAATTGATTCTTAAACCTTAGGATTCTTAATTTTTAAGATTATTCCTGTTTGCTGCACTACTGAGATTATTGGACTGGAGTTATTAACAGAACTATAGCGCACACAGACACATACATACATGCTCTGATCCAGCATCCAAACCCAGCCTACTTTTAACCACAGTGCTGCATTAATGAAGAATGTATGGCATAAAATATCATACCTTTCCCTCAAAACCTTTCTCAAGGTGTTTGCAAAGTATAAGATATTTATACTCAAACAGTGTAGCAGTGTACAAAACCATTTGCAGTTTATTCTCTCCAATATGTTGTTTATTGATTGAAAATGTATGCTAGCCTCCCCCTTCCTGAATCATGGTGGGCAAACTCCCGAAGCAGTGTTGTGAAATTCTGTGACACAGGAAAGGTTCCAGTGATGCTGCTGTTCAACTCAAAAAAGAGTAAGGAACACTCTTAAATGATTCAATCGGCTGTTTTGTTCAGCTGAATTATTGAAGAGATGATCAACATGGATCTTACAGTTACATGAGCTGCAACAGTATTGTGTGCACACAATTTTTTTTTTAGTCTGCAAGTCTGAAAAGGTGGTGAAACCTCAATCTATTTAGTCTCAAAATCAGTTTCTTTGTGCAGACCTTCAACTGGCCGATGGTGTCTTTCATTAAAGCACAGTTTAATACTGAAGTAGCTATTTAAGATGGAGGCCTCTGACTGCTTAATGTGTTGTGGTTTCTAGGGCTTTAATACACCTTAAAAGGCAAAAGTGCATTTGTGTTGATAGAGCCAACTTGGGGCATACTGTCAATCTGGAGCATGCTGCTTCATGATGGAGTGAATGTGGCTCCTCCCGGGACCAAGATGGACAGACAGGCAGGTGTACTTCACAGCACATCTTACAGATACCCCAGTGTTCTCACTACTGCCATGCTTTGCAAGCAGCATTCATCACAAATAGTTTGTTATAAAGAGACAGTACACTTTTCGGGTAATTTCGGGTAAATGCTAGGATGTCGACCATTACATCAATCGCGCAGGAATCGTTGCATTCAAGCATTGAGTCATTCAAATGCAACCAACCAGAGAAGATAATCAGCATTACCAGGGAGCAGATTTTTTCAGAGTATATTCTAACTACACTATATGGACAAAAGTATTTGGCCACACCTGTTTTTCAAGGTTTGAGTTAGGCCCCTTATCTCCAGTGAAGGGCAATCTTAATGCTTCAGCATACCAAGACATTTTGGACAATGCTATGCTTCCAACTTTGTGGCAAAAGTTTGGGGAAGGCCCTTTTCTATTCCAACATGACTGTGCCCCAGTGCACAAAGCAAGGACTATAAAGAAATGGTTTGGTGAGTTCGGTGTGGAAGAACTTGACTGGCCCCCACAGAGCCCTGGCCTCAACCCCATCGAGCACCTTTGGGATGAACTGGAACGGAGATTGCGAGCCAGGCCTTCTCGTCCAACATCAGTGCCTGACCTCATAAATGCTCTACGGAATGAATGGGCACAAATTCCCACAGAAACACTCCAAAATCTTGTGGAAAGCCTTCCAAGAAGAGTGGAAGCTGTTATAGCTGCAAAAGGGGGACCAACTCCATATTAAAGTATATGTATTTGAATACAATGTCATTACAATGTAATGGTCAGGCGTCCGAAAACTTTTGTCCATATAGTGTATTTGTTGCATGATTGTACATTACTAGATTTAAAACTGCAGCATGCCCCCTTACAGACAACAATAACGCCATTCTTCCAGGTAAGAATTTGCGGTCCCGGCAAAGAATGCAGGTGACACAAGGATGGATTAGCTGCTGTCTCCAGTCGGGCTCGGAACAGCAGGCACGACTCCCTGCCAAGTCTGCTCGTGTCCACCCAGCCAACTATGGTCACCGTATCCGAGGTGGCCACCCTACGGGCTCCCATTCCGCCAGCCTGGCAAGCGCAATCAAAGCAATGCAATGCCGGACCTTTATCAAACCTGCTCTAAGATGCATCTTTCATTTGAAGCCCTACTCCTGCTGGCAGCAAAAGTAATTGAAAACAGTCCAATCAGTTTGGTGTCGAGAGGGACTAGTCCGATTAATTTGAAGTGGGAACAATAGGGTGTTTGTTATGACTTGGGGAAAAGCGGGCATATTTGTGAAACAAGAATCCACTGTTTTTTAATTCCTCCCCCTCCATAGAATCAGGGGTGTATAAACTCAAGCGCGCGAACCGGTCTGCGAATCTGATCTGAATTGCTTCCAGCTGATTGGGTGATAGCCTAGAAAAATAAAAATCATGTCCTTTATCCTTGTACCTGACTGACCAAACATGAAAGCGTCTAAATCCTTCCCTCTTTCAGCTGTGCTGGGTCCAAAAGCAGGAGGGAGTCTCCTTCCTGCATCAGCAGCGCTGCATGATGGGTCAGTGTGCAGACCATGGCCTGTGAATTTTTCTTGGTTGTTAACCTTTGGAAATGTACCAGCACACATAAAACTTCTACTGACAATCAAGGTATTGAAAAAATAATGCCCTTATCTTCTTTGTAGCCACTCTGTGTTTCAGTGGGTATTCCAGTAGAGGCTTCCTATTGCTACTTTACTAAAGCTTTACTTTCTTCTATTGCTTTACGTTGCTGCTTTTGAATGAATGCAAATTCAGGATTGGGGAGGGGGAGCGACAGCATAGCCGTCCTGCTCGAAGACAAAGCAGGGATTGGGTGGGTGTGGCCTGCACCCCTCTGTGGCGGCGACAGCGATGTGTAACGGAAACCGGCGTGTTGGGACCGCCGCGTGTGTGGCCGTCCCTGCTGATGCCCTGTCTGCGTCTTCCTGTGAGGGGAAATGCGGCTAATGCCTGTCCACTTTGGGGAGGCAAGGGAAGAGGATTTCTGGGAGAAAGCGGGCCTTTGTTCAACTAGACAACAGCCCAGTTTCCCTGGAAGCCCAGAAGCCTGTTGGAGCAAGCCTGCTCTGCCTTCGCTACCACACAGAGCGGCTTCCACAGTCCTCAGTGTCCCTCGCTGTCAACCCTGGGAGCCCCTCACAACAAATTCTGCAACTAGTCGTGTAATGCAATTAAGTCTTACAAGGAAAGGAATGGAGAGCCCATTGACGCATTATAGAAATATCTGCAGGCTGACTGAATATTGTCCTACTGTACTCATTCTTTCAGTGGAATTTCCAATCCAGCCATAACCACAAAGGCCATGCTGATGTGCACAAACGTGCACAAACAGTATGGTAGATAAAACGATGTATTATACTAATACATGAAGATGAACTAAGATTGTGTTTACTCAGTTGTAGCCTGTAGGCTCTAGGACAATCCTCTTTTGGACATGTGTCTGTGTCCTCTTTTAAAGCTAAGCTTAAGACTCACTATTATAAAATAACTTTTAATGTAATTGCGGTGTGTATTCTTTCATGATTATGATTATGTGATTATATTTAACTTATAAGTTATACATATGTATATGTAAGTATTAGGGCCTGTAATTAGTTAAAAAGGAATAAAAACAGCATGATTTGGCTCTGAGTGCTGTGCAGTGAACCCTCCGTGACAGGAAGTGACTGTTTGAAGACAACCTGAGGGCCAGCTGGGGAGCTGGGGGGGTTCACCATACCCCTCTCCTGTGCAGGGTATTTGTCACAGGACGGGAAGTTTGGAGGACGCAGGGGTCGGCGGAAGGCCACGGTGGAAACAGGAAGTGTGCAGAGGCCAGCGCAGGTCTTATGTACGCTTTGGCAAAACAGGAAGCAACACCTGCCGGGCGTAGCCACCCTCCCTCCCCATTCCCATCCTGTGGACACCACCCACTGCTAACTTATGGGTGTGAGCCTCCTCTCTGCACTCCTGATCACCTGATCTAAAATCAGGGCAGTGTTTCTTTGACCATGTCCATGTGTCAGGCTTACTCTAGAGTGCCCTGGTTCACGCAGATAGAAGACATTATATTACATTACACAAGCGTTTAGCAGACACTCTTATCGAGAGCGACTTCCGGCATGAGAAAACAGAAGTGTATCCATCCAAGTTATATGAGCAAAGGTGACAAACCAGATTAACAACACTCCCAGACAAGCGAGTGCATGCACAACAGCATTCAAGCATCACAAGTTAACTTTTGCTCTGGAAATAAGACAGCATAGAAGCCATGGGAAGACTTTAAGTACAGACACTACTATATGTCACAATGCCACTAAAGTATGTAATATCCCTAACTCATGGCATTAATACAAGTAGGTTGCACAAGACAAGAGGATCTGTAGGCTGGCAAGGCAGCTAAGGGTGGTATTTTAGAGTGCCATTGATATTAGTAAACTGTTGAAGGGAATTTGTGTGTGTGTGTGTGTGTGGTGGGGTGATATGCAAACTTATATCTCATTTTAAAGTAAGCAGATTACTGTCTGAAACAGCATGTTGTCAGGAGCCACCTCACACCTCAGCTGTGTGTACGAATCAACATCCTCAGAAGATGGTGAAGTGCCGGGCCTTGCAGTCTCTCTCTGGCCCCAAAACAGCTACAAACTCAATGAAGCCACTTGCACACCAGGGTCATCCCGCCTTTCACCAGACTCTAGGAGTGAGACATTCAGGTGAGACATTCATAAGACTATCTCTTATTTCTGAGGGTGTATCCGCCCAATTCTGATTGGTCTGCATTTGCCCTTTGCATCCAATAACGCATTTCTATTTCCGAAATTAGTGGCTGCAAGAATGGGCTTCCCCTGGGAAGCCACTGAAAGAGACAACTGCAGGGGGTTTAATATAGCTATTTTAACTCCCCTTAAAGCCGCCCGACCAAGGCATTGCAGCAAGGTTACTCTTGAAGCCTAGTGTTGAGAGGGCTGCTGGCACACACAATGACGACACTAACATGCAGGGGCTGTGGGACTATGGGACTGTTTCGTGCCAGCTGTTGCTCTGTGCTATAATGGGGGAATTTCCCTGCCCTCGCTAAGTCACAAAGGCGACATAGTTGCAAGGAAAGTCCTTTAATTCAATATGTGAGACCTTTATTTGGCGGATGAGGGATGAAGAATGGGGGATGGGTATCCTCCAGTGGGCTCCCCTTGGCTGAGGCGTGGTGGTCGAAACGCAGCAAGCAGAAACCCTACTCCGGCTGTGCCCGAGCACCGAGATGAATGGGGCTCAGATCTGCCCAAACCAACTCACGCAGGTGCGGCGGAAAGTCCCACACTCCATGACCGGAATGTGAGCTCTCGGGGGAAGGGGCGGCCACCGCACCACTGCCCCGTCACAATAAACAATCTGCCACTGTGGCTCACGGCCGGAGACGGGGGAAGGGATTCACAGAATCAGTACCACTCTCGAGCGGAAACGCCTCCAGTTGCACGCTCTCAAAGGCAGTCCCACGTCATCGTTTCAGGGGTTCATTCTCACTCAGCCCAGGAGAACCAGATCAGATTCTGTACGTAGTTCACGATGCGCTGGCACCAAGTGGCCAATGTCCTCAGTTCACCCCATCCCAGGCCGGTCTTCCTCTAGTGTCTCTGCGGGTGACAGTACCTCATCTGGGGCCTTGTTTTTGAGTACCTGTCAGATCCAGGGTTGAGCCTTTCACCTCCTTAACCAGGGGTTGGAACCAGTGAGACACCCCCACATGCTGGTCCAGGTTCTACCTGTGTGTTTGTGTCCTCTGCTCCCTCATTCTTGGCACAGTCAGAGATCCAGCACTAAAACGTGTCAAAATGTGCCATCTTTTTTTGACTCTGGGAATTCTGGAAAGGATGATATTTAGAGAAGACCTGCTGGAGAATAGTTATTTTCTTATGAGATTCTGAGATGGAGACAGTGTTACATCGCATTACACTGGCAGTTTCCCCAGACACTCTAATCCTGTGCTGCCCCTTACCACTACACCACACCACAGCCCTGCTGCTTACCACTGCATCACACCACACTATTGCACTGTTCCTTAACACCACACCAGTAGCCAGTGTGTCCAGCCCCTCGTTATTCCCTGCCCACTGTGTGCAATCTCTGCTAGCTTGCTAACATGTGCTGTGTGTTATCTCCCTATTAGCATGCTATCTTGTGCTGTGTGAGAGCTCTCTGTTACCATGCCACCCTGTGGTGTGTGTGATCTCTCTGTTAGCATGCTAGCCTGAGCTGTGTGCAATTTCTGTTAGAATGCTATCTTGTGCTGAGTGTGATGTTAGCATGCTACCTTACACTGCGTGCAATCTCTTGTTAGCATGCTGGTCTGTGCTGTGTGATCTTTCTGTTAGCATGCTAGCCTGTTTGGCATGATCTCTTGTTAGCATGCTAGCCTGTGCTGCATGCGATCTCTTCTTAGCATGCTAGCCTGTGCTGTGTGTGATCTCTCTGTTAGCATGCTAGCCTGTGCTGTGTGCGATCTCTCTGTTAGCATGCAGCCTCTGGCTCCATTTGACTGCTAAGGTTAGTTATTTAGCTGTGAATAAATGTAGATGAGCATGGGTATCACAGTAGGGTGTTGTAGGAATGCTTACAGGCTCCTGTACTTGTTCTTGTAAAATTCTGAAGGTATTTAGGGCTGTTTTGATGTTACACAGGTGGACACCGGTGAGAATTAGCTCTCCGGCTGCTCAGTTCCTCTGTGGGCAGCCATGACACTGTTTCGAGGGGGGAATAAAGAACAATGGCCGCCAGAAGAGGATGGGAGTCCAACACAGAGAAAACCGTCGCGCCCGAGATGAAAGTCAGCACCGCTTGCCAGGGCGATGCGGGCCTCCTCCAACGGCAAGTTGATCCTCCTACCCCCACCCCCCACCTTTTAATGGCCAGGGACTTTGCAGGACAGGGACGTCTGGAGATTTGAGCCTGGGAGGGGGGCATTTCAGGCCACAGAGAGACAAAGAACAAAACAAAAACAAAAACCCCTGTGGTCAGCTCTGTGCGAGCACAACTTACATTCCCGCTCATCGACAGTTATTTTACATCTCATCTGTCTTACACTCTCACACTCTAAGGAGCAGCATCACAGATGCACTGAGCGCTACTGTTTTTAACAAAACATGTTTACTACACTGTACTTTCAAAAGGCCAAATAGGTGCAGATTGCTAAATCCTGACCCCAGCCGTATTTGCAGACACTCCTGTTTCTGACTCATTAGAATTTACAATTCCTTGCATACTTCCTAGCCTCCCCTGGACTTTTCTTTATGAATAGCATTTCAAAGCTCTATCACATTGTCCTGCCACGAGTCTGGCGGCGGTCTGTGGCAACGATGAGGGCACGTCAGGTGATCAGTTTGTAACGAGCAGGCCTGGAGGCTGATCTGCAGAGCGAGGCCACTCGCAGGCGAAGGCCTGATTGGAGAGAATGCTATTTTCCCTTCTCCTTTATAATGTGATTAAAAAGTATTGCATTAGGCAACATGAGCATCTGATTACACAGGACAAACTGCATTAAAATAACTTTTATGCATTTGTTCAGATTGTAGGACACATTGTTCAGCTGCCAGCTGTTTGGTCATATCATCTGGGGTGATCCCTGACTGTAGGCGAATCCAACTCCAGTGGAAAGAGACTTGAAAAACAAATTGGATTTAAATGGAATGTAATACAAGGACAAATGTGAAGACTATGCACTGAGCAGCAGTTGAGGACAATGCTGTACAGTTCACCAACGTCCACTAGATGGCAGCACTTACTCATTCTAGGCACACGCTGACCACATTCAACCAAGAAGCTCCTGATAATAGGACTACAGCATTAAAAATCCCTCTACTTCTTCGTTGTTTCCCAACACAGCCACACACGGTCCACAATTTAAGTACGTTCTTTATTAATTTCTTATATCTGTAGTGGCTTGCTTCCAATGTAGAGAAAAAGCAATCTAAGACCCTCCCGTCTCAGTCAGTACCTGGTCACAGGTGACAACTAAACCACATTGACACAGACAACAGGGGTGTCATAGTGATGTCAGGACAGCTTTGTGGCTCTGTGCCTGTCCTGTGTGTGCCAAAACACACGTCCCCGCCCCGAAACCATCCTACCTAATGTGCAAGCCACACTGAGAACGCTATCCTGATCCTGGAGTACTTCACAAGAAAGATGTGAGAAAAATTCACTAGAAATGCACACTCCACCCATGCCCCCATCTGCCTCCACTGTCCCTGGTGATCACTACCCCACTCCCATGAGGAAGGGGTTCAACTACAAAATGTTCTGGGATACAGAAAACTGGAGACAGAGGAGTCCTGTGCTGTGGTGCAAAAAAAGTTCATGGATAGATACTGCGCGATCCTGAGGCCGAGACAAAGAGCAAAAACACACAGATGACAAAAAAAGAGAACAGAAAGGTAGGAATGTCCCACAGTTTCACTCGAGTCCGTGTTGGCTGTCTCTGTGGATAGCTGCTCCGTGGCACAGGTGGGGTGACCGTCCTCTAGAGGGCACTGTCAGGCAGACGCAGGCAGGGTCAGGGCTCTGGAGATGCCTCAATGATGCACGGCTGTCCAGGTCACCTCCCGGCCAGCGATCACGGCTAATTCACACAATGAGGGCTAAACGCTCCCAAACCAGGGGGGATGGGGTGGCCTGTTCAGCGTGACAAAAGGCAGGACAAAATGCGCGCTGGGGACAACGCGCGTCATGGTGGGAGGGGGGTTGTGGTGGGTCCATTCGCCCAAATTAACCGACATGTTCAGTCCGTGGGCGCTGAGGCAGTCACATGATACAGCACTTGTTCTTGAGGTGGTGCGGGTCTTTGTAGCGCAGCCGCTGTTTCGGACGGTACTTCTCCAGGTAGGTCAGCTGCTTGCTGTTGATCGCCCCCCGGCGCTTCCTGCAAGAGGAAGAATGGCTCAAGCACAGGGAAAGGAAACTCATGGGCTTGGGCACTGGGGCCTACCCCGTTTCTAAATGTGACATTTACATTTAGACACTTAAATTTATGTTTAGTCATTTAGCTTAACCAGAGCGGCTTACCAAAGTGCATACAAAAAGGTTAGACTAAGAGACGATACCACATCAAGAGCGTAACAATCAACAGTAGGAGTCATTACATAACACACAGCATTCTGGTAAGTGTCACAGTAGCTGCAAGAAGAAGCTGGAGGATATTGTACTTTTACTTGCCAAATATATCTGAGTATATATCATGAATGATTAGATTGCAGAGTTAGCTGAAACAAATGCAGTTTAAGCAGATGAGTTTCCAGTCTGTGGTGGAAGGCAGACAGTTACTTGGCTCTCCTGACTCTTGTGGGGAGCTCAGTCCACCACTGGGGGGCCAGAGCAGAAAGGAACCCTCACTAAGATAGACCCTTTCCAGAAAGAATGGTAAGGTGACCCGAGATTGTGTAATGGAGGGGTCTGGCAGGAGTGAATGCTTGTTTGATAATGTATTTAAGGTAAGAGGGTGCAGTTGCTATTGCTACCCCATAGGCTCAGACCAGAGATTTGTATTTCATTCTGGCTGCAACTGGTAACTAGAAGATGGAGATGAGGAGAGGCATAACATGCAAGTATTTGGGCTGGCTACAGAGAAGACGAATGGTAGCATTCTGTATGAGCTGGAGGGGCTTGATGGCACATGTGGATAGACCAGCGAGGGGAGAGCTACAGGTACTTACTGCCTGATGAACTGAATGGCATCCTCGTACTTCATCCCGCTCTCGATGAGCGCCAACGCCACCAGCACGGGAGCCCTGTGGACACATCAACCAGGAAGTCAACTTCCCAAAAAAAAGAAAATTTACACATGGGTCCAGATCTTCATTTCAAGGGTCGCGTCCCTGCCTTGCCCCTGCAGTCATTTGGTTCACTCCCTCTGTGACAAGGCGCACCGTTCTTTTGGGGTGAGCTCAGAACGGTTCTCGTTTTTTGCATTTTGGGAATACAGTGACATCTGGTGCACACAAAACGGATTTTGTTTCCTCTTCATGTGAAGCCTGTAGCATGGTAATTCCTGTGTCTGAAGAATAACATGCACCTGAAGAGAGTGCAGAAAGTATGAGCGGAGATTGCCGGCAGTGGTCTTATAATCTCTCTGCGATAAAAGTGTCAGAAGAGTGAAAGCTGTGGACTCGGGACACTGACCCCAGAACAGACTCTGTCAGGCTCAAGAACCAGATTCATCCAGTCCTGCACGTCCGCCTTCAGCTGTACGCTTACAAATGACCAAGGCTGCCCGCTAACTCTTGCAAAACACCGACAGCTGAAACGGCCATCAGGGGCTAAGGAGAGCATGTGAATTCGGTCAGACAGGGGCTCGATCGTGGCAGCTTTCGCTAGCTTCTGCTGCCTAATAAGGAGTGGGAGCGCAGCGCTATTTTGTTATAAACTCTTGAGTTGTTTCATTGTTTGGTTTGGGATCTCCTCTGGGATGGAAACCCAGAGCCTTAGAAAACCATAAACACCGAAGTTCTAGGACGGGGGGTGGGGGGGTTCGGGAACATGTCAAAACATACCGATGTGCAGAGGTTTCAGTCCCAGAGTCCAACGTAAAACCCCTCACACAGCCGCCTTTAAAACCCCCTCCCCTTTTGGTAGTTGTGGTGGGGGGGGACCAACGGCAAGTGAATGTTTCCCATCTGAACAATATCAAAACAAACAGAGTTGAGCGAGCACTGCGAAGTCCCTGAGGATGGGGCTGAAGTGCGTCAGAGATGGTTTACCAACCCGGGGCCAACCTCCTGCTCACACCACAACCGCCGAGCCAAGATTTAAATGGACGGCACAGCTCAACTGGACACTGAGGCAGTCTCCTCTGATTACCACTCGCCCCAGAAAGGAGGGGTTCCTCCACATATAAATACATTTCAATAAGGAACACCAGATTCAATTAAAAGACATTATACTGCTCCGAAGGGAGCGGGCTGGACCTGGCCAGAGAGTTAAGAGGGAAATAAAAATAAATGCTTATAAACCTTTTTTCCTGTTTTGTCTTGTGAGTTCGCCCTCTGCTCTTCTGATAACAAACAGGGTTTGTTACCGCTACTGTCTGAGTGTACCTCCAGGAGGAATGTATTTTGGCTTAGGGTTCGACTTGTCCGGCGGAGTCTAGTGACAGCTGCATGCTTTCAGGTTGGTGGGATACCCAGCAAGGTGCGTTTCACATCATTAATTTGCTGCATGACACTCTTATTCATGGCCGCTCAGCACTTCCAAATTATTGGATTCGGTTTCCTAATTAAACAGCTAGAATTTTCTAGAGTTTCATTTTAAAACTTCTGAAAGGTTGCAATGTGTATCTGTATTTGAAATGGTGGGCCTTGTTCCTGGCGCCTGGTGTGACAGAGAGGCCACTCACCGGCCTAGCCCTGCCACGCAGTGCACAGCCACGCAGCTGCCTGGGTCGTCGCAGAACTTGCTCTTCAGCAGGCTGAGCCAGTCCTCCACAATCTTGGTGGGAGGGGGTGCACCATCATCGAACGGCCAGTCCTGGGTGTGGAGAGAAAACGAATGGTGTTTGTCAGTTCCGTTGTCATTTCAGAAGCATGTTGAGGGCCAGCAGTAAGGGAACGTTACCGTCGGAGCTGCCCAGTAGGGGGGCGCTTTGCCTGTGGCCTGGCCAGTTGTGCGCGCACACATAAACACAAACACACAGGCAAACAAGCGCATACACACACACACACACAGGCACACAAACACGTGCATAAACCCAATCACACGCGCACACACACATGCACGTACACATACACGTATACTTTCATTTTAGTGTACTAAGACATTCCTTGTTTCACAGAATGCTTTCCATTCTGACCCACGACAACACACCACATAAACAGAGACAGTCATGAAACAATAGAGGCATTTGTGCCCTTTTCCCTATCTGTGAAAGCCATCGTCAGGTTCCCTGTGTCCGCACTGAGACACGTCAGGCTTGGGTGCTGCCATGACAACGAAGCTGTTTGCAAAGGCAGGACCTCCACATTTTTTTTTGCCATCGCTGCTCATCGGAAGGCTAGTGGCGGCCTCGGAAAGCGAGCCAGAGGGCCAAGGCCCTGCTGCCGCGAGATAAGTCACTCCCCCCCCCCCCCCCCCCCCCCCCTCCCTGGCGCACAACTCAAACAGGCGTCCATCATTTACCTCAAACAGCAGGACGTTGCCATGCCAACGCCTTTTGAGGGCCTGGGGTTGTGTCACAGCCGTTTGATGTTGAAGGCCACAAAGGGGGAACGTCAGAATGAATCGCAGTCTGACTCCGCTTAGGTCATCCCAGGGACCATGGGCAGTGCAGATCCTTATCATTTTTGGATGTTCTCCTGCACACAGCTAGAGCCCCCCCCCTCACACACACACACACACACACACCTCCGAGGGGTGGCCTGGGTCCAAGGCCTGGGCGTATGCGAGCAACAGCTTCTTGTCAGACTGCCCCTGGACAGCACTCTGCTCTGCAAAACTATCGTTCAGATTTTCTACTGCGTCTAATGGACTGAAAACAGTTTTTGTCCATACACATATGTATCTGCATGTTACCCCTGCAGTATTCATGTTCTCTTCAGGGATTGTACCTTGTGAACACCGACACTGCAACCAAAGCAACAGATTTAGTTTAGCTCCTCCGAGGCCCTGGCTTCTCAGCAAACATCAGAGCTGAGATAAACAGACATACCCTAGAGAGCTCAATGCAACCAACACAAAGGATTCTGCCCCCCAGGACACAAGGTAACATAAAATTTTATGTCAGAGTCGTTTTAGAGTCGTTTCAGAATTTTCATCATCATCAATCCTTGGATACATTTTTTAAAACGAGGAATCTAAATTCTAGTGGGAACTCCCTCATTAAAAAAAACAAAATGTTTGATTGGTTAATAAGTTATGAAGCTTTTCCAATTTAGCAAAGCAAGAGCTTTCGATTGGGCATCTATTTGGTAACAAATAACATTTAAATCCACTGCACTAAGAGGTTAACAAAACCCCTCCCCCGAGTCTGGAATGTCATCAGTAAACTATTAAATCCGCGAGGCGGTTCCAAGACGTGCTTGGTGCGGAGGCTGACGTGGGAGATCCAACACGGAGGTCTAACCGCGGCGAATGCCTCAGCTTTTCTCGGAGTCCAGCGCCGTGTACATTTCGGCAACTCGATGCTCGTTGGCGGGAGAGACATCCGCTACACCTGTCTCATGTCAGCGCGTGCGCATTTTTTCCCTTCTCACGCCGGCACCTTCATACAGGGCAACGGGTCTCCTCAAATGCCCCGCTGTCAAAGTGCGTCACGAATTTTCCTCCCCCAACACTGAGAAAATGCGAGTAGGACATATGACATTTCCCTCAAGAGGACACTAAACAAGAGTGTGCCATTAGACACAGAGTGTTTGAATGCTGTAATCTTACCGGGTTTCACCAAAGGACACTCCCACTTCACATGGATAATGGTGTTATGGTCTATACTGCACAGGGTCAGTTGCAATGCATTTCTGTCCAAACTCGTCCAATGTAGAAACTAAGAGCTCTCCAGCTTCACTTGGTGACAGTATTAATTTGTTTAGCAGATGGCTGCAGCTATAAGTTCCCTTATATATCCTCCATTTAGCCTTATATTTACTGCTGCAATTTAGGTTAAGCACCTTGTTTAGTGAACAACCACAGTTCGGGAATCAAGCCAGGAGTTTGAGGTTGCAAGCCCAGCTCTTTAAACATGATGCCACACTGCATAGTAGCAACGTATCATGAAAACAATGTACTCAAAAAGACATGCATGCAAAACTACAAAACAAAACGACTGGTTACATTTACTCATCCATCTACGATTATGACGGGCCAAAATCTGATGGTGCAGACATTTTCCAGATTCAGCCGTACACATCTATCCCTCTGTCCCTACAAAAGCTAACCTGTGTTGCTGGTTCTGCTTGGAGCAGGCCTCTCTTTAATACCTTTCAGATAAGACCTTGTTCTGGGTAAAGCAGAGGGATTCATGTGCAACCAGACCACAAAATCTACTCCACTATGAGACTCAGGGATCAATTAAATCTAACCCAACAGCAATATGTGAACCACTAGCATACGGGGAAGTATTTTATAATACCACGTTTTGTCTAATTTCAGTCTGAAAAACAAACTGTGCATACAGTCTGTAGACAGTAACACTGCCTTGACGGTTTTAGAGGTGTCACTGCAGCCAAGATGAACTGAGTTAAGACAGAAATCAGAGGGCTCTTCGGCTCGGCTCTCGAACAGGAGGGCAGGCAAACCACGTCCTTCAGATAACATCGGGTAACAGGTCAGATCGAGGCAAACAATAACCCCCTCTATCACCCCTTTTCACATGCCCCGCCCCCAAGAGAACGCACTTCTCCTTCAGCGCAGTTAGGAGGAGGAACGAAAACCAAAAAAGAGTGGGGGCCGCAGCGGGAGACGGCCCCCTGGCTCAGAGCCCGTTTGCCGGGAGACCTTCTAGCTCCCATGGCAACGGGCAAAACGTTGACGGCAAAAAAAACAAAAAAAAAATTGGAAACATGTGCGGTTCCTTGTAGGCGAGCGGCGCTCATATGCTGGGTGGGTCCCTCTGCTGCCGTCATGCGCCCTCCGCGTCGGCCCACATTTAACAATGCCCCCGTGCCCTGCCAAAACACACCTGCCTGACACACGCTCCCTTTACCACGCTGTCTGTGGGATGGGGATGAGGCTTATCAGAAAAAGCATGGGGGGAGAGGGAAAGGCTGTCCCCCTGGGGTTTCTTTCTATGCGTGCGTGCATGTGTGTGTGTGTGTGTGGTAGTGGGGGTGGACAAGCACCCCAGAGTGTAAAAATATAGCCCCTACCCTTTTCCCCTCGACACTTGCACCAATTGATGAATTACATCTGGAAATGACCACTGCCCAACGCTCTGAGCCAGGGAGGCTCAAATGACCACTGCTCATGGCTGAAGCCAGACTGACTCAAATGACCACTGCCCATGGCCGAAGACTCAATAACTCAAATGACCATTGCCTATGCCTTCAGTCAGACTAACTCAAATGACCCCCTTACCCAGTGCTCTAAGAAGTTAGACTGGCCTCTGAGGCCAACACTTCCTACCGTTCAGCAGTCAGGAGTAGTTTCTACAAGCGGTTCTTGACTCAGTTACCCAACTGGGAAGCATATTTGTCCCAGAATACCTTGTGCAGGGCTCCCACCCCTTCATATGATGCATCTAGCAAAGATGTTTGTGATTGCCTTTTCATGAAAGCATGTCCTCCTCCTTACTCTTAAAAACAATTCCTCATTCCCCCCTTCATTTTACTACCAAATGGCAGGCGGCTATTTTTTGGCAATTTTTCCCTATTGCAGCATGTCAAATGGGTCGCACCTCTGTGCCGAGCTGGCCGCACATTCAGGATCGCCATCTTATAGGGTGTGTAAAATGCCTGAACGCAGAGCCTCGACAGTCTGCTCACGAGTGTCTGCCGTGGAACACGAGGGGTGCGACGCTCCCCACTTACCACCACCGTGATCCCGTCCTTCTCCAGCGGGGTCTTGTCGTAGGTGATTTCACACACCCTCACCACCGTCGTGGCTCCGTACTTCTTCAGGTCCTGCGGGGGAGAGAAGAGGAGCCGTGGCAGTGCACATGAGTGTGGCATTCTGGGGGAGCCTGGGGAACGCTGGCGAGGCGTGTGTGCCCTCGCCGTTCACAGCCGGAGTCGTGCGTCCCTGCAACGCACCGGAGCAGGCTCGGCTTCATCCCGCGCGCCTCTCTCTCACCAGCCTGCCATCTGACAGTGGTGCTAGGACTGGTGTCCATGGCAACAGGAGATTTGTGGTAGTGGTTATCAAGCCTTTTCCTGAAACAGGCCCTTTTTCATGGAAACAGCCTGCGGGAGCTATGTGCAGATGTGGAGTGCTTCCACTCAGTTGTCACCTGTTGCATAAGGTAGACTGCCTAGAAAATAATGCATTTGGCGGGCTCAAGCACAGCCAGACAGACAAGCAGACAGACAGACATGCAAACAGACAGGCAAACAGGCAGACAGATAGGCAGCCAGACAGACAAGCAAGCAGACGGACAGACAGGCAGGCAGACAGGGCAAACAATGATGGCCCTGTCAGCAGCACCTGTCAGAAATGAACACATTCTCCATTAGCAGCGACAGTGGGGGAAATGCTGGGACCCACCTGTGTGAACAGGTGGGTGGGATTAGCAGTCACGGTGGAGGCGCGGGCAGGCGGGTGCTCACCTCAATGAAGGTGCTGAGGGTGGAGTTGGTGGGGTTGTGCGTAATGAGGAAGCGCATGTTCTTGTAGCACACCTCCACAGGAGCAGGCCGGTTCATCCGGGCCATGGTGGGGGGTACGTGAGTGTGTCCACTCACACCGAGAAGGGGGGGAAAATCACACACCAGTAGAACCAGCCCCAAAAGAGAACCCGGAACCCCAGAAAATCTTGGGTTGCTCGCGGCTCGGGTTCACCCCACGCCAAAGTCAGCCTCCTTTCAGTCTTTTCCAACCCCCCCTCCAATGAATGAAAGTGCAGCAGACTTCTTCTGTCGTTAACACCCTGGTCCTCTCTTAAATCCCTGTTCACAGCTGGGTCAGAGGAAGGGCTCGCTCTCAGGTGGCTAGCACTGGCCTAGTCCAGTGAAAGTTACCCCATTGGCATGTTCGGAGAGGGCGGTCTCTGAGTGGCGGGGCGGCGGGTGCCTCCAGGGGTGTCAGTGCAGGACGGTCATACTCCCCTGACTCAGGAGTGAGGATGTTGGGCACGGCAGTAGTCACCGTTGCTCTGCAGGAACGCCATCAACGTCCTGCTGGTCCGGGTACAACACTGGAGAGAGAGGGAGAGAACGCAGTGAGAGGGAGTTTGCCATGCCGATTTTGGCAGAGGAAGAGACCCCTAGAGGGCATGAAATTCTGTCCACTCTCCTGCCACCTGGCTAAAAAGGACCTTGTTCCCACCATCCTCAGCAAATGACACCGAAGGCAGAGTCCAGAGATTAAGCAACCGCAAATGACGGCTTAACGTTCTCTGTTCAATCTCAAGAAAAACAAAAACAGCACTGTGCATTTAATTTCTTTTTTATGACAACTTCAAAGCATTAGTTCTAGGTGAAATCAAAGAAACATGTTTCCAAACAAAAGATGTGACCCTTACGCTATTACTAATAATGAAAAACTGAGTGAAATGAAACAGCAGAAAGATGTGTAGCCTCAGTTGGGTGGAACAGTACCTGTAAATAAGTGAAATTTAGTTTCAAGAAGGATCTTCATGACAAGAACAAAGCTACTTATATTACTGGTTAATGGTCTTGTTTTGATTCGCATTGTTTTAGACTGGGATCACAAAGCGAGGTTCACAGAAAATACCAAAAATAACAATGCCAAATGAATGCCATCCATTTGTTCACTAAAAACAACAAAACCACTACACATACATGCTACAGTGAGTCCCCTGTAACAAAAAGCAGAAGGACAAACAATAATCATGTACTTCTGTTACATTAGAGTAATAGATCTGTTTGATGTATATGGAATAGATCTCTGCTGCAGGAAATGAGAAGTACTGTAGAAAGAATTGGCCATAAATTTAGATTCCCACTCACAGTGCCCGCATTACAAACTTTCCCAGGGAGGAAAACAGCAGACAGAAACCCTGATAACCACTGAGGCTCACCTCTGGTGACCTTTCGCGACCGCAAAGCGCTGGGGGCACGGTAGCGGTACTCCAGCGTATTGCTTCGAAAAGTGAAATGAACGCGTTCCAGGGCAAGGCGGCGCGAAGCGACCGGAGCAACCCGGAGGAGCCGGCCGCGTGGCTGCAGCGGCACCGGCAGCTCTCTCCGCTCAAAGTCCGCGACACGCTCTGCAGCACGGGGGGAGCTGCGCGATTCCAGCGACTGCTAGATGAGACGGACGCGGCATTCAACAAACGGAGACGATCCCAGCTCGATTAGCCCCTTTCTCCAGACACACACACCCCTCCGCCTTTGGTGCTCTGCCCCCCACCACTCTTACCTTTGTGGAACGCTGCGCTCCGCTCAGAATTAAGTCCGTGGCCCTGGGGGGAATTGCGCGAAGTAAACAGCCTCTACCGCTGACACTAATAACTCTCTCTGCTCTGAACCAGTTGAGGCTGCCCCAGCTTGCCATATGACACTGACAGTGCACGACCGCTCGTGTCACAAACAAATGCACCCTTAATGCTCGTAGGAGCGCGCAGAGCCCACCCCCCCCGCGCTGATCCGCTGCGCAATGCTGTTTCGTTGTGAGCTTACTGGGGAAGTTCGCTCACTTCTCCTCCGCAGCGTTGTTTCTGCCGCTAAAAGTGTCGGATGACAAACAATCCTCGCAAGAACAAAATAGACCCCACCAGCAGGAAGGGCATAATGATCTGGTGATTTTAATCTTCCTGTAACCGCATTTTTTTTTCCTTTTTTTGTTAGAAATAAAAACTTTTAATTCAACCACTTTAATATAACGTGTCGTTCTGAAAATGAGACTGAAAAGTAGCGGAACATTTCTGGTTGCAACGGGAACCATGGAAAACGTTTTCTGCGTGTGAAACGTCACAGGTTCGGTGTTCTTGGTACAGATCCCAATGTGCAAGTTTCCCATTGAACAAGTAAGGACCTGGACGAACACGCTGACAGCACAGTACATCTCCACACTTACATAATCTAACTGAATCGAATTTGCGGTGGATCTGTAACAACAAAGAGCAATTACACAAATATATTGAACGTAAGAGTCTAGGCACTCGTTTTCTCATGAAATTTGTTACATGGTTGCTATTTTTTTCTGTTGCAACAGACCCCTTTTCCCTCTTAAAGTTGACAAAAACTTCAGAAAAAGAACCATCAGCATAAAAACAACTGTAGTGGAGAAAAAACATTTTTCTCATGAGAAAAATGAAGGATATTAATCTTCAGTATAGAAACTTATTTTTCAAGCGCACTTCTTAGGCGGTTGTGAAGAAGATGCTTTTCAGGAGTGCTACCGCCAGCCCGCTAACTGGTTTCATATAATTGCAAATCTTAAAAGATTTTTCTTAAAAGAAACCAGTTAGCGGGCTGGCGGGAGCACTCCTGAAAAGCATCTTCTTCACAGCCGCCTAACATGACACCACGGGCAGGGCGAAATAGCTATCGTAGATCATATCATAATGGAAACGAAAGCAGTTAAATTAGTCAGTTTAAGATCTATTTATATGGCTTAATGGAAACTGATGACATTATACAATGAATAATGGAAACAGATGACATCAAGTATCTTTAAGACGTCCATGTTATTGCCCTTGCTCTGAGCTGTTCTCGACGTAATTAATTTCAGAGACGCTCTAAAACGATCCTGCCGAGCAGACATATGCACTGTAAGCCATGGCACATGACGTCAGGGGAGCAGGCTATTCTAAAACTGTCAATAAGATTAAAATGAGTTAAAGGCTCTTTTTCTGTACCAAAATTTAACTTCGTTTTCCCCCTGTCATCTTGGGTTTGGAAATCGTACTGCTTCCATTACATACTAAGGTCTTTGCTGAAATGACACAACTGATTTTCTGATTTTGTTAGTTAAAGTAGCAAACTGAGCAATATGAGTTTAAAATGCAAGGCGACACATATATTTCACAAATGCACTCTAATTTACCTAATTACCAGGACTTAAACTGAGAAAACACCACATAGATACACACATGCCCAAAAGTAGCCGGAGATAACAGTGTATGGGACCTGCTGATGGTTTGCTAATCCAGAGATCCTGGAAAGTGAACCTTTCATTCTGTTGCAAGTCTGTAAATACAAACTTCATACTGGCCAACAAATGCATGAGCTTCAATCATAACTCACTGGAGTTTGACTAGTGCTGTTTATCAGGCATCAAAATGCTTTAGAGAGCCACATGACCTCAGGTACCATGGTTATAAGGCAACACATTTGCCCCTGAGCTGCAGGGCAGCCATTTCACACCAGAACACTGATACCTGCGTCACCTACATTCAACCCATTAGCTTAATTAGCCAATTAAGATGGGCATTACAAGATGGATTAGACGCAGACTTGAAATTTCAACACAACGCACTGCATCTGCTCTCTGTAAAAAGGACACATCCACTAGCACGGTTTCCATTACAGAACAGGCACACTGGCATTGACCTGGACCAGAGAGTGGTCAGCTTGCTCCTCTACATCAGCAACAAGGATTTTTCCTCAAAGCCTCCCATACACGCTTAAATTGTGAGCTTTTATTTGCAGCACAATAGCATCCTTGAGCCACCGCACACTAACCTCTTATAGCGTGGGACTGTGACGTTCTTCCTGCGATACCAGCCACACTTCACAAACACTGGGGCTGTTGTGCTTACAGGCCCGCGGGCCCGTTTCTCCTTAGTTTCCATTAGGTTTCCCTCATACAAACATGGGCAAACATTCAAACGGCAGTGTGCCATGACACCAGCATGTCGCCCTGATCTGTTACAATGTGCTTCGCTTCCAGATTTGAATGAGGCTCAGAGGCATTAGCTGTTTGCTGCTGTTTGACCTGTTCCCTCCTGGAAATGAACTCTGTCTATGTTTGATGTGAAAATGCAGCAGGAGGGAAAGATCAACAAAGTTTTTAGATTGATACAAATTACAAAGGGCAATACTGTCACAGCTGATTGATGCTATACTTCAGAGGAGTGGGAACAATTTCATAAAGAAAACTTCTGAGTGATGCACAAATGAATATACTGCAAGAAGAGATGAACAGCGGTAGACTATCACACAAGAGCCTCCGGAGACGGTCCTCAGAAGTACTGGCTCTGCCTTTAAAGCAGGGTGTTAATTGGTAGAGCATGTACTGAGTGGTCTCTAGGGCACAGGGGACATGATTGATCACAGAGAGATAAGCGTGTTTTGCACCCCAACAGATTAGTAAACAACTTCAGATGGACTAGCAATGGTACTGACATGCTACCGGCACCTAACCTCTAAGTTAGTGCTTAAGAAAATCAGCAGCATATTCTGATCGGTCTTTTTTTTCATTTTGTTTTCATATTCTTGAACTACATGCAGTTTGCCATTTAGGTTGATGTTCAGACAGCTCACTCAAGTGTCAGGCCTTATTCTGAATGAGGCTTGACTAAAAGGGTACTCGTTTGTGAGCGGTATTACAGTTAAAGTAGACTTTGCTCATTTTAGAGGTCTCTGTTTCCTATTGCAAGGTGCATTCACGTACAGTTTGTTATTTTATCAAATACCGTAATGTCTTTCTTTTGTCAACCACATATATACAAACATACAAAGAAAGGGCAATTTTGATTATCATACAGTCAGTTAAATCCTTTATGGCTGAGTATCCATGTTAAATGTTCACAGATAGGTTGGTATTTAAATGATGTGATATTTATTTTGAAAATACTCAATTTGATGTGGTCAAAGATTATGTCATTCATTCTCTCTCTCTTAAGTATCCATAACCCTGTATGTGATCTACAGCCTGATATTGCTGTGGGACTCTGGCAATAGAATTGTTGCTGGACAGCTACACCTTTTTGGGCTTGTATGGTGTTGTAGTGGAAAGGCCCTGTAAGTACAGGAGCAGACAGCCATGGCCCTTTCTATATCTCCCTTTCAGCTCACGCATGGCAACCTGCAGAGGGACATGACAGTTTCCGAGGGCCCCTGTAGCACCCTCGTGTGTTTATCTGGCAGGAGCCTGGTCTTTACACTTTCTGAAAAGTTTGACGGAGACCGCACGATCAAATTGTACCCCATTCCCCAAAGTGCAATTAAGTAACTTCTCCCCACGGGCACGGGTAAACACAAGCTCGGGCTGACGGTTTCTGAGAGGCTGTGAGCTTCGGGGAACCTGCGCGTGACAGCGGTTTGTGGAGGGCCGGGGAGAGGAGAGGGCGTTGTAGCGTTGAGTTTGAGACAGGGGAGGGAGACGGACAGCTTTCTGGGGGGATCTCTCGAGGCCCACTAGAACATGGGGGTGGACAGCGCTGTTGGGTACCTCGTTATAAGACAAGGAAATTCGAGACCAGAACACCCTGGGGTGGGGGGTGTGTGTGTGTGTGTGTGTGTGTGTGTGTGTGGGGGGGGGGGTGATGGGGGTGGGGGAGCTGCTGCCTCGCCACGCTAGAGCTCTCTGTCACATGGACCCCCGTGGGACACAACGCGCCTGATGGGTATTTAAAGAGATTTATTTCTGAGCATCAACAGTCATGGTCACGTTGTGGGGGAGAGAGACAGAGAAAACAGGGGGCTTGCTCACTCCTCCAAACTTTGGAAATTAAGAGGTGTGAGGTGTCATCAAATAAGCCTGCATTGCCATCCACTCATACCAAGTAGCCTAAACTGCGCTGAGGGGCAGTATCTAAAAGGAGAAGCCAAAGGACATGACCTGTAAATACAGAAGGGCTGTGGCACTCAGGAGTGATGCTCATATTTGAGGGTGCTGCTGGACCTGCGTGTGTCAGGTCGAGGGGTCTGTGCTGGACAGCTCAGACAGAATTGTTTTGACACAGCCCTCTTAAACCCCTTCACCACAAAAAGAGCAAAGGGATGTGACTCTCTCTCGCACCTGCTTTCTATATTTACCAGTACCAGCTGCTTTCTCGCACATTTAGCCTGGCTTCAAATGAACAGGGTCCAAGATAATAAGCAGACCCACTGTGTCTGGGGGGGGGCTTGTTTTGAAACCCGAGTACCCTTGATAAAGGAGGACACCCAGGCTGAGGGCTATTTCGACAGGCATTTATTAAATACATTGATTCCATGGGGACTTAATTTAAGGGCCTGGAAACGCACCATGTAAATTCAGTTGGAAAATGAACCCAACAAGGCAACCAGCTATAACTCTCATAAGAACATGGTGTGCCACATCTCAAAAGCTACCAGGCAAAGCAGAGCAACATCTCAGTGGCTTTGAATGCACCATTAAGAGGATGTTCCACAAAAGGAATACAGACATCAATCAAGACATTACATGTTCATTATGATATACCACGGGTTGCTCGACACCAATGTACTGGAGAGCAGACAATGCATTGTTCAAATTCCATGAAAGTGGTGGCGAGCATGATGGCACTGGTAGATGCCCTCATTTCTTATTTAAAAAAAAAAAAACAGCATGGAGACATATAAGGTTGTCTTCCATCAGAGAGGCTGTTTATTCACAGTTTGACGAGTGGCAGTAACAATGAGTGACAAGACCTTTTCATGGCGGCTTGGAGGGGCGTCAAGCAGCTAGAAGGTCAGGCTGGCGGAAGTGTAAGGCTGGGGTATGGCGGGACGATCCGTCCCGGGGGGCAGGGGTGGGGGGGACATGGCCTTGCGGAGGAGTTACGCAACGCCTGAACGTGGTTTTTCGGGTGACGGATGGCGTCGAGTCATTCTGATATGTGTGAAAAGGCCAGGGTCCCCAGACAGGCCCAGAGGTGGGAATGCCAGCGCAACAGGAATTCCTGAAGGGACACGGCAGCTGAGCACCCCCCCCCCATTCCTTCTGCTGTGCACACACACACACACACACACACACACACATACACACCACTGTGTGGCAAGTGATTGTCTCCCCCTGGTCCTTACGGCTGGGAGAATGCAGTTTATTTACCACATGCCTTTCGCAAAGGCCACAGGGTCCGCTTGGCGAATGGGCAATATTCATGTACGCAGTGGTCTTTGTGCCAAACATGCCTTTTTGACATAGCTGGTTATGTTATACCCCAAATAAGAGCCCTTAAGATAACACAAATTCTCTTTCGCCATCTTGAGTTGGCTGGGAAGTTACTGGATTGATTAAAACTTACATAACCTGACCTTTGAACAGAACCTTTCTGAAGCACCATACCCCAAATGCCACCAGACAAACAAGCCACCTGCTGCTTCGCCTCCTGCTTCTTGTGTGTGGAAGACTCTGGATGCATGATTAGTCATGACTGCTCGAGAGACACTGTAAACACTCAACTTCTTTAAGTTTGAAAACAAAACAAAACACATTTCACAAATGCTCAAGGGGGAAAAAATGCCACTTCAAACATTACTGCAGCAGTAGAACATACTCGTTGATTAGCTGAAGGTTGGAGACAAACAATATGAATGGCTGCTTGTAAAATGAGAGCTGCACAGGAAGATTGCCCTGTTCAACCTTAACTAAGATCGACCACAGACAAAAAGAAACTTTACCTCCAGAAATATTTGCAAGCAGATATGCCATGTGTTTAATTTTTTTTGAAACACTTTACAGCTATACCCAATAAAACCATTGATTTGATACAGCATTGTACATTCAGTGGATCAAGGGCCCATCTGAATCTGACCAATCAGAGTGCTTCTCCATACTCTGATCTGAAGCACATCACTACAGGATTGTGATTATGCAGACAACCAGGAGCTACAGGATGAGACCAAGCAATCAAATCCTAAATGAACCTTTTAAAATGTAAACAGCTTTGGTCCCATTGAAGCTGAATACTAAATGGTCCGCCCGGTCCAGCCACCAGTCAAGAGATGGCTTGAATGTCATCAAAATGTTTTACATGATAAATTAGAGTAATTCAACATTGGGGCCTCCACTTTGTTTGGACAAGCCATGAGAGACAAAAGAGCAGGACCACCACCCCCCCCCCCCCCACCACCACCACCACCGATTTAAACCTTATGTGTACGGTTGATTTCAACTGCACCTCAAGTAACTATCTATATTACATCTTTTTAAATGAGATCAATTTTCAGTATGGGCTCACAAAGCTCCAGGCTGTTGGTTCTTTCCCTTTCCATTTCCCTGTATTGAGTGCTCACCCCCAGCATTGCTATAGACCTCTCTGTTGCATCTGATATTTTCCTTCAAAAGCAAATGGCAACACAAATTCTGCTTGCCCTCAGAACAGACAGAATGAGTTCATCTTTTCTGCCCACAACAGCCATGACATTACTCTAATCACTGCCGCTGCCCTGAGGTCATCCCTGCGCCTTTTCCTTCTGTGTAAAGATGATGAAATCTTCACTAACATGGACAATTTCCTCCATCTTAGAAAGTTATTTACTGTGTACATATGTATGTATGAGGACTCTGCATTTGAATATTTGATAAACCATGAATTAGCATGAATTAGTTTTGTCACAAATTTCACCTCTTGCAGTTTTTGGAAGCATGAAAATGTGAGTCTGTGCAGCCATCGGATGATTGGATATTGAGGCAATTGGCCGCACCACTCAACTGGGAAGACCAAGCTGGTATAAATGAGAAGACCAGAGCAAGGGCTGATAAGGGATGTCTGTACCTTGGATTAGAATCATTTTGGTTCTTTTTAAAATGATTTTCACAGGTGCCAGTTCACCTATTTTGAACCTCTTATTTATTTACTGGGGGAAACTGTATAGTAGCTCATAGCCAAAGACCTCAGTGGATGTCTCCTCAGGGTATTCAAAGAAAATACCATTACTGACTGCACCCAAATGCACCAGTGGCAGCACCCTGACCTCCTACAGTGTTTCAGATGCCAGTCTGTACCACACATATTTCCTATGATCACCAATGTGGCTGGAGTTGAGACCACAGGGACACGATTCACTGCCCAAACAGGGCTTCCCTTCAGGGGAACTCCGTGGAAAAACATGGACGGAATCACGTGCTGTTTTGTTTGTTTTGGTTTTTTTTTCTCTTTCTAGCGGAATTGACTCTCGTAGCAAACTCGAGCCAGAGGGGCACGGCTGGTTAATCGGGCTGAACTGGAAGGAACCCCGCAGGCTCCACTGATTTTGCCATGTAGAGGAAACAGGAGCCAGGCTGTTGCGCCTGCGCTATGAGGTTTTGACAGCTCTGAAGCTGCCGCCGCACTGGAGTGCAAATATAGAAATGTCAGGATGAAAAGACCACCAGCAGAAGGCACTTTCATATTGATGGCCCCCTGCTTCATTTCCTGTAGATTATGCAGAATGTTTATAAAGGAAATGGTCCTACTCACCTCCCCCACTCTGTGAGGTCTGACAACATTTCCTATGTCTCAGGGACAGCTCAGGAGAGTCCTAGTAAAATGTATAAAAAGTTCTATAAAACTGTACAATATTTCTATTAAGTATATGTTCTATAAAAATGTACAATATTTAGGCGTTTTCCTGTTGTGGAGTAATATGATAATTAATTCCGCTGCAATGCTGTCCCTCTAATTTTGCACAACCTACTTCCAACCAGCTTCTGCTTTAACTTCTGTGTTTAATTTGGGAGGCCCTCTTTGCCAGCTTGAAAGGGAACGTCCTCCCAGACCGAGCAGAGTTGAGTGCAAATGGTAAAACAGTCTGGAGTATTCATCTCACTGTGTTCCAAACAGCCAGCGCACTGCACAGAGTCTCACAGGATATCTGTGCTGTGTCCCCATCCCCACATCCTGCTATTTATACCACTCCACCAAACCACTGCAAGAGACTAGTCCACAATATTTTACCAGAGATTTCCAAAACACACTGAGAATGTACTGAATAATTTACGGTACGGCATTTTTTTTTTCCTTAAACATCTTAAATTTATTTCAACAAAGCAATACATATGTTAAACACACTTTTACAGCAACAGGGCATTAGTGTGCCATTGTAGGAAGATGAGTTGCACAAATGCTGTGGGGCTCACCCATGATAAAGGCATCTGCTAAACAAGGAAATTAATCAATATGTAAATGACAGTAGTAGGCCTATGCAATAAAATACTAGAATCGGTATGTGATGAATGATCCCTACTATTCACTTGTATTTTCAACAGAGGCCTGGTCTGCAGTTGATGCCTGTCGGCTGTTCCTTGTGATGAATCATTTATTTGAACTCACTCCTGTGAATCAACCACCCTCCAATTTGAAAGTAACACTGTTTAAACAGGAAAAAAAACATTTACCAAAATAACGATATTTAACCAATTAAACAGAGCCCATTCAACAGCTATAAACTCAAACGCCACCTGGAGCACGCTCCCAGCAGAAATGAAGGATAATGGATCCACTGAACATCCAAGCAGAGATTTTTGCCTGCGATACATGGCTGAGCAATTATCCTATACACTGCGCATACATACACACACAGACACATACATACACACAGACACACACACACACACACACACACACACACAGACACAGACACAAAATAACTGCAGGTTGACGATCTGTCAGAAATCACTGGGGATGAAATCAGTGGCTAACACTTGACTTGACCCAGGCTTCAATTTCTCTCTCTCTCTCTCTCACACACATGCACACACGCACACACACACATACGGATAACATATTTCCTTCTCCCACATGAGACCCATGCATATTTTGGTGTATTTTTCCTGTCATCCCCACTTCCTTCTGATTGTGCTTCCTGTCTTGAATGACCGGCTGCTGTAATTTAACCCTTTACTTCCTGCCTCAGCATAGGCTACTTCAGCAGTCTGCAAAGGATTGAGCACACATCCGGCACAACTTCCACATAGCCAGCCACATGTCCCTGCCACACAGGCAGGAGGCCACCGCGACCAAAAACCTCCATACTTACATTGGATGTTGGGTTCTCCCTTTATAAATAACCTGCATTTATCCAAGCCCTTAAAACAAAGAGGAGGTTGAGGGCTGACCTGAAGGGTTCAAACCTTCAGAGCCCCTTCTGGACCTTGGCCAAGTGCATCTCCAAATAGCGGAATGCTATCGCATCTAATTTCAGTAGTGTTATTTCAGTCTGCTAGCTGTTCATATGACAGCTGTAATGATTATCTAATGAAAGCTTAACTTTTTCATGCAAATTGCACTACAACTAAACAGTTCAGTGGACGAAAACTGATTTAGTAAAAAAGTTGCACAGATTTTGAATGGTATTGGTCAGATGAGCAATCTCCAGTGTGAACAGAGTGCGGTGTTTGAATAAAATGTTTTGTAGGTTTAAATAGGAAAATAGGACAAACAATAAATAAAAATGATATAAAAATGTTTTATATGGTACTAATCAGTTTTAAACTGGAATCCAATTTATGCCAAAACAGCACAGGTGCAACTGTCAGGAAGCCTGACCAGTTAAGAAGTACAAGGACGCCTACTCTATGGCATCCATGGTGCGCCACTGCTTCCAGCTGTACTTCATTAATGGCCACCTTTAAAGAGTAAATGCTTATCCCATAACCCAGCAGACATGGGAGTTTAAAGATCAATGTATAGAAACTCATAAAATCATTTTCATATCAGCCTTTAAACACATACTAACTCTGGAGCATGCAAATCACTCTCAGCCTTATTGCAGTTAATATACACAAATTACACAATATAGTGGTGGAATAAACAAACAAATGAAAGGAAAGAATGCAAGCTGACATCACTAGAAGTGTAAATGATCCAGGGATTTGTTCCAAATTGGCACTGAACCAAAGAAATTGTGGAAAATGGGCCTTGCGGGACTGCCCTGTAGAGGTTTGTGAGGAAATCGCGAATGCTGCATTTTTGCAGCAGACTGCAGCTGGCCTGCATTACCCTCTTTCATTTCTTTTGAGTTTCACCAATATGCTGCACAGACATGTGATTTAATAAACCACACTCTTAAAACCTCAATTAAAATCTCAAGGAAGTACTCCACAGCATACTGCTCTGTCATTGCAGGACTCTGACTTCTAAGGGCTCTGTGCCTGCTAAATCAGTTATTATACGTGTGCATCATGCAGGCACACCCAAGGCACTTTTAAAGAGCAGGGAGGCTCAAAGCACTGACAGTACTGGAGGGCAATGGGCCAGGGACAGAGGGAAATGGGGTCATGTTTCTCAATCTTATGGTCAATGTTTCCATTCGAACACCCTGAAAGGTCAGGTATCAAAATGCCACTGACCTTTCTGCGTAACCCCAGGTTCTGCTTGCTAGTGTGCTAGTGTAGTGTGACTGCAAAAGGCATCCAACTCACAGTACTGTTAATGATATGTGAGGTTTCCAAGATTATCTTAGGAAAAATCGTGGCTGCTTTTAAACTTTGACCACTGGGATTAAATGCAGTTTTGATGACCCCGAGACGTCATGTGTACTCCAGTTAAAATCCATGATAGGCCCCAATACTTCACCCCTGACCTTGGACAGGCAAGGTCACGCCCCGCCGGATGAGTCCAGCCCCCTCCTCCTACACCACACAATGGATCACCACCCTCTTGCTGGGTCACCTCTGAGAACAGAGACCCGGCACAGCAGCAGGAAGGGCCCTGCGCTGGCAAACAGGAAGTGACCTCACTGGCTGCTTGGCCACCCTCATCTCCTCCTGACACATGCAGAAGCTTTTGAAGTCTGAGAGTTATCGGCCATAAATGTTTGTTATGATTAAATTACATCATTAATCTACTTTATCTCCCCCTTTTGGATGGTGTCTCACGTTGCTAACATCTAATCTATTATCCATTTATACAGCAGCACCATCAGCCATCAAGCCCTTGAGGGTAGATCCCTGTTTCATCAGCTGTGTTCAACCTATTCCAAGTTCTCCAACAACTACTCCAGAGTGCAGGCAAACAGAGGTAGCATTTCAGTTTAATTTGCAGTCTCTCAATGACACAAGCTGGTAATTGGTGAGCCTATCAGCCTGTGTCTGTTAGTCAAAGTCTGAAATCCTGCTGACTACCTGCACTAACAATTATCTTGACAGCAACACCTAGAAGGTGTGACCATTTTCAGTAGCTGTTCATTTACAGCAGTGAGTCTCCCAAATGGTGACTTCACCTGCTTTCTTATAATTACCCACATTACACTCCACACAAAAAGCCACAAATTACACCTTCAACATGACATTGTGGTTACCCTATCACTGGGACCATAAACCTATACATAGCATTTTAACTGGGTGAGGCTGAGAAGCAAAGCACCTTCTTATACACTTCAGGTAGAGGGCCATCAGGTGTGGTAACTGCAGACAAATGACTAACTTGGATTTAGAGGGAAAACAGGCTAGTCATCACTGACTGCCAGTAAACTGCCAGTAAAAACAATAAAATGAAATGAAAGAATTAAACTGTTGTCCCACAGACTTGTGCTTGCCACACGATTATTCCTATAGTGCACCACTGGACATCGGGCTGGACTTTATATTTTAAACATATAATACAAACTAGAAAGGAAATTTTATGAAAAACTAAGTTGTCTTGAAATGTAGCATGGTAGTAGCTACTAGCTACAAAATTTGCTGGAGAGATGGTCTGGATCTGTGGCTGCTGTAGCAGGCGCATTGTGACAGTTGCATGTATTAGATTCAGATTGTGAATGTTCTATCCCCATTAGTCAATGGGAAATTTCTTTTGTGTAAAATCATAAATATCCCAAAAAATATTTTAGGTATTGACACAAAAAGCATGAGCAATGCAATTCCATAACTAGCTGAGGGTGTAAGTGAAGCTAAAAAAACTGTTTGCGGAGTTACTGACAGAAATTCAAATGCAAGAAGAAGGAAAAGAGAGAGAAGAAAAATAAATATAAATACGTTTTCTGCCTTAATGTACCATACGACTCCCATATTGTACCACCAGATGCTGGGCTGCATTTTATATTCTCAGACACGTATGGAAAGAGTCAAAATGCTAGGCCTTTGAGGCAGCAGGCTATTAAATTAGACAAACCATTTCTCTTTCTTCCAGTTCCCCGAATTCCACCACAGGACAGCACATGGTAGTGTCATGCAGTTTTACCACAGTGCCGTTACTTTGAGGGTTCCAGAGGCATGGTAACTATCCATTTAGAGGAAAGTCACTCTAAAATTGTGGAATAAAAGCCAATGAACCCTGGACAAAGGATCCCCCCTCAATCCCAAAATCACCCACACGGGTGTGCCCGAACCCGAAACCATTACAGCCCCACACACGAGGTATGGCGTTAGGCAAACAGATGAGGGTGAGGTAGTGTCCAGAGTTTACCGCGGGATTAAGACGCAAAGTGAGACCGGCGTCCTGTGGTCCTAACCACAAAATTGGACACCCACAGCAGAGCCCTGTGCACTTCTCTCCACAGCCAAAACACAAGAGTGAGGTGGTCCATCCAGCCCATAAGATAACCAAAGTCATCACACCCGTCAGCGAGGAATCCCCCACTCTTGAGCATGCTTTGAACACTTTGGAGTGGGTCCCACGCCTCCCCTTCCAGCTAAACTCAAGTTCAGAGATCCTGTGTCGAGTCCACCTGCTCTCTGTCACTCAAACACCTGCAGGAATGCCTCGGAGCTGGCCGCAATGAACGCATGCTGACGCACATTCAGGCCGGGGGTCAGGTGCGGCCTGGGCATGTCTGCAAGCCTGCACTGGTCCTCTTGCAGCAGCTGACGCCTGTTTGCAGGAACCAGCCTTCCCGGTACACCGCGTTTCAGCCCACGGGGGACCTGTAATGATCGGTTTCCTTCTTCGTGACGTGAGCCGTTCCTTACGCATGTTCATTATGGTGGCGTCAATAAAACGCAAGAGACATTACCTGTTGGGCCCGCTTACTGAGGCCTTCCACTCTGAACACACACCTGACCAAGACAACCCTATAATAGGCAATGGCAATGAACCCCCTGTCAACTGCGCTGGTCTCCGGGATTCAATGTTGGGCCAAACATGTGCGGCATTCTCGCGCTCCTGTGATAGCCATACACGCTGGCATCCGTGCACACTTGCCCCTCTTCCCCCCATCAGGGCTCCAGGGGGCATTCCAAATCAGTACACCAGTATACGATTTCTGGACACAGCAGCTGCAACAGGCTGGTCCATAAATGCCGTTTTCTGGGGGCGAGGGTGCTTGCTTGGATTTCACCTCTCTCTAAATCAAAACATCCGAGGGAGAGGAAAAGGTAACCAGGCCTTTGCTGCACCATTAGGTAGAAGTGACAATAGATTCATAACTGTATCATTGTGTTTTGGATCTCCCACACCCATTTAAGAAAAGAGATCTAATACTAATTGTTGACTTATTTATCAGAGGATCATCTAAATCAACCAAAAATTTTCAAATGCTTGAGAGGTTTGAATTCAGGATGATATATTCTGGTCTCTCCTTGATGCATGAAGGACACTGAATCTTCAAAATAAAAAAAGAGAGAAAAACAATCACATGCAAGAAAAATAGTTTTTTTCTCAAGAAAACAACACACAGAAAAATTCATCCTAGACCACTGACTGACAAATCCCAAAACTTGTGCTTCTGGACCACCATCATCCACTGATACAAACCCTGCTTAAGCTTTCTCAGCAGCAACATCTAAAAATAAAGCAGGAAGTATTCAGATGCAGAATTAATGTAGAGAATTTCAAATGTGCATGCAATATGCCAAGGCAAATTCTCTTGGTGCCATAGTTCACTGAACTAAATCTGAACTTTTAACGAGTAATGAGTAAAACCACTTGATTATGAAAGAGATGAGAAAATGAAGAAGGTGTAAACAGGTGAAGCATCTGGCGTGACCTCTTGTGACCCCTACCGGCCTTAGCTGACATCCCGCAACAGCGGTTGCCTCTCCTCAGAGAGCAAAGCTGCAGGCTTAACTGGCACTAAAAAACCTCCTCAAAAAAAGGAAAAAACCCCAGAAAGATTTGTTTGTTTTCCTGACATTGCTCTGAGTTCATTATTATTTCTCTCTCTCTCTCTCTCTTTTTTTGTGCTGTGGCAATATTCCCACCACACTCATAAGTCAAAGAGCGTCAGGACTTGGCGGGAACCCCCACAGGAAGCGTTTCCCCTCATTGTGTCTCCGCTCGGCCTGGGGATCTCCTGAGGCCGGGCCCCCTTCGTCCAGCGCGTCTCTGTAAGCCTGCTCCCCCGACCCCAAGGATGACGGGTCACGGATGATGCCAAGTGCCCCGGAACCGCCCCTGAGGGTCTCCTGTCTCCTTTAAAATAGTTGTTTGTCCATGTTGGCTTATATTCCATGCACAAGCTAATATGCGTGAGAGAGAAGAATGTGGGGTCAAATATATTTATGTAATTGACGGAGAGTTGATGCAACATAATCCCCTACGGAAGCTTCTCTTGAAACTTCTGACGTCATTGGAGAAAATGGTTGGGGAAACACACTTGGTTCATTTGTGTAAAAAGAGGGTCATTCCGGCTGGACCCTGTCAGGTTCGAGTGAAAGTTGCCATACAAATCCTTTGCACTTCAAAATGATTAACTATTTTTTGCAAAGGTATCCTTTAAACCTCAACCATCAGATCAGCACCTGACACAGACACAACCTCAGTGACAATGTAAAGCTCTTTATAGCAGCAACTTTCAAAAACATGAACATCCATATTTGAAAAATACATAATTTTCTTTTTGGTAGAATGTTCTACAGATTATTGTTGCTGCACAACATCACTTTACTGTGAGATCTTTTAGCTACTATTAGAGATTTGACCCACTGGTGGATAGGGCAGATGGCAAAGTGTCATTCATGAAAATGCAACCAATACCATGAGATACTAATGAGGGGACTAATTTGAAACAGAACAACCCATTTCATTTTTTAAGTGATAGTTTAGTCACACATGTGTTCTTAGTGAATTGAATGGTCATGTATTATTTTGTATTACTTATATTGAATGGTTTAAAACTAGCATTACTGCTATATGTGAATATATGGAAAAGTATTACTTGCATGAGAGTAGTAATATTAATATTTACTACTGTGCTGCTGTTGGTGGTCCAAACATTAAACTGAAATATGACCTTAAATTTGAATGTCAACATTTATGTACACATTAGTATACAAACACATATTCATAAATACATTGAGATCAACTCAAATCGGTTCATATCCATAAAATCAAGTTACAGACATACAATTGCAAGTACATTCCCTTGCTATGAATGGAATGATATGAGATTCTTCTGTAAGGACTCAGCAACTGACAGCACAAATAACAATAGCATAAACGAAAATGGGCACATAATGGGATATATATATATATATAATATATATATTAATATTAAGCTACACAATCCTCCAAATGTAAATTAGGCAAACATGATTTGTGTCCAAAAGACGCATTCAAATGTCTGCACTGCACTACGAATGTCTAAATAATAATGCAATGAAATGCGTTTTTCAATACGCCCAATGAAAAATGGAGATGTACGGCACACTGTTACAACATAGTTAATCTATTAAGTTTGTGTACACAACTGTCTGACATTACTGCTTAGATTTTTCGTCAACGATTCCAAGTAAAACCATTTCTATTATTATGGTCATTTATCAAAGAATGCATGTACGTCAACAACAGCCAGAGTTATAAAATGGCAAAAGATTTAAGCTTACCCTGTGGACAACCCATGGAGACGACCATAACCATGTGCCCCTCACCAATTCTGCAATGAAAGGAAGAAGGGGAAAAATAAGCAAAATCCTGTTTTTATTTTTGGGAAATCCGCGAATATGCAGCTGGGAGCTCTCACACTGGCGCGCTAACGTCAAAGGCTTTCCTGCTCAAGACCCGCAGCTTGACCTAAAATCTTTCAGAGCAAGAAGAGAAAAAAAGGAAAAAAAGGAAACCTCAACCACTTTCAACACAAGAGACAGAATCTCCATCTCTCACATTTGCGTGCATACACACTCACACACATTCACACACACATACTCCTGCGCTTGTCTGTAATTAAGACCAGACCTCACCGTCGGATGCTAGCCAGTCCAAATGAGACAGGGCTCTCCTCAATCGTTCAGATAAAGCACTGCTTTATAAAACGATTTGCTTCCTGCTTCTGTGTGTGTGTGTGTGTGCGTGCGTGTGTGTGTTTATGCGCGCGTATGTGTATGTGTGTGCGTGCGTGTGTGTGTGTATGTGTGTGAATGTGTGTATGTGTGTGAGTGTGTATGTGTGTGTGTGTGAGAGAGAGAGAGAGAGTGTTGTGTGCAGCATTGAGCTCACAAGTGCTATGATGTCTGTGTTCAATTAGTGACCCAAAATGCCAGCCTGAAAGAACAGGGGAGGCCAGATCCTCTGGGAGGCCAAACAGGGCCATTCGTTTGGCTTCCATACAAATCTGAAAGCTTCACTAGTTATTTTTCAAACTTTTTTATCGGGTTTTGGGCAACGTGCCAGGATCTGGAGCAATCTGCGATAGTCTGGGAAGGGTCTTTTAAAGAGAGGAGATTTAGTGCTGAGTTTTACTCGGACCAACTGCACTGTTTCTGCACTGAACCCGGGTCAGCGGGGACTACCACAGGGTAATGGGCCCGACACTGTCCATGTAAACTGTCTCTTTTAGCTCTTCTGACAGGTACAGTTCACTGAGCAGGTCTGACAAGACGCCTGAAAACACCCACATGCAGCGCAAATTACACCGCATGTTAAAAAAAGGAACGACAAAACAAAACAGAAAAAAAAAAACATTGTTTCATTAAATCCCCGATCTGCGTCAGAGCTGCATAGGGCAACCAATCACGGTTCTCATTCCTCGAATGGATTAATTAGCACAATTTTATTATAAACACTACTCAAGATGCAAGTTACAAAATCACCTATAAAATCTAATGGTTTTAAACTTTGACAAAAGAAAGCTTTACTCTGGAGGAAAAAGGCAACATGAAAAAAGCAAACAGCTTGAAGGGAAACAGTGGACAATGCCAAAATGAGGAGACCTCCTGGGCCAGTAGTTTGAAGCTCTGAAACCAGCAACTGCTTGGGGAAATCTGTTCTGTAAGCGTGTGTGTGTGTGTGTGTGCGCATGCGGGCATGCGTGCGTGTGTTGTTTCTGTTTGTCTCCATTTCCGGCCCGGGGCGGTTTCGGAAGGGTTCCGCTGCCTCTGCTGGCGCTCTGTAAGTGGTCGCCCCACTCCCTTCCTCCTCCACCCGCTTTTGGCCTCGATCGGTGCCGAGCGCAGGACTCCACCAGACCCCCCTCGCTCACATTTTCCCAATAAGAGGGGAGTGGCCGGCTCTCTGGGGAGGAAGCTGCCCCCGTGCCCCCGCAGCGGCCGCTGACGTCAGGGCCTGCTCCTTGCTGACACCGCTCGCGCGTTACCTGCGGCTCGGACTGCGGCCCATACGCCACGCAGCCGGAGGGGGAAACCCAGCCCTCGGTGCCATTTCCTGCGCAGCTGATTAGAGACCGCGACCCTGCGGGACCCCCACCCCACCCCGGGCCCATGGTCATAATATAGAGGTGGGGAACACTGCGACCCTCTGCCTGATCAAACAGGGCCACTGACGCAGTGGTTCCCAATCAACTACAATAACACAACAGCAAACATGCACCCCCCCCCCAGGAGCAAGCTGTTCACAGACTACACTGATTTAGCATCGGGTGCACTATGGAGCTTGACAGGTATTAAGGCATTAGAGACCCACGAAACATTCACTGTAATCTCTGAAACTGAGACAAACTTTCAGCCCCCAAAAAAAGAATGCTGTAAAGCAGGGGTGGGGGGCTTCTAACCTCCGGGCCGTATGCGGCCCGCAAGACAGTTTGATCCGGCCCACAAGGCAATTCATAAATACAAAAAAGCAACACAGAAATACTAATAAAATTACTTTTTTCCTCCGATAAAAGAAAAAAACATAAAATAGTAGAGTCAGGTGTCTGGATGGTCCCTTCCGACTGTATGCCTGTCCGGGTCACGGTCAGGGTGAACACAACACGCACATAGCGGTTACAAAGATTTTAAGATCTCTGGCGGTTAGGTGTCATCACTGACACGCATGATAGTGACTGTCAAGAAAAGTAGATGTGCACTTTCCAAGAGAAATGGACAAACGATTATTTTTTTGTTGAAGTTGTTAAAAGGCAAGCCAGTGTGCCTAGTTTGTGGGGACGCGTTCGCAGTGATGAAAAAGGCCAATCTTGAGCTTCATTACAGCTCGAAACATGCTAAACTGGATGAGTTGCAAGGACAAATGCGCTTGGATGAAGTTAACACTCTTCGGCAGAGTTTGGGTGCCCAACAAGCAGCTTTCACAAGACCGCATTCTGACAAAGACAATGTTATGCAGGCAAGTTTTGTGGTGAGCGAGCTAATAGCTAAGAAGCTGAAACCTCATTCAGAAGGAGAATCCGTGAAAGAGTGCCTTGTTGCCGCTGCGGAGCTGCTAGCACCGGACAAAGTAAAATTGTTCCAAAGTGTCAGTTTGTCTCGAAGAACCATCACAGAGCGGATTACTGATATGGCACAAGATATTGAAAAAAACACTGCAAGGCAACTGCAAGAAATTTCCAGTTTTTCTCTCTGGCCTGCGATGAAACAAGACATAACAAATACCACCCAACTAGCCATTTTTGTGTGGGATTACTGCTGAGTTTGATACGAGGGAGGAATTGCTGTCTTTGAAAGTCATGCATGGCAGTACCAAAGGTGAGGATTATTTTGAGCAAGTTTTTTGAAAAGTTAAGTGGCCTTGCCACAGATGGAGTCCCAGCCATGGCTGGCCCGGAAAAGGGATTAACTGCATTGGTCAAAAAAGAAATGAGTTGTCTCAGTTTCAATCCAAGTGATTTAGTTGTATGCCACTGTATCATACATGTGCACATTCCCTAAGACTCAACAATGTTTCTATCGTTTCCACCATAAATTTCATCAAAAGCAGAGGGCTAAACAGCTGCCAGTTCAAGGAGCTAGTGAGTGAGCTTGAGTCGGAGTATGGAGATCTGGTTTACCATTGTGAGGTGCGATGGCTGAGTCACGCAGATATGCTCACACCGTTTTACAAACTGAGGGAAGAAGTAAAACAATTCATGGAGATGAAGGGAAAACCTGTCGTGGAACTCAGTGATAGCAAGTGGCTGTGTGATTTGGCCTTCATGGTGGACATTACCAAGTACCTCTCAGAGCTGAACGTCAAGCTCCAAGGTCCCAACCAGCTTCTCCGCTATCTGCTTTCAAACGTGAAATCATTTGAAGCGAAATTAAAGCTGTGGCAAGTGCAACTGGAAAAAGATAACACTGTGCATTTTCCTACTCTGCAAGAACACAAGCCTGCTATGACATCCGAATATGCTGGTGAGTGTGCAAAACTCCTTCAGGCATTTGGCGAGAGGTTTCACGACATGAAAAGTAAACAGAACATATTTGATACGCCGTTTAATGTGGAACCAGCTGATGTGCCTGACAACCTACACCACAAAATCATTGAGCTGCAGAGCAACGACAAGCTCAAAGCTAGGTACAACAAGTTTGCATTTCTGTTTGGGACAACCTACTGCTGTGAGCAGTTCTTTTCAAAACTGACTCTTGCAAAGACTCGATTCCGCTCAAGAATGACTGGCCCAACCTGGAAAACCAGCTGCAAGTAGCATCATCATCACGACCATCTGACATCAGATGCCTCGCCAAAGAGAAGCAGTTCCAGCCATCGCATTAGAGAGGTTATTGTGATATATGTGTTCAATAATTTAGTATGGCCCTTGAAGGATGTTATAAAAATTGAAATGGCCCTTGAAAAGAAAAAGGCTCCCCACACCTGCTGTAAAGTTTCCATCCAGATGACACATGAGGACATCACAAGGACAAGTTTTGGTGTTGGAATACCAACCTCTATTTGAGGTATGAGAGTGGGAATAATAAATAGGAATACTAAAAAATAAGAAAATATATGAAGAATGATTTTTCTCACCATCCACCATTCCAAACTTCCAACCTCAGATTGTTTTTAATGATTTATTTATTGTACATTTTTCCTCATAGGTAATTCTCCCACAAACGAATAAACACAGAGTTGAGGCTCCGAAAACCTCATTCTTCTGTGCAGTACTGGACAAAACTATGGTCCATAAATGGTTACAAATCTGAAGTACCCCTTTGAGCTTCAATCATTTTTCATACACACAAAAGACAAACTGTCTCAACAAAGGCATTATGTTTGTGAGGTTGAATTATCATGGAAACCCCAACCAGCTCCATGGAAAAGGTGGTAATGATGTATGAAATGTAAAAACCATCTGAAAAATACTGGCACTTTCCATGCACCAAATATAATTAAAAGCACCTCTCTGATCCTAATAACATTCTAAGAGTGTTCCCCCACCGTGAATGTCCTGCTGAAGCTACTTAATTAATGCACAGGTGAGTTTTGGGCTGATGTGTTTGCCATACTGTGAGCATCATTAAGTCAGAGAGGAAGCAGGGTACCTTAACTTTCAAACTTCATATCTGGTTTTATACTTCTAGATTTTATGGAGTTTCCAGTAAAGGTTATATGACAGATGGCTGGGTTCTTCATTTTTTACCTAATCATCTATAGATTGGGCAGAGGATTAGGGAGAGCAATGGGTCTTTCATCAAAGCATCGACACAAATACAAGTATAAAAAGAAATACACAAATTAGGCAAAATCCTACTTACAAGTTGCACTCTTCATTAGTAATAGGATGGTCAGAGGCACCAGCCTGTGGGGCTGCACACCCATTATGTCAGGATCTAAAGCCTTCAGTACATCTCAGAATGAATGTGAGGCTATGAATAAACTATTTTGTGGTGAGAGAGAGACATATAGGGCCTAAGGTATGAATTGAGACTGGATCATCCTCTGATAAACTCTTTCAGCCTTCATACTGCAGTCAAACTAACCGAAGAACAAAAACTGATTACACCCGAGTTCTACTTTCGAGACGACAAAAACAACTATACTGAGTCCCTAAACAACACATCGGGTTCTGAAGTATTAATATCATTGAAGCAACTTGAACATTGAAGCCTGATTTGGAGCAAAAAACCTTATCCAATCACTGTCACACTGGGATTCTCTTATGTTGGCATTTTCAATTTTTGGCGGCGATCAGTGAAATGAGTACGGAATAAACGTGAGGTTGGAGGTTGCCTCTCAGCCAGATTCAGACTCTATCTCAACCCATCATATAAGCACATCCTTCAAGGTCGCACAAGGTCCATGCCGCTCGCCCACCCACAATTAGCCTTAGCCTTTAAAGTTATGGGAAATTCAAAGCAGGGTCCTCAGCAATGATTAGCAATTTGGCTTCAACCATCTTCAAAATACATCTTAAAATGAACAGCCTGCAGCAATGAACAAGACCCATTAAAAAACAGAAAAAAACACTAGGAATGGTATGAAGCTTGCCAAGTCACTTTAGTCCCACTGATCTGTGCAGACATCATTTTGCCTTATTTCACTTTAAGGAAGATTGACAGTATTACATTACTGAAAATTATGTGGGAATCCACCTCTCAAAAGATGACTGTTTATTTGTTAATTTAGTTTATTTGTTAATTTTTTGGACACTGCTGATGGCTCTTATTATGTAACTCTGTTGTGTTAATACTGGCACTAAGAAATAACCATGACAATGACCTACAGATAGCATCTGTCTGTCTGACCCCTGATATATTTCATCCATTTTCACCTCTGGGATTACCTCATTAGTGCATTGTGCGACAGCAGGTTCTGATACCGGTTGCAGCAAGGATCAAGTTCAAGACCTTGTTACTAACCTTTAAGGGACTTAACGGATCAGCCCCCCAATGCATACAGGACATGATAAAATCCTACAAGCTAAGGTAGTCAAAGAAATACAGTATGTGTTGATTTAAAGCTACTGTATAGAGTAAACCTTCATTTATTGTGCTGTTGCTTTTCCATCTGGTAGAAAAAATTATGAAATGGCCATGACACAAAATTTATCAAAGCTAAGTGATGTGCATGTTTGTATCAACACCAATTATATTATGAATTTCATTGTTTAAAAGTTAAAATGCTGTGATTGTACTGATAATTTCTCACCTTTTATTGTGTTCAAGAAAGTACTATATAGTCATAATATACTATGTAGAATTTCAGGAAATGCAATGAAAAATTCCTAAATTTTCTGGGGTAGGACTCCAGACTCCCTGCCAAATTTATGTCCCCACCACTTTCCAAATCAAACCTACACCCTTGCCTACTGTCCTCCCTATCTATGTCTATCTAGCTTACCGATTGCTATTTTCAGTAAAAAAAAAAAAAAAAAACAAAAAACTACTGTACACTAGCCTAGCACTTAATTAGCACTTAACTTTGTATCTTACTGTCCTCTTGTAATATTTTGTGATAACTACTCTTAGCATAGTGATGCACTTATTCGGAAGTCGATCTGGGTAAGTGTGTCTGCTAAATGAAGTAATGTAATGAGGAATTAAAGTCCATCTAGTATCTCAATATGTCTTTTGTTTGTTGTGATATAAGTTGTGAGAAAGAGATTCCCCTGCATGTGAGACAGTCTAATGTTTTTGGGGTTTTCAGGGTTTAACAATGGTACTGTTCATCTAGGTTAATATTTACTTTGCTGTGACCTTCTAGAATTTTAACATTCTGAAACAGTATATTGTTCTCGTTGGTGCATTTAGGACCAATGTGTGAAGGATCTTGTAAAGCTCATCAGCTCTGTAAGAAGCTGGTCATATTGTATAAGATTGTTGGTTGTTAATCTAAATGATTATCATATCTGATAAATATTTGCCTAGTTAAGATGACTTAAGGAAGAATTTCAAGGTCAGCTGCCTATTTTTGGGGATAAAACTAGTTGTTTATTTATCTATTTACGATATTTAAAAAAGTGTAACTGTGTATCTGTCAATATATATTTAAATTTGCATTAACTATTCGACAGAAAAGTGTTGGAATCACTGTCATAATTACTCATTTAAATGTGCCGTGATTGGAATTCTTTGTACAAAGCTGTCTTCTAACCCTATCTACAAATGGTATGTACTTATTAACATGATCCTTCGGTGTTAAATCACACAGTGATTTCCAGTTGTTCCAGCGGTTTTGTAGTATTGTGAATGTAAGGTTTTCCCAAACCAGCAGTTTGATGGCTGTTGGTTTTATTGATGGAATATTTTGTACATAAATACAATTTTGTGTGAATTGGAATCTCTTATTAGTTTAGTACAGGTCTGGCTGTAGTTTAAGCTTTACATTTTGATTCTTGTGCCCTCTGTGTAGATCTACTGTACCTCAGATTCTTTATACATGGACCAGATAGTCGTCTGAGTGCACATCACAATGAAAGGTCTGTCTCTGCCACTGTTTAAGCTTAAGTCTTGTGATTTGCTCACTCATTCTGAACATTCATGACGAGTTTTGGTCTCTATCCTTGAAAGATGGCGGGGGCAAGACAGGAGCGGAATATCTTGCCATAATTGAGTATCTGTGTCTATTTCCAGTCTTTGGATTTTGAACTTGTGAAAAAATGACTAATCTGCAATGCTCCTAACAGCAGCAAAAGGTGGCAGATTTAGTACTCATTTATTAATTCATTAACTGCATCATATATGAACAGCGAACCTTTTTGTTCCTTCAGAAAACCTTAGAAGACCTTGGCCATTTTTGGCGAATTCTGCATATACAGGTGTTCTGTTGCTAGACTTATTGGGTGGGGCTACATCCTTACTTTGTTCCTTGTTGGAGCTGAGAAGTTTTAGCAGCATATCTGTAGGCTGATGTTGAGGTATGTGTAGTGTTATATAGGATCAATACCCATTTTGAGAGGTTTGGTCCAAAGCCAAATGGATTATATTTCTGATATATGTGACCCCATTGTGTGTGGTGAAAGGATTGCAGGTTAAGATTGTGTGTGCTTGTTTCGATTCAAAAGGTTTAGCGATTTTCTTGTGTTTTTGGAGGAGTAAATATTTCCCAAAGTCGGTCTGGTTTGCATGAATTCATTTTGGAGGTACCTGTGTTAATCTGTGAGATAATACTTATCTCTACAGTTCTGTTGTCTATCTGCTAGTTATACTGTTTCCATACCATTGTGCATATGAAGGAAATTAAAGGTTCCTTAAATGAGAAAGGACAGTAGTTCACTGACTATATTTTATCACATGTTTTGTAGCAATGGAGAAAGGACTAACTGACATGTTTGGTATTTGTGAAAGTGAATCTATGTGGGATAGGGGATTTCATTTTACCCAGAAAATGGCATGATTCATGTTACTTCTCGGAAAGGTAATCCCTTTTCTATTGTAATTTTCTCTGTAGAAGTTTTCCAAAACTGATGGTGCTGAGGAAGCAGCTCAGAAAATCTGTATTGTGTCACATTTGGTAGATCTTTTTGAAGAACTGGACAGATGTTGAGTTTACTTATATGGGTTCTTGGATATAAATCATTTGTTAATATTGTCATGATGGTTTTCCCTTTTTAAATTCTCTCAAGTCTTGTTAGTGTGAGCCTCTCTGATTGCTCAGATTGCTACATGGTCTTAGATTAAGTCAAATTAATTTTTCTCTTAAAATTTCATTTGTCATTATTTTGAGTGAGCAAAGGTGAAACCAATCAGATTGTCATATATCTGTACCGGTTTAATTAGATATTGTTTCTTAATGGTAGAATGCAGATGCATACAGCTTTTGATTGTGATTTGCCTGTATTTCTTGTCACAAACGATGCCTCTCTCCCCGGCCAGACAGCCTGCTGAAGGTTAGATGACAGTTTCAGAGAAGTAAAGTCCAAAAATATTCTTTCTTGGGGCTGTGCAGCAGTGAATTATATCCACTGGGATGCATTTCCAGGAAATTTTCAAAAGCAATCTTGCAGGCATTTAAGCAGAGCTCGAAATTACAGGCTGCCAGTCAGAGGGGGAGGCAGGGGAATCTGGGAGCTCACTGTCAGGCCTGCTGGTTGTGCCACATTTGTGTTCGAAGTTCTGCTGTGAGCTCTCAGTCACCTCGCAGGCGGCTCCATGTGACTGCCTTATACGAGACTGAGCCTTCTGGGGCCACAGGACAGAGACTGCTGCTCACAGATAACACCAAGACTATTTATTACAGTGGGTAAGTGGAATTAAACAATACAACATAACATCTTGTAAGAGTAAACACTTATAGCCGGCCTATTCAAATAGAAGCCTGGGGCAGGGTCTGGCCCGCAAAGTAATTTGTCCCTTTAAGTAGATGACCTATCCCATTTCCATTTCCACTCTCTTCACATTTCCTTCTCATCTACCCTATCCTCCGCTACGTCTGCCTTCTTCCACTCCAGGATGCACTCTGCCTCCTCTAACCCTCGCAGACTCTTCTCTACATTCTCCTCCCTCCTCTCCCCTCCTCCTCTTCCTCCCTCATCCCTTTCTGCTGATAACTTTTTCTCCTTCTCCGGAAGAAGGTAAAAGACAACTGCGGCTCTTTTCTGTCGTGTCCTGTCATTTCCGCACCCGCTGTCACTCCCACTACCTTCTCCTCCTTCTCCCCCTAACTGACTCTGATGTTCTACAACTAATAAAATCCCACCGTTCCACTAGCCGTCTTCTTGATCCTATCCCTTCGCCTCTCTTTCAGTCCATCTCTGAGCACATTCTTCCCTTTCTTTCTTCCTTAATCAATAGCCTGTCTACCGGTGTAGTTCCCTCTGCTCTGAAGAGGGCATGGGTCATGCCACTGCTAAAGAAACCCACTTTAAATCCATCTGATGTCAGAAGCTACCATCTAGTATCTCTTCTACCATTTCTCTCCAAACCCCTCGAACAAGCAGTCTATAACCAACTTTCTCCCTGTCCCCTCGAGAATAACCTCCTGGACCTGAACCAGACAGGATTCAAAGCCGGCCACTCCACTGAGACTGCCCTCCTCGCAGTCACAGAAGAGCTTCACTTGGTCAGAGCGAAGTCACTCAGCTCTGTCCTCATATTACTTGACCTCTCCACAGTGTTTGACACCGTGAATCAGCAGATTCTTCTCTCGTCTCTTGCTGGGATGGGCTTCTCAGGATCTGCGCTCACATGATTTAAATCCTACCTGTCTGACTTTTCCTATCAGGTCTCTTGGAGGGAATCAGTCTCCTGTCCCCGCCCTTTCCAGACCGGGGTCCCACAAGGTTCCGTACTTGGCCCACTCCTTTTCTCCCTTTACGCTTAATCACTTGGACAGATTATCTCTGCCCACAGTCTTTCCTACCACTGCTACGCAGATCACACACAGTTGTTCTTCTCTTTCCCCCCTCTGACTCTCAGGTCCAGCCACGCATTGCAGCCTGCCTAAACGACATTGCTTCCTGGATGTCCACTAACCATCTTAAGCTCAGTCTAGAGAAGACTGAGCTTCTCTTTTTTCTAGCTAAGAGCTCCCCAACAATCGATGCTCTGATCACCATTGAGGGTTCTGTGGTGACCCCCTCCAGGTCAGCCAAAAACCTGGGCGTGACCCTGGACGACCAGCTAAACTTCTCAAGCCACATCGTGGCGGTCACCCGGTCCTGCAGATTCTCCCTCTACAACATCAGGACGATCCGCCCTTTCCTGACCCAAGAAGCAGCCCAGCTCCAGCACTAGTCATCTCCCGCCTTGACTAGTGCAGCGCCTTACTGGCTGGCTTACCAGACTGCGCTGTCAGGTCACTTCAGCTGGTTCAGAATGCTGCTGCGCGCCTCATATTCAACCTCCCAAAACACTCTCATGTCACTCCACTACTCACTGCCCTTCACTGGCTTCCGGTAGCAGCCCGCATCCAGTTTAAGACACTGGTGCTGGCTTACCAGGCCACAAGAGGCTCTGCCCCGTCCTACCTTCAGTCTCTGATCACTCCATACACTCCAACCAGATCTCTCCACTCAACCTCCTCTGGGCAGCTGGCGCTCCCCTCACTTCGGGAACCTGGCAGCCGTTCCACTCGGCCTCGTCTTTTTTCTGCCCTTGTTCCGCAGTGGTGGAATGACCTTCCTCACCCAATCAGAACTGCAGAATCACTTGCCATCTTCCGCAGGAGCCTGAAAACCCACCTTTTCAGAATCCACCTGTCCCCTATTGTGTAACCTTCCTGTTATGCTATGTTTTTATATTTCATGGTATAAAATGTCAAAAAAATCTTTTGTATTAGCCTTGTCTTATGTTGCAGGTTTTGTTTGCAGATTTCTTGTGATTGTTGCAGGATATACAGGAGCATGGTACTGTAAATAATTAATTTGCACTCCTACTGCGATCTTTTGCCTATGAGGTAAAATAAAATAATTCTGGTTCATAATTTCTATATGGTCCTGCATCAGTATTATTCCTGTTTGTCCCACCCCAATCAATGTAAACAAGTCATCCCTGGCTGACACAAGTTTCCATGTTCTGCTCTCGTCTAATGTCTCACCTCTAAACATTCAAAACATTCTGACCTCTGTCGCCCGCACAACGCTCTCTTGGCACCTTTTGCTAGCTAGTTTCATGCCAAAATGTTACTTTCTACTTTAAAAAAGCAAAAAGTTGACACAGAAAACAGGCAATATAATAGCCAATGGACAGAGAAGTATGTTTTTATATCAGTACGGGGCCTGTGTGTTTACTATGCAATAAGTGTGTGTTGGTGACAAAAAAATATAACTTTTGGAGGCATTTCAAGACAAACCATGGTAACTTTTACATGACATTCCCACCGGGCATAAGATTCAGGGGCTAACCTCCTGTTATGAGCAAAGTCACAGTGCTATGTTTCAGGCTTTTACAGAGCAAGAGAGAGCTACATCTTCATTGCCACAAGTGGCATAGATATTAGCCATAAAGAAAAGGCTGTTTATGGGCACGAAGGCTGTAAAGGAGTGCATGCTGGCATCAATCGAGAAGGTGCTTACTGATGAGAAAACCTGAAACAGTGTGATTGATTCAATTAAAAAAAATTCCATTATCAGACACGTCAGCCATAAGGAAAGTGGAAGTCCTTGTGTAAGATGTCTTCAAGACTCTTTTGGACAGACTGTGAAAGGCGGAGGTGATGTCCCTCGCCATGGATGAATCAACCGATAGCTGTGATGTAGCACAGTTGTCCCTCCATGTTAGATTCTTTGACCATGAATGCTTTCGAGAAGATCTACTTGGACTAATTCATTTGGAGGGACACACGGCCAGGTAGACAATTTTTAATATAATTGTGTCATTCTTTGAGGAGAACAAGTTGGATTTGGAATGTACTGATAAGCGGGTAACAGACACAGGGCCTGTCTGCTAGGTTGGCTGCTGTGGCTCCACAGCTGAGATTGGTACATTGCCTTAACCACCAAAGCCTGTTGTGTGCCAAACTTAGTGGCGAGTTAAAACAGACCATGTACCCTGTCATGGCAATTATTAACCTTATTTGTTCTACCTCCTTTGAATATACAAATGATTTATGTGTCTTGATACAATGCCATACTATGCACTCATGTGTCGTTTTCTATGCTTTTACAAACTACAGTGCAATATGCATTCAAATGTTGTTGTTACAGATCCATGCATTTCCCATATGTGTCTTGCTACAGTACAAGAGTATCTTGTAACCGTTACTGTGATGACTCAGCCATATTTCCCTGGTCTCTCATTTGGGATCATTTTCATACTCTATCCCCATTCCAAACTAATTGAATAGCCCTGATGTAAATTTTCAATGGATGCATGCTAATTCCGAATGAAATGTTTTGCTTTGTACCCAGCAAAGCAAGCAAAAGTTGCACAAACTCCCTAAACAATCCAGTGACTGGTGCTGAGGTTCCAACAAACTGCACATAATCCCACTAATTACTGCAACTCCCAAATGCAGACCAAACACACTAAAATACATACTAAAATGCAATTAAATTGTGGGGGGGGGGACCCACACCATTTTATATCTTTAGCTAGTAATCATGATCTTCAAGGCATTCCAAACAAAGGCCATTTACTTACACATCAGTCCACAGATGACAGAAATTACTTCTGGCGTATTATGGAATGAAGTATCTCTCCTTTAGAACCCATACAACACTTCTGATGTTCCCTGCATCCCTGCATATACACAATCCCTCCACAGCATCGGAGAGGAATAGAGGCAGGCTAGGACTTGAGGATATATAGTAAAAATTACAGGCAAGAGATCTAAAAATAAGCACACTATTCATTATGGGCCTTTTCTTATTGCAGAAGCCTTCCCATAGCCTGGAGGAGGAGCGCATGGCTCGTGCTCCCTGATGTTTCCTTCTACTGCAGAGATGCGGTGACCAACGCAAGCTCCACCGCATGCTCCACCTCATGCTTTTGTTACATATGTTCTGCACCGGTGCTGCATGCGTGACTGGAACCTGACCTTGGCCTCCAAATGGTGTATCTGTGCACCTGATACACAGTCACTCGCAGCACATGTGGGTCCGCACAACGTCAAGTGAAACCGAGATTACCATTACCATGCAAGTGAGGAGATGACTGCTGTAAGTGCTAGTGGATGTTGCTCAGAGAGGCGGATGCATCACATTACAGTTGGTTAGCAGACGCTGTCATGCAGAGTCACTTCCATAGCTTAGAAGTTTCATCCATTTATACAGCTTGATATTTATTGCAGTAATTTGGGTTGCGTGGGGAAAAACTGACAACCTCTGGGTTGCCACTGACTACTACACCACACTGCTGCAGGTGTAGGTTTGCACATGCAACATGATCAAATTTATTAGCATTTTACATCATTCTGATCTCTCGGGACCAAAGTTTCCAATCTGGTTTGCTGAAAAAAGTAATGATTAAAATAAACAATGAAACTTTGAGAAAAAAACGGTGGGGAACAATAAATCCTCCCGGTTCCACCTCCAAATATGTTTTGTGTGCGTTGCAGCAGCCATTTTGAGCGTTAAATAAAATGTGTTATATTATGGTAAGGCTCAATTCAGTAAGCCCAGCTTTTTCACAGTCAGAAGTTAGTATTTCACATAGCCAGTAGAGCATTTTTTCAGTGTTACTGATGATTTAGAGGTAGTGGAGCAATACATTCAAGCCCATTTACAAACAAGCATCATTACAGGACTATATGTTACTTCAAGGATTTATATATGACAGGAAAAGTGAAAATCAGCAATGAAGTACAACAGCCAGTGAAAAACATGCTGGGACAGGGACATTTCATTTAATATTTGTTTGTCAGGTGATGGGAGTTCCAGGAAAGCAGAGAAACATCCAGGAGACACATCCACCAATTAGAGAGAGGTGGTGAGAGGTTGCAACCTCTCATGACACTGCAGCTCTACCGCTACACATCATGGTAGCTTACACTTGTGTGGCTAATTACCCTTTATCGGCACTGATCATTTGACCTAAAGCATTTATAGGTCAACTGCTGCAAGAGTGGCTCTCTTGAAAGTCAGTGGCAGGACATTGTTTATTCATGCTTTTTCGAGGGACACAGATAAAGATCACATGCACGGGAAGGAAATCCAAACCAAATTACACTGCTTATTTGCTGAAATCTTGTCCTTGCGCAAGGGCGCTTTGACCCTCTTGCAGCCTGGTCTTCTGACACTGGGGTGCCTGGCTGCCACACTTTTCTTGGGACAACTTGGAAAGACTGGATCTTATTCAAATAATTTTTTTTGACCATGACCCCAAGACAGGGGCGGCAGTGTAGTGTAGTGGTTAAGGAACAGGACTTGTAACCGAAAAAAGGTTGCCGGTTCAATCCCTGCTAGAGCACTGATGCTAAACCCTTGGGCAAGGTACTTAGCCCACAATTGCCTCGGAAAATATCCAGCTGTATAATTGGATAACATTGTAAAGAAATGCAACCTATGTAAATCAGCATTTTACCAGTTAAAATAAATGGATCCATGTAACTGAATTTCAAATTGATAGCAAGCTGGACCGAGGACTTACCACTCTTAGGTTTTGATTAAAACTCTCAGCATGTGCATTAACACTGTGAATGACTGCCTTGAGAAATGTTGACATTTTCCATTAGTTCAAGGCTGTGGATCAATGAATCTAGAAAATACCAGGAAAGGTATTAGAAAAGGTAGGTGGGGCCCTCCCACCATGGTGTGATTGTATTAGTGTATCCAATGATAATGGCTGCGCTGTTTGTTGATCATTTTGGTGGCAAAACCCATCTCAATGCCAAACGTAGCAATGTTGTGCACTCTATGTACGGCTGTAGCATTAAAATACATACATGACACTGTCATTTCCCTCAGAAACCATATTCCTGTGATCTTCTATCTCTAAAAATGCCAGTAGCGCAGAAGAAAAACTTCACAGTTAGAAGAGTTTGTTATGTGGGTGCTCTCCTTTAAGTCACAGACTAGAACCATAAAACCAGCTTCAAAAGAAGAAAATGTTCTGATGAAGGTCAGACTGTACAAAGAAATTACCACGGTGACCCAATCTTAACTTAATCATCACCCACAATAAAATGTAGCTAAAGCCATGAGGTGGTCTGTATAAATATGGCATGTGGGAATTCCACTTCTTCTTTAGAAGCTGTTTCACAGACATTACAAGGTAATCAGAATTTTACCAACACTACTCCTTACTCAGACTTCTTACAATGAAACCGGGCTATGCAGGAATTAAAAAAAATGTGTGGAATTTTCTTATGATTATCTGTCAATAATGCTAACAATGAAAACATCATAATTAAAGGACATTGTTTGATTTATTGTATCACAGCTATTTTTGATGCAAGTTCTCATCTAATATTCCCCATTCCTTTTTTAATACTGAGAGACTTCCATAAAGCACCCAGTAAGATTTTTGGTTTTCTCAGCACAGGGGCTTGATGTTTTCTGATAAGCTCTCTGGAACCGTGGCTAAGCCACACTTTTCTTTCGGGTGCCTCTGCCACAGCATGAAACACAGAAACAAGCAGGAATATCAAAAACTGCACAGGCATCGCGGCCAAACCCCCCAACCACATAGAGGACTGTGAGGAATCTTACGAATGTCACTATCTGCTGGGGAACCATGCAGTCTGGCGCAGAAAAGGAGGTCATGTGGAAGTATTTATTTAGGGCTTCTAGTCCTCTTTAGGGAGATTCTGCAGAATTCTCATCAGCTCTGAAAAAATGCCCTCGATTTTCACAAAGGTGAACGCTCGGAGAGACGACCACTCCTGAGCGCCCAGTTATTAATCTGCGAGAATCTGACAGAGAATTTCTGATGGAGGGAGACTAACAAGCCTGGTCACCACTATTCCAGCCATATCATGGTCTGAAAATAATGATATTCTACAGCTATATGCATAACTGTGCAAGTAAAAGAAAGAAGGGGTAGTGTAATTAAACATTGTTTCTGCACAAATGTGCTCGCTATAAAAGAGAGAGAAGCCTGAGTGTGTTTTCAAGCCAGAGTTAAGACAACAAAATGGAGGCTAATGAAGAGCAATGCATGGCTTCCACTTACCACAGATCTATGACAGCATGATGTGCATCTAGCAATTCAGACGAAGTCTCCCACGTGGAAAATGTTTGCAAATATACAATGTTCAATGCATAGCACAATTTTGTTGTATGGATATATTTTCATCACGAAAAACTTTTGCTTTACAGAGAGAATGTGATAAATCTTGCTAGCTCGTCGCACCTTGCTTGATGTTATGGGATCATACTTTTGTATTTTGCTTATCTGTTCCCCCTTCGTGCAACCCCGTTTTGGATATGACAATTGTACTTTAGGCTCATCTCACCACTGCAAAATGTAATCCTCTGATTCACTTGCACACTGCCAAAACTTAATTTTTGCACTCCACGTCCCACAGTGCACTACAAAGAAGCAGGCACCAATTTCAGGATAGTCATGACTTCAGTGATGTCATCCAAACAACTCACAAGCATTTGACAAATGGCAGGGAGAATGGTGAGACAAGGAAATCCTGGCAACATACCCACCCCTATCCCTAGCAGAGTAAAGCTAATTTATTCCACGAACGTGGGCTCCCAGTCACAATCTGCAGATAGCTACTTTTGAACCCAGACCATAAGACCCAGCCTGCACTCAAGACAAGCACCTTGTCTTGTTATGAGATTGGTACAAGATTTTTTCAAAAGAAATGACCAAAAACACAAACTGTTTCAGATGACTTGGCATGTTTCACACTAACAGAATCATAATGAGTTCTGAATGCTCGTTAGGGGTTGTTGGGTTTGGGTATAGAGGCTTTTATAATGCATGCACTGTGTTATGGAAATTTGGTAATAATTTTGGAATGAATCTGACTACACTACAGCATTTTTTATAATCATCGGACAAAATTACTGATGCTGTCATGTACAGTGAACCAACTGTTTAGCCTGGCAAATGTGTAAATGCCCAGATACCAAAGAACTGCAAAATCACACAATATTTAAATAAAGTATTTAAATCACACCTTATTTAAATGATTCTGTAATTGATTCAGTTACTTCAGCTATAACACCTTAAAACAGCAAATTAAATTCAGTTCTGCCTTGGATCTTAGCATGTGTAATGGTTTCCTTTTAGAAACTCTAAAAATATCTAAAAGAGAGTCTGTTTGACTCTGTTAACAGTTTCCTTTAATTGTGATTTGCCTGCATGTCACAAGATAGCCATTTGCTGGCAGAGTCTGATCCTGCTGCAAAAGGCAGCCATACTAATACAAACACAACCTTAAAAATAAAAAAAGCTTGGACCGCACAGAACCACAATTTTGGCTGATGCAAAGCATTGCGTACAGCATCCAGAGCACAGTGCTAATTGCTCCCAGAAGGGCCCTCTTTGCAAACACTCTACCCCTGGGGCTGGGAGAGCCTGAAATGGGTGTGTCTGGGTAAGGGACCTGCAGAAGACTGCTGAGAAATGGGGGAAGGGGGGCAGGGCTAATTGTCAACATCCTCACCATGGCATCACACACATTGGGCTGGCCAAACATCGAAGGGAAGAGGTTCCGCTGGCTCCATAAACTGGTAACACTTGGGTGACCTTACTGAAGAGGATGCCTCCAAGAAGCTGGTGCCACTTCAACATACATCTAACTACACCACTGTGGACTACGTTCTGAAACACAAAAGAGTCTTTTAGAGATGTAGAAAGTGGAAGTCATATTCAACGTAGGGATAGGCCTCTATTTTTGAATCACTTGAGAATGGAGGGCTCTTACACCATGTGACAGGCTACTAAACGGCACATGATTGAGGATTGTGATCGATATGAATGCCATACAACAGCAGTAAACACCCACAGCGGCCAATTCCTCAGCACATCAAACAATGAGAGGTTTGCTGCTTGGCCAAATAAATATAAATACGAAAGTCTTCCGCTCCTTAAAGAATAAAGTATAAAGTGAAGTAAAAATGGGTGTCATCAGACAAGATGGAAATTTAAGCAGACAATGAGTCAATAAGTCAGGGTCGAGGAGCACCAGACACCAGAAGATATGTAAACTGAAACCATGAGAAATTAAATTTTGGGTAGAGGGACACTGAAAGAGGGACCCTGTCCTACCATCTCCCAGAAACATTACTCTACCACTGCACAGACCTGATGAGCAGCAAGACTCCAACCTGACACACCTCTGACTCAGGAATGCCTGGAATGTGACTGAGGTCTATTGATATTCATACAATAAACAGGCTGCTTTATCACCATTTTACATAAATCATTGGGCGGCAAAAGGTTGAAAATGGGCAATGTATTTCAAAGTTCTGTGGAAAGGCTCCTGTTTAAATGACAAACACTGTCCTTTATTTAAAAAGTTATCAGCCAAACGGACTTTTTACACCTTAAGGCAACTGATTCAGAAGCAAATGTTATACATGGTGGCTATTTAAGACAACACCCAAGGAATCATTGATTATATTCCATTGCATTTTTTTCAATGAGAACATAGTAAGTCTGAATTATACTGTTGCAGAACACATCATTTTAAGGCCATTCAAGCTGCATCTTCCATAAATACACAGGAACCTCTCAGGTAAGCCCGCTGAACATGGGTAGTTGCATGCGAGTTTAGTCATGACAAAGCTGACATTAACAAACAAATAGATTTTCAGGCACAGGAAAGAATTAATTGCGCGACACACATTCAACTTGAACCTGTTAGTATCCATCCATCATAATTCATCAGTAGTTAATTAACCTGAATCAGCAACCCCACTATGGGGATGGAAATGCAAAGTGGAGGAAATTGAGAGGCAGCTCCTGATCTGTGACCAGAGTTGGAGGAGAACTGCGTAACCTTTCTGAAACTTTGAAAAGAGAGCTCAAAAATACCATAACACAACAGCAGCAATATTACAGCCCTGTTCATGTGCTTTTTGAAAGTAGTTGATTTTACATGAAGGCACAAGAGTTCAGATTTCCTTCATAACAAGCTCAACATGAAAACAAAACCCTGCAGAAATGTTTGCCTAGATGTGCCAAGCCTGTATAGCCTAATCTTTTTAAGTGTCACTGAACTGTAGTGTGCCTGGCATTCAGTTTCAAATACTTCTTTGCATTATTAATAAACCTTATTTTTACTTTTTACCTGAATATTCATGTTCATGGTAAAGCTCAGGCAAAGCACAGATTTTCAGAGAACAGCCAAAAGCCAAGGATTCACTGTTTTAAAACCAGTAGGGACCTGTTACACAATATCACCAAGCAACAATTGTATTCTGAAAAGGGATACGCAGTGCATGAGTATTGACATCATGGAATGACAGAATGGCATTGAATTTGTGAAGCTGCAATCTCTTCTTGAGCTGCAGTGTAGTGGTAAGGAGCAGTGCTCATAACCAAATGGTTGCTGGTTTGATTCCCTGCTAGGGCACTGCTGCTGTACCCTTGGGCAAGGTACTTAATGTGGAATTGCCTCAGTTAATATCCAGCTGTATAAATGGATAACGTGTGAAAATAGGATAGGTCGCTCTGGATAGAGTGTCTGCTAAATGACAATGTAATGTAACACATTTTGCCCGTTAGTCATCCAAAAGAAACAATCATCCTACCCATCATTACTGTCTGAATATAGACTAAGTTAATCACTCTGGTCCTTTACTATGAACATTTTTTGGAACAAAATAAAGCATTAACGTGCAAAATGCCATGCAAGGTTTTGTCAATATTTCTTTTCTTTATGTGCCTGCTGGGTTCAAATTCATTTGTAGCTACTTTTTTGTTGGTAAAAGCACAAGCACAAGGTGACATTGTGTAAAATTAGGGGTTATGTTTGTACTGAGCCTGCATACCACATCTGTGTGTTTGCAGGTAGATTCCCCTTATTCTAATTTCTTATTCCACTGAGCTATCCATATTGAGGGTCCAAGAGAAATAAAATGGAAATGAATTCATTTTCATTTACATCAGATAACCGGAATCGTTTCCAATGGAAAGCTTTCTGTGCCATTCAGGCACTTTCTTCCACTTTCATCCAGGCCACAAACAAATTTTACATTACATGAGTGGGGTTAGAACTGCGTGGCATGAAAGCTGATCTCAGGTCTGTTACCAGAGGCAGAAAGCATCTGGAGCTTTCTGTACACATGATGACATAGGTTAGATGTATTTTATTCCCACAGCTGTACTGAACTCGAAGCACTGGTAGTCAGATTGCAAAGCTGCTTATCGTGTGAGTGGCACCCAGCCAGTCAAAGCCTGTCTGGGTATTCATGTGACGGCTACAGTGCGTTCCCAGCACACAAGGGCTCAATCCCCAGACCTTACAGCTCAAACTGGCTCTTACGAATTAACTCTATTAGCCCAGTGTTTGCATTGGGCTTTAGGTCAGGTAAACAGTTTACTGGTATACATATGCCAAAAACACTGGCCTTGTCTCAGTCTACAATCCATTTTTAATTAAGAGGCCCAATGGGATAGAGAAGCTTTAGTGGATGCCTGCTCATAATATTTCCATGTGAAATGCCTGAGACACCTCCCTAAGCATGCATAGAAATCACAATGGCAAGGTGACAGCCTTCTGCAGCCAGTGGTCACAGAGCACAGATTTCCCACACATCCATATATAGGTGCCCATAGTGTGGCACCTCAAGCCAACATTAAGCATGCATATGACCGACATAATTAGAGTGATACATTGACAAATGAAACATTCACAAATGAACCAGGGCGAACTAGTAATAAGCTGTTTTCCATGGTGTAGGCAAAATGTAATAACCACATGCAGTGGTTACAAAGAGACATAATAGTCCAACAAATGTTGTGAGGTTCTAATAGAGGTAATGTGATTAAATTGTAGTGCTCCCGCTCTCCACTGGGGATATCACTTTGGTACTGTTTCATGGATGAAAAACAAACTGCCATATTTGCTGAGGAACCCCTGGAACAACACTGAAACCAGGGCCCTGCGGGGTTCATCCAGAAGCCCACGCACCCACTTACGCATACAATATGATTCCAGGGGCTGACAAAATGCATCTGTTGGTGCTGCACCAACATCCAAAAAAGAACAAGATAATAGTACAGAAATTCCCACAGACGGTCTCTCCCAAGCACTCTCTGTTCTCATGGGTCCACAGCGAGATGTGGTTCTGGATTCCTGACCAGAGGGTCACTGGTTCAAACCCCAGAAGGGACACAAAAGCTCGAACCCTAGGGAGGCAAGCAGTTCATAAGAAAGGATCCCAGAACTTCAGAGGGGATGAGGCGAAATTGTGAAGTCTGTAAATAGAATTTGTGCATTTTTATGAACAAACAAATGCATCCCCTGTTGTTACTGGTGTGAACCAAACAAACATGCTTGACTGAACTTTCATGGGGCGTGTCCACAGGTTTGTTTATTTTCGTCCGCAAACGTGGTCCAACAGCTGCCAGACAACAAAATAACACCATAAGCAGAGACTGGCATTTGTCTTATGCTCTGTGCAAAACAGGATGTGGTTCTTGAAAATGTGTAGTTTCTCAGGCAGTGAGCCTTTTGAAAAGTGAAATGCCTAATTTTAATCACTATGAGCTGATCAGCCAAAAAACAGTATGTGAACTGCTAACACAAATCGCCCATCAAAACCTGTATCTGACTTGTGATTTCAAACTACCATGTGGGTCAAATGAAATGACTTTGGCCTGTAGTTATTAGACAGGTGGGGGTGATCTTCCATTGCTTTCCTTTAAAATTCACACTGACATTCATGTCAGGGTCAGCAGGAAAGTGCACAAAGACACTGTGATGTTTTATCTGTACAGTAGTTTCTGAATACACGAAGCACCGAATTTTCACTTTTCCTCTGGATAGTACTGCTATGACAGCTCTAAAGGTTAACATAATGGATTTTAATTCTCTGATTTAGCCTAGTGTATATATGGCACTAATTATGGATACAGAAAAATGTAAATTCCAGTGATCAAGTTTCCCAGGTTAAGGAGCAGGACTCGTAACCAAAAGGTTGCCGGTTCGATATCCGCTGGGACACTGCTGCTGTACCCTTGGGCAAGGTAGTTAACCCACAATTACCTCAGTAAATATCCAGCAGTATAAATGGATAACATTGTAAAGAACTGTAACCTATGTAAGTCGCTTCGGATAAAAGCGTCTGCCAAATGAATAACTGTAAATGTACAATTATCCACGATTCACGCAGGGGCTAGCTAATGTTAGGTAGCTAAGACAAGCAGTTATATCTACGAACAAAGACTCGGATACCGCACTAAACAAGTATAGATAATCACAATACACACCGCAGTGTGAAGTTGTAAAGTACCTAATAATAACAACAGCTAACATTTATGTTAACATTGCCGAATTGCAAACGATAAAGATGTCAAAACAATCGATGCAATAACGGGGACGACCCTTATTTTTCCTATCTGACATTATGACCAATGACATAATTGCAAGCAACGGTATGGCAACTGGAAAACCTCTCAGTATCAAATTCCTTTTTGGCAATAGCTACTGTCGCTAAACACTTGGGGATGTGGCTAGTTTTGCCACATAGTCACAAGTCCCACCTTGATTTGTTAAGTGATAAGATAGTCAGCCTTTGCAGCCATAGATAAACGATTAATGAAGGGCTAGTTAGCGCGCCAACTATCGGTTAGTGAGCTAGCTGGTCTCTTAAACCTGTTGCCCTCGCCTTATCTATTGCCAAACCAAGCCGTACCTTCGTGAACTGTGTATGCTGCATGCTGTCCATATTATGTTAGCAGGGTTCCATGATGATGTTAGCGTTAGCCCAGTAGCTAGCTAGAATCAACATTTCTTCTAGCCATGCCTTGGAACGCGAAACGTTGCTACAAAAAGCCAAAATTCGCATAGTTGTTTGCTATTCACGTTCGATCGAAATCATTATTGGCGTTAACATCCAGTTAGCTAAGGTTAACTAACATGTAGCATCTGTTTGGCAATCGCTCTGGCTATAGCCTACTTATCACTATGAAACGTTTGCAGGCTACTTACCGATTCCTAAACATGCACTGATTTCGTTTTTCCGCACACAGCCGCCGAGCTTTCAGATGTATAACTTTTTTATCCTTTTAACATGTGGCTGTCTCTCTGCCTCTGAGAATCAAACTCGGTACATGTGATTTCTGGACCAAAATGACATTTTTATCCCACCCACTGTCTCCATGGTGACTCCCCCTTACAATCACTCCGCGCCAGGATGGAGATCTAGGAATCGAAAAGGGTTCGAAAGGTCGAACAGGAGTATATGTTAAAGAATCAGCAAAGTGCATGACAAATATTTTGTGGTAATTTTGGTCTGGTGTTAGCCCTTGGCAATTACGGCACACTACAAAGTGACATGTTTCACTACTAGCAGGTAGGGATCAGGCACGCTGTTTTTTTTTTTTAGAAGATCCGAATTCAGCGGCCATCTAGCCATCATCTCTACCTCACCAAGAACACACAACTGTTGAAAGAGCATTGTGGCGCCACTGCTACTTAACGAAGGCGAAGTTTACGACTTTAGTATTCGTTTAGTTTACATTTCGCGCCAACTCATTTGAATCGCTGTATGTTTGCAGTGCCCTATGTTACATGTCTAGTTACATTACTCTTTGTTCTGATGTAGATACTGAAGGATCAAAATCTTTTACGTTATATGTACAAATAAATATTGCCTTTGAGAGCAAGACAGAAGGCAAATTTGCAGACTCAATTCCAGTCAATTTTTGGTCAAATAATAATAATTTAAAAACCCTAACGAAAATAAAAACAGCACTTATGCAGAAAGACGAATAACATTTAGGTTTCTTTCGTACTGGATTACTCTGTCATTGTGCTCCATCTAGTGTGAAATCGGGGAAAATGTTTCAAGAAATTGTTGGGGCAATTGCTCTGTCAGCTAGTTTAACCGCGCTTTAGAACCGTAGCCTACTTAAAACGGAAGTATCATGAGTTTAACTCGCAGCTGTGTATTAATTAGGCTAACCGTGATTTACGTGTAATAACACGCACCGGTTCCGCTGATTCGCAGTTAAACCGTCTGGAAACCGGAAGTTGGAGATCTACCCAGAACCAGAGCTCGTCTATATAGATATTTTCTGCCAGAATTAAGAGTTAACAGGAATGCCACTTAATGACATAATTTAGGATTCTTTGCGAGTTGTATCCTCGATGTAATATAAATATTATAGGCTATTGTAATTGTTATTAGGCTTATATATTTCTTATACAATTGACTTCACATCCGCCAAAAACAAAGTTTATTTCCCTGCAATAAATAAATAATAGGCCTAAGACCCTTCCTGGATCCTGTCGTCATTGAAGTGTCTGAAAAGGAACTAAAGTGACGACTTCATTGTAACCCTCTATTTATAGGCATTTTGGTCTGGATCGTGTTTGAATTGTTATCATTACTCAGGGACGTGCATAGACATTAAATAAATGTGTTCGATCCCTAAATTGTTTGTTGTATATAGATGCTCCTCGACTTACGATGGGGCTACGTCCCGGTAAACCCATCGTAGCCTAAACTGAAAATGCATTTAATAGCCTACCAACCTACCGAACATCATAGCTTAGCCTAGCCTACCTTAAACGTGCTCAGAAGCCTACAGTTGGGCAAAATCATCTAACACACAACCTGTTTTATAATAAAGTGTTGAATATCTCATGTAGTCTAATTTATTGAATACTGTAGGCACAGGAATACTGTGTACAGTACGCTGGCAGTATATATCGGTTGTTTACCCTCGTGATCGCGTGGCTGACTGGGAGCTGCAGCTCCGCTGCCCAGCCTCGCGAGAGAGTAGGCTATCGTACCGCGTATCGCTAGCCCGGGAAAAGATCAAAATTCAAAATTCGAAGTACGGTTTCTACTCAATGTGTATCACTTTTCCACCATCGTAAAGTCGAAAAATCGAAAAGTCAGGCCATCGTAAGTCGGGGACCGTCTGTATATTTCCTTTTGTTGAAAATTGACGGTGCTGCACGGCGCAAAAATCCTGGTGATGAATAAAGAATGCACTATTTAGATTAAGCGTGTTTTGTTGTCTGTCTTTGCGATTAGAAAAAAAACAGCCTATATTTTTTCGAAGAAGATGTAAAGAGTTGTCTCCGCAAACCTTAATTATAGGACTAAATAAAGAGATATGCCTGTATAGCTTTTATTTCACACAGTCAAAGTAAGTGACGACATACGCCTACATGGGGGCAGATATCAGGCTAACAAAATATTACTACAGTTTGTGTGTAGGATGCAGATGAGATGGTTTAGTCTCACCTTAAACCACCTCAGTATCAGGTTGAAGCAAATACGCACAAAAGTGACCTCTAGTGGCTGATATGAGATTTCTTGAAGACACAGCAACTGAGATCAAGCTAAACCTCAGCAGTAGGTTAAACCACAGGTACCGATAACACAGCAGTGGGGCTTAAGAGGCCACGTGACTTGACGCAACATGCGCGTTGAAAACCGTGTTAAACTCTAAACCGCAGCTAAGCTAACGACAGAGCAATTGCCCCACTGCGGTCGCTCTGGATAAGGGCGTCTGCTAAAATGAAAATGACAATAATGTAATGTAAAATGCACCTCATACCAAATTTCCAATGATAAAACAAAGTCCAACATATATATGGAGTCTGAAATTATTATAGGATCCCTGTCTAGACACAGAGGCGACCTGAGGTAGCAGAGTGCAGCACTCTTGCAGGCTTGTAGGATTTTATCATGTCCTGTATGTTTTGGGCGGCGGTAGCCAGTGGAGGGACTCAAGGAGAGGTGTCACACGGACCTGCTTGGGGAGGTTGAAAGTTAATCGGGCTGCTGCGTTCTGGATAAGCTGCAGCGGTCAGATGACATAGGCCGGGAGGCCAGCAAGCAGCAAGTTGCAGTAGTCCAGACGTGACAGGATGAGGGTCTGGATCACCACTTAGGTTGAGTATTCAGAGAGGTAAGGTCTGATCTTCCTTATGTTGAATAACAGGAAACTGCAGATCCTGGTTGTGGCTGCAATATGCTCTTTGAAAGATAGTTTACTGTCCAAAGTTACCCCTAGGTTTTCGGCAGCTGTGGTTGCCATTACCTTTGCGTTGTCCACGCAAATTGAGAGGCTCCTTGGAGGGCTCATTAATGCTGGGACGTAGACTGTCTCAGTCTTGTCAATGTTCAGCTCGAGCTGTTGTTTGTTCGTCCAACCCAAGATGTCAGGGAGACATGCTGAGACTTTGGGGGTGAAGTCTGGAAGGGAAGGTAATGTACAGTTGGGTATCATCTGCATATGAATGATACGACAGGCTATGTGCTGTTATGACCTTCCCAAGTATTCTGGTGCAGAGGGAGAACAGGAGTGGTCCAACCTGTTCCTGTGGAACGACTGTCTTCAGGAATCAGGGCGAGGAAGTGGAGTTCTGCCAGGAGACCTCTTAGGAGCAGCCTCTGAGGTAGGAGGAGAACCATTCCAGGGCCGTTCCAGTGATTCCCAGGGCCAGCAGCTCAGGAGGATCTGCTGGTTAACAGTGTCGAAGGCAGCTGATAGATGTAGAAAGATAAGGACAGAAGAGAGAGAGGCAGCTTTTGCAGCTTGCAGTGCGTTAGTTACATGGAGTGATTTCCATGGAGTGATTGCCTTTGAAACCAGATTGGTTAGGGTCAAGTAAATCATTAACAGTGAGGAAGTGGGAGATTTGGTTAGACACAGCTAGGGCTGTGCGATATGACCAAAATCTCATATCCCGATATAGTTCATTTCATATCCCAATTACGATACACATCACGATATAGCACAATTTCTGTAAATTCATTGAATAATTAGCTTATATAAAATGACCACATGGAAAGGCCTATTTCTTATTACACTTTGAATTATATACTCGACAAATAAAAGGTACTTACTCATATTTGATTATTTTTCTCCTTTTATTTAGAACCTGCAAATTTTCAATTAACCCTTTTGCGCATAAGGTCACACCGGTGTGATTAGCCGTCTAGTAGTATGCTAAAACCGGTGCGATTAAAACACTAGATTGGGAAAATTCTAGCTAATTTTATCTTTGAGGAAACAGCGATTTAACGTTAAAAATATAGCAAATGCTAACTGAAAACTATGAGAAGCTTAATAATGCCAATGAAAACATAACAAACCATGTAATGTAACACCCGCACTACATAGCATAAAAATAAGTTATGTGCAAAAGGGTTACGCATGTAAAAAAATATTAAATATTAATGTAGGAAATATAAAAAGGTAAATAGAAAACACTTTTCAACTACAGTTCTGTGTCACGTTTACTCTCCTCCATGTTTGATTGTGTTGCCTTCAAAATTTTCTGCCTGCATCCATACGGTGTGGAAGAACGCAAAGCGTCATCCAAATGACGAAAAATATTGCTGTCAAGTGTGTGATTTACGACACAACACAATAAACGATAGGGCATAATATGAAACGATAAAAGTTTTTCTGTTGTCACACTATATATATCGTCATATCGCACAGCCCTAGACACAGCATATTCTATAGCTTTAGAGAGGTATGGGAGTAGGGAGACCAGTCTATAGTTGCTGAGAGTGGGTTTTTTAATTAGTGCGGTATGCACTAATTGCAGTATGTCGTCAGTCGACATTGTAATTGCAATAGAAGAATTAATTTAGCAACATGGTTTAGGCTCAAAAACAGTCTATTAATTAGTGTGCTTGCAGCCTATTGTTATCCGATAGTTTTATTCTTTTTCTTCTTCTTCTTCTTTTTCTTCTTCTTCTTATTCCACCAAATTTTGTACCGCTTCTCCTTCCACAGTTTTCGAGATATCGACCCCAAACCAACTGTAATCCGTCCGGTCTGACCTCGATCGGTGTGCTTGTATACAGCTAAGCCATACCCGCACTCGTTCTCCGCTTTTTGTCATTTTTTCATCCCTTTTTTCCCAGAGACTCTCATTCATTTTCAAAATCACCCCCTCACACTTCATGGCCTTCCCTTCACTTTTCACCCCATAGCCCCCATACCTCACACGTTGCCTCGGGACAAATGTCCCAACACTCATCCAAGACTGTCTTGACCCGCACTTGTCTTTTTGTCATTTTTTTAATCATTTTCTTTACTCATTTATTCATCTCTCCATCCTGTCATTCAATTCATTTTTAAAAGAGCTTGGGCATCACCCTCGACAGTAACCTGGACTTCAAGGAGTACATTGCTCGCACGTCACGGACCTGCCGATTCCTCCTCCACAACATCAGGAGGATTCGCCCGTTCCTAACCACATACGCGACGCAGCTCCTTATCCAGGCCACAGTTCTCCCTCGACTGGACTACTGCAACGCTCTCCTTGCAGGCCTCCCAGCATGCACCACCCACCCTCTCCAGCTCATCCAGAATGCAGCTGCCCGACTGATCTTCAACCTCCCCAAATTCTCCCATGTTACTCCCCTGCTGAAATCCCTCCACTGGCTTCCTGTCGCTGCCAGGATCAGATTCAAGACCCTGACCCTCGCCTTCTCTGCAGTCAACAGGACAGCCCCTGCCTACCTCCAAGAACTCATCCAGCCCTACACACCAGCCCGACCCCTACGCTCAGCAGCAACTGGACGCCTTGCTCCCTGCATGGTCAAGGCAGGAGGTGCTCGTTCTGCCAGACATCGGCGTTTCGCCTACATCGCTCCCCAGTGGTGGAACGAACTCCCGGTCTCGCTACGGACAGCTCCTTCACCCCAGTCCTTCAGACGGGGCCTGAAGACGCACCTCTTCAGACTCTACCTGGACTGACCCAGCACACAATTGCTGCCCCCCCCCCCCCCCCCCCCCCCCGCCCATCAATGCTGTCGTAAATTGCTGTGCTTTTTAAATTGTGCTTTTAAATTTTGTCTCTTGTTGCCGCCTTAACCCTGACGCTCATTGTGCCGTTTGAAGTTGTTGAAGTTTGCCGTTCGAAAGTATATCGTACTAGTTGCCCTTTAGGCTGTAATTGTAAAAATCTGATAGTACTGCGTCCTCAAACAGACCTTGCTCTCAGCTGAGAACTGTCTCATTGTGGAACTGTACACATCCTGTCCCCGTACTGTCGCTGTACCTACTGTATGCACTTTTGTAAGTCGCTTTGGATAAAAGCGTCTGCTAAATAAATAAATGTAAATGTAAATGTAAAAGCTCTATCACACGGTCACACTTAGGCCGTCAGCAAAGCTACCTCATATGCTGCCTCAGGTCATGCCACCAAACAATCATTGAAACCCATACTGACCCGCACTCATCTTTTACTCGTTTATTCATCCCTCCATCCTCCCATTGACTTCAATTCATTTTTCAAAGTCTTACCGCTCGGTCACCTTTGGCCCAACAGTCACCGTACCACATATGCTGCCTCGGGTCAAATCACCCAACACTCATTGAAAGCCATACTGACCCGCACTCGTCTTTTTGTCGTTCACTCATTCCTCCATCTTCTCCTTCACCTCAGCTCACTTTTAAGGTCTTGCCGCTCGGTCACCTTTCAACCTATGGTCACAGTACCTCATATGCTGGCTGAGGTCAAATCACCCAACATTCATTGAAGCCATACTGACCCACACTCGTCTTTTTGTTGTCCACTCATCCCTCCATCCTCCCGTTCACTTCAGTTCATTTTTCAAAGTCTTACCACTCGGTCACCATTTGCCCAATAGCCACGGGACCTGATTTGGTGCTTTGGGTCATGTGATGCAGCCTAGCAACCATCCAGCAACAGGCTAGAAACCACTTAGCAACATCCTAGCAACCACCTAGCAAAACCCTAGGAACCACTTAGCCACATTCTAGTGATCGTCTCATATACATTACCATGTTTTTGCTGCCGGGTTGCAAGCACACTCTGCATTTTCTTCAGGAAATGCACTTTTCTAGGAGTAATAAAATATGTTAATAAAAATATGGTAATAAAAATGTTTTCCTAGTGATAAGTTTAGGTAAAATGGATTAGATGATGGGTGAGAAAAACGTTTAATGTGCTAAAACACATGTCACAACTGTAACTTAAACACTAATGGTTCTTTTTTTGATAGACGTGTCTGCATCTCATAAAGAGTTTGGTGATGGACTGGTGTGTGAAATGTATTAACATCCTTGTGTTTCCTTTTGACTCTGCTGCATTAGGTAGGGGCACGCTATCAAATGGTACTTTCGAGTAGTTGTAAATGATTTTGTTCCACCAGTAAGGTATCAGTGATTCAAGCAGCTGAGTCCAAATTCCCATTGGTGGTATGAGACCACTCGGCCATCCTGACAAGAACATGTCAATACAAACTCAAAATGTAGCCTATGTGTATGTATGTGCCTTACCTGGAAGTGTGGGGTTACACTGAATTGTTTTTTCTTGCCCTGTTGGTAGGTGTTTTGTGTTTTGTTATAAACGCGGATGTTTAAACTTGAGGGGGGGGGGGGGGCGTATAGACGTGGTTAGGCTATATATCAGGTGAGTATAGGGAGATTAGAGTGAAATGAATGTTTTATATCCTCTCAGGGCTTTCCGTAAATGGTAAATTGTGACATTAAGTGATGGGCTGTTAGTAGCAATGGTTTTGAAAGGACTGCCAGAATCATTCAATCCGTTCGCTATCCAGGTCACGCAAAGTGATGAGACAATGCCTTTTGCCGAATTCAAAACGAAATTACGGAGCTACGAGGACACTGAGAAGATGCGCGCAACAGCATCCGACGACAACATCATGAAAGCGCGAGTACAGCCGAGTGCCAGACCTTCTAAGGCAAGTGCAAGTGATCGGGGAGCCGAGAGTGCGGACATAATGTGCTTTCAGATGTGGCCTGAAAGGACACAAAGCCAGAACATGTCAGCGCAAACAGTGGTGTAGTCAACGTAAAAGCACCAAACATCGGGACGCAACCTGCAGACGGAGACAGCGGCAGGACGACACGCGACAAGTTCCCGAGGAGGCGAGCAACAAGGCGTATACATTCCTGATGAGCGACGGGAACGCGGAGATCCAGCCAGGACGCGGTATCAAGATGAAAGGTCTGATGGTTGATACGGGGGCAACCTCGCATATCATCACGGATATAGCAAAGTTAAAGAAGCTCGACGACAGTTTCCAGGCCAGAACTCACTGCGTGGAGTTGGCTGATGGCACAAGAAGCAACAGGATCGCGAACCACAGAGGAGACACGGAGGTGTGCTTGATCGACAGCAGAGGGCGACGCCACAGCACGACGCTGAGACAGGCGTTGTACATCCCCTCATACCCGCGGGACATCTTTTCTGTGAAAGCAGCTTCTGCCAGCAGAGCGACCGTAATCTTCAAAGAAGGGAAAGACATCCTACAAGACAGAGACGGTACCCAATTCTACATTCATGAGCATAATAGACTATACTACTTACACACTGTAAATGATGAATGTGATGACCAATGTAAGGGGTGTTATGATATACAGACATGGCATGAGATTCTAGGGCACTGTAATTATGACGATGTTCAGAAGTCACAGAATGTTGTTGATGGTATGACGATCAAGGGTAAAGTAGACAAGCCCACCCTACAATGTGAAGTGTGCACTCATGGAAAGTTTGTACAAACTAGGAACAGGGAACCTGATGTGAGAGCCAAAGCAGCTCTAGAGTTGGTACACACAGATCTAGCAGGGCCAATAGACCCGGAGTCCAGAGACGGGTATAGGTTTGCGTTATCATTCACTGATGATTATTCCAGCGCAGTGTTTGTGTACTTTCTAAAAAATAAGAGTGACACAGTGCAAGCAACGGAGAGGTTTCTTGATGGCACGGCCCCATACGGGAAGATTAAGTGTATCAGGTCTGAAGTGGAATTAGACATGAGACCTCAGCACCATACTCACCACACCAGAATGGTACTGATGAACGAAATTGGCAAACCTTGTTTGACATGGCTGGTGTATGCTAATAGAAAGTGAGTTGCCAAATGGACCTATGCAGTGCAGACAGCAGCTGTAGTGAGGAACAGATGCTTTAACAATCACACAAAACAGACGCCTTACTTAATGTTGACAGGAAGACGGCCTAACATTTCTAGGATGCAAAGGTTTGGGTCAGTGTGTTATGCCTATAACAAGACAAAAGAAAGCTAGAGAAAGGAATCTTTGTCGGGTATGACAAAAATAGCCCAGCCTACATGATTTACTATCTTGACAATGGGAAAGTGCAGAAGCACAAACTGGTGAAATTTGTGTCCAAAACAATTGTAGAGCGGCAGACACAGACTGACGTGACGCCTGATGACGATGACTTTGAGGTGCAGAATAGGGCTAGCAGGACCAGGCAAGATACTGATGTGAGTCCAGGACACACTCAGGGCCAGGTTCCAGTAACTAGGCCTGAGGTGAACAGCCAAGCTCAGACGGGCGAGACCAGCCATGAACCTAAGCGATACCCCTCTAGAGTGAGAAAGAAAACAAGTTATTTAAGTGAATGTATATCTGATGAGGAGAGTGATGATCAGGTACTGACTAACATAGATTACTGTCACAGATTGATGTGTAATGTACCCCATTCAGAGAAGCTGTAACCTCAACTAACTGGAAGGAATGGATTAATGCGATGGAAGACGAAATGCAAAAGTTAAGAGAAAATGACACATTTACCCTGACCAACTTACCTGAGGATAAAAATGCATTGGGGGGTAGATGGGTATATGCAATTAAGAACAATGCTGATGGATCTGACACATACAAGGCACAGTATGTAGCTAAAGGATACAGTCAAAAGATGGGTGTAGACTATGAGGAAACATTTTCTCCTACTGCTAACTTGACCAGTATCAGACTGTTGATGCAAAAAGCAGCACAGGAAAACCTGATTTTACATCAGATGGATGTCAAAACTGCCTACCTACATGCACCAATAGATTGCGAGATTTTCATGGAACAACCAGAGGGTTATGAGGTGAAATCTAGTACAAATGAGAGGTTGGTGTATAAGCTAGAAAAGTCACTATATGGCACTATAAAACAGTCAGGCAGAAACTGGAACAAAATGTTGCATGAGTATCTGAGTGAAAACAAGTTTGTGCAAAACCCAGCTGATCATTGTGTTTACACAAGAGAAACAGAAAATGAGAAAGTGATCATGATAATATGGATTGATGACTTGATTATTGCTGCCAGTGATGAAAATGCACTGAAAGTTGTGAAAGAGATGCTCACAGCAAAATTCAAGATGAAAGACTTGGGTAAATTGAAACATTTACTTGGTATCGATTTTGACCAGTGTGATAAATGTGTGAAAATGTCACAGAAAAGGTATGTGGAGAAAATGCTACAAGGGTTTAACATGCAAGATTGTAAACCTTGGGCAACACCTTGCGAACAAAAATTGAGCTACACTGATGATGCAGAAATGATGAGTTATGCCAGAAAATACAGAGAGGTAGTAGGTAGCCTACGTGTACAAGACCCGGTCTAAGTTTTGTAGTAAGTAAACTGTCACAGTTATTTGCTAAGCCAACGGAGGAGCAATGGATTACTGTAAAACGTACTGAGATATCTGAAAGGCACAATTGACAAGAAGTTGTGTTACAGGGAATGTGACAATGAGGAACTGCAGCTACAGGTGTACAGTGATGCAAATTGGGCAGCTGATGTGACTGACAGACGCAGTACAACTGGTTATTGTATAAGTCTAAATAAAAATGACCCTTTGATTTCATGGAAAACCAAAAAGCAGCCCACTGTCGCACTGTCCACCTGTGAGGCAGAGTATATGGCGTTAGCCGCAACTATACAACAGTGTATGTACCTAGTACAATTACTGGAAGGTATTGATGGACGTCAGTATGCACGACCTAAAGCCTGTGAGGACAACCAAGGTACAATAGCATTAGCAAAGAATCCTTTAAGCAGACTGAGGTGTAAGCATGTTGACAAAGTATCACTTCGTAAGGTCAACTGTGAATGATGGAAAAATAAGTCAGGAGTGTTGCCCAACAGATCAGATGGTAGCAGATGTAATGCGAAACCTGCAACGAAATTTAAGTTGATTAAGTTTGCAAAGTTTATGTTTGGAGATTAACCATGTAAGTGAAAGTTTACATGATGCAAGGTAGAAAACCATATGATGTTTGAAGAACCTAACAATGTGAGAGCAAGTGGGGGTGTTGAGAGCACACTTATTGTATATATGCCAATTGTAAAAGTCTTTATTTTTGTGTTATCACATAGGCAAACTTAATGAGTAAATGCAGGTACTGTATGATGGACAAATAACAGCCAATGAGTTGCGCTGACCTGCGTGTATAAAACAGTGTGCATGTGTTAATAAAGTTTCTCTTATTCTGGGTTGATTTCAGTCGGAGCGATGCTGGTGTGTGTTTGTTCTCTCGTGCCGCCAGCATTGGTCTAGGTCTGGCCCTGGGTAAGCACTGCAGAGTTGCTGGGCAATTCAACTCTTGACAACAATTTCTCATGGGAACGTTGATCATGGTTGAAATCAGGTCGTGCAAGAAGCAGCATTGGATTGCATTACTATCATTTAGCAGACGCTCTTAACTAGAGCGACAAAACAGATTAATCTGTTTATACAGCCGGATATTTACTGAGGCAATTGTGCATGGGTTAAAACCACTGGCCCATGGTACAACTGCAGTACCCTAGCAGTGAATCGAACCAGCGACCATTTGGTGACGAGTACTTACCACTCCACCACGCTGCTGCAATTACGTGCCTCTAGATCCTGATATTCATCCCCATCGCCGTGGGTTCCTACACCCCTATGATGTCCTTTATCGAAAATAGGGTTTTGATTTTATCCCTGAGCACATAAACAGAACCTTTCATGGTGCAGCTGTCACGACGAAATAAAACGGTCTTTTGCATCTTAAACCGAGACAGTAAGTGGCTCTGAAAAGAGCCTTTGGTGTTACAGTAGGTGACAAGTAACTTTACTTGGAGCTGGTGTACTTGGTGACGGCCTTGGTACCCTCGGACACGGCGTGTTTGGCCAGCTCTCCGGGCAACAGCAGGCGCACGGCAGTCTGGATCTCCCTGGAGGTGATGGTGGAGCGCTTGTTGTAGTGAGCCAAACGAGACGACTCACCGGCAATGCGCTCGAAGATATCGTTGACAAACGAATTCATGATGCCCATTGCCTTTGAGGAAATGCCAGTGTCAGGATGAACTTGTTTCAACACCTTATACACGTAGATTGCGTAGCTCTCCTTCCTAGACTTTCTGCGCTTCTTGCCGCCTTTACCAGCCGTCTTGGTGACGGCTTTCTTCGATCCCTTCTTGGGAGCAGACTTGGCTGGTTCAGGCATAACGCTCGTTTCTTCGCAGACACGAATGAATGCGCTCACCTCCCATACCTGGCCTACATATAGAGTGTATGCAAATTTGCCCACGATCTTTGCCCAATCAGTTTAAACAGGATCTCGTTGGCAGATTCTTCTAAAACGGATGACATTCAAATTCGATTGGCTGATTTTCTTGGGCGGGAAAACCACAAGTTGCACATCTATCGAAACAAAGCACTTCGACTACGACTTTCTTTCGCATTATTTATTAATCTTTATTTTTTGCAAGACAATTTACATTAAGTAGGTGACATTAGTCAAGAAATACTTTCAAGACGCATATGAAAAAGCGACAAACAAAAATCTGCATAGCATACATTATCGTGTATGATTAAACTATAAACATCTCATACACACCAAACTGATATGCCACAAATGTATGTAACTGTATACAGTTACAATGAAAGCATGTTCCAAGTCTGGGCTTGCCTAAAAACTAAATCAGCTGGTACAAAAATATCAGTTGTCCTTCTTTGGCAATATCCCACAGCTTCATTTTTCTTTATTTTTCAACAATGCAAAATAAAGCATGTTTTTGGACAGTTTCTCATCAAAAACGCCTTCAAAATCCCTCGTTACTATCAACTCGTACAACAAAATATTTCAACATTTATCCAACGGCAATCTCAAAACGCTCCATGCTTTCATCAGTCAGGCAATAAGACATAAAAGCCTTGCGAAGGCTGCTGTAGATCTCAATCTTTGTGGGAAAGGGCAAGCTCCGGGAAATCCGCTCCCGTGGACGGCGAAGGGGGCAACACACGCGCTCAGCTACATCGCCGCTTGAGGGAAAAATACAACGTAACAATCCAAGGTTGCTGCAGCCCGTTTCGGTAAAGCGCAACAATGTTTTCTTAAATGTGTCAGTGAACGTGGAACGTCTAACTCTTTAGACTGGGGAAGTGGGCGGCTCTGAAAAGAGCCTTTGGACTGGTTTTTAGTTCTGGTTTCACTGTAGGATTGACGTTTAGCCTCCGAAACCGTACAGAGTGCGACCCTGACGTTTCAAAGCGTACACCACATCCATGGCAGTGACAGTCTTCCTCTTAGCATGCTCGGTGTAGGTGACGGCATCGCGAATAACGTTCTCCAAAAACACCTTCAGCACACCGCGCGTCTCCTCGTAAATCAGACCAGAGATACGCTTGACACCACCTCGCCGAGCAAGGCGACGAATTGCGGGCTTGGTGATACCCTGGATGTTATCACGAAGAACCTTACGATGACGCTTGGCGCCTCCCTTCCCCAAACCTTTTCCACCTTTTCCTCTTCCAGACATTTTCCAACACCTTCGTTGTTACAGCCTGCAACAGAAGTAATGTTTGGCAGTTGAAGTGCACGCTCATATTCTCTGAAAGACGACCTCATTGAGGCCCCATACTCAAAGAAAAGGCGGTTCGCGTTAGAGCCCGCCTCCTTCAAGCAGGGATCAAAGAGTCAACGATGCTTTTCCAGCATGTCATACTCGTGCGAATTGTTAGCATAGCAACAATTACTATAATGGAATATCTGTTGCTTTCGACACGAACATTTTCAAATCGAAATATGGTGCCTACCTTTGCTTGTCCCCCTAAGAGCACCCACAAAACAGTTTACCGCGACAGTACACGGTCAAAGTAACATTATAATTCAGAGGTGTCAAAACACGTCGCATGAGACGGTCGTCCCTGTTCCCCTCTAACAACAACTCCAAGAAATTCCATCTCGGTCGAGCCCCTGTCCACAGGAGGGGAGGCAGCTGACCACAGCCAGCCTTCACTCAAGAGCTCTGACACAGCAGGTCAGAGACGCATGCATGAAGAGAGGTTCTGCCCCAGAGCACAGGAGTCAGGAAGCTGAGAGATGGGGAGAGATCCTGTCCCACAACACCACAGCAGTGAACAGTTTTCTTGAGTAGTGAGTACTGTAATTCAGAAATGCTCTCAAAGTGACAAAGTAGAGAACAGTCTCCAAATTGAGTTCTTCTTGTTCATTCACTTTCCCTATAATTCCTGGACAATCAAAATATAGCAGAAAACACGCCCGGTACCAGGAAAAAATACAGAGGGGTGCAATTTCAATCCACTGGGGGGCACAAAAAGTCAAATACTACGTAGACACGGGGATATAAGGAGAGCACTGGGGGTGCACTGAGGTCCTTCTGGGGGTGCAATGCACCCCTACTCACCCACCCCATGCATTGATAGGAACGTGATCTACAGCACTCCGCTGCTAAAAAAAACTGCTACACACGGTCATGTCCTACTGTGAAAACATAAGTAAAACAATGCAATGGTGACTCCCTCTTGTGAGTTACGTCGCCGGTCTGCAGGTAGATACATACATGCTTTATCCAGCCATGTATTCCGTCTTCTCTTCAGATTCACTTAAACAATAGTACGTTGTCACCTCATAACACCAATAGCCTAAAGACACCACCGATGATACATTTTAGCACGGACACCGTAGCGAACAAACGGAAGCTACCCTCACCTTAATGGAACTACAAGCTGCAAACAAACCATGGGAAGAAGGGACCCGGAAAATGGCAAGGACCCAATAGGATTAAGCAGGCTGCCACTGGGCATGCTGTGAAGTGGGGAAGGGCTGGAGCCACTAGTGGGGGAAGCACTGGCCCTACATCACCTTTCCTCTGTCACAATATCAAACAGCTAAACTCGCATGTCGCAACATGATGAAAATCACGCACAGCATGACTACGAGGTAACTGGGATTTCACTCCCTCCAGGAAATATACGACACCGTGGTTCTTCAACATCACCGTCATCAAATCCACTGTCGAACTCTTCAGATACACGACAATGTACTGAATAAGCACGCATTTATATCACACACAAAGTGTGGAAACCTAACTATAAATATGCACGACGAAACATAAAACATAAATAAACATACATCGCTGGCTGCACACAACCATGAGAGAATGAGTCCACTTGAAGAAACATAAAATCTTCAAACGGGCAATGCCATATCAATTTTAAACTCAAACATTTAAGCGGAGTGTAAAAACTTCTCCCGCTTCACATTTCTTCATGGAGGAGACTGCAACAACTAAATGTGTCCCTGTGCAAACGTACGTCCTGCGTAGTGGACGTAGTAATACAAAACGAATCAATATTCATTAAAATAAATTACATAAACAATATATGTAAACATACCATAACAAATAATGACATGAATAATATTTATGGCAGTTAAATGGGAGAAGCAGTCACTTATTGCTCATACTTCTCCAGGCTGGATTAGTGTACTGTTTGATTTATGCTCCGTTTTCCCTAATGAAATTCAATTGACCAGGAGGCCAGAGATTTACCTAGTGTCATATAAAGCCATTGTCCATGTGCCGTATTGCTTAGCTGATAGCGGATGTGACGAAGACAGTAAAAGTGTTTTTCTTGTGATTATTACTTTTTTTTTTTTTTAAAAAAACGTTTATCAACACAAATATTCTACAGAGATGAAGGACCTTGTATAAAAGACCCCCACCCCAAACAACCTGCACTTCCCACAACAGACCAGCTGAATGGTATACACAAAATGTATTGATGGAAAAAATTAAGAACACAGCTGTAAAGATACTAAAAGTTGACAAAGATATGGAATGTCTTAATTAGACATGGGCCTTATTCCCTGTTTTGATCACTGTAAAAGAAGCATAGTTCACTTGCAGTACAAAGGTCTAAAGTAACATCTAAACATTTAAAAATCTTTTCAAAGCAAGGTGCTGTTTCTGTACTGCCCAGCATATGGTCGAGTTCAGTATTCCCAACTGTGTAAAAAAGCACCACCTTGCAGAAAACATAGCATAATGCAGAGGGTTTGGGGTATGCTTTGTGATGAACTGTGGCAGGTGTCATTTACTAGAAATGGCTCCAGAAAATTGCAAAAGTAGACAATTTGTCTGAGGAACCTATACTGTCCCAGCGGCACTTCTTCTGAGTAAATGAGTGGATCGATCCTGTCCCTGAACACACTTTCAGAGTGCAGATCTTTTCAGACTATTATGACTATGTCCACGGGAGTCTCCGTGAAAGGGGATGGACCACCGCCAACTATAACAGTGCTTGGGTTATTCAGAATCAAAGGGGAGCGCCACCTGAATATGAAGGATTTATTTGTGATGTTCTGAGAAAACCAGCAGGCTGTATGTTAAATAATAAGTAAAGTTAACAAGTAAAAGCAACACTTATGGAACATGCACCTGAAACAGCTCTCTTGTCACGAGGACAAAACACCACAAAGGACCCAGGAAGTCCCAAACACCCAAGAGAATAATCATCCTCCTGTGCCTTCACTCAACCCACTTGGTATTTGGGGAATGTAGGCGAGGGGGCCGTAGCGCTTCAAGCACAAGCCAAGGACACAATTACACGTCACCTTAATCCACATGAAAACATGGAATACGACAACAGAGATCTGCGCTTCTGAGACACACTGAAGTGGCTCTTAAAAGAGCCGTTGGATATCCGGTTTAGACCGTGTACTGGCGCACTTCAAGCGCGCTCCCCTCGGATGCGGCGGGCCAGCTGAATGTCCTTGGGCATGATGGTCACTCTCTTGGCGTGGATGGCGCAGAGGTTGGTGTCCTCAAACAGGCCAACCAGATAGGCCTCGCTGGCCTCCTGCAGAGCCATGACGGCAGAGCTCTGGAAACGCAGATCGGTCTTGAAGTCCTGGGCAATTTCTCTCACCAGCCGCTGGAAAGGCAGTTTGCGAATCAGAAGCTCGGTGGACTTCTGGTAACGGCGGATTTCTCGCAGAGCCACTGTGCCAGGCCTGTAGCGGTGAGGTTTCTTCACACCGCCTGTAGCAGGCGCGCTCTTACGCGCAGCCTTAGTGGCCAGCTGCTTCCTGGGGGCCTTGCCACCAGTAGATTTGCGGGCAGTCTGCTTGGTTCTAGCCATCTCGACACCACACTCGCCTGTTGACAGAAAAGTAGCAGTAATACGCTCAGCACATCGTTATATCGCGTAACAGTCAAAGGCTGATTGGATGAGCTCATACGGAGCTCTCATTGGTCTGCACCTCACTTCGTTGTCTGTGGCCATTGGGTCATCGTTTCTGCCGCCTAAAATTCAAACATCTTTCTCTCTACTCCCGCCTTCTTTCCCAACCTTCTCGCAAGCCTTCCTCAAATACAACGCCCTTTAAAATAAAATCCCATTTTACTGCTCTCCTCCCTGTAACGTTCTTTCACCAGTACCAAATGCGCTTTCACAAGCTAACGAATCATTGCAGTTACTTGATCACAATGACGCTACACTTCCGCCTAATCATGGGCAAGAGAGGTCACTAAACAAGATCAACAACTCGGATGATGACTTAATGAAGCCTTCATCCACCTCATTTATTTTGCAGCTGTTGGGGAGTCGTTGCGGAGTGCGCGATGCCGCTGAAATATATTGTTGATAAATATGTGGCAACTGGTTTAACGTTGACCGCAGGTACACTCAAGTTGTCAAGTCAATTGTTTTGCGCATTTTAAAGACACCAGTGGGTGGCTCTTAAAAGAGCCTTTGGGCCTGGGGCCAGAGGTGGTCACTGCGACAATTACTTGGCCTTGACAGCTTTCTCGGTCTTCTTGGGAAGCAGCACAGCCTGGATGTTAGGCAAAACTCCGCCCTGAGCGATAGTGACACCGCCCAGAAGCTTGTTCAGCTCTTCGTCGTTACGCACCGCAAGCTGCAGGTGACGGGGAATGATACGGGTCTTGTTGTCCCGAGCAGCATTGCCAGCCAGTTCAAGGATCTCAGCCGTAAGGTACTCGAGCACGGCGGCCAAGTAGACAGGGGCACCTGCGCCGACGCGCTTGGCATAGTTTCCTTTGCGCAGCAATCTGTGAACGCGACCGACCGGGAACTGGAGTCCAGCCCTGGACGAACGAGTCTTGGCTTTAGCCCTAGTTTTGCCACCAGTTTTACCCCTTCCGCTCATGTTTGGCCTTGCTACGTTCTCTCGACAACTGTCAAATAACGCATCTACCCCCTCACGAGCCTACCTTATAGCCACATGCAACGCATTCATTGGATAAGGCTTCGATGGCATTCCATCCAATCACATCGGAACAGGCCTTTTGCGCGGGCGCTCAACTTTTACAATGTTACCGGTGGAGAATTCAACATGTCACTGAAATGTATCGATACAACAGCCTCCACACTGAGCCATTCATCACTTGTAAACGTGTAGTCGACATGTATAGAGATACAATTATTGAATATGCGTTATTTACTTTTTAAGTAGTCTGTGTTGCTCCTCTGCACTGTTTCTTTCCCCGTGTCTGTGCATTACTTGTGGTGTACAGTGATAAACCTGTTTCTCACTAGTGGGATCCGTACTGTTACTAAATGACATGCAGGGGCAATCCAGCATTGATTCACTAAATGCTGTTACTGAGGTGCTAAGTAGAGCGTGAGAGCAGTGGCAAGTTAGCACGAAGGGAGAGGCGCACGAAGATCTGAACAAGAGCTCTTTAAGGGAGCTGCACGCGTACTCACAGAAATAGAGCTGGCTATACAGCACACTCGCAACTGCAGGCATACAAGCAAGAGAGCTAAGCAGAACGTGTTTGCGCTTTCAGGAAGCTTTTGGGTGGCCCTTAAAAGAGCCTTTGCTGTGCGAGAAATGAACTTTCAAGTGTTCACTTCTTCTTGGGAGCCGCCTTCTTGGCTTTGGTGGTCTTGGGTTTGGCCACCTTGGGCTTGGCGGCCTTGGCTTTCTTGGGACTCTTGGTCGCCTTCTTGGCTGCTACTGGCTTCTTAGCTTTCTTGGGGCTCTTGGTCGCCTTCTTGGGTGACTTCTTGGCGGCGGGCTTCTTCGCCGCTGCCTTCTTAGGCTTCTTGGCGGCAGCGGGTTTCTTGGCGGCCGGCTTTTTAGCCTTAGGAGCCGCTTTCTTAGCGGGTTTCTTTTTCGCAGCCTCGGCTTGCTTTTTGTTGAGCTTGAAAGAACCAGAAGCGCCGGTTCCCTTGGTCTGTAACAGGGTCTCCTTCTTCACCAGGCTCTTGAGTGCCAGCTTGACGCGGGAGTTGTTCTTCTCCACATCGTAGCCGCCGGCCGCCAGAGCTTTCTTCAGGGCGGCGAGGGACACTCCGCTCCTCTCCTTGGAAGCGGACACGGCCTTGACGATCAGTTCTCCAACGCTGGGGCCCGATTTCTTGGGCTTGCTTGCTGCTTTCTTTCTGGGGGCCTTGGCCGGCGCGGGGGCGGCGGGAGCTGGTGCGACTTCAGCCATTTTTTTCTTCACTCGGTTCTCTTGTCTAATACGCGCGCAGTCTGTAGCACAGTCTGATTCAGAGCTGTTCGCCAAGCAGGGGGTTGATGTTAAACGTCACATGAGAACCGTGTAGACTCAACTCATCGGCAACAATTCGGTGCTGCCGTCACCTCTGTCCGCTTGTGTTTTCTCTTCGTGCAAAAGAGTAAAAAAATCAACCCTGACACTGTTGTACAGGTGAAAATAGCACGGAATACTGACGGAAAGCCTTTCCGCTCGCATCACACCACTCCGTGTTACGGAGTTCCGCTATATTTTTGTGCGACATGCCCAAAACCTAGCCACTTTGCGGGGAGACAGAACCCCTCATACTGCTTTTCGTGCAGATTTTCACACTTAAAGCGGATAAAACATTTGCTGCACTCATTTCGTGTTATCCATTCGCTCAAGACCCATGTGCAGCTCGAAGAGACGATGCCAGTCGTTTCTTAACCCAACGTCAGTTTTAAATCGGACTCCTTCTGTGCCAGTTAAAGCACACATCAAACAGCGTTTCCTCTTCGCTGCCAGTGGATGAGATTTTGATCACTACCGTCGTCTGCCTCTCTGTCGTCCTGACCGCATATGTTATCGGGGGTTCTCAAATCAATTCCACTGCCCCCGCTGGGCTCTGCGGACCATAACTGTATTCAACTCATCCCCAAGTACAGATCTGTCTTGAGAAGGGAACAAGTGCAAATCAAGGAAGTAAAGGAATGGACGGAAGAATCAGTTATGTGCCTTCAGGAGTGTTATGACTGCACAGACTGGGACACTTTTAAGGAATCCTGTAATGACTTGGATGAACTCACTGATGTGGTGTGTTCATATGTGGCTTTTTGTAGGGATATGATCATCCCATGTAAACAAATCAAGATTTATCCTAATAATAAACCATGGGTGAATGGGTCTATAAAAAACTGTCTGCGGAAAAAAAGGCAGGCCCAGAAACATGGTACTGCCACTGACTTACATGCAGCCACCAAAGAGCTGAAAACTGAGATATCCAAAGCCAAACAAAGATATAAATCCAAACTTGAACAAAGAATGGCTGAGAACAACCTTGGCTCTGCCTGGTCCAGTATGAAAACTATAGCTGGTATTCAGAACCAGAGTAACAGTAGCCATAGCTCCCTTGAGGGTTTTAAATCTGATAATGAGCTTGCTAATGCATTGAATTGTTTTTATAACCGTTTTGATAAGTTTGATTTCAGTCAGGAGGTTGAAGAACTTCAATATAAACTCAAAAATAATCAGTACACCAACATTACATGTACAGATGTTGAAAATGTCTTCCTTAAGACAAAAATTAATAAAAGTCATGGACCAGATAATGTATGTGGGCGTGTAATTAAGTTATGTACAAGAGAGTTGAGCCCGATATTCCATTTCATCTTTAACAAATCTCTACAGACACAACATGTACCCAAGGTCTGGAAACATGCTGCTGTGGTCCCTGTCCCCAAATGTAGTAGGCCAAATACTTTGAATGATTTTAGACCCATCGCTTTAACCTCAATTGTAATGACAAATTTTGAAAAGTTGGTAAGGTCACAAATTTTAAGGCACACTGAACATGCACTGGACCCCATGCAGTTTGCTTATAGGCCAAACAGAGGAGTAGAAGATGCCACCCTTACTCTACTTCATGTGCTTCTTAAACATCTTGAAGGAAGTGGGTCTCATGCACAAATTCTATTTATTGATTTTTCATCTGCTTTTAACACAATCCAACCGCACATTTTAGTAAATCGTCTTCTTGCACAATTTGATTTAAGTTTTAACCTTATTGGTTGGATTCTGGACTTTTTAACAAATACGACACAGGAAGTCAGGGTAAGTGGAGTCATGTCTGGTCAGCTTTGCTCCTCCACAGGTTCACCACAAGGGTGCGCCCTCTCACCCCTTCTGTTCATCCTGTATACGAACATGTGTCAGAGCAAATATGTCAATAGGACTATTATGAAATATGCTGATGACTCTGTGATTGTGAGCCTGCTGCAGAAGAATGAAAGAGGCCATGGGCCAATAATAGAAGATTTTGTCCAGTGGTGTGAGGAATCTCACCTTCAGCTGAACATATCCAAAACGAAGGATATGAATATTGATTTTGGAAAAAACCTAAGATATGAGGCCACTACTGTGAAAGGTGAAACAGTGGAACAAGTCACATCCTATAAATACTTAGGGACAATCATTGACTCCAAATTAAACTTCCAGGAGAATTGTGAAGCTGTTTGCAAGAAAGGACAACAGCGGTTACATTGCCTGAGGAAGCTGTTCCACTTTAATGTTGATAAGACCATGATGACTTTATTTTATCGCACTTTTATTGAATCAGTCATATCCTTCTGTTTAGCATCATGGTTTGGCAATGTTCCCCTTACACACAAGAATCGCCTATATCAAATTGTTAAGTGGTCAAGTAAACTGACTGGTGAGTCGCAGCTGCACCCTTCTTCTCTATACACAAGTCAACTACAGCGGATAGCAATGGCTATCCTAGATGATAGCCAACACCCCCTGCACAGTGAGTTCCAATACCTCCCCCTTGGACAGAGGCTGGCAGTACCAGGTTACAGGACAAATAGATTTGAAAACAGCTTTGTTCCTGCTGCAACTATTCTGCTAAACAAAATGTAAATCTAGATTGCTGTTTACCTCTACAATTGCATAATGCACTTTAGGTTTACTGTATGTACTGTAACCACTTAAGCACTTTAATTGCACCTAAGTTTGCACTGTAAGATATGTTTATTGTACTTATACTATGCAAACAACAAGTCAGTAAGGTCATGTAGGGCAAGTGTTATGCATAGTTACACGCTCCAACATTTTTAACCTTTTTATGTGTGTGTATGTGTGTGTGTGTGTGTGCATGTCATATATGTTATAGGTCATATGTCAGCACTGTCTTTGTAATATTTATTTTTGTGTATATTGTATGTTTTAAATTCCATGTTACATGTGTCATGTGTTTTTTGTAGCTTACATGTTACGGACACCCATCTCTCTCTTGAACTGCAAAACCAGTTTACCCACGGGTACCAATAAAGTAAACTGAACTGAATTGAACTGAACTGAACATGCATGCAACACAAACTTTTTTTCTGATTGCCTTTTCAACATTGCCTGTGGTCGAAACCAGAAATCGCGCAGGAAGCAGCATACCATTACACTATTGTCATCCAGCAGAGGCTCATATACACAGTTTTGTTTATACAGCTGGCTATTTACTGAGGTAGCTGTGGGTTAAGTACCTTACCCAAGGAGTGCACCGGTGGGATTCGATTCAGCGACCTTTTGGTTCCTTACCACAACACCACACTGCCGCTATTGTTCTAGTTCCTGATATCCGTCCCCCTATCCGTGGACTTGTGCGATCTTAATATTCTGTATACTTCCCTTGTCATTTGGGTCAAAAATGATCCACCTTCGCCACACCCGCATGATAAAGCCTCTTAACTGAAATTTAAGACCCAAATCTATTTTGCGTGAAGAACATCATGTCACTCATCAACAGCTTGAACTGTTTTCGTACTTCACAGTGCGGAGAGACTGCAATGGTTATCTGTACGCTACTTGGTTTTACTACAAATCACACAATAATTGATTTTTGTTTGTTTGTTTTTGCTACAATCGATGTTCGTTCTTTATTTCTTATATAGTCCCTGCAAAGGTATAAAAATGGATTGCACTTTTCTTTCAGCAAGAGATAGCACATGACGACCATGGAAGTTTCAGTGAATTTTATTGAAAGGAAATACAGCAATAACATTCTTGAACTTTTCGGCAAACATAATGACTTAATTTAAGTCTTATTTTGGGAAGCGTAAGCACCAAGAACATGGCTGTGTATTTCTCTGTTTAGCAGATGTATGTATGCAAGTCTGCAAGCATGGGCTTTACAGATGTATTTCTCACATTTGTAACACATTGTGCTTGTTTTACGGTTCGTCTATGGGTGTGCTGAATTGGCAAACCTGCCCCGGCTGTGGCCTCAGGTGGATGACATCTGCAGCACCTTTATAACACTATGACACCACTCCTGACTCCATTCCATGTGAGAAAACAATTCTCTCCTGCAAGAAATGTTTGGTTTGAAATGGTGTAGAAAACTGAGGTGGGGGGGGGGGGGGGGGGGCTGTTGTTGTTCAATTGTAAGCACACACTTTCTCATTCCCTGTGTACTAGAAATGTCAAGTTTATTTTCTCTGAAATGGTGTATATATCGTAGTCAGCTTTACATTGTTCCCAGGCCTGAGGCCCACTGAGAGCAAGCCTAAGGCAACAGTGGCAAGGAAAAATTCCCTAATTTACATGAATAAACCTTGAGCAGAACCCAGCTCAGAGGGGGAGCCGGCACTGGGCAGATAGAATTACATAGAATACTTGAAATTTTACAATGTATTTTAAGACATTTGAGTTTTCATAGACTGTAGTAAATAACAGTAATTATAAAATGTATCCTAGAGAATGTCCGGTTCTTGGCACGCAGTTGGCTTGATAGGCAAGGCAGCGAAGTAACAGGACTGGAGATCGGGGTGTGATGCTTGGACTACAGCTCCAGGCAGGAGCCCGGAGCAGGGACAGGAAACAAATAGAGAACAATGATTAGTGGATGGTAAGAACAACATGAATGTACAGCAGAGAGTTAGGAGAGGAGGGGCAGGGAAAAAAGGTGCCAGTGTGCAACAAGGAAAAAAAACCCTGGCAGACTAACATTATGGCAGCATAACTAGGGGACGGGAGGCAAGGAACTGGCATAGTCACGAGGGCTACCCTAAGGCAGTCAACACCAGTTCACTGCACAGAGTCCATGTCATGACAGCAATGACCACTTAGTCCACCAGAGACTCTATGATCCATGCCAGCACCAGGCCATGTCCCTCAGCTAAAGGATTTACTGTATAGATATGTTTTTCTCCAAGACTTAAAGGTGGAGAGAGAGTCTGCTCCCCGAACCTCGGTAGGTACACTGTTCCACAGGAGAGGGGCTCGATAGGAAAAGGCTCTACCGCCTGTAGCAGTTTTGCCCACTCTTGGAATGATGAGAAGCCTGGCATTTTGGGAAAGAAGGGCTCTTTGTGGAAGGTATGGATGAAGAAGGTCCTTAAAATAATATCCTGGAGTCCATGCCGAACCTCCTCAGCTGACGGAGGAAGAAGAGTCACTGCTTTGCTGCCTTCATGACCACACCTATGTGGTGTGACCAGCTCAGATCCTCGCTCATATTTATCCCCAGGAATCTGAAGCAGCCGATCCTCTCCACTGCTGTTCCCTCAATGTGGATGGGGGCGTGCCCCCCTCCCTGCAGCCTCCTGTAGTCCATGATTAGCTCCTTGGTCTTGCTGATGTTGAGCAGGAGGTTGTTGTCCTGATACCATGATGTCAGGGCTCTCACCTCTGCTCTATAGGCAGACTCGTCTCCGTCTATGATGCAGCCGATGATTGGTGGTGTCGTCAGCAAACTTTATCACAGTGTTGGAGCTGTGATATGTGCTTATGGCGAGTATGAGCACATTTTCAAAAAAAAGCGACACAGCTGCAGTGGCAAAAGAGAGACAATTGGCGCGGGATAGAATTGCTGCCTCAGTCAATGCATAAGTTTGAATGCAGTACTCTTTTCATTTAACATTTAACCACACTTCCTTTTAATATTACAGGTGAAAAAGTGGTGGAATGTTATTGAATAAAATTCTGTTGTCATTTAGGTGCAATCCCATGTGCACAAAGTGCACTTGGCAACAGTTGAAATATAAATGATGAAATATAAAAACATAGTTCAAAAAGGTAAGCCATATTTGGCTTAGGCTTTTGAAATATGATTAAAGCCAAAGTAAGTATAATTCAGTGGCTATATCAACTTGTAGCAGCTTTAACCCCCAACAGAATGCTGTTTTAAAACACATAAATGTCCTCTCGCCTAATATCCTACTTAGTAGATGAACATTTGAGTTCTATTCAGCTAACAGAAAGAAGGCAGAGGGCCGCAAAATGGGTGGAGGGCCACCACCAAGGCAAAAGAGCTGGCCCTGAGACATAATACTGGGCGACCAGTGGCTGAAGGCATCCCTGAAGGGAGCTCATCTGAGCCAATCATTCCCCAGGACACAACTGCTACATAAGATGTGTGTATACTGTATATATATATACAATGTAATGGTCAGGTGTCCGAATACTTTTGTCCATATAGTGTGGGTATATATATATATATATATATATATATATATACTGTGGGCCAGTCAAGTTCTACCACACCAAACTCATCAAACCATGTCTTTATAGGCCTTGTTTTGTGCACTGGGGCACAGTCATGCTGGAATAGAAAAGGGCCTTCCCCAAACTATTGGCACAAAGTTGGAAGCATAGCATTGTCCAAAATGGCTTGGTATGCTGAAGCATTAAGATTGCCCTTCACTGGAGATAAGGGGCCTAGCCGAAACCCTGAAAAACAGGTGTAGCCAGATACTTTTGTCCATATATTATTATACATATATATATATTACATATACATATGTACATATATATTATACATATATATATACGTATTCCTTTTTTGGGTTTTTAATTTCTCCCAACTGTCACTGATGGTGTCATCTGATCCTCCCCTGCCACAACACCTCTCCTTGCAGTTGTAAGTACTCAATACTCCAAAGATTTTGCCAAATATAGTAGTTTAATGTATACTGAAACAAAATGCTCTTCATCACAGGATGATGATGAAGACATTGTTGTCTGCTGCCACAGAGAGGGATTCAGAAACGCCTACAGAAGTATACATCTTAATATTATGTATGGTAGCTACTGGAGGCGAATTGGGCGACTGGCAGTGAGAGTTTGGCGTCCTCATGTTGGTGTTTTATACTTGTTTTAAAGGTTTTTACATGTTCTTTCTTTTCTTAAATCAATTGTCTGAATGTTATGATTGAGTGCTCCTATTTTTGCTAATTTAAAATGGATCTTCTCTATCATCCCGTTTTCTGGATTCTGTTCAATTTATTGCTTGCCTGCGATGTCAACGGGGCTGTCTACCGGGGTCGGACTCAGTACACTAGAGATGTACTGCTGCAATTGAACTTTGCGAGTTTAGCTCGTGTGACAGATATCACGCTACAGCTACTGGACTGTATTCTGAGAGATTCTCATGAAACCTGTGGGGCAACGAGGGATAAGAAGAGGAAGCGGGGTAAACGAGGAGGCGTCAGACTACGCTTGAGGAAACAACGGCTCACCAGGATTCCTCTGCCCTCGGTGATCACGGGGAACGTCCAGTCCCTGAGGAACAAAGTGGACGGACTCCAGGGGTACTTCCGTTTTCAGAAGGACTTCAAAGACTGCTGCGTCTTGGCTTTCACTGAGACATGGCTCACTGAGCACTACCAGGACATGGTTTTGGAGCGCCGTTTCGTCTGGATCGAAAGGCTGAAGTGACGAGGAAAAAACAAGGTGGTGGGGTATGTTTATATTTTAACAAACGATACTGTAGCTCCGTGAATGTCAGAGAACGCATTTGTACGCCAGATGTCGAACTTTTATCGGTATCGTTACGTCCTTTCTTCCTGCCCCGTGAGTTTCCACAACTTTTTATGACAATAGTGTACATCCACCCGAAGGCAAATGCCGCCTCTGCCTCTATCGCTATCTTCGATGTGGTGCAAAAACTGCAGTCGATTTCACCTGATGCACCAAACTTCATACTGGGTGATTTTAACCATGTGTCCCTTAAAAAGACACTTACTGACTTTTACCAGTATGTCTCCTGTCCCACTAGGCGGAATAAGACATTAGATCTTTGTTATGGGACAGTAAAGGACACTTATAAATCACTCCCTCTACCTCCACTGGGCTCTGCGCAGTCTGTGGATCATAACTGTGTGCATTTACTGCCCATATATAAAACGAATTTAAGGAAAGTGCAGACAAAGGATATAAAGGATATAAGGATATAAAGGTCTGGACTGAAGAATCTGTGCTCTGTCTGCAGGAATGTTATGACTGCACAGACTGGGACATGTTTAAACAATCTTGTGGTGATGATTTGGACAAACCTGCTGATGTAGCATGCTCATATGTTGCCTTTTGTAGGGACATGATCATTCCCTGTAAGCGAGTTAAAATTTACCCTAATAACAAACCATGGGTGACCAAATCCATTAAATCCAGCATACAGAACAAGAAAGTTGGTTTTAAACAGGGAGTATCCTCTGATCTGCATATAGCTACTAAGGAGCTGAAAATAGAAATCTTAAAAGCAAAACAGAATTATAAATCTGGACTAGAGAACAAGATGGCTGCAAATAACCTTGGCTCAGCCTGGTCTAGCATGAAAACTGTAACAGGCCTTCAGAATCCAAAGAACAGCAGTCAGGTTACCCTGGATGGCTTCAATTCAAAAAATAATCATTTTGATACTTTTGATTTTAGTAATGAAATTCAGGAAGTGAGTTACAAACTTGAGGATAGTCAGCACTTTGACATAGACTAAAAGAATGTGGAAAAGGCCTTCCTCTCGGTAAGAGTAAATAAAAGTCCTGGACCAAAAGATAACATCTGCGGTCGTTTACTTAAATCTTGCGCAAAAGAACTGAGTCCTGTATTCCACTACATTTTTAATCAGTCTCTACAGGCACAGCATGTACCTAAGGTTTGGAAGGATGCTGTGGTAGTCCCTGTTCCTAAATCTAGTTGCCCCAAAACTCTTAATGATTTTAGACTAGTTGCTCTTACATCAATTTTAATGAAAATCCTCGAAACACTGGTAAGGTCAGAAGTCTTAAGGTAAACTGAGCATGCGCTTGATCCCATGCAGTTTGCGTATAGGCCACATAGAGGAGTAGAGGATGCCACAGTCACTTTGCTTAATTTACTTGTTGAACACTTGGAAGGAAATAGGTTTCATGCTAGACTTCTAGTTGTTGTTTTTTCCTCTGCTTTTAACACAATTCAACCTCAGTATATTTAACTAGTAGGCTTTTAGAACAATTTGAATTGAGTAACAATCTTGTCGGCTTGATTCTTGACTTTTTAAATAACAGGACACAAAGAGTGAGGGTAAACGGAATTCTGTCTGACCAAGTTTGCTCCTCCACTGGCTCCCCACAAGGATGTGTGCATTCGTGGTGTGAGGAGTCCTGTCTTCAAGTAAACCTATAAGACAACAGACATTCAATTCATTTTTATTTACATTTCTTCATTTGGCAAACACTTTTATCCTACATAGGTTACAGTTCTTTACAATGTTATCTATTTATAAAGCTGGATATTTACTGAGGCAACTGTGGGTTAAGTACCTTGCCCAAGGGTACAGCATCAGTGTCCCAGCGGGGATTGAACCGGCAACCTTTTGGTTACGTCTTCAAATAAACTTATCTAAGACAACAGACATTCAATTCATTTTTGAATAGTGCTTTTTACAACACAAGTTGTCACAAAGCAGCCTTACATTGTTCCCAGGCCTGAGACCCCCTGAAAGCATGCCTAAGGCAACAGTGGCAAGGAAAAACTCCCTACCAAGAAGAAACCTTGAGCAGAACCCGGCTCAGAGGGAGAGCCCATCTGCTTCACCCCCCGTTCTATTGCGCTTGTGTCTGCGCCAGCCTTCACAACTTTCGCTTCCGTGCTCCATCCATTTCAATGCATGCTAGCCTATTGTGCAGTAATCGACGGATACAGTCTCCGCAAATACTTACGGTCACCGCCTCACAGAAAGTTGAAACTAGCTGCAGACTGGAGAAGAACAGTGACGTGATGTTTTCCGGATGAGTTTTAACCAATGGTAGCCTGTTTATGCGAGGTACTGGTACGAAAGCAGTGACTTTTTAATGGAATTGCGTATACGCTAGTAATTCATTGCCTGATCTCACAATCTCTGCATTCCGGATTTCCGACATGTGTCTTATTACTGACCCATTCGCGATCGACCACGTGTAAGGCCAGGTAAAACGGTTTTTGTCTCTCATGTGAAAGAGTGGGTGGCTCTGAAAAGAGCCTTTGGGTTGGATTTGTCATCACGTGCCTTCTACTTGGAGCTAGTATACTTGGTGACGGCCTTGGTACCCTCGGACACTGCGTGCTTCGCCAGCTCTCCGGGCAACAGCAGGCGCACGGCAGTCTGGATCTCCCTGGAGGTGATGGTGGAGCGCTTGTTGTAGTGAGCCAAACGAGACGACTCACCGGCGATGCGCTCAAAGATATCGTTGACAAACGAATTCATGATGCCCATTGCCTTTGAGGAAATGCCGGTATCAGGATGAACTTGTTTCAACACCTTGTACACGTAGATTGCGTAGCTCTCCTTCCTGGACTTTCTGCGCTTCTTGCCGCCCTTACCGGCCGTCTTAGTGACGGCTTTCTTCGATCCCTTCTTGGGAGCAGACTTGGCTGGTTCAGGCATAATGCTCGTTTCTTCGCAGACACGAATGAATGCTCTCACACACCATACGTGGTCTATATGTGAAGTGTATGCAAATTTGCCCACGATCTTTGCCCAACCAGTTATCGCAGGAAATCATTGGCAGATTCTTCTGAATCCGATGAAATTCAAATTCGATTGGCTAACATCCTTGGGCGGGAATACCACATGGCTAAACGTTAGTCGTCTATCGAAACAAAGAACTTCATTTGTGTGTGTGTGTGTATGTATGTATGTATGTATGTATGTATGTATGTATATTATTTCATATATATATAATTATATGCACAATTTTTACATTTCAACTTTACATTAATCATATTCAATCGAATACAACAGAAAACACTCCTAATGATTTACAATTAAACCATATTCCACGGCAGCGGTCTCTCGTTCCTACCATCCACAGTTCGTTTACGATTCAATTAAGCCTGGACTTGTCTAAAAACCAAACCAGCTGGTACAAAAAATATAAGTCCTTCTTTGGTGAGTTTCCCCACAGCTTCATTTTTACAACATTCACAACAACCCAAAAACATTTTTTCACCTGATTTCCTCATCAAAATCGATCCCTCGATACTATCAACTCGTACAACAGAATATTTCAACATTTACCCAACGGCAATCACATAAAACGTTCCATGCGTTCATCAGTCAGGCAATAGGACATAAAAGCCTTGTGGTGGCTGGTGTGGATCTCCGTCTTTGGGGGGAAAAGGCAAGCTCCGGGCAATCCGCTCCCGTTAGACGGCAAGGGGGCAACAAACACGCGCTCAGCTACATCGCTGCTTGAGAAAATACAACGTAACAATCCAAGGTTGCTGCAGCCCGTTTCGGTAAAGCGCAACAATGTTTTCTTAAATGTGTCAGTGAACATGGAACGTCGAACTCTTTCGTATGGGGAAGTGGGCGGCTCTGAAAAGAGCCTTTGGACTGGTTTTTAGTTCTGGTCTCACTGCAGGATTGACGTTGACGTTTAGCCTCCGAAACCGTACAGAGTGCGACCCTGACGTTTCAAAGCGTACACCACATCCATGGCAGTGACAGTCTTCCTCTTGGCATGCTCGGTGTAGGTGACGGCATCGCGAATAACGTTCTCCAAAAACACCTTCAGCACACCGCGCGTCTCCTCGTAAATCAGACCAGAGATACGCTTGACACCACCTCGCCGAGCAAGGCGACGAATTGCGGGCTTGGTGATACCCTGGATATTATCACGAAGAACCTTACGGTGACGCTTGGCGCCACCCTTCCCCAAACCTTTTCCTCCTTTTCCTCTTCCAGACATTTTCCAACACCTTGGTTGTTACAGACTGCAACAGAAGTAATGTTTGGCAGTTTAAGTGCACGCTCATATTCTCTGAAAGACGACCTCATTGAGGCCCCACACTCAAAGAAAAGGCGGTTCGCGTTAGAGCCCGCCTCCTTCAAGCAGGGATCAAGGAGTCAACGATGCTTTTCCAGCATGTCATACTCGTGCGAATTGTTAGCATAGCAACAATTACTATAATGGAATATCTGTTGCTTTCGACACGAACATTTTCAAATCGAAATATGGTGCCTACCTTTGCTTGTCCCCCTAAGAGCACCCTCAAAACAGTTTACCGCGACAGTACACGGTCAAAGTAACATTATAATTCAGAGGTGTCAAAACACATCGCATGAGACGGTCGTCCCTGTCCCCCTCTGATAACAACAACTCCAAGAAATTCCATCTCGGTCGAGCCCCTGTCCACAGGAGGGGAGGCAGCTGACCACAGCCAGCCTTCACTCAAGAGCTCTGACACAGCAGGTCAGAGACACATGCATGAAGAGAGGTCCTGCCCCAGAGCACAGGAGTCAGGAAGCTGAGAGATGGGGAGAGATCCTGTCCCACAGCACCACAGCAGTGAACAGTTTTCTTGAGTAGTGAGTACTGTAATTCAGAAATGCTCTCAAAGTGACAAAGTAGAGAACAGTCTCCAAATTGAAATAAAATATTGCTAAAGGCATCTTGCTACTCTTTCAAGTTCTTGTTCATTCACTTTCCCTATAATTCCTGGACAATCAAAGTATAGTGGAAAACACGCCCGGTACCAGGAGAAAATACAGAGGGGTGCAATTTCAATCCACTGGGGGGCACAAAAGTCATAAATACTATGTAGACACGGGGATATAAGGAGAACACTGGGGGTGCACTGAGGTCCTTCTGGGGGAGCAAAGCACCCCGACTCACCCACCCCATGCATTGATAGGAACGTGATCTACAGCACTCCGCCGCTAAATAAACTACTACACACGGTCATGTCCTACTGTGAAAACATAAGTAAAACAATGCAATGGTGACTCCCTCTTGTGAGTTACGTCACCGGTCTGCAGGTAGATACATACATGCTTTATCCAGCCATGTATTCCGTCATCTCTTCTGATTCGCTTAAGTAATAATACGTTGTTATGTCACGTCATAACACCAATAGCCTAAAGACACCATCACAGAGATGATACCTTTTAGCACGGACACCGTAGCGAACAAACGGAAGCTACCCTCACCTTAATGGAACTACAAGCTGCAAACAAACCATAGGAAGAAGGGACCCGGAAAATGGCAAGGGCCCAAGAGGATAGTCATCCTGCCTTAAGCTTACTCTGATCTGCATATATAGAAGAACAAGAATTATTTCTTTCTGATATTTGATATAAGATTTTGCCTCGCATTAAACGGCTTTTTGCAAATGTTTTTTGTGTTCCCTGACAATAATTCCACTCTTTCTAAGTTAAACCTTTATTTCGAACTGTCATTCAACTCACTGTTCTTTTCTCCAGCGGCTAGTGGTGGGGACCCTCCCCCTGTGCTCCTCTCCACCATTTTAGTTCACACGTTAGCTAATTAGCAAAAGCTCGAACAAGAATATTGATCTTGAATATTCCAGCAGTTACACATTTAAATTGGTGTTGCTTTGGAAGCTATGGAGGATAAAAAAAAAATAGATGGCAAGATTGCAGATTGAAATTCTTGGTGAAATCCAACCTTTACACCCTTTAATAAGACACCTAAAGGTACTTTCACCTGTAAATATCAAGATGCATACTTTCTCAATATAATAAGTAAATGTCAAGGAAGCGGCCATGGATAGGGATGTCAACCAAACAAATGACTCATGTATAACGGAATGGGACTATTAAATAATAACCTGGAATATATCTTACTTATGAAACTTGCTTGCCGAGCTTCTGTCTCTCCTCAAAATTGTCCTCCGCATTATATCTGTATCAGATGTAAGGTATGTAATGTATATCAGAGTATAAAAAGTATGGGCTAGGTAATGTTAGGCACGCTGTCCAGTAAGGAATGATTTCCAATTTCCAACCAAAATACATATGATAGAAAAATTCCATTGCTGATTAAATTAGTGCGGATTTCCCCCCGCCTGCGTGCGGCTGCAATGTCTGGCTAAAATATGACTGGAGCCACACATTTCAGAGAGAACAGTGCTTGCCGAGCTTCTGTCTCTCCTCAAAACAATCAGCTGTCCTCTACATTATATCTGTGCGGATGTAAACAGACACCAAATACCACTTTCTTTTCTTCAGTTCCATTAACAACATATCTTTTATTTACACTTCTTGGCAGATATGAAGACATCCACATCACTTCCAGAGGCCACTGACAAGAGCTATAGTTGAGAAAAAGACCTCCATTAAATCCAAATTAATTTCATACTCTATGCCATATTTTTTGTTTCATATCTGGAGTCATATTCTTAGCCAGTGTTATTGCCAACTGCAAAGAGTGACATTTATATCAGAACATCAGCAACTCCCGGCAAGGGAGTTTTTTTTTTCCTCTGTATGCGATTTTCCTGCTAACACCAAATATAAATGCACGTACCATGGCCAGGGCCTGGGGTTTTGCGAACTGAAAATGAACTTGACTCATGTCTCAATGTTTTTACCATTCCTCCTTTTGATATACCAAAATATGAAACTCCAATTTCCTATTTGGAAACATAAAGAAACTACCAAACTTGATTAAACTTTAATGAGAATACTTCCCAATTTACTTTTTATTACTTGTGTGGGCTTTACTGTGATTTCATAATGAATGTGTACATTTTGAGATTACATTTTCATCCATGTCTTCTCTTTAACTGTTTAGTTACATCTTTCTTTGACTACAAGTTCTCCACTGTAGCTAGCAGTAGCACAAACATTGCACTACTACCGAATTAAACCAAAAACCCTGCAACACTCATTAACCAATTATGTGATTGTGTTCATTGTAATAGTATGCAAGTTTGTGAATCTACTTAATATTACTTAGAAGCTGTAACACCACAGCTCGTAATGTTAGTTTTCGTTTTTTAAAGATAGGTATGTATATGTGTGATATTGGCAACAAAATGCATTCCATTAATAAGTATTATGAAAATTGATATTAACAATATGCTATACTATGATTAGTTAGTTTGATGTCCAGCTCCATAAGAATTCCTGGGATGCAACAGACTCCACAACTACATACAGACGTGGACAAATTTGTTGGTACCCTTCCACAAAAAAAAAAAAAAAAAAAAAGAACCCACAATTTTCTCTGAAATAATTTGAAACTGACAAAAGTAATTGTCAAAGCATTGTTTATTCCATATTTAATAAAAATCAGACTTTGCTTTTGATTTTTCATTCAACAGAATATTTTAAATAAAACAAATGAAAATGGCACGGACATAAATGATGGGACCCTTAACCTAATATTTTGCTGCACAACCTTCAGAGGCAATCACTGCAAACAAGCGATTTCTGTAGCTCTCAATGAGACTTCTGCACCTGTCAACAGGTATTTTGGCCCACTCTTCCTTAGCAAACTGCTCCAGCTGTCTCAGGTTTGAAGGGTGCCTTCTCCAGACTGCATATTTCAGCTCTTTCCATAGATGTTCAATAGGATTCAGATCAGGGCTCACAGAAGGCCACTTCAGAATAGTCCAATGTTTTGTTCTAAGCCATTCTTGTGCGCTTTTAGCTGTGCGTTTTGGGTCATTAGAGGACCCATGACCTGCGACTGAGACAGAGCCCTCTGACACTGGGCAGTATGTTTTGCTCCAGAATGCCTTGATAGTCTTGAGATTTCATTGTGCCCTGCACAGACTCAAGGCACCCTGTGCCAGACGCAGCCAAGCAACCCAAAAACATAACCGAGCCTCCTCCGTTTTCACAATAGGTATGGTGTTCTTTTCTTTGAAAGCTTCATTTTTTCGTCTGTGAACATAGAGCTGCTATGACTTACCAAAAAGCTCCAGTTTTGTCTCATCTGTCCAAAGGACATTCTCCCAGAAGCATTGTGGCTTGTCAATATGCATTTTAGCAAACTCCAGTCTGGCTTTATGTTTTTCTTTCAGCAGTGGAGTCCTCCTGGGTCTTCTTCCATTGAGCCTACTGTTGCTCAAAAAACGACGGATGGTGCGATCAGACACTGATGTACCTTGACCTTGGAGTTCAGCTTGTACCCCTTTGGAAGTTTTCCTTGGATCTTTGTCTGCCATTCGCACTATCCTTCCTTTCAATCTGGGGTCAATTTTCCTCTTGCGACCACATCCAGGGAGGTTGGCTACAATCCCATGGACCTTAAACTTCTTAATATTTGCAACTGTAGTCACAGGAACATCAAGCTGCTTGGAGATGGCCTTATAGCCTTTACCTTTAATGCTTGTCTATTATTTTTTTTTCTGATCTCCTCAGACAACTCTCTCCTTTGCTTTCTCTGGTCCATGTTCAGTGTGGTGCACACGATGATACCAAACAGCAGAGTGACTGCTTCTCTCCATTTAAATAGTCTGAATGACTGATTACAAGATTGAAGACATGTGTGATACTAATTAAAGAAAATAGTTAGTTTGAAGTATCACTATAATCCAATTATTTATAATCTTTTCTAGGGGTACCAACAAATCTGTCCAGGCCATTTTAGAATATCTTTGTAGAATAAGCAATAATTTGTCTCTTTTCACACTTTCTTTGCTTTACTCTATGAGATACCAAAGGCATGCAGGTATACATGAGACAATTGCTTTTAATTTCATCACTTTTCAGGAGGAATGAAACATTGTTTCAATGAGCTGTAAGGGTACCAACAAATTTGTCCACGTCTGTATGTTTTCACTCAGAATTAATTTTCATGTTATAGTTGCTTTCGTTCAGGAGAGAATGGGCCAACGTATTTGTCCTGCCCTCTACCTCTAGCGCCTTCCCAGAGTCGACAGTTAGGTAGACTCCTCTCCAACAGATCACGCAGACAAGAGGTTTCGTTTACTCCTTTATCAAAATACGTTGAAGTAGGGTAAAACGACAACGCCTTCAAAGGCCAACTGCATGGCAAGGAACGTAAACAGTCACTCCCTGTACATAGCTTGTGTAACATGCCGTTGATCTAAACTGCCTATTATTGATGACATCATTTATCAACGATACAATTTATTACCGTTCGCCAGTAGATGGCGCAAAAGGTTTATGAAACACAGAATTCCATTTATAAAACAATGTTACAGAACAGTATTACCATTTGGTTAGGTCAGAAATTGCATAAACATCAGGTTTGCATGATACATCTTGCCAGTTTTTAAATTCAAGACAGCTTTGTGAGTTTTACACAAACCGTGGATATAAAAAGTCTATGCACCCTTATGAAATTGCTAATTTTTGAAATGTAAAGACAGAAAAAAAAATGTCAGACTCTGTAATGGCTTATTTAGGAATGAGCAATGGAGCTAGTTCAGGCAGGGCGGAATCGCTGCAGGTGTGTCCAGCAAGAACACAGACAACAATATCCAGAACTGCTTTTAATCAGGTGGGGTGTGTGTAGTTCTGCAAATACAAATACAAATATAAACATAAATCTCTTATTGCAGTTACATATATAAATGATTCATATTATACATTAAAGTACCAAAGTATATAAGTAGTTCCATTTGCATATTTAACAGATAACTGTACAATAGAAAATAATACTACTTATTTAACGAGTAACTAAATTATTAACTTGGCATGTACAAGCGAAATTTGGGTTATTCTACATCAACTGGAGCTACATATTATAGCCAGAGGTAGCAGAGACAGTTAAATACAATTCACTAGTAATTGGCTACATGAAACATACATGATCAACTACGAATGAATACTCAGCATTCTTAACAGGTGGTCTGTGAGCCGGGCAGTGCAACAGCCCACTAAGTTATATTAAACTGAGTGATAAGCTTTACGATCGGAACGAAGGATTTACATATACTAGGCATCTAACGCTCAGCACGAACTATACAGACATATTAATACTACATTACTTCACATAACAGGGAAACATTGTCCATAACTGGTCCTAAAACATAAACGTTGCAGTACTTACATTTAGGACGCACTCACACAAACCGTAGCAGGTAAAGAAATACGACCGTAAGAAAAGAAATACGCGATCGCTATACGCGATGTTACTGCTAAAGTTTACGCAGTCTCTCTGGCGCTCCCTCATTCGGGATTACGCATGTTCACGCGACAGCTGCATAGGTTGCAAGGACCGCCCACCGGTAGAACGACCGAAACGCAACTGTATTCTACAGGGGCTTCGCAACAGACTCTGTCCGTCTTTACTGTAACCTTCCAAATAGGGGTGTGCAATATGACGATATTACATCGTGAACGATTAAAATGTCTCTACGATCTGTCTTTACAGAGAGATCGTTAGAACGTGCACAGTTGCACGATACTATCAGTTGCAGTTCTATGGCTCATACACGCATCCAAAGTTGTTTTGTCAGCCAAATCCGTTTCGACACACCAATAAATCGTGATTAACCCCGCCCATTTGCCTCCTGCCATCGACTTTTCAAGCATTCGCGTCACTCGTAAATTTCACGTCGTGTTCGGTTAAAACACACCTTAATAACGAAGGCATCTGAGAAAGGCACTCCGTATGACAGGACAAGTAAGCGATGGAAAGAGGTAACTGATGCAGCGACATTTTACCTGACCAAGGATATGATTCCCATAAAAACCGTGGAAGATGAGGGCTTCAAAAGACTGCTAAAAATAGTTGATCCGGCGTACGAGATACCCAGCTGCAAACAGTTGTCCAAAACAGCCATTCCACGGCTGTACACCGAATGCCGCTACAAGATTCAACACAAAATTCAAAACGTCCAGTTTTTGCTACAACAGCAATTTTATGGTGGGGAAATTAGTTTGGTTGTACTGTTCAGTAACTTGCAAAATAGCCTTAAAAACCAACATGAAAAAGAATCGTGATAAGGTCGTGGATCGTGATCCTGCCTGAAAATAATAATAATAATAATAATAACAAACTTCCAACAAACAAAATGAAGATGTAGAAAGAAGAGTTAAGTATTGGGAAAAAAATTATATAAATATATAAATATATGTCACTACCTCCTCACTCCCACACCTGGCCCACACCTCTTAGTAGGGGTTGATGAACCCGAATGCCTGCCAGGTGTGTCCACTGGGCATGCTGTGAAGTGGGGAAGGGCTGGAGCCACTAGTGGGGGAAGCACTGGCCCTACATCACCTCTCCTGTCGTTGTGTCACAATACCAAATAACTAAACTCGCATGTCGCAACATGATGCAAATCACGCACAACATGACTACGAGGTAACTGGGATTTCACTCGCTCCAGGAAATATACGACACCGTGGTTCTTCAACATCACCGTCATCAAATCCACTGTTGAAGTCTTCAGATACACGACAATGTGCTGAATAAGCATGCATTCATATCACACACAAAGTGTGGAAACCTAACTATAAATATGCACGACGAATCATAAAACACGTAAATAAACATACATCGCTGGCTGCACACAACCATGAGGGAATGAGTCCAATGAGAATAAATGTAAATACAACTAAAAACATGCCACACCGAACAGTAGACGAACCGATTAGCATAGTGAATTGCATGTATTTACGACAGTAAATATTGTTGTATGTACCCTGCATAGTACAGTAAATTCTTGCCTGGCATCTACCTGGATGTTTTGCACTTTTTTCTTTTCAGAAACTTTGTCTCTTTTTCCTCAATATTTCCTGCCATCGTAGGCAGAGTGCCCCTGACGTTCATCTTGAATTTGTCAGAAGTTTCTCAACTTGGAGACAAATGATAACGTCGCATGATGAATAAAATCCCTTTCTGAGCCACACTGTTTAACTGTTGATTAGATCAGTTTCATGCTGCGCATACAGAACAGTTATCATCGAAGTTGAGAAACTTCTGACAAATTCAAGATGAACGTCAGGGGCACTCTGCCTACGATGGCAGGAAATATGGAGTAGAGACACGTCTACATGCTAGGTAGAAATATTACGGTATTTGGGGAATGTAGGCGAGGGGGCCGTAGCGCTTCAAGCACAAGCCCAGGACACAATTACACGTCACCTTAATCCACATGAAAACATGGAATACGACAACAGAGATCTGCGCTTCTGAGACACACTGAAGTGGCTCTTAAAAGAGCCGTTGGATATCCGGTTTAGACCGTGTACTGGCGCACTTCAAGCGCGCTCCCCTCGGATGCGGCGGGCCAGCTGAATGTCCTTGGGCATGATGGTCACTCTCTTGGCGTGGATGGCGCAGAGGTTGGTGTCCTCAAACAGGCCAACCAGATAGGCCTCGCTGGCCTCCTGCAGAGCCATGACGGCAGAGCTCTGGAAACGCAGATCGGTCTTGAAGTCCTGGGCAATTTCTCTCACCAGCCGCTGGAAAGGCAGTTTGCGAATCAGAAGCTCGGTGGACTTCTGGTAACGGCGGATTTCTCGCAGAGCCACTGTGCCAGGCCTGTAGCGGTGAGGTTTCTTCACACCGCCTGTAGCAGGCGCGCTCTTACGCGCAGCCTTAGTGGCCAGCTGCTTCCTAGGGGCCTTGCCACCAGTAGATTTGCGGGCAGTCTGCTTGGTTCTAGCCATCTCGACAGCACACTCGTCTGTTGACAGAAAAGTAGCAGTAATACGCTCAGCACATCCTTATATCGCGTAACAGTCAAAGGCTGATTGGATGAGCTCATACGGAGCTCTCATTGGTCTGCACCTCACCTCGTTGTCTGTGGCCATTGGGTCATCGTCTCTGCCGCCTAAAATTCAAACATCTTTCTCTCTGCTCCCGCCTTCTTTCCCAACCTTCTCGCAAGCCTTCCTCAAATACAACGCCCTTTAAAATATCCCAATCAGGGACAGGAACCTGCAACATTTTATTTCAGGTTTTGGGTTTCCCAACCAGCGAGTCATTGTAGTTGCTTGATCATAATGCCGCTACACCGCCGCCTAATGATGGACAAGCAAAAGATCTTTCTCTCTACTCCCGCCTTCTTTCCCAACCTTCTCGCAATCCTTCCTCAAATACAACGCCCTTTAAAATAAAAACCCATTTTACTGCTCTCCTCCCTGTAACGTTCTTTCACCAGTACCAAATGCGCTTTCACAAGCTAACGAATCATTGCAGTTACTTGATCACAATGACGCTACACTTCCGCCTAATCATGGGCAAGAGAGGTCACTAAACAAGATCAACAACTCGGATGATGACTTAATGAAGCCTTCATCCACCTCATTTATTTTGCAGCTGTTGGGGAGTCGTTGAAAAGTGCGCGATGCCGCTGAAATATATTGTTGATAAATATGTGGCAACTGGTTTAACGTTGACCGCAGGTACACTCAAGTCAATTGTTTTGCGCATTTTAAAGACACCAGTGGGTGGCTCTTAAAAGAGCCTTTGTGCCTGGGGCCAGAGGAGGTCACTGCGACAATTACTTGGCCTTGACAGCTTTCTCGGTCTTCTTGGGAAGCAGCACAGCCTGGATGTTAGGCAAAACGCCGCCCTGAGCGATAGTGACACCGCCCAGGAGCTTGTTCAGCTCTTCGTCATTACGCACCGCAAGCTGCAGGTGACGGGGAATGATACGGGTCTTCTTGTTGTCCCGAGCAGCATTGCCAGCCAGCTCAAGGATCTCAGCCGTAAGGTACTCGAGCACGGCGGCCAAGTAGACCGGGGCACCTGCGCCGACGCGCTCGGCATAATTTCCTTTACGCAGCAATCTGTGAACGCGACCGACCGGGAACTGGAGTCCAGCCCTGGACGAACGAGTCTTGGCTTTAGCCCTGGCTTTGCCACCAGTTTTACCCCTTCCGCTCATGTTTGGACTTGCTACGTTCTCTCGACAACTGTCAAATAACGCATCTACCCCTCGCGAGCCTGGCTTATAGCCACATGCAACGCATTCATTGGATAAGGCTTCGATGGCATTCCATCCAATCACATCGGAACAGGCCTTTTGCGCGGGCGCTCAACTTTTACAATATTACCGGTGGAGAATTCAACATGTCACTGAAATGGATCGATACAACAGCCTCCACACTGAGCCATTCATCACTTGTAAACGTGTAGTCGACATGTATACAGATACAATTATTGAATATGCGTTATTTACTTTTTAAGTAGTGTGTGTTGCTCCTCTGCACTGTTTCTTTCCCCGTGTCTGCATTACTTGTGGTGTACAGTGATAAACCTGTTTCTCACTAGTGGGATCCGTACTGTTACTAAATGACATGCAGGGGCAATCCAGCATTGATTCACTAATTGCTGTTACTAAGGTGCTAAGTAGAGCGTGAGCGCAGTGGCAAGTTAGCACGAAGGGAGAGGCGCACGAAGATCTGAACAAGAGCTCTTTAAGGGAGCTGCACGCGTACTCACAGAAATAGAGCTGGCTATACATCACACTCGCAACTGCAGGCATACAAGCAAGAGAGCTAAGCAGAACGTGTTTGCGCTTTCAGGAAGCTTTTGGGTGGCCCTTAAAAGAGCCTTTGCTGTGCGAGAAATGAACTTTCAAGTGTTCACTTCTTCTTGGGAGCCGCCTTCTTGGCTTTGGTGGTCTTGGGTTTGGCCACCCTGGGCTTGGCTGCCTTGGCTTTCTTGGGACTCTTGGTCGCCTTCTTGGCTGCTACTGGCTTCTTAGCTTTCTTGGGGCTCTTGGTCGCCTTCTTGGGTGCAGCGGGCTTTTTCGCCTTCTTCGGTGACTTCTTGGCGGCGGCGGCGGGCTTCTTCACCGCTGCCTTCTTAGGCTTCTTGGCGGCAGCGGGTTTTTTGGCGGCCGGCTTTTTCGCCTTAGGAGCCGCTTTCTTAGCGGGTTTCTTTTTCGCAGCCTCGGCTTGCTTTTTGTTGAGCTTGAAAGAACCAGAAGCGCCGGTTCCTTTGGTCTGCAACAGGGTCTCCTTCTTCACCAGGCTCTTGAGTGCCAGCTTGACGCGGGAGTTGTTCTTCTCCACATCGTAGCCGCCGGCCGCCAGAGCTTTCTTCAGGGCGGCGAGGGACACTCCGCTCCTCTCCTTGGAAGCGGACACGGCCTTGACGATCAGTTCTCCAACGCTGGGGCCCGATTTCTTGGGCTTGCTTGCTGCTTTCTTTCTGGGGGCCTTGGCCGGCGCGGGGGCGGCGGGAGCTGGTGCGACTTCAGCCATTTCTTCTTCACTCGGTTCTCTTGTCTAATACACGCGCAGTCTGTAGCACAGTCTGATTCAGAGCTGTTCGCCAAGCAGGGGGTTTATCTTAAACGTCACATGAGAACCGTGTAGACTCAACTCATCGGCAACAATTCGGTGCTGCCGTCACCTCTGTCCGCTTGTGTTTTCTCTTCGTGCAAAAGAGTAAAAAAATCAACCCTGACACTGTTGTACAGGTGAAAATAGCACGGAATACTGACGGAAAGCCTTTCCGCTCGCATCACACCACTCCGTGTTACGGAGTTCCGCTATATTTTTGTGCGACATGCCCAAAACCTAGCCACTTTGCGGGGAGACAGAACCCCTCGTACTGCTTTTCGTGCAGATTTTCACACTTAAAGCGGATAAAACATTTGCTGCACTCTGACATTTCGTGTTATCCATTCGCTCAAGACCCATGTGCAGCTCGAAGAGACGATGCCAGTCGTTTCTTAACCCAACGTCAGTTTTAAATCGGACTCCTTTTGTGCCAGTTAAAGCACACATCAAACAGCGTTTCCTCTTCGCTGCCCGTGGGTGAGATTTTGATCACTACCGTCGCCTGCCTGCCTGTCGTCATGACCGCGTATGTTATCGGGGGTTCTCAAACATGCATACAACACAAACTTTTTTTATGATTGCCTTTTCAACATTGCCCGTGGTCGAAACCAGAAGTCGCGCAGGAAGCAGCTTGCCATTACACTATTGTCATCCAGCAGAGGCTCATATACACAGTTTTGTTTATACAGCTGGCTATTTACTGAGGTAGCTGTGGGTTAAGTACCTTACCCAAGGAGTGCACCGGTGGGATTCGATTCAGCGACCTTTTGGTTCCTTACCACAACACCACACTGCCGCTATTGTTCTAGTTCCGGATATCCGTCCCCCTATCCGTGGACTTGTGCGATCTTAATATTCTGTATACTTCCCTTGTCATTTGGGTCAAAAATGATCCACCTTCGCCACACCCGCATGATAAAGCCTCTTAACTGAAATTTAAGACCCAAATCTATTTTGCGTGAAGAACATCATGTCACTCATCAACAGCTTGAACTGTTTTCGTACTTCACAGTGCGGAGAGACTGCAATGGTTATCTGTACGCTACTTGGTTTTACTACAAATCACACAATAATTGATTTTTGTTTGTTTGTTTTTGCTACAATCGATGTTCGTTCTTTATTTCTTATATAGTTACTGCAAAGGTATAAAAATGGATTGCACTTTTCTTTCAGCAAGAGATAGCACATGACGACCATGAAAGTTTCTGTGAATTTTATTGAAAGGAAATACAGCAATAACATTCTTGAACTTTTCGGCAAACATAATGACTTCATTTAACTCTTATTTTGGGAAGCGTAAGCACCAAGAACATGGCTGTGTATTTCTCTGTTTAGCAGATGTATGTATGCAAGTCTGCAAGCATGGGCTTTACAGATGTATTTCTCACATTTGTAACACATTGTGCTTGTTTTACGGTTCATCTACGGGTGTGCTGAATTGGCAAACCTGCCCCGGCTGTGGCCTCAGGTGGATGACATCTGCAGCACCTTTATAACACTATGACACCACTCCTGACTCCATTCCATGTGAGAAAACAATTCTCTCCTGCAAGAAATGTTTGGTGGTGGTGGGGGGGTGCTGTTGTTGTTCAATCGTAAGCACACACTTTCTCACTCTCTGTGTGCTAGAAATGTCAAGTTTATTTTCTCTGAAATGGTGTATATATCGTAGTCAGCGGTGGGGTAGGGCAAGGGGCACCGCTACAAATCGACGAAAGTTGTTGTTCCAGCCGAAGCACACGCATTGTCTCTTTCTCACTCTGTATATGCGTGTGTTGTGTCAGTGAGAGAGAATGAGAGTAAAATACTGGAACTCCATCTGAAGCCATGCACATACGTGTGCTCACATGTGCTTTTATATCTGTGCATATGTAGATTTTTGTATGTGAGAGGCAAAGAGACGAGGAGAGACAAAGGAATCGAGAAAATTGCCTCAGGTCCTTTACTCCGCTTTACGCTTGATATAAATCTTTTATCAATATTACCGGGTCATTTTTGACCTCTCAGAGCACATAATGGTTAAGGCAAAGTGGATTGGAATATCCCATCCCTTGCAGGCTACCGGTCGGAATGTACATACTCATAGGGAAATTGTCCACAGGGCTTAAAGCAACAAATTTATCTGAGCCTGAAATGTTAAGAAAATGGTAACAAAATGGGATGCACATACATTTACGCACGTTACCACAACATCTTTAATTCAAAATTGTAAAAAAAGAAAATATATAATAATACAATTCAATTCATTTTTTATTTGTATAGCGTTTTTTACAACACAAGTTGTCACAAAGCAGCTTTACATTGTTCCCAGGCCTGAGACCCACTGAGAGCAAGCCTAATGCAACAGTGGCAATGAAAAACTCCTAATTTACAGGAAGAAGGCTTGAGCAGAACCCGGCACAGAGGGGGAGCTGGCACTGGGCAGATAGAATTACATAGAATACTTGAAATTTTACAATATACTTTAAGACATTTGAGTTTTGATAGACAGTAGTAAATAGCAGAGTAATTTTAAAATGTATGCTAGAGAATGTCCGGTTCTTGGCACGCAGTTGGCTTGATAGGCAAGGCAGCGAAGTAGCAGGACTGGAGATCGGGGTGTGATGCTTAGACTACAGCTCCAGGCAGGATCCCGGAGCAGGGACAGGAAACAAATAGAGAACAATGATTGGTGGATGGTAAGAATGACATGAATGTACAGCAGAGAGGCAGGAGAGGAGGGGCAGGGAAAAAAGGTGCCAGTATGCATCAAGGAAAAAACCCCGGCAGACTAACATTATGGCAGCATAACTAGGGGACGGGAGGCAAGGAAGCAGCATAGTCATGAGGGCGGCCCTAAGGCAGTCAACACCAGTTCATGGCACAGAGTCCGTGTCATGACAGCAATGACCACTTAGTCCACCAGAGACTCTATGATCCACGCCAGCACCAGGCCATGTCCCTCAGCTAAAGGATATGTTTTGAGCCTAGACTTAAAGGTGGAGAGAGTCTGCTCCCCGAACCTCGGTAGGTAAGCTGTTCCACAGGAGAGGGGCTCGATAGGAAAAGGCTCTACCGCCTGTAGCAGTTTTGCCCACTCTTGGAATGATGAGAAGCCTGGCATTTTGGGAAAGAAGGGCTCTTTGTGGAAGGTATGGATGATGAAGGTCCTTAAAATAATATCCTGGAGTCCATGCTGAATCTCCTCAGCTGTCGGAGGAACAAGAGTCACTGCTTTGCTTCCAATACGACCACACCTATGTGGTGTGACCAGCTCAGATCCTCGCTGATATTTATCCCTAGGAATCTGAAGCAGCCGATCTTCATCTTCCCACTGCTGTTCCCTCAACGTGGATGGGGGCGTGCCCCTCTCCCTGCAGCCTCCTGTCATCCATGATCAGCTCCTTGGTCTTGCTGATGTTGAGCAGGAGGTTGTTGTCCTGATACTATGATGTCAGGGCTCTCACCTCTGCTCTATTGGCAGACTCGTCTCCGTCTATGATGCAGCCGATGATTGGTGGTGTCGTCAGCAAACTTTATCACAGTGTTGGAGCTGTAATACGTGCTTATGGCGAGTATGAGCACATTTTCAGAAAAAAAGCGACACAGCTGCAGTGGCAAAAGAGAGACAATTGGCGCGGGATAGAATTGCTGCCCGAGTCAATGCATAAGTTTGAATGCAGTACTCTATTCATTTAACATTTAACCACACCTCCTTTTAATATTACAGGTGAAAAAGTGGTGGAATGTTATTGAATAAAATTCTGTTGTCATTTAGGTGCAATCCCATATGCACAAAGCGCACTTGGCAACAGCTGAAACATAAATGATGAAATAATAGGCTCATGAATGTACCTCACTTTGTTTAATATGTCAAATATGATTAAAGCCAAAGTAAGTATAATTCAGTGGCTATATCAACTTGTAGTAGCTTTAACCCCCGACAGAATGCTGTTTTAAAACACATAAATGTCCTCTCGCCTAATATCCTACAAGTAGATTAACATTTGAGTTCTATTCAGCTAACAGAAAGAAGGCAGAGGGCCGCAAAATGGGTGGAGGGCCACCACCAAGGCAAAAGAGCTGGCCCTGAGACATAATACTGGGCGACCAGTTGCTGAAGGCATCCCTGAAGGGAGCTCATCTGAGCCAATCATCCCCCAGGACACAACTGCTACATAAGATGTGTGTATACTGTATATATATATATTTATATATATATACAATGTAATGGTCAGGCGTCCGAATACTTTTGTCCATATAGTGTGTATATACAAAATATATATATACACTATATGGACAAAAGTATTTGAAAGCCTGACCATTACATTGTAATGACATTGTATTCAAATACATATACTTTAGTATGGAGTTGGTCCCCCTTTTGCAGCTATAACAGCTTCCACTCTTCTTGGAAGGTTTTCCACAAAATTTTGGAGTGTTTCTGTAGGAATTTGTGCCCATTCATTCTGTAGAGCATTTATGAAGTCAGGCACTGATGTTGGACGAGAAGGCCTGGCTTGCAATCTCTGCTCAAGTTCATCCCAAAGGTGCTCGATGGGGTTGAGGTCAGGGCTCTGTGTGGGCCAGTCAAGTTCTTCCACACCAAACTCATCAAACCATGTCTTTATAGACCTTGCATGTGCACTGGGGCACAGTCATGCTGGAATAGAAAAGGTCCTTACCCAAACTATTGGCACAAAGTTGGAAGCATAGCATTGTCCAAAATGGCTTGGTACGCTGAAGCATTAAGATTGCCCTTCACTGGAGATAAGGGGCCTAGCCGAAACCCTGAAAAACAGGTGTAGCCAGATATTTCTTTGTAGCCAGATACTTATATGTATAATAATATACTCCATATATAATTATACATATATATATTACATATATACATATATACATATATATATATATTATACATATATATACGTATTCCTTTTTTGGGTTTTTAATTTCTCACAACTGTCACTGATGGTGTCATCTGATCCTCCCCTGCCACAACAGAACTCCTTGAAGTTGTAAGTACTCAATACTCCAAAGATTTTGCCAAATGTAGTAGTTTAATGTATACTGAAACAGAATGCTCTTCATCACAGGATGATGATGAAGACATTGTTGTCTGCTGCCACATTGAGGGATTCAGAAACGCCTACAGAAGTATACATCTTAATATTATGTATGGTAGCTACTGGAGGCGAATTGGGCGACTGGCAGTGAGAGTTTGGCGTCCTCGTGTTGGTGTTTTATACTTGTTTTAAAGGTTTTTACATGTACTTTCTTAAATCAATCGTTTGAATGTTATGATTGAGTGCTCCTATTTTTGCTCATTTAAAATGGATCTTCTCTATCATGCCGCTTTGTGGATTCTGTTCAATTTATTGCTTGCCTGCAACGTCAACGGGGCTGTCTACCGGGGTCGGACTCAGTACACTAGAGATGTGCTGCTGCAATTGAACCTTGCGAGTTTAGCTCGTGTGACAGATATCACGCTACAGCTACTGGACTGTATTCTGAGAGATTCTCATGAAACCTGTGGGGCAACGAGGGATAAGAAGAGGAAGCGGGGTAAACGAGGAGGCGTCAGACTACGCTTGAGGAAACAACGGCTCACCAGGATTCCTCTGCCCTTGGTGATCACGGGGAACGTCCAGTCCCTGAGGAACAAAGTGGACGGACTCCAGGGGTACATCCGTTTGCAGAATGCAGAAGGACTTCAAAGACTGCTGGGTCTTGGCTTTCACTGAGACATGGCTCATTGAGCACGACCAGGACATGGTTTTGGAGCACAGTTTCGTCTGGATCGAAAGGCTGAAGTGACGAGGAAAAAACAAGGTGGTGGGGTATGTTTATATTTTAACAAACGATACTGTAGCTCCGTGACTGTCAGAGAACGCATTTGTACTCCAGATGTCGAACGTTTATCAGTATCGTTACGTCCTTTCTACCTGCCCCATGAGTTTCCACAACTTTTTATGACAATAGTGTACATCCACCAGTTGTGTACATTAGTGTACATTACCAGTATGTCTCCTGTCCCACTAGGCAGAATAAGACATTAGATCTTTGTTATAGGACAGTAAAGGACACTTATAAATCACTCCCTCTACCTCCACTGGGCTCTGCGCAGTCTGTGGATCATAACTGTGTGCATTTACTGCCCATATATAAAACGAATTTAAGGAAAGTGCAGACAAAGGATATAAAGGATATAAGGATATAAAGGTCTGGACTGAAGAATCTGTGCTCTCTCTGCAGGAATGTTATGACTGCACAGACTGGGACATGTTTAAACAATCTTGTGGTGATGATTTGGACAAACCTGCTGATGTAGCATGCTCATATGTTGCCTTTTGTAGGGACATGATCATTCCCTGTAAGCGAGTTAAAATTTACCCTAATAACAAACCATGGGTGACCAAATCCATTAAGTCCAGCATACAGAACAAGAAAGTTGGTTTTAAACAGGGAGTATCCTCTGATCTGCATATAGCTACTAAGGAGCTGAAAATAGAAATCTTAAAAGCAAAACAGAATTATAAATCTGGACTAGAGAACAAGATGGCTGCAAATAACCTTGGCTCAGCCTGGTCTAGCATGAAAACTGTAACAGGCCTTCAGAATCCAAAGAACAGCAGTCAGGTTACCCTGGATGGTTTCAATTCAGATACTGAGTTTGTTAATGCCCTTAATTGTTTTTATAATCATTTTGATACTTTTGATTTTAGTAATGAAATTCAGGAACTGAGTTACAAACTTGAGGATAGTCAGCACTTTGACATAGACTAAAAGGATGTGGAAAAGGCCTTCCTCTCGGTAAGAGTAAATAAAAGTCCTGGACCAAAAGATAACATCTGCGGTCGTTTACTTAAATCTTGCGCAAAAGAACTGAGTCCTGTATTCCACTACATTTTTAATCAGTCTCTACAGGCACAGCACGTACCTAAGGTTTGGAAGGATGCTGTGGTAGTCCCTGTTCCTAAATCTAGTTGCCCCAAAACTCTTAATGATTTTAGACCAGTTGCTCTTACATCAATTTTAATGAAAATCCTCGAAACACTGGTAAGGTCAGAAGTCTTAAGGTAAACTGAGCATGCGCTTGATCCCATGCAGTTTGCGTATAGGCCACGTAGAGGAGTAGAGGATGCCGCAGTCACTTTGCTTAATTTACTTGTTGAACACTTGGAAGGAAATGGGTCTCATGCTAGACTTCTATTTGTTGATTTTTCCTCTGCTTTTAACACAATTCAACCTCAATATTTAACTAGTAGGCTTTTAGAACAATTTGAATTGAGTAACAATCTTGTCGGCTTGATTCTTGACTTTTTAAATAACAGGACACAGAGAGTGAGTGTAAATGGAATTCTGTCTGACCAAGTTTGCTCCTCCACTGGCTCCCCACAAGGATGTGTGCTTTCGCCCCTATTATTTATTCTCTACACAAATATGCGTCCATTTTCATGTAACCAAGTCTATCACATTATTCACCCCCCGTCCTATTGTGCTTCTCTGCGCCAGCCTTCACAAGTTTCGCTTCCGTGCTCCATCCATTTCAATGCATGCTAGCCTACTGATACAGTCCCCGCAAATACTTCCTGTCACCGCCTCACAGAAAGTTGAAACTAGCTGCAGACTGGATAAGAACAGTGACGTGATGTTTTCCGGATGAGTTTTAACCAATGGTAGCCTGTTTATGCGAGGTACTGGTACGAAAGCAGTGACTGTTTTTAATGGAATTGCGTATACGCTAGTAATTCATTGCCTGATCTCAAAATCGCTGCACTCCGGATTTCCGACATGTGTCCATCACTGACCCATTCGCGATCGACCACGTGTAAGGTCAGGTAAAACGGTTTTTGTCTCTCATGTGAAAGAGTGGGTGGCTCTGAAAAGAGCCTTTAGGTTGGATTTGTCATCACGTCCCTTCTACTTGGAGCTAGTATACTTGGTGACGGCCTTGGTACCCTCGGACACGGCGTGCTTAGCCAGCTCTCCGGGCAACAGCAGGCGCACGGCAGTCTGGATCTCCCTGGAGGTGATGGTGGAGCGCTTGTTGTAGTGAGCCAAACGAGACGACTCACCGGCGATGCGCTCAAAGATATCGTTGACAAACGAATTCATGATGCCCATTGCCTTTGAGGAAATGCCGGTGTCGGGATGAACTTGTTTCAACACCTTGTACACGTAGATTGCGTAGCTCTCCTTCCTGGACTTTCTGCGCTTCTTGCCGCCCTTACCGGCCGTCTTAGTGACGGCTTTCTTCGATCCCTTCTTGGGAGCAGACTTGGCTGGTTCAGGCATAATGCTCGTTTCTTCGCAAACACGAATGAATGCTCTCACACCCCATACGTGGCCTATATGTAGAGTGTATGCAAATTTGCCCACGATCTTTGCCCAACCAGTTATCGCAGGATCTCATTGGCAGATTCTTCTGAATCCGATGACATTCAAATTCGATTGGCTGATTTCCTTGGGCGGGAATACCACAAGTTGCACATCTATCGAAACAAAGCACTTCTACCGTGCGACTCCCACTTTCTCTTGTAGTGTTTATTAATCTTTATTTTTTTGCAAGACAATTTACATTACGTAGGTGATGAGTCAAAAAATACTTTCAAGACGCATATGGAAAACCAACAATCAATCAAATCTGCATGGCATACATTGTCGTGTACATTTACGTATGATTTATATATAAACATCTCATACACACACCAAATTATGACAACCGCCACAAATAGTATACAGTAATACTGTATACAGTCCACAGTTTGGTTACGATTCTGGACTTGTCTAAAAACCAAACCAGCTGGTACAAAAATATCAGTGGTCCTTCTTTGGCGAGGTTTCCCACAGCTTCATTTTTACAACATTCTCAACAACTCAAAATAAAGCATGTTCTTTTTCAAAATCGATCGATCAACTTGTACAACAGGACATTTCAACATTGACCCGACGGTAATCACATAAAACGCCCCGTGATAGACGGCGAGAGGGGCAGCACACACACGTTCAGCTGCATCGTTGCTTGAGCGAATATATAATGGAACACTGTATAACCAAGGATGCTGCAGCCCGTTTCGTTAAAACGCAACAAAGTTTTCCTAAATGTGTTACTGAACGTGGAACGTCTAACTCTTTCGACTGGGGAAGTGGGCGGCTCTGAAAAGAGCCTTTGGACTGGTTTTTAGTTCTGGTCTCACTGCAGGATTGACGTTTAACCTCCGAAGCCGTACAGAGTACGACCCTGACGTTTCAAAGCGTACACCACATCCATGGCAGTGACAGTCTTCCTCTTGGCATGCTCGGTGTAGGTGACGGCATCGCGAATAACGTTTTCCAAAAATACCTTCAGCACACCGCGCGTCTCCTCGTAAATCAGACCAGAAATACGCTTGACACCACCTCGCCTAGCAAGGCGACGAATTGCGGGCTTGGTGATACCCTGGATATTATCGCGAAGAACCTTACGGTGACGCTTGGCGCCTCCCTTCCCCAAACCTTTTCCACCTTTTCCTCTTCCGGACATTTTTCAACGATTTCGTTACTACAACCTGCGACAGAAGTAATGCTTGACAGTTGAAGTGGACGCTCATATTCTCTGAAAGACGACCTCATTGAGGCCCCATACTCAAAGAAAAGGCGGTTCGCGTTAGAGCCCGCCTCCTTCAAGTGGGGATCAACGTCAGGGAGTCAACGATGCTTTTTCAGTATGTCATACTTTTTCCTGTGAGCAGATCTCTGTTGATTTTACCAAAATATGCAGAGCCACAAATGAACGGAGCAGATATTTTTCACAGTTCATCTCATAAGTTGAGAAAATCCCCAATAAATGTAATCATTGAAAGCAGTAGTGCTGTCATAGCGCAGCATTTTGTGAACATGATGAAACCTCTCAATACTATGAACTACGAGTGCATGCGAGCACATGAGCATGTATGGTTTGCAGTCCTGGTGAAACTGAAAACAACATTCATAAACGATCACATTGATAAAATATTTATCGGAACTATATCTGTTACGGTGCACTGGCGGCTGGAGGCTTTGACAGAGTGGTTGAAGTGAAGTACAGTCACCAGTGATTTATTTACAGTTGGTGCTGAACCCAGGATTCAGTGCAGACTATTTACAATGAGGACGTCACAACTAACAATAAACGTAAATAAACGTACTGTACAAAAACAATTCTACAAAACAAGAACTGAATTTAGACTATGCCCTGCCTCTCCCCCCAGAACATCCAAGAAATAATAAATCAATAAGCTAGACCAAAAACAGAACAAATAACAAAAATATCTATGGGGGTTAAATTACTCAAAATTTGGGTGTTAAACAGTTACTGCAACGGAAAGCATTCCCTTACTGCAATGCAAAGCATTCCACCATATTGTTTGTAAAACTGCACCCAGAAGTTTTTTTAAATGTACGGACAGGCTTTTTCCCATCTACAGCTCAGTGCTCTTACATAGACTGTGTAAATTTCAGAATACATAAGGCATTCCGATAAATTTTTCAGATTAACACGTCACAGGCAAATCCACAAACACATCTCACAGTCTTTTTTCTCACCTGCCTGATGTTATTATTGGATAGTCAAACAGGCTTGCGCACTACCAGCATCCACGCTCTTCTGCGCGTTTTACGTCCCGGCACGGCTTCAGTCAGTGATAGTGTAGTTTTCATTTTAAATTGTGCCTTAATCCCATATCCCCAAGAAACAACGTTTAATTACTTTCAAGTGGTAAGCGGTTAGGTTCCCCTCACAGAAGATCAAAGTCAAAGTCTCTAACGAGGTCGGTGAAAAATAAAATACCCTCCTTTCTTTTTAACAGGTCCAGGTTGTCAGATGCATGCAATGCGTGTGGCCGCCTTTACTCCTAGGAGAAAAGAGTAGGAGCAAATTGACGTCAGTCATTTACGTCATTTTCGAGCACCAAGGACCTATTTCCTACTCTGCCGCTTGGTGAATATGGGTCCCGGACTCTGGGAGTGACCTCTGTCCATTCAGCACCACTCCCTGAGGAGCGCCTCACCACCGAAAGCCACCAGGATTGCGGAAAGAGGCCGCTTTCCACGAGCTGCTTACAGGGGCAACCCGCTCTCTCCTCACGCAACTGCAGCTATGCGGTTTTCAGCGCGCTGTGCGGAAAAGACACACAAACCAGGCAGTCAGAGAAGGTGCTTTGACGTGGCAAGCAGCTTTCTCTGACAGCTTGATGTTCTTATGTCCCAATCTCACAGGAAGTATAGACCAGGATAAGCTTCATCCACTCAAACCAGACGGTCCAGAGCCGATGTCCAGTGCCTGACTTTAAGTAAATCCAAAATGGGCACCTTTGCATTGGCAGAATGGGAAATGGAAGGATAATCTTACCTCTGATATCTTCAAGACTGTAGTCTAGGATGCAGTCGCATGGATATTGCCACAGACGGTTATAACAGTCGGTACTCTTTGCCACCGTGTTTGAAACGACAGAAACTTCTGTCATGTATGCCTAATGACTGGCACTCCCTTACTCAGATCGTCTTATTCCTCATATCCGATTGATTACCCGAATATTTCATTTCGTCACCAGACCATTCCGATCAAACACACAGCTCCATTTTTTTGTCTATCATATTATTACATTTTGAGTTTTGTGGAAGGGCAGCTTGGGTGAGTTTTTATGATTTTTGTGTAGTAGTACATTTTCATTTCCAGTTCACTGTAGTTAACAACTACTTTATTTGAATTTGAAGTAAAGTGGCTTCTCTGATACTTTGCGCTTTCTCCTGTGCTACGATCAGCCAGCTAACTCTTCAAATATCGCTCTTGCTACAGTTTTGCATTACTTGCATTATTGGATAGTTGGCTTCTTCTTAGTTCTGTTTAGCCCGGCAGCCCGCCTTTGCCTGTTTTTATTGCGTTTAAACGTTTAACTCATTTTATATTTTTGTAATTGCAGACGCCATTGTCACACAGCGACAAATTGTGTTCTGTTTATGCTTGTGTTTATGTAGCCCAGTGGTAAAGGGAAATGAGGAAATCTCTGGACGTTTTGAATTTTGTGTTGAATCTTGTCGCAGCATTCGGAGTACAGCCGTGGAATGGCCGTGTTGGACAACTATTTGCAGCTGGGTATCTTGTACCCCGGATCAACTATTTTTAGCAGTCTTTTGAAGCCCTCATTTTCCACGGTTTTTATGGGAATCATATCCTTGGCCAGATAAAATGTCGCTGCATCAGTTACCTCTTTCCAGCGCTTACTTGTCCTGTCATTCGGAGTGCCTTTTTCAAATGCATGAAAAGTCAATGGCAGGAGCCGAATGGGCGGAGTTAATCGCAGTTTATTGGTGTGTCAAAATGGATTTGGCTGACAAAACAACTTTGGATGCGTGTATGAGCCATAGAACTGCAACTGATAGAATGTGCACGGTAGCACAATACGAACAATCTCTCTGTAAAGGCAGATCGTAGAGACATTTTAATCGTTCAAGATCTAATATCGTCATATTGCACAACCCTACTATCAGCTGCTTTTTGCTTTGAATACTTCGTTGCTCGTTCATAGACCTGTCCGAGTCTCTCCTGCTGCACAGACAGTCAGTCCTGTTTTCTCTCTGACACACTCCCCTGCCCAAAGCAACACATCCACTGGCAAACGTGGCTGTACCCCAAAGAGTAGGTAGTAGGGTGAGTACCCTGTAGTGGAATGTAGTGTGACATTATACGCATAAACCAACTCGGGGAGATACTCAGGCTAACGCCTTCAGATCGTGCACTGCCCTGTTATATCTTTCACACTGTGCATTCCCCTGTGGCCTATAGGGAGCAGTGTGTGTCTTTTTTGACTCCATAGAGCTTACACAGTTCTGCAACAACCTCGCTCTCAAAGTTCCGGCCTTGATCAGAGTGCAACTGCTCTGGGACGCCGTACTTCAAAAACCACTTCTTCAGCAAGACTTTGGCTGTTGTGCCAAAACTGTTCTGATCTTTGGTGGGATAGGCCAAATTCCATTCCAAACTCCATTCCCCTGAAAGCCAGCTCTGGTTCTACCTTTGTCCCTCTTGTTATCAGGTTACAGACTGCCACACAACCATCAAATTCACTCTCTGTCTCTAGTCTGAGCTTCCCTGCAAACTCCTGCCTAGATAAGGCAATTACTGTGCCCCGGGCGGTACTTAACCCCAAAATCAAAAACAGAAAGCTGTGTAACCCACTGCTCCTCTATGGCTCCAAGCTTAGCTGTCTAAAGGTGGCAGAGAGGGCTGTTGTCAGTTAAAACCACAAACTTGGACCCAAGCAAGCAGCCTCTAAATTTTTCAGCTACTGCCCATTTTAAAGCTTACAACTCTAACTTCATGCTACTGTAGTTGCAATCATTCTTCTCAGCCTGGTGTAGTCTCCTGCTAGCATAAACTATGACTCTTTTGGTTCCCTCTCGCTCCTGATACAACACAGCGCCTAAACCATGCTGACTAGCATCTGTCTCAACAATAAATGGATGGGTAAAGGCAGCAAAGCCTAACACAGGAGCAGAGGTGAGCTTCTCCTTCAGTTGCTCAAAGGCATTGTGACACTGTCGTCCACAGAGAGCAAAACAGGTGATTCATCTTATCTGATTTTCATTTATGCACACAATGATTCACCAAGTCATGTAATGGCCCAGCGATCTGTGAGAAGCCACTAATAAACCTCCTATAATAGCTGCAAAACTCAAGAAATGACTGGAGCTCTTTGACACTGCTGGAAACCTTCCACTCTCTGACAGCAGCAACCTTATTGGAATCTGTTCCAACACCTTCAGCAGGCACTTGGTGACCAAGGAACCATACCATTTCCTGCAGAAAGTCACACTTTTGTAATTTAGCCTTGAGGCCTGTCTCAACTAGATGCTTAAACACTGTCTCCAACCTCTCTAAATGTTCTTCAAATGTTCGAGAGTAGATGAGATCATCTGAATAGACTAAAAGGATTTGAAAGATGAGGTCAATCATGGTGGTCTGCATTAATCTTTGAAATGTCACAGGCCCACTGTACACACCAACAGGCATACGAACATACTCAAATAGACCGAATGGTGTGGTAAAGGCAGTCTTTGCCCTATCCCTTTCATGCGTGACCACCTGATGATAGCCACTAGCTAGGTCTAGCTGAGAAGAACTTAGCACTTTCCAATGCATCAAAACTCTCATCACTTCTGGGCAGAGGAAATGTGTCATGTCTTGTCTTAGCATTAAGCTTCCTGTAGTCAACACACAACCTTAAAGTAATGTCAGTGTTCTGTACAAGTACTATAGGTGGCTAGAAATATATGAGAGTACATCTCAAGTAACTCACCCAACAGAGCCTGCTGCTCTGGGCTACCTCCCACTTCAACCTTCTCTAGAATGGACTGTGTAACAGGTGGCTTGCTTGCCTCAGTGTCAACAGTAACCCGTTCGTGTCTGCTGAAATTCTCTGGAGCATCACTTCACAGGACTTACCCCTGCTGACACTCTCCATGGGAGACAGCCTCCCTAGCCTAGTCCAAGGCTGCAACCAAACATCTTCTTGAGACACATTCACAACCTGGACCGGGAACACATAATTCTCTGATGTCACGGTGGGCACAACGAGTAGACCCCCTGGTAATGGAGCACTAACAGGCTCAAACAGCCATAAAGGGCCATCCTCCTTCATAGTCTTGAGTCCTTCGGCCAGCACTATAGCTACAGAAAAGGCTGGTAGGTGGACGACGCCCTTGCCAGACACACAGGTGAAGCTAGCCTTGTCTACCACGCTGACTGTATGCATTTGCTTAAATACCTGCCTCCAGCCCGACTCAAGCTGTCCACCTAACTTGGTGTCAAACTCTGTCTGCCCCAGTTTTCTGCACCTCTTAATGATGTTCATGCCTAATAAGTCCCAGAACTGAAGGGGAATTTGGCAAATCTTTAGCAATCAGGAACCCACACTGAGGGATGGTAAGTCCCATGGCCTCCACTTCTAGCTCCAGATAACCTATGTTATATGTTATATATTCAACCCAGCTGCAGTTATCTTTTACCACTCAGATGTAGAAATAGGGTCCTTGTCATTTCCAGATAAATGTTCCCTAAGGAAACTCTCTGTAATGGTACTAACATTGCTACCAGCATCTAGCAGACACTATGGCACTTGTGATGTGATGGCACTTCTCAGCCAAGTGCACGACCACTCTAGACTTGAAGCAGATGGGTCGCCCATCCTCATCATACCTTGGCCGTGGTCTAGGTCCACGGCTTGACTCTCTGACTGTCTGCTGGGCCTGGAACACCGCTATTTCTTTGAGCGCACTGGTGAACTCTGACACATTTTTGCCTAATTCGGCTATCTATTTATCTTGCTGAGCCACTGCTCTCTGACAAACTTACAGAGCTCCCGTCTAAGTGCTGGATCCCTCAACCCCTCAATGAAATGGTCTCTTAGCATTTCTTTCTCTCTGGGTAAACCTTCCCATGACTGTTTAACTACAGAACTTAATATCTGAGACACGGCATGGGAGAAATCACGGACGTCCTAACCATCAAACTGCTTACGATTGTAGAAAGTCTGCAAGAGCTGGGTGGCACTGCGTTTTTCTCCAAATGCATTTCTGAAGAAGGCAAAGATATCACTGGGCTGTCCTGACCGATCTCTCAAACACAGTCGCACCTTCTCTAAGACAGGACCTTTCAGCAGTGACAGAATTAAGTCTAACTCTTCCTCCCTAGACTGTTCTCTAGCCCTCAGAACTCTCTTTACTTCCTCAATGAATTCATCCACTGACCTCCCATCTTTAGCATATTCACCACTAAAGGCTTGGATCTGACACTCACGTGGCACATATATATATATAAGAACGTGTACTACTACCACTGGCTCTATTAGGCACTGTCTCATCTCACCACCTGCTTATTTCTTGTACTTGGTTCTGTAATTCTTGCACAATATTTGAATTACGATCCCCTTCCCCTGAGACCGTGTTACGCTCATTGACTACCACCCCTCCATTATCAGAGTCACTGGACATGGTTTGACTAGGTGTCACTTGCCTCAGTCCAAATGAATACAGTCTTTCAGTCCAATGGCAATATCAAGGATGCTGCTGGCACGTGTCACTGGAAGATGAAGACTCTGCTGGTTCTGGAGGGATTGGGACTGGGGACTCTGTAGCTGGATCCGCCACAACGTGAACAGGCAAATCTGCTCACTGGTAGCAGCCGCTGTAACTGGCACACTCTGGAACTCCGCCGTCTCGCTCACAGCTACTCTCACACCAAGCTGGCCACTGGGCTGGAGTCTCTGCCTGCCAATCTTCACCACTGCCATATTTTAATAACCTAAGCTACCTTACTGTTACAAAGCTGAGCAGTATAAACTCATCAATACACTGCTACCAAACTGTGCTTAGAATAAAATACTACACAGCCCCGATCAAATTAGCTTTCGAGGCTAGGAAAACATACAATATAATGTACAAAATACGGCAGTGGGCTTACAACTGTACATTTAAGACAAAAATACAACAAAACACACACTCTTTTAGTCTCATGTTAGCCCACTCGTAATACTGAGTATTCAATTATCAGGAAAACGATACTCACGTCGTAATTATTCCTGTCACGAAGTCCTCGTTTTGAGCTCCAGTTTCAGGAGAATACAATTAAGTCCCACAATGAGGTCTAGTTCAAAGAAAACATACACGTTTCTCTGCTTTATAACTACCCAAGTTACAGTAAGGCACAAGAAATGTAAGAGATGCAGCTAACTAGCTAGCGAGCCTGGGAAGCCACCTCTTTCATTACAGCCCGCGAACTCCAGAGCTTCCATAGAAAGTCTACTTATTGACAAACCATATCTCTATACATTGATATTGCTATTTACAAACACTTATTTTAGTCAGATGTTAATAATCCACGACGTATTTACCGATTATTTTGCACGATGCCCGGTCACATTCACTTCATGCATGAAGTGTACGTTGTACGTTGTGACGTGCGTTTCAGCACATTACAAGTTTTTCCTCACCCGTCTCTAAGCAATTTTTTCTATACGCATCACCAGAAAAACATTTTTACTACTACCGTAAAACTTCCAATAAAACTTCCGTTTTTTTTTGCCTTAATTACTTAACTTTGCCAGGGTTTATTAGAGACTCGGCGATAATAAGAGACCTGCGTTTATTTCACTCAGGCTTCTGCAGGTTATTGGTAGCTGAACTGACCAGGAAAATTCACCATGTTTTTTTTTCCCCCCAAGTAGACTACTTAACAAAGACCTCTTTGGTCGCAACTCAAACAGGAATCACTACTAAAGTAAGTTAAACATTGTCATTGCAACCTATGATGGGAGAGCACAGTCTGTTAGAATAGCAGTATCACTGTGAATTTAGGCTACCATGATCCGAAAGACAGCTTGTTTTGTATGTTTATGTTTAATGCAATTTGTGAACAGATGAACATGGAAACACGGAACAAGGAAAAATGAATTCACTAAAAAACTGAATTCACTAAATTGAATTCACTAAAACAACAACATTTAGCCTAATGTAAAAACTTATTTGTTTGTGTTATTTCATTTTTGTTTTTTTAGCCACAAAAAATAAATGTGACTAGGCCTACTGTAAGCATTTTAACCCACTGCTCTTTCGTTTTATAGTCACGAAAAATAAATATAATTTTCCCCGGCGTTTATTTGAGGCAGGCGGTGATTTCACTGAAAGGGTCGCGCATACCGGCGAGTATAAGAGGCCTGCGTTTATTGGAGACTCGGCTATTATTGGAAACGCGACCCTACATTCGGTATGATAGGCATTTTACGTTACATAATTGTCATTTTCATTTTAGCCGACACCCTTGTCCAGATCGAATTCACTAATTTCTTGAAACATTTTCCCCGATTTCACACTAGATGGAGCACAATGACAGAGTAATGCAGTACCAAAGAAATCTAAACAGTATTCGCCTTTCTGCATGAATGCTGTTTTCATTATCTTTTTTTCGACAAAAAATTGACTTGACTGGAATTGAATCTAAAAATTAGTCTTCTGTCTTACAGAAAAAGCCAATATTCATTTGCACATACAACCTAAAAGGTTTTGAACCCTCAGAATCTACATCAGAACAAAGAGTAGGCCTAAAGCAATTACATTTACATTTACATTTATTCATTTGGCAGATACTTTTATCCAAAACGACTTACAAGTGAGGTACAATACAACACAAGCAAAAAACCATAGCGTCAACAATATTAGAAGTACTGCCTGACAAAGTTCCAAAGGTTGGCCAGGCGAGGCACCAACTAGCAGGTAAAGCTAGCGAGTGCCTTAAGCCAAACCATTATGTTAAACTATTACAGCCAAATCACTGCTTTTTCTAAAATAGTTTAATAGGAGATAGAGGGGAAGTGTTTGAGGTGCTCAGGTGAGAAGACAGAGAGGGAGACAGAGAAGACAGAGAGGGACTCAGCAGAGCGGATGAGGTGTCCTGGATGGTGATTTAACACCACAATGCGTCGAGACCACCCGGCGCCGTTCGGTGGCAGAACGTAGTAGTCGGGAGCGAACAGCAGTGTCGTTGGTCACCCTGTATGCGAGCATCAAGGCCTTGAACGTGATGCGGGCAGCTACAGGGGTGCCAGTGGAGTGAGACTAAGAGGGGTGTAACATGAGCCCTTTTTGGTTGGTTGAAAACTAGACGTGCAGCTGCGTTCTGTATCAACTGCAGAGGTTTAATAGTGCATGCAGGTAGGAGCATTGCCGTAGTCTAGACTTGAGATGACCAGTGCCTGGACAAGGAGCTGCGCAGCATGCTAGTGTCAGGGTCCTCTATCGTGTTTTTTTTTTTTTTTGTCCCTTTTCGGATGTCCATTTTGTTTGTTACAAGCTAGATAATCTAAGCTAGCTACCTTCTTGAAATACCATGGGAAAGATGCCAACTCGGAGTTCACACACAACGCAACATAACATGCTTACACTACGTTAGTTAGCTCACACTCACCCAGACAACCAATCAAATGGATTTGTGTGGATTGGAAATTGTAGGCTAGAGCGTGACTTTGGTTTTAGCTAATTATGGTGGGCTAAATTATGTTTTAGTATTTTAAAATGAAAATAAATTTTAAAAAATTAATAATTCAAATTAGGCCTTAATCTTCACTGAGGGGGCAAGGTAGTCCATCTGAGGGGGCAACGCCCCCTTATACCCCCCCCCCCCCGTGGCGCCGGTCCTGATAGCAGCAATAGCCCAAACCCTGGCTTCTGAGAACCGACAGTGAGAGGCGACTCCCAAAATGCCAGCTTATGAGTCCCAGTGACAGTGCTCCGTTCATGGTAGGCCCCACCAAACCACTCTACATTTGAGCCCTAGCTAAAACAAACAGCATTTGCATGAATCATTTTAAGCCCCCTGTCAACATGCTGTTTGAGGGTCTCCACATCCAGACAACATTCAAACTAGTCACCAACGTCTACGTTAAACTTGAAGTTGGCACCCTTGACGTGCATTTCTCTCTTTCACCTCCTCTTCTGGTCAGTGGTTCACCTTTTCATGCTTACCTGGAAGGGGGCTGCCTCAAGCTTCCCAGAAAAGAAAGTGTCCTTGTGCCTGAGGAGTGTGTGTAGCCCTAACCCTCACATTATATTGTACACCAGGCATTGTCCCACAGTGGAAATATTATAAGTCAGTACATCAGAAAATTCACTCCTCATAAACAGGTACACTAAACAGAGTAATAGGCCTACCTGTCTTATGTTCCAGTTCTGCAGATTTTTTCTCTTTATTCTCAAAATGTAGACGTAATTCCCACACATTTCACACTACCCACACAAAACATATTATTCTACTCTATGTGCAATTTGTAATCATGATTTAATGCAGAAAATTCCCATAGAAACACATATGGAATCCTCAATATTGCATTGTGACATCACAACATTTCCCTCAGCCGCAATGGATTTTGTCAGCATCTTTATCTGGGGTCTCCGGGTAAGAGTGGTTATTAATGGATTCAGCCCTGGAGATTTTGTTTGTATCAGGATTTTGTACATTTTGCTGAATTTGGAAATTTTAAGGGCAGCACTGAGCTGTGTTGGGGTCTGACTGACAATGTTAGCTAAAGCATTGATGCTCACCTTGGGCACAGCCATAACTGTCAATGGATGCTGAATCTCATCTTCTGCAAACTTGAATACATAAAAATCATAAATCAAATGAGTGAAAGGCAAGTCAAGAGTTGTCATTGCTTGGTTTTGAGTCACTGAGATTCCTGAAAAATGTCTGAAGTGGCCATTTGGGTGAGAATTGACAGAAGCTGAAATGTGCTGAATGTTGGCCTGGAAATCAGATTGGCTTCATTCTCAGTTTAGCCCTGGACAGATCCCAGTAGGGAACCAAGGATTCATGAGTTCTCTGAGGAAAGAAAATTCATCTGTACGTTCGTATAGTCTATATTTTGTGAGTGAGGAAAATTTCAGTAGTACTTCTGCCCATGTTGATACCAGATACCTCAGGTGAATGATCATTGAACAATGCGATAGTAAATTTGCTGTACCATATGATCAACTGAGCAGTACTGTCATTGGCCCGCACCTCACGTCTTTGTCTGTGGCCATTGGGTCGTTTTTTCAGCTCCTCTGCTGTCTCACGTCTCTACGGTCCTACTCTCTCTCACAAACTTGAGCTTTTTTTTTTTAACTAGTGTCCACCCAGCAACATACATTTCCGAGTGCCAGATGCCTACACCTAAACGCTCTATCAGTTACCTGATAGGAACTGCTGCTAAATTTCCGCCTAACAATAGCAAGAGTGGTACAAGGATTGTAAATTGTCGATATACAGTCTGTAACTCTGCAATGAGGAGTTGAAGGAGCCCACAGCTACTGGTGGGTGTTCACACAAACTGCATGATACTACCCACGCGAGCACAATCCATGTGGCAATCTACAAATGGAAGTGGTTCGGGGCTCAGTATATTCAGTGGGCTATGCATTGATCAATACAATTTCTCCAGCGATCTGTTTATCACAAAGGGTGACGGGCAAACTATTGAAGTGCCCCACAATTGTCGCTTGGTATTTACACAAAGTGCGTGACGTTAGCCACGCGAGCACAACTTACATGGCAACGTACAGCTTGCCAGTGACAGGGAAATAGATTATACAAGATGATGTTCAGGAAACTCACTGGGGTGGGGGAAAAACACCCCTTCCCCCGCAGAGACACTCGAAAGTCACGCACTTTCCCATGACACAAGTAGGTGGCTCTGAAAAGAGCCTTTGGATTTGACGATTAATGGCGGATGTTACCAAAATTTACTTGGCTTTCTCGGTCTTCTTGGGAAGCAGCACCGCCTGGATGTTAGGCAGAACGCCGCCCTGAGCGATAGTGACGCCGCCCAGGAGCTTGTTCAGCTCTTCGTCGTTACGCACCGCAAGTTGCAGGTGACGGGGAATGATACGGGTCTTCTTGTTGTCCCGAGCAGCATTGCCAGCCAGCTCAAGGATCTCAGCCGTAAGGTACTCGAGCACGGCGGCCAAGTAGACCGGGGCACCTGCGCCGACGCGCTCGGCATAATTTCCTTTACGCAGCAATCTGTGAACGCGACCGACCGGGAACTGGAGTCCAGCCCTGGACGAACGAGTCTTGGCTTTAGCCCTGGCTTTGCCACCGGTTTTGCCTCTTCCGCTCATGTTTGGCCTTACTACGCTTTCCCGATAACTATCAAATGACGCATCAACACCTCGCGAGCCTAAGTTATAGCCACATGCAACGCTTTCATTGGTTAAGGCTTCGATGTGATTTCATCCAATCACATCGGAACAGGTCTTTCGGGCGGCGAGAATTCAATGTGTCGCTAAACGTGTATCCGTCCAACAGCCTCTACAGCGAGCTTACAGTATTTTTTGGTCTTTTATCATTAAACAACATGTATTATTTGCAAATGTATACATCAGTTTATGCAGTTCTCCTGCAGACTCAATTTCTCAGCGCTCTAGAGTCCGCTTGTGTGTTCTTGTACGCCTGCGTGTTGCGGATGTCTGCCATATTTCTCCCGACTTGTCCCAAACCTAGCCGCTTTGTGGGGAGACGGGGCCTCTCACGCTTTCCTGCAGCATTTCCCACTTAAATCGGCTAAAACATTTGCTGCACTTTGACATCGCATGTTTTGCGTTCACGCAAGGCCCGTGTACTGCTCAAAAGATAATGCCAGTAATTTCTTACCCGAGCGTGCGTTTAAAATTTCGCTCATTTGATGTCAGTTAAAGAACACGTCAAACAGCTGCCTGATCGCTGCACTTGGGCGGTCTTGAGATTTTGATCACCACCGTCTCCCTCTCATATGTATCGGGGCTTCTCTTTATTTTTCTAGTATTGTTCTGTACGGGACACGTCATTTCTCATGGGATCGTTGACCGTGGTTGAAATGTTTATACAGCCGGATATTTACTGAGGCAACTCTGCATGGCTTAAAACCCCTGTCCCATGGTACATCTGCAGTGCCCCAGCAGTGAACCAGGGACCATTTGGTGAGGAGTACTTACCACTCCACCACGCTGCTGCAATTACGTGCCTCTAGCTCCTGATATCCTATCCTATGATGTCCTTTATCGAACGTAGTGTTTGGATTTAATCCCTGAGCACAAACAGAATCTTTCAGTACAACGGTCACGACGAAATGAAATGGTCTTTTGCGTCTTAAACCGAGAGAGTGGGTGGCTCTGAAAAGAGCCTTTGGTGTTACAGTAGGTGACAAGTGACTTTACTTGGAGCTGGTGTACTTGGTGACGGCCTTGGTGCCCTCGGACACGGCGTGTTTAGCCAGCTCTCCGGGCAACAGCAGGCGCACGGCAGTCTGGATCTCCCTGGAGGTGATGGTGGAGCGCTTGTTGTAGTGAGCCAAACGAGACGACTCACCGGCGATGCGCTCGAAGATATCGTTGACAAACGAATTCATGATGCCCATTGCCTTTGAGGAGATGCCAGTGTCAGGATGAACTTGTTTCAACACCTTGTACACGTAGATTGCGTAGCTCTCCTTCCTGGACTTTCTGCGCTTCTTGCCGCCCTTACCGGCCGTCTTAGTGACAGCCTTCTTCGATCCCTTCTTGGGAGCAGACTTGGCTGGTTCAGGCATAATGCTCGTTTCTTCGCAGACACGAATGAATGCGCTCACACCCCATACCTGGCCTACATATAGAGTGTATGCAAATTTGCCCACGATCTTTGCCCAATCAGTTTAAACAGGATCTCGTTGGCAGATTCTTCTAAAACGGATGACATTCAAATTCGATTGGCTGATTTTCTTGGGCGGGAATACCACAAGTTGCGCATCTATCGAAACGAAGCACTTCGACTACGACTACCACTTTCTTTCGCATTATTTATTAATCTTTATTTTTTGCAAGACAATTTACATTACGTAGGTGACATTAGTCAAGAAACACTTTCAAGGTGCATATGAAAAAGCAACAATCAAAAACCTGCCGTGTATATTGACGTATGATTCATCTATAAACATCTCATACACACACCGAACTACGATATCCGCCACAAAGTAGTATACAGTAATATTGTATACAGTTACAATGAAAGCATGTTCCATGGCAGTGGTCTTATCGCTCTTACGGTCCACAGTTCGTTTACGTTCAATTAAGTCTGGGCTTGTCTAACAACTAAATCAGCGGGTACAAAAATATCAGTCGTCCTTCTTTGGCGAGATTTCCCACAGCTTTATTTTTACAACATTCGCAACAATGCAAAATAAAACCTGTTTTTTGACCGAGTTTCTCATTAAAAATGCCTTCAAAATCGATCCCTCGTTACTATCAACTCGTACAACAGAATATTTCAACATTTACCCAACGGCAATCACATAACGCTCCATGCCTTCATCAGTCAGGCAATAGGACAAAAGCCTTGCGAAGGCTTGCGAATCTTTGTGGGAAAGGGCAAGCTCCGGGGAATCCGCTCCCGTAGACGGCGAGGGGAGCAACACGCGCTCAGCCACATCGCCGCTTGAGGGAAAAATACAACGTAAAACACTCTTAAATGTGTCACTAAACGTGGAACGTCTAACTCTTTCAACTGGAGAAGTGGGCGGCTCTGAAAAGAGCCTTTGGACTGGTCTTTAGTTCTGGTCTCACTGCAGGATTGACGTTTAGCCTCCGAAGCCGTACAGAGTGCGACCCTGACGTTTCAAAGCGTACACCACATCCATGGCAGTGACAGTCTTCCTCTTGGCATGCTCGGTGTAGGTGACGGCATCGCGAATAACGTTCTCCAAAAACACCTTCAGCACACCGCGCGTCTCCTCGTAAATCAGACCAGAGATACGCTTGACACCACCTCGCCGAGCAAGGCGACGAATTGCGGGCTTGGTGATACCCTGGATATTATCACGAAGAACCTTACGGTGACGCTTGGCGCCTCCCTTCCCCAAACCTTTTCCTCCTTTCCCTCTTCCAGACATTTTTCGACACCCTCGTTGTTACAGACTGCAACAGAAGTAATGTTTGGCAGTTTAAGTGCACGCTCATATTCACTGAAAGACGACCTCATTGAGGCCCCATACTCAAAGAAAAGGCGGTTCGCGTTAGAGCCCGCCTCCTTCAAGCGGGGATCAAGGAGTCAACGATGTTTTTTCAGGATGTCATATTCGTGCGAATTGTTAGCATAGCAACAATTACTATAATGGAATATCTGTTGCTTTCGACACGAACATTTTCAAATCGAAATATGGTGCCTACCTTTGCTTGTCCCCCTAAGAGCACCCACAAAACAGTTTACCGCGACAGTACACGGTCAAAGTAACATTATAATTCAGAGGTGTCAAAACACGTCGCATGAGACGGTCGTCCCTGTTCCCCTCTGATAACAACAACTCCAAGAAATTCCATCTCGGTCGAGCCCCTGTCCACAGGAGGGGAGGCAGCTGACCACAGCCAGCCTTCACTCAAGAGCTCTGACACAGCAGGTCAGAGACACATGCATGAAGAGAGGTTCTACCCCAGAGCACAGGAGTCAGGAAGCTGAGAGATGGGGAGAGATCCTGTCCCACAACACCACAGCAGTGAACAGTTGTCTTGAGTAGTGAGTACTGTAATTCAGAAATGCTCTCAAAGTGACAAAGCAGAGAACAGTCTTCAGATACAAATAAAAATATTGCTAAAGGCATCTTGCTACTCTTTCAAGTTCTTCTTGTTCATTCACTTTCCCTATAATTCCTGGACAATCAAAGTATAGTGGAAAACACGCCCGGTACCAGGAGAAAATACAGAGGGGTGCAATTTCAATCCACTGGGGGGCACAAAAAGTCAAATACTACGTAGACACGGGAATATAAGGAGAACACTGGGGGTGCACTGAGATCCTTCTGGGGGTGCAATGCACCCCTAATCACCCACCCCATGCATTGATAGGAATGTGATCTACAGCACTCCGCCGCTAAAAACTTCTACACACGGTCATGTCCTACTGTGAAAACATAAATAAAACAATGCAATGGTGAGTCCCTCTTGTGAGTTACGTCGCCGGTCTGCAGGTAGATACATACATGCTTTATCCAGCCATATATTCCGTCTTCTCTTCAGATTCACTTAAACAATAGTACGTTGTCACCTCATAACACCAATAGCCTAAAGACACCACCGATGATACATTTTAGCACGGACACCGTAGCGAACAAACGGAAGCTACCCTCACCTTAATGGAACTACAAGCTGCAAACAAACCATGGGAAGAAGGGACCCGGAAAATGGCAAGGACCCAATAGGATAGTCATCCTGCCTTAAGCAGGATGCCACTGGGCATGCTGTGAAGTGGGGAAGGGCTGGAGCCACTAGTGGGGGAAGCACTGGCCCTACATCACCTTTCCTCTGTCACAATATCAAACAGCTAAACTCGCATGTCGCAACATGATGAAAATCACGCACAGCATGACTACGAGGTAACTGGGATTTCACTCCCTCCAGGAAATATACGACACCGTGGTTCTTCAACATCACCGTCATCAAATCCACTGTCGAACTCTTCAGATACACGACAATGTACTAAATAAGCACGCATTCATATCACACACAAAGTGTGGAAACCTAACTATAAATATGCACGACGAATCATAAAACACGTAAATAAACATACATCGCTGGCTGCACACAACCATGAGAGAATGAGTCCACTTGAAGAAACATAAAATCTTCAAACGGGCAATGCCATATCAATTTTAAACTCAAACATTTAAGCGGAGTGTAAAAACTTCCCCCGCTTCACATTTCTTCATGGAGGAGATTGCAACAACTAAATGTGTCCCTGTGCAAACGTACGTCCTGCGTAGTGGACGTAGTAATACAAAACGAATCAATATTCATGAAAATAAATTACATAGACAATATATGTAAACATACCATAACAAATAATGACATGAATAATATTTATGGCAGTTAAATGGGAGAAGCAGTCACTTATTGCTCATACTTCTCCAGGTTGGATTAGTGTACTGTTTGATTTATGCTTCGTTTTCCCTAATGAAATTCAATTGACCAGGAGGCCAGAGATTTACCTAGTGTCATATAAAGCCATTGTCCATGTGCCGTATTGCTTAGCTGCTAACGGATGTGACGAAGACAGTAAAAGTGTTTTTCTTGTGATTGTTATTACTTTTTTTTAAAAAAACGTTTATCAACACAAATATTCTACAGAGAGATGAAGGACCTTGTATAAAAGACCCCCAGCCCAAACAACCTGCACTTCCCACAATAGACCAGCTGAATGGTATACACAATATATATTATATAAGACACAATATATATTAGATATATATTGCTAAGGTGTCTAATACATATATTAGACACCTTAGCATGGGCCTTATTCCCTGTTTTGATCACTATAAAAGAAGCTTGGTTCACTTGCAGTACAAAGGTCTAAAGTAACATCTAAACATTTAAAAATCTTTTCAAAGCAAGGTGCTGTTTCTGTAATGCCCAGCATATGGTGGAGTTCAGTATTCCCAACTGTGTAAGAAAGCGCCACCTTGCAGAAAACATAGCCCAATGCAGAAGGTTTGGGGTATGCTTTGTGATGAACTGTGGCAGGTGTCATTTACTAGAAATGGCTCCAGAAAATTGCAAAAGTAGACAATAATTTGTCTGAGGAGCCTATACTGTCCCAACGACACTTCTTCTGAGTAAATGAGTGGATCAATCCTGTCCCTGAACACACTTTCAGAGCGCAGATCTTTTCAGACTATTAAGACTATGTCCACGGGAGTCTCCGTGAAAGGGGATGGACCACCGCCAACTGTAAAAATGCTTGGGTTATTCAGAATCAAAGGGGAACGCCACCTGAATGTGAAGGACACTGAAATCACAGAAATAAAAGACTGGGATACCACATTTATTTGTGATGTTCTGAGAAAACCAGCAGGTTGTATGTTAAATAATTAATAATAATAACAAACAGGTAAAAGCAACAATTATGGAACATGCACCTGAAACAGCTCTCTTGTCATGAGACAAGATGACAAAACACCACAAAGGACCCGGGAAGTCCCAAGCACCCAAGAGAATAATCATCCTCCTCTGTGCCTTCACTCATCCCACTTTGTGAAACACTCCCTAATATGATGAATATTCAATAACTATTGTGTAACACAGGCTTTTATAAAAGGGAAGAATGGCATGAAAATAAAGACTTCGTTAGCCCCACCCTTGCTCTTTTATCTGTGCTGATCCATATCTCTGTCATATGACCCAAGAGGTGTGGCAAAGAAATGAATCAATTACGCCATTATCCAATGCTTGATCAGAAAGCCCTGGTATCAACAGTCTCATGTTGAAACTGAAAGAGCTTGATTATGGGAAGGTTTGAATACACTGGTAAACCCAAGGCCCTGAAGAAAAATATACATTGATGCTACAAATAAAAACAACAAAAAAAAAATAATAATCTTGTAATTATCTTATAATCTTATGTATACATTTAGTTTCCTGCTGATAGCTGCCTTTTGCTTTTTCGTCAGCAGCTGATTGCTTACCAAGGCTTGAGGGTATTTCAATCAAGGTTACTTCTATTTGTTCATGGGATGACATAGATCCACGGTCTACACCTTTTGCTGGAACCTTTTGGAGCTTGGTAAGATCAATTTCTTGTATCTTTCCTGTCTTGGCAACTTACAAGTGAGGTACAATACAAGACAAGCAAAAACCCATGGACGGTAAAATGTGACGTCATTGTGAACACAGTTTTTCATCAGGAGCTCATCTTCATATTATATTTCCTGCAAAAAATCAAAATTCATCTCTTAAGCAAATTTCAATACCCAAAGATATTCAATTCAATTCAATTCAATTCAATTCAATTCAATTTGTATAGCGCTTTTTACAACACAAGTTGTCACAAAGCAGCTTTACATTGTTCCCAGGCCTGAGACCCCCTGAGGGCAAGCCGAAGGCAACAGTGGCAAGGAAAAACTCCCTAATTTACAGGAAGAAAGCTTGAGCAGAACCCAGCTCAGAGGGGGAGCCCATCTGTTTCTGGCCAGGACTGGGCAGACAGAATTACATAGAACACTTGAAATTGTACAATGTACTTTAAGACATTTGAGTTTTGATAGACAGTAGTAAATAGCAGAGTAATTATAAAATGTATCCTAGAGAATGTCCAGTTATGACACACAGTTGGCTTGATAGGCAGGGCAGCGAAGTAGCAGGACTGGAGATCGGGGTGTGATGCTTGGACTACAGCTCCAGGCAGGAGCCCGGAGCAGGGACAGGAAACAAATAGAGAACAATGATTAGTGGACGGTAAGAACGACATGAATGTACAGCAGAGGGGCAGGAGAGGAGGGGCAGGGAAAAAGGTGCCAGTGTGCAACAAGGAAAAAACCCCGGCTATAGTAGTTTTGCCCACTCTTGGAATGATGAGAAGCCCGGCATTTTGGGAACAAATGGCTCTTTGTGGAAGGTACGGATGAAGAAGGTCCTTAAGATATGGAGGGGCAAGCCCATTTAAAGCCTTAAATGTCAATAAAAGTATTTTAAAATTGATCCGGTATTTAATGGATAACCAATGGAGAGAAGCTAGTATTGGGGTAATGTGCTCAAAGCGTTTAGTTCTACTTAAGATTCGAGCAGCTGCATTTTGTACCAGCTGAAGGGATTTTAGTGAGATATTTGCACATTCCGATAAGAGGACATTACAACAGTCTGGACTCAATTCAGCGTCAGCTGTTGTCATGTTACGTCGCAAAAACACAGCACGACATGCTCACGCCAAAGCCTTTTTTTCTTTTAAATGTGACTTCCACTAGATGTCACTGGAGAGCCGTGCAATGTTTTTGATCACAGCGTGATCACATGAGGGAGAACACTGGGATTCTTATGTGACTTGACAGCACGTCTACATGCTAAGTGGAAATATTATGGCATTTGGAGAATGTAGGCGAGGGGGTTGTAGCGCTTCAAGCACAAGCCAAGGACACAATTACACGTCACCTTAATCCACATAAAAACATGGAATACGACAACAGAGATCTGCGCTTCTGAGACACACTGAAGTGGCTCTTAAAAGAGCCGTTGGATATCCGGTTTAGACCGTGTACTGGCGCAATTCAAGCGCGCTCCCCTCGGATGCGGCGGGCCAGCTGAATGTCCTTGGGCATGATGGTCACTCTCTTGGCGTGGATGGCGCAGAGGTTGGTGTCCTCAAACAGGCCGACCAGATAGGCCTCGCTGGCCTCCTGCAGAGCCATGACGGCAGAGCTCTGGAAACGCAGATCGGTCTTGAAGTCCTGGGCAATTTCTCTCACCAGCCGCTGGAAAGGCAGTTTGCGAATCAGAAGCTCGGTGGACTTCTGGTAACGGCGGATTTCTCGCAGAGCCACTGTGCCAGGCCTGTAGCGGTGAGGTTTCTTCACACCGCCTGTAGCAGGCGCGCTCTTACGCGCAGCCTTAGTGGCCAGCTGCTTCCTGGGGGCCTTGCCACCAGTAGATTTGCGGGCAGTCTGCTTGGTTCTAGCCATCTCGACAGCACACTCGGCTATTGACAGAAAAGTTGCGGTAATACGCTCAGCACATCGTTATATGGCGTAACAGTCAAAGGCTGATTGGATGAGCTCATACGGAGCTCTCATTGGTCTGCACCTCACTTCGTTGCCTGTGGCCATTGGGTCATCGTCTCTGCCGCCTAAAATTCAAACATCTTTCACTCTGCTCCCGCCTTCTTTCCCAACCTTCTCGCAAGCCTTCCTCAAATACAACGCCCTTTAAAATATCCCAATCAGGGACAGGAACCTGCAACATTTTATTTCAGGTTTTGGGTTTCCCAACCAACGAGTCATTGTAGTTGCTTGATCATAATGCCGCAAGCAAAACATCTTTCTCTCTACTCCCGCCTTCTTTCCCAACCTTCTCGCAATCCTTCCTCAAATACAACGCCCTTTAAAATAAAAACCCATTTTACTGCTCTCCTCCCTGTAACGTTCTTTCACCAGTACCAAATGCGCTTTCACAAGCTAACGAATCATTGCAGTTACTTGATCACAATGACGCTACACTTCCGCCTAATCATGGGCAAGAGAGGTCACTAAACAAGATCAACAACTCGGGTGACTTAATGAAGCCTTCATCCACCTCATTTATTTTGCAGCTGTTGGGGAGTCGTTGAAAAGTGCGCGATGCCGCTGAAATATATTGTTGATAAATATGTGGCAACTGGTTTAACGTTGATCGCAGGTACACTCAAGTCAATTGTTTTGCGCATTTTAAAGACACCAGTGGGTGGCTCTTAAAAGAGCCTTTGTGCCTGGGGCCAGAGGAGGTCACTGCGACAATTACTTGGCCTTGACAGCTTTCTCGGTCTTCTTGGGAAGCAGCACAGCCTGGATGTTAGGCAAAACTCCGCCCTGAGCGATAGTGACACCGCCCAGGAGCTTGTTTAGCTCTTCGTCGTTACGCACCGCAAGCTGCAGGTGACGGGGAATGATACGGGTCTTCTTGTTGTCCCGAGCAGCATTGCCAGCCAGCTCAAGGATCTCAGCCGTAAGGTACTCGAGCACGGCGGCCAAGTAGACCGGGGCACCTGCGCCGACGCGCTCGGCATAATTTCCTTTACGCAGCAATCTGTGAACGCGACCGACCGGGAACTGGAGTCCAGCCCTGGACGAACGAGTCTTGGCTTTAGCCCTGGCTTTGCCACCAGTTTTACCCCTTCCGCTCATGTTTGGACTTGCTACGTTCTCTCGACAACTGTCAAATAACGCATCTACCCCTCGCGAGCCTGGCTTATAGCCACATGCAACGCATTCATTGGATAAGGCTTCGATGGCATTCCATCCAATCACATCGGAACAGGCCTTTTGCGCGGGCGCTCAACTTTTACAATATTACCGGTGGAGAATTCAACATGTCACTGAAATGGATCGATACAACAGCCTCCACACTGAGCCATTCATCACTTGTAAACGTGTAGTCGACATGTATACAGATACAATTATTGAATATGCGTTATTTACTTTTTAAGTAGTGTGTGTTGCTCCTCTGCACTGTTTCTTTCCCCGTGTCTGCATTACTTGTGGTGTACAGTGATAAACCTGTTTCTCACTAGTGGGATCCGTACTGTTACTAAATGACATGCAGGGGCAATCCAGCATTGATTCACTAATTGCTGTTACTAAGGTGCTAAGTAGAGCGTGAGCGCAGTGGCAAGTTAGCACGAAGGGAGAGGCGCACGAAGATCTGAACAAGAGCTCTTTAAGGGAGCTGCACGCGTACTCACAGAAATAGAGCTGGCTATACATCACACTCGCAACTGCAGGCATACAAGCAAGAGAGCTAAGCAGAACGTGTTTGCGCTTTCAGGAAGCTTTTGGGTGGCCCTTAAAAGAGCCTTTGCTGTGCGAGAAATGAACTTTCAAGTGTTCACTTCTTCTTGGGAGCCGCCTTCTTGGCTTTGGTGGTCTTGGGTTTGGCCACCCTGGGCTTGGCTGCCTTGGCTTTCTTGGGACTCTTGGTCGCCTTCTTGGCTGCTACTGGCTTCTTAGCTTTCTTGGGGCTCTTGGTCGCCTTCTTGGGTGCAGCGGGCTTTTTCGCCTTCTTCGGTGACTTCTTGGCGGCGGCGGCGGGCTTCTTCACCGCTGCCTTCTTAGGCTTCTTGGCGGCAGCGGGTTTTTTGGCGGCCGGCTTTTTCGCCTTAGGAGCCGCTTTCTTAGCGGGTTTCTTTTTCGCAGCCTCGGCTTGCTTTTTGTTGAGCTTGAAAGAACCAGAAGCGCCGGTTCCTTTGGTCTGCAACAGGGTCTCCTTCTTCACCAGGCTCTTGAGTGCCAGCTTGACGCGGGAGTTGTTCTTCTCCACATCGTAGCCGCCGGCCGCCAGAGCTTTCTTCAGGGCGGCGAGGGACACTCCGCTCCTCTCCTTGGAAGCGGACACGGCCTTGACGATCAGTTCTCCAACGCTGGGGCCCGATTTCTTGGGCTTGCTTGCTGCTTTCTTTCTGGGGGCCTTGGCCGGCGCGGGGGCGGCGGGAGCTGGTGCGACTTCAGCCATTTCTTCTTCACTCGGTTCTCTTGTCTAATACACGCGCAGTCTGTAGCACAGTCTGATTCAGAGCTGTTCGCCAAGCAGGGGGTTTATCTTAAACGTCACATGAGAACCGTGTAGACTCAACTCATCGGCAACAATTCGGTGCTGCCGTCACCTCTGTCCGCTTGTGTTTTCTCTTCGTGCAAAAGAGTAAAAAAAATCAACCCTGACACTGTTGTACAGGTGAAAATAGCACGGAATACTGACGGAAAGCCTTTCCGCTCGCATCACACCACTCCGTGTTACGGAGTTCCGCTATATTTTTGTGCGACATGCCCAAAACCTAGCCACTTTGCGGGGAGACAGAACCCCTCGTACTGCTTTTCGTGCAGATTTTCACACTTAAAGCGGATAAAACATTTGCTGCACTCTGACATTTCGTGTTATCCATTCGCTCAAGACCCATGTGCAGCTCGAAGAGACGATGCCAGTCGTTTCTTAACCCAACGTCAGTTTTAAATCGGACTCCTTTTGTGCCAGTTAAAGCACACATCAAACAGCGTTTCCTCTTCGCTGCCAGTGGATGAGATTTTGATCACTACCGTCGCCTGCCTGCCTGTCGTCATGACCGCGTATGTTATCGGGGGTTCTCAAACATTCATACAACACAAACTTTTTTTATGATTGCCTTTTCAACATTGCCCGTGGTCGAAACCAGAAGTCGCGCAGGAAGCAGCTTGCCATTACACTATTGTCATCCAGCAGAGGCTCATATACACAGTTTTGTTTATACAGCTGGCTATTTACTGAGGTAGCTGTGGGTTAAGTACCTTACCCAAGGAGTGCACCGGTGGGATTCGATTCAGCGACCTTTTGGTTCCTTACCACAACACCACACTGCCGCTATTGTTCTAGTTCCGGATATCCGTCCCCCTATCCGTGGACTTGTGCGATCTTAATATTCTGTATACTTCCCTTGTCATTTGGGTCAAAAATGATCCACCTTCGCCACACCCGCATGATAAAGCCTCTTAACTGAAATTTAAGACCCAAATCTATTTTGCGTGAAGAACATCATGTCACTCATCAACAGCTTGAACTGTTTTCGTACTTCACAGTGCGGAGAGACTGCAATGGTTATCTGTACGCTACTTGGTTTTACTACAAATCACACAATAATTGATTTTTGTTTGTTTGTTTTTGCTACAATCGATGTTCGTTCTTTATTTCTTATATAGTTACTGCAAAGGTATAAAAATGGATTGCACTTTTCTTTCAGCAAGAGATAGCACATGACGACCATGGACGTTTCAGTGAATTTTATTGAAAGGAAATACAGCAATAACATTCTTGAACTTTTCGGCAAACATAATGACTTAATTTAAGTCTTATTTTGGGAAGCGTAAGCACCAAGAACATGGCTGTGTATTTCTCTGTTTAGCAGATGTATGTATGCAAGTCTGCAAGCATGGGCTTTACAGATGTATTTCTCACATTTGTAACACATTGTGCTTGTTTTACGGTTCATCTACGGGTGTGCTGAATTGGCAAACCTGCCCCGGCTGTGGCCTCAGGTGGATGACATCTGCAGCACCTTTATAACACTATGACACCACTCCTGACTCCATTCCATGTGAGAAAACAATTCTCTCCTGCAAGAAATGTTTGGTGGTGGTGGGGGGGGGCTGTTGTTGTTCAATTGTAAGCACACACTTTCTCACTCCCTGTGTACTAGAAATGTCAAGTTTATTTTCTCTGAAATGGTGTATATATCGTAGTCAGCGGTGGGGTAGGGCAAGTGGCACCGCTACAAATCGACGAAAGTTGTTGTTCCAGCCTAAGCACACGCATTGTCTCTTTCTCACTCTGTATATGCGTGTGTTGTGTCAGTGAGAGAGAATGAGAGTAAAATACTGGAACTCCATCTGAAGCCATGCATATACGTGTGCTCACATGTGCTTTTATGTCTGTGCATATGTAGATTTTTATATGTGAGAGGCAAAGAGACGAGTTGCTATAAATCTTTTATCAATATTAACGGGTCATTTTTTGACCTCTCAGAGCACATAATGGTTAAGGCGAAGTGGATTGGAATATCCCATCCCTTGCAGGCTACCGGTCGGAATGTACGTACTCAAAGGGAAATTGTCCACAGGGTTTAAAGCAACAAATTTTTCTGAGCCTGAAATGTTAACGAAATGGTAACAAAATGGGACGCACGTACATTTACGCACGTTACCACAGCATCTTTAATTCAAAATTGTAAAAAAAAAACAAAAAACATTAATACAATTCAATAATTTTTTATTTGTATAGCGCTTTTCACAACAGAAGTTGTCACAAAGCAGCTTTACATTGTTCCCAGGCCTGAGGCCCACTGAGAGCAAGCCTAAGGCAACAGTGGCAAGGGAAAATTCCCTAATTTACATGAATAAACCTTGAGCAGAACCCAGCTCAGAGGGGGAGCCGGCACTGGGCAGATAGAATTACATAGAATACTTGAAATTGTACAATGTACTTTAAGACATTTGAGTTTTCATAGACTGTAGTAAATAACAGTAATTATAAAATGTATCCTAGAGAATGTCCGGTTCTTGGCACGCAGTTGGCTTGATAGGCAAGGCAGCGAAGTAACAGGACTGGAGATCGGGGTGTGATGCTTGGACTACAGCTCCAGGCAGGAGCCCGGAGCAGGGACAGGAAACAAATAGAGAACAATGATTAGTGGATGGTAAGAACAACATGAATGTACAGCAGAGAGTTAGGAGAGGAGGGGCAGGGAAAAAAGGTGCCAGTGTGCAACAAGGAAAAAAAACCCTGGCAGACTAACATTATGGCAGCATCACTAGGGGACGGGAGGCAAGGAACTGGCATAGTCACGAGGGCTACCCTAAGGCAGTCAACACCAGTTCACTGCACAGAGTCCATGTCATGACAGCAATGACCACTTAGTCCACCAGAGACTCTATGATCCACGCCAGCACCAGGCCATGTCCCTCAGCTAAAGGATTTACTGTATAGATATGTTTTTCTCCAAGACTTAAAGGTGGAGAGAGAGTCTGCTCCCCGAACCTCGGTAGGTACACTGTTCCACAGGAGAGGGGCTCGATAGGAAAAGGCTCTACCGCCTGTAGCAGTTTTGCCCACTCTTGGAATGATGAGAAGCCTGGCATTTTGGGAAAGAAGGGCTCTTTGTGGAAGGTATGGATGAAGAAGGTCCTTAAAATAATATCCTGGAGTCCATGCTGAACCTCCTCAGCTGTCGGAGGAACAAGAGTCACTGCTTTGCTTCCAATACGACCACACCTATGTGGTGTGACCAGCTCAGATCCTCGCTGATATTTATCCCCAGGAATCTGAAGCAGCCTATCCTCTCCACTGCTGTTCCCTCGATGTGGGTGGGGGCGTGCCCCCCTCCCTGCAGTCTCCTGTAGTCCATGATTAGCTCCTTGGTCTTGCTGATGTTGAGCAGGAGGTTGTTGTCCTGATACTATGATGTCAGGGCTCTCACCTCTGCTCTATTGGCAGACTCGTCTCCGTCTATGATGCAGCCGATGATTGGTGGTGTCGTCAGCAAACTTTATCACAGTGTTGGAGTTGTGATATGTGCTTATGGCGAGTATGAGCACAGTTTCCGAAAAAAAGCGACACAGCTGCAGTGGCAAAGGAGAGACAATTGGTGCAGGATAGAATTGCTGCCCGAGTCAATGCATAAGTTTGAATGCAGTACTCTATTCATTTAACACTTAACCACACTTCCTTTTAATATTACAGGTGAAAAAGTGGTGGAATGTTATTGCATAAAATTCTGTTGTCATTTAGGTGCAATCCCATATGCACAAAGCGCACTTGGCAACAGCTGAAATATAAATGATGAAATATAAAAACATAGTTCAAAAAGGTAAGCCATATTTTGCTTAGGCCTATAGGCTCATGAATGTACCTCACTTTGTTTAATATGTCAAATATGATTAAAGCCAAAGTAAGTATAATTCAGTGGCTATATCAACTTGTAGTAGCTTTAACCCCCGACAGAATGCTGTTTTAAAACACATAAATGTCCTCTCGCCTAATAACCTACTTAGTAGATGAACATTTGAGTTCTATTCAGCTAACAGAAAGAAGGCAGAGGGCCGCAAAATGGGTGGAGGGCCACCACCAAGGCAAAAGAGCTGGCCCTGAGACATAATACTGGGCGACCAGTTGCTGAAGGCATCCCTGAAGGGAGCTCATCTGAGCCAATCATCCCCCAGGACACAACTGCTACATAAGATGTGTGTATACTGTATATATATATATTTATATATATATACAATGTAATGGTCAGGCGTCCGAATACTTTTGTCCATATAGTGTGGGTATATATATATATATATATATATATATATATATATATAATATATATATATATACTGTGGGCCAGTCAAGTTC